>NC_091059.1:164202033-165402033 GCF_000393655.2 Nicotiana sylvestris
AACACATGACTTGGATGTGTGAATTGTCAGATCTGCTGCAGCATAAGGCTAAGTTAGATTAAACATTTTCTCTTTGGAACTGTTTAAGACTGTTGAAATCAGCATGATATTTGGAAACTTTGCGTGAATTGTTAAGTTATAGGTATGGCTTTGAATGGTAATCTCTAGTTGGATTTCAATATCATTTAAATTCAAAATCATACATGGTTGATTCATAGTTAGTATATAATTGATAGTTTACATATGTGAGCTTAATGATTCCTTTTAAAAAAGGGAAGAACTATGTTCTTTCTGTTTCCATTAGATATAGATTGCCTAACTTAGGTAACCATGTGCTTCATGCCCAACAGAAAAATGGTTCTATTTCAATAGGTTTATGGATTGAAAATTTTTTGTTAGGAGTTGTTGGGCTTGACGCAGGCCCAAGACAGTCGCCCTGTGGCCTTATAGTGTCGCTCTGCTGTGGGCTCGATTTAGGGCCCAATAGTCTTCATTCTCTTGTTTTCTTGAATGCTTGTTTGGTTCCATAATAAAGGAATTTGATAGAAAGTTCAATTCGAAAAATGTTAATTCAATTTCTGATTTTATTAAGTGTGTAGTTGATTTATGCAACACGAATTTTAATGGCTTTTTTCGAAATTCTCAGAGCTGGGCAACGCTGGCCCAATTGTTGAAATGAATCGGTCGTTTGGCTGCCCTTTACGTGCTTATCCTCGTGGGCTAAGTGTCGGCCCAAGTTCCTAATGCTTGCCTTTAATTGCTTTGTTAACTATGTAATAATTTGTCCCATGTGAATATTAATGTTCTTTAGGTTTAATTAAGTGCCTAATAGATTGGGGTGTGCCATTTTTCAACCATATCACCTATGGCCCTCATAAGACTAAATCAGGAAATTACTTTAAGAGAAATTTTGAGACGCGCCATTCACACAATTGAATCACATAGCCTATGGCCCTCACAAATGTCTTAATTTAGATATTAAAAATGAACTTCGTAGTTTGCTTTAGGCGCGTCGAATATATAATTATCATGGGTACTAAAATCTGGGGGTGCATTTCATGTGACCCGGTTTTAATTTCCAACATGGTTAAATAGAACGTGTCGTGAACCACAGGTGCATTTCATGTAGCGTGGCTTGCGATGTGTTTTAAATAACCTCGAATCAATTCTTTAAATATATAAAAGCGGGTTTAAAATATAAATGCACATAGGTTTAAATGTGTTTTAAAATCAGATAATTAGGCCAATAATAATAGCTGAGCGATCGTGCTAGAACCACGAAACTCGAAAATGCCTAACACCTTCTCCCGGGTTAATAGAATTCCTTACCCGAATTTCTGTGTTCGCGGACTATAAACAGAGTCAATCTTTCCTCGATTCGGGATTTGAACTGGTGACTTGGGGCACCATATATTATCCCAAATGGCGACTTTGAATCTAAAAATTAATCCCGTTTCGATTGTCACTCTGCTGGGGATTGAATCCAGAATCTCTTGTTCAGGGTTCAAGAATTCGAGCTTAGAATAAATGTTATAGTTGGCTTGTTTTTATCTGGTTTTACATGTTGAGCCTAATGTGCTAGTTGCCACTTTTTTACCATTTTGATATTGTTTAGACTGTATATAAATTTCTACGAACCCCTCCTCTCTCTGAGTCATCTAAATCATCTAGGAAGTGTGCAACTTCTTTTTTGTTAGAGTCATATCCCAAATATAGAACCAGGTTCGGACAAGTTGCAAAGACGGTGAAGCTTCTGTATTCCCGGTAAGCTGCCCCCCGGCTCGAGCTATCTGCTCAGGTAAGCCAGGTCTAGAACAATACACCCAGGTTCTTCAACCTAGTATAACAAAGCCTCATGCTGAATTCCTAGTAGGAACGCTTGTTTGCATCACGTGCATTTGACTTTGGAGACTCAACACAGGGGTTGGGTCTATCTAGGACAGGTGTACCCGAAATGAAAAGACCATCCTGATGCATTCTACTTGCTACTTGTGCATTTATTTGCTTCAGATTGCATGTTGACCGACTTATGAATAATGGAGAAAAGTTGGGAAAGAGAAAAATCAACTTGAGGGCTGAGAGAGATAATTACCTGTTTTTGAAAAACCCGATGTCCAAAAAGTACCGAAACTTTGCCGAAATTTTGAAAAAAGAAGAAGAAAGAAATTTTGTTTTAAGAAAATATTTGGTATTGTTTTTATTATGTCAAAACTGACCGAACTACGTGAGTTTGATTCTCACCGGATGTGGGATACGTAGGCAACCCTCATCGGGTCCAACTCCTTTTGCAAAAAATAACCCAAAATAGCCAAAAGTGCCCCAAAGGGCACCGGAAGGCTGTTTTTGCAAGAATAGCCATCTAGGGTCCTTTTTCAAAAAATTTGGTTGATTAACAAAAACAGCCCTAAAAAGATTTTTTTCTCTTGAGGTGCTGAAGGGTTGTATTCGCAAGAATGTTTTGTTCTAAATTTTGTGAAAAATGGGCACTTTTCTCTTGAGTCAAAGTAAATCACAGTCTTTTGATCAATCACCTCAAACAAATGTGCAGGATGAGCACAATTGAAAATGAATCTTTCATAGTCCGCGAGAAAATCCCGTTAGAACTACATATGTGGTGGCATGATTTGGGGGAAGTCAGCAGAAAAACTGTGATAAAAGCTTTGGGTGGTATTGTTGGGATTCTGAAGATTAAACCGAGGAAGGATATAATTGAGGCTTTGATGCCCTTATGGGACCCATCACATAATGTTTTCCATTTTGCTGATTTTGAGCTAACTCCTACGCTTGAGAAAATAGTGGGCTACACTGGTTTTAGTGGGAATCTCAGAAATCAATACCTAGTGGCACCTATAACAGTGACTCCTCATAAGTTTTTGGACCTTCTAAGCATCAGTGGGGAAGTTCAAGACGGAAATTTGGCCAAGGGATTCTACACATTCTACTTCTTGTACCGACATTACGGGAATCCTCGTGGTTTTGAGATGCTAGATACCGGTCTTACTCATTCGGGAAACAAAGACAAGTGGGAAGCTCGGCGGGGACTAGCTTTTATAGTGGCATTCCTGGGTGTTTTGATTTGTCCAAGAAAAGATAGAAACATAGAATTGGGGCTTGTGGGAATAGCCGACTTCATGACTAAAAAGGCAAATGGCACCATTGTATCGATGATCTTGGCGGAAATTTACTGAGCCTTGACTATTTGCCAAGAAGGAGGAAAGTTTTTTGAAGGATGCAATATGCTTTTACAACTCTGGATTATGGAGCACCTTTGCCACCGTCCAGGGTACATGAACTGCGGTATGAACGGTCTTCAATGCGTTGAAAAACATGAACAACGGGTGGAGAGCTATGAGTTTCCAGATGGTATGGAAGCATGATTTGCACACTTGAGCTACCTGACTGCAAACAAGATTTAATGGACATTCGGGTGTCTCTCGGTCAAAGAACGCATTTATATGTCGGCCGAGGTGTGTTCCGGAGCATTCAGCCTTATGCCCCGCACAGAGTTCTACGCCAATTAGGCAGGTACCAGACCATCCCACTTGATGAGGATTTGAGTCGGCAGGCATCGAATTGGAACCAAAAGCTGCTTTCCCGGAAGAAAGGGTGCGTCAGATTTGACATCAATGTAGGTTTTTAGAGCCAAAGACTCAGGTACGAGATCTATCTAGAGGCGAGTTGGAGCCTAGTTACACAGCTTGGTACAGTAAAAGATCTCAAGTCCATCAAGAGCCCGAACGACCCGCAAAAAGGCCCCATGTCCAACAATTCATTGATGGAGCGCATGAGCAATGGGATTGGTTGGCAAAAGAGGCAAACTACATAGCCACCATAAGCAAATTGGAGGGACAAATCTGAGATCTTAAATTTGACAAAAGTTCCTATGCCGCTGCCGACGAAGGGGAGAAGAAGAAATTGGCTCAAGAAAACAAGGCCCTTCGAGCATAGATCTAAAAAATGAAAATAGCTACCGAGAATTAGGAAAGGAGCCAAAATGATGAACGACTCATAAGTGGTCTCAAGAGGAAAATAGCTGAGTGTGAGGATGATCTGGAAAAATTCGAGGGTAATCTGGCGAGAGCCTGGGCACAGTTAGCGAAGAACGCAGAGGGGAGAGCAGAGTTTGTCCGGCGGTTGAAAAGGAAATACGAGGAAACAGTCACCAATTTGAAGAAAATGTTAACTACCCTCGAAAATGAGATGGCCAAGCAATCTAAGAACTTTAAAGCAGAAAGGGAACATTGCTATGCATTAATGTCCCAGTTAGAGGAAGATATGCAACAGTTGCAGGGTCAAAACCTTTATGATGCCCAGGTGCTAGAAGCTAGGTCTCAGCAAATAAGGCGTTTGCTCCAAGAAAAGAGTATCATCAGGGAGAAGGTTAGAGCCATTGCTGAATACATCGTCATGAAGTGTCATGAATATGAAGACATGACTAGAACCACCTTCTTTGTTGCGGTAATGACCTTTGTTCGCCAAATAATGAACGATCTGGAGCTCCTTCAAGGGGATCTTGCGCATAGGCCCGTGGCGAGACCAACTACTATCCCGCGGGCCCCTGGAGCAATTGAGGCATTGATGTATTCATGATTTTCATTCGAGTCTGTATTTTCATCTTCTTTGTTGGTGTCTGTTAGTCTGTTTTTGAGTCTGCACTTTCATCTTTCTGTTGGAGTCTGTTAGTCCCCTTTTTCGATTCTATTAGTTTTTATGATTAAATTCTGTAGGATGAGTCATTGTAATCAAGACGTTTTCATTTTATGAAAAAATTTGAAAACCCCCAAACTAACAAACATTTTTTTGTTATTTATTTTTACACTTATCCCCCAAAACTACGCTTGGTCTGATTCATGCGGCATCATGATACGTAGGCAATCCCCATAGGATTCGATCATAACCGTGAAGTGAAAAGAAAAAAAAGAAGAGAGAAAATAAGAGAACTATGGAAAGAAATAATGGCAAACAAGAGAGTGAAAATGAGTGAACAAAGACAAGAATCAAGCAAAGAGCAGGAATAAAAAAAAGAGAGGTTGCAAAATGAAAATTACTGAAAGCCGGGATGACGCATGCAGCCGTTCAAATGCATAGTAAAAATGGTTAACTGCTTAGGTGCATTGCATCCCTAGCGTGCGGTTGACTATCTATTAAGCCCTAATCGCTAACAAGTTTGTTGTTGTCATCAAGTTCAGGCAGGTGGTTAGTTTGTTTGGCATTCTGGAAACTCACCCGTACAACACCAGGTCCAAAGACAAGTTGATCATGGCTAACCAAGAACTAGATGCATGTGTTATTGACCCGTCAAGAGAGGGGGAAGAGTATGATGTTAATTTGAAAGAGGAGTTGTATAAGCTGAAACACCAGATGGCAGAGATGTACCAAGCATGGGTAAAAGGGCATCCACCACCATCCTACACCACCAACCCTGCTTTCGTCCCGCCACTGGCTCAATCCTAAGAACCTCCCACTGTTGATTCATCTCCAAGCTTTCCCATTTACCACCATTACCAAGGCACCACTTCCCAAACACCACAAGCTCCACCACCCAAACCAGTCCCATACCCTCCTCCACCAGCCATCCCTGTCTTTGTGGCACCCCTACCCGCTACACTCCATCGATCCTCTAGTGAGCCCTTATTCCAAACCCAAGATAACCAATACTATCCCCCGGAGCCTACTTTCAAGGCCCCAGAGCACTACTTTTATACTCCTCATTTTGACCTCCCTGTTGAGACTGAGAAACCACCTAAAAATCCAGAACAGGAGGAGGTGTTCAGGAAGGTTAGAAGCTTGGAACAATCATTCAAAAACATGCAGGGATTGGGAGGCCATGTGAGCGTAGCCTACAAGGATTTGTGTCTATTTCCCGATGTTCAACTGCCGGTGGGATTTAAGATGCCGAAGTTTTATTTGTATGACGGTCATGGATACCCTGTGGCCCACTTGAGGGGATTCTGTAGTAAAATGAGAGGAGCCAGTGGGAAAGATGAGCTACTGATGGCATACTTTAGCCAGAGTCTGAGTGGCTCGACATTGGAGTGGTACACTCGTCAGGATTACAACAGATGGTATACCTGGGATGATTTGGCCCAAGTATTTGCCCGTCATTTCCAGTACAACATTGAGATCGTTCCAGATCGTTTGTCTTTAACTAAGATTGAGAAGAAACCTAGTGAAAGTTTCAGAGAATATGGTTTTCACTGGAGAGAACAAGAGGCAAGAGTTAACCCCTCGACGGAGAAGAGCAAAATGGTGGAGTACTTTCTGCAGGCTCTAGAGCCCACTTACTTTGGCCATCTGATATCGGCCATAGGCAAGTCTTTACATGAGGTAGTAAAGATGGGTGGCATGGTGGAAGAAGGGCTTAAGTCAAGAAAAATCATGAGTTACTCGACTATCAAGGCAACAACCCAAGCCATTCAGAACAGTACTGGGGGAGTGATTGGAAAAAGAAGAAAGAAGACGTGACAATAATTGATTCAAGATCATGGTTTGGACCTAGGGGCCCATTACACCAATATACCCAGCCTCGATCCTATCACCGAACCTACACCCAAACCCCATATAATCCATCCCAACATTATTTACCATCACCAGACCCTCATATTTCTGTCCACCATGCCCAGACATATACTCAACCTCTTGTCTATGCACAATGGCGTGCCCCAACCCCACAAAACACCTACCCAACTCCACAAAATGTTACCCACCCCCACAAGCCTACCGAAACCCTACCGGTCCAGGTTTCTGACCCAATCCAACATTCAAAAATGAGAGGTTGCAGTGAAAGAAAACATTTACCCCATTGGGAGAGTCCTATACAAGTTTATTCCATAGATTGAGGGAATTAGATATGCTGAGGCCAATTGAGTCAAAATTTCCAAAACCTCCCCCAAAGAATTATTCCATGAGATGTGAATATTGTTCTGGTACTCCGGGGCATGATACGGAGAAGTGCTGGCACCTGAAAAATGCCATTCAGGAGCTCATTGGCACGAACCAGATTAAAGTCCAAACTCCAGAGGCACCCAACATCAACCAGAACCCACTGCCAACCCATCAGGAAACAAACATAATTGAGATAGTACATAAGGGAGGGGAGCCCAAGAAGCCTTCACAAACCGTCATGATGATTCGGTCCAGTAAGGTCAAGCCAGTTAAAAAACCAATAGTTGAAGGATCAGTGAACAAGTTGAGCAAGACAAATGGTGAACCACCTGCGGTGGTCAAGAAAGAATCCCCAAGTGATGTTGCAGCAAAGCAAGAAAAGTCAAAGTGGTTGTGCCAGGAGCGGCAAATAAGCCTATTATAATTGTAGAGGGTGCCCGTACGGATCCTGTCATCATCAAGCCTGTAACCCAGTTGCCGGTAATCAACAACAAGGCTATCCCATAGAACTATGAACGAGTGATAGTGACTATAAAGGAAAGAAAGTGAAAGAAGAAGTCAATGAGGCCCAGTGATTAACTCGTTCGGGGATATGCTTTGCCCCAGAAGAGTTAAGGAAAGCTAAAACATCTAGAGATAACCTAGTTCTAGTAAAGAAAGCAGTGACCGAAAAAGAGGTGCAGGAGTTTCTAAGAAAAATGAATGCACAAGATTATTCATCATGGAGCAGTTGTGAAAGATGCCTGCTCAGATTTCATTGTTGTCATTGTTAATCCACTCAAACGAGCATCGTCGGGACTTGATGAAAATTCTGAACGAGGCTCATGTTCCCGACAAAATTTCAGTAAACCATCTGGAAAAGATCGCCAACAAAATATTTGAGGTGAACAGGGTCACTTTCTCTGATGATGAGTTGCCTGTGGAAGGTACTGAACACAACTGAGCTCTCTATCTTATAGTAAAATGTGAAGATTCTGTGGTTACCAAGGTATTAGTTGACAATGGTTCCAGTGCATACATCTGCCCCCTCTCTACTCTGAACAAGTTGAAAGTGGATGATGATAGGATTCACAAGAACAACATCTGCATTCGGGGATTTGACAGTGGAGGAAAAGACTCAGTTGGTGATATAGTGCTTGAGTTGACAATAGGACCAGTGGAGTTCACCATGGTGTTCCAGGTGCTGGACATAGCCGTCTCTTACAATTTGCTGTTGGGTCAACCTTGGATTCATGCCACCAAGTCAGTCCCATCCACTCTGCACCAGATGGTTAAGTTCGAATGGGATAGACAGGAGATCATCGTGCATGTCGAGGATAATTTGTGTGCTCATAGTGATGCCTCTGTCCCGTTCATTGAGGTTGAAGATGAGAAAGGGCCTTGGGTCTATCAAGTTTTTGAAACAGTGTCGGTCGAGAAGGTTCCAGAGAGGAAATGCATTCCAACTTCAAAGATAACCTCCGCATTAGGCATGGTGGCCTTTGAAATGCTGAAAAATGGCTTTGTGCCCGGTAAAGGTCTGGGTGTATCTCTGCAGGGTATCATACAGCCTGCGTCCCTCCCTGAAAATTTGGTTACATTCGGTTTTGGGTTCAAACCTACAGTGGCAAATGTGAGAAGGGCTAGAAGGTTGAAACAGAAGGTGTGGGCACTTCCAAAGCCCGTTCCACGTCTCTACAGGTCTTTTGTCAAGCCCGGTGCCAAGAAACGCCCAGTGACGACAGTTCCATGTTCTGTGGTTGACATTGGTGAGGAGTTAATTGAAAGGTTCCAAAGGTTGTATGATGATGTGAACATTATGGAAGTTGGAGAAGGTTCTAGAAAAGCAGACGTGCAGTTCGTCGGGCCGAATGCAAAGCTTAACATTTGGAAGGTTACTCCTCTCCCTACCCAGAAGAAGTCTTGGTAGTTTGTTTTATTTTCCTTTCTATCTGGGTCATTCCAGGGTTGTGAACCAGACCTTTATTTTCTTCTTGTTGATGTATAAACCCTGTTATCCTTTATTTTAATGAAATGCAATTTCCCTTTCCATCACTCATGATAGTTTTTATTTTTTGTTTTCTTTTCTTCTCTGTACAGTTCTTTTTATGCCGGTTTCAATGACATGACATGCATAAGGAATCTTCGGCCCAGTCTTAAAAGTCAATCTAATTCTAAAATAATAATCCAAGAAATAGAGTGTGATGATGAATCAGAATATGATGAGGATGAGGCCTTTAAAGAGATTAGTAAGGAACTAAATCATTTTGAAGAAACACCGAAGTCTAACCTGAATGAAACAGAAGCAATCAATCTAGGGGATTCAGATAATGTCAGAGAAACTGAGATAAGTGTTCATCTTGAACCACAAATCAGAGAAAAAATAATTAAAGCATTGTTTGAGTATAATGATATCTTTGCATGGTCGTATGACGATATGCCCAGTTTGGGTACCGATTTGGTGGTCCATAAATTGCCAATTGATCCAGCATTTCCTCCCATTAAGCAGAAGTTGAGAAAGTTCAAAACCGACATGAGTGTGAAGATTAAAGAAGAGGTCACAAAGCAGCTTGATGCAAAGGTCATTCGGGTCACGCAGTATCCCATGTGGTTAGCCAATGTTGTGCCTGTGCCAAAGAAGGATGGTAAGACCAGAGTGTGTGTTTATTACCGTGATCTCAACAAGGCAAGTCCAAAGGACAACTTCCCACTGCCAAATATCCACATTTTGATTGATAATTGTGCCAAGCATGAGGTTGGGTCTTTTGTGGATTGCTATGCGGGCTATCATCAAATTTTAATTGATGAGGAATTAGCGGAAAAGATGTCATTCATCATGCCATGGGGAACATATTGCTACAGGGTCATGCCTTTTGGTTTGAAAAATGTCGGGGCAACTTACATGAGGGCAATGGAGACCATATTCCATGTCATGATACACAAGGATATTGAGGTTTACGTGGATGATGTGATCATAAAGTCCAAGAAGCAGTCTGACCACATCAAAGATTTGAGAAAGTTCTTCCAAAGGCTCCGCAGGTACAATCTTAAACTCAACCTTGTAAAATGCGCATTTGGTGTTCCATTGGGGAAATTGTTGGGATTCATAGTTAGTCGGCGGGGCATTGAATTGGATCCATCAAAGATTAAAGCTATCCAAGAATTTCCATCTCCAAGAAACAAGACCGAGGTGATGAGTTTGCTAGGGAGGTTGAACTATATCAGCAGTTTATTGCTCAACTCATGACAACTTGTGAGCCTATCTTTAAGTTGCTGAAGAAGGATGCTGCGGTCAAGTGGACTGATGAGTGTCAGGAAGCATTTGATAAGATAAAGGGGTACTTGTCAAACCCACCTGTGTTGGTCCCACCAGAACCCGGGAGACCTTTGTTTCTGTATTTGACGGTCTTGGATAATTTATTTGGTCGTGTATTGGGTCAGCATGACATCACTGGCAGGAAAGAGCAAGCCATCTACTATCTCAACAAGAAATTCACATCTTATGAGATTAAGTATACTCCCCTTGAGAGGACGTGTTGTGCCCTGACTTGGGTAGCACAGAAGTTGAAGCATTACTTGTCGTCCTATACTACTTACCTCATTTCTTACATGGATCCTCTAAAGTATATCTTTCAGAAGCCCATGCCCACAGGAAGGCTTGAAAAGTGGCGAATCTTGCTCACAGAGTTTGACATCGTATATGTGACTTAGACGACAATGAAAGCCTAAGCTTAGCTGATCACTTGGCCGAGAACCTGGTGGACGAAGAATATGAACCTTTGAAGACTTATTTTCCTGATGAAGAGGTAAGGAACATTGACGAGGTCGAGAAGGAGGAAAAACCCGGTTGGAAACTTTTCTTTGATGGAGCTGCTAACATGAAAGGTGTCGAGATAGGGGCAATGCTTATTTCTGAAACAGGGCATCACTACCCTATTACAGCCCAGCTGTGATTCTATTGTACCAACAACATGGCTGAGTACGAGGCATGCATTTTGGGTTTAAGGCTAGTTGTAGATATGGGAATCCGGGAAGTCTTGGTCTTGGGAGACTCAGACCTTCTAGTGCACCAGATTCAAGGAGAATGGGAGACGCGGGATTTAAAGCTTATACTATATCGATAATGTCTGCATGATCTTTGTCAACATTTTCGATCTATAGAATTCAAGAACATTCCAAGGATCCATAATGAGGTGGCCGATGCCTTGGCTACCTTGGCGTCGATGTTGCACCATCTGGACAAAGCTTATGTTGACCCTTTGCATATTCAAGTTCGTGATTAGCATGCCTACTGTAATCTGGTTGAAGAAGAACTTGATGGTGAACCATGGTTTCATGATATCAAGGAGTATATCAGGATAGGGGTGTATCCAATACAAGCCACATGTGCTTAAAAGAGAATAATTCATCATTTGGCAAGTGTATTTTTCTTCAGTGGAGGAGTTTTGTGCAAAAGGACTCCAGATCTTGGATTGTTAAGATGCATAGATGCTAGACAGGCCACGACTATCATGACCGAAGTGCATTGAGTTTGCAAACCGCATATGAGTGGGTATGTTCTGGCAAAGAAAATTTTCCGAGCAGGTTATTATTGGCTCACCATGGAGCGAGATTGTATCAGTTTTGTGCATAAGTGTCATCAATGTCAAGTACACAGAGATTTGATTCATTCTCCGCCATTTGAATTGCACACAATGTCTGCTCCATGGCCCTTTGTTGCTTGGGGTATGGATGTCATCGGACCAATTGAGCCAGCAACATCCAATGGACACAGACTCATTCTGGTAGCCATTGACTATTTCACTAAGTGGGTTGAAGCTAAAACTTTCAAATCTGTGACCAAGAAGGCAGTGGTCGATTTTGTTCATTCAAATATCATTTGTCGATTCGGAATCCCAAAGGTGATCATCACAGATAATGGTGCTAATCTTAACAGTCATCTGATGAAGGAAGTGTGTCAACAGTTTAAGATTACACATCATAATTCCACCCCATACCGCTCCAAGGCGAATGGAGCAGTCGAAGCAGCCAATAAGAACATAAAGAATATACTTCGGAAAATGATGCAAGATTCCAAGCAATGGCATGAGAAGTTGCCCTTTGCGTTGTTGGGTTATCGCATTACTGTTCGCACTTCAGTAGGTGCAACTCCTTATTTGTTGGTATATGGCACTGAAGTAGTGATACCTGCAGAAGTTGAAAATTCCATCCCTTTGGATTGTTGTTGAAGCCAAAATTGATGATGATGAGTGGGTCAAAACCCGTCTAGAGCAATTAAGTTTGATTGATGAGAAGAGATTGGCAGCAGTGTGTCATAGCCAGCTGTATCAAAAGAGAATGGCAAGAGCATACGACAAGAAGGTGCGTCTGCGGAAATTTGAAGTGGGTCAGCAAGTATTGTAACACATCCTTCCACATCAGGCTGAAGCGAAAGGCAAGTTCGCCCCAAATTGGCAGGGGTCGTTCATCGTAATGAGAGTATTGTCCAATGACAGTTTGTATTTAACAAATATAGAAGGCAAATTTGTAGACATGGCTATCAATTCTGTTGCAGTCAAAAGATATTATGTATGATTTCTTTGGTTTAAATTGTGTTTATTTGTACTTGGCATGTTTTGAAGATTGGAATGACGAAGGCATTTTATTCTGCTATCTAAACATTTTATACTTTGTTACCCCTTTGAGCCTTATTTATTTTCTTTCATATCCCTCTTTTGAAATTAGAAGCAGAGTGTAGAAATACAGATACAATAAAAAAAAAGAGAAAAGAGGAAAAGAGAAGAGAAAAAGAGAAAGAAAAAATGGGAAAAGAGTAAAGAAAAGAAAAGAAAAGAAAAGAAAAGAAAAGAAAAAAAAAAGAGAAAAGAAAAAAAAGAGAAAAGAAAAAAAGAGAGAAAAGTGCAAAAAAACAAAGCAATTCCCGTGTCATGAACTACGTTCGACCTGATTCCTTTTAAGGATACGTAGGCAGCCTCACGGTTCGATCCCATCAAAGTAAAAATCCAGAAGTCCCCAAGCAAAGAAACTGGGGCAGAAAGTTGTGGTTGTTGTAAGAAATTTGATTCCAAGAGTTGTAATGTTTTTAAACCCATTCAAGTTGTTTTGAGCCTTTTGATATCCGATTTTTCTAACCCTATCCAAAAGCGTACGTTACGGTCCAGAGAAAGACCTTCCGATCAGTCTTCGAGAGATGCTAAGTTGAGCAAGCAGAGGTGATTCATACCAGGGGCAACACTCCGGTCTAAGTAGGAAAAATGAAAAAATGAGAGAGTCTTATTGGTGAAAACCCTTACGGGCATCGTAAGGCGATGGAAAGTTGAGAGAAATTAAAAATGAGAGAGTCTTATTGGTGAAAACCTTCATGGGCACCGTAGGGCGACGACAAGTTGAGAGATGATTAAATGAGAGAGGTTTGTTGGTGAAAACCCTTCAGGGCGCCGTGGACCGAAGAAGGTCAGTGATTTGGCGAAGAAATTGGGTTATGAAAATCCTGGGGCATAAAGTATGACAACTGAAAGGTGATTGGTTGAATAGGCTGGGCTGATTAATCCGAAATGCATGTCATGATCATTGGTTCCAGCTGTTCCACTCAGATAAGTCTCTTTTCCTTTTCCCCTCTCAAACAGTCATCCAATTTTGGACCTTCTTTTACTCCTAACTCTCAAAGTCATTGCATTTCATTTCTTTTGGGTTTATCTCTCTAAGGTTTTTTCAATGTCAGCCTTGTTTAAACAAGTAAGAAAGGATTTCAAAGCTTACTACCAAAAAGCAAAATGCAGCCAAAGCATACCAGAGGTAACATGATGTAAAGTGGGAAATAAGGTGTCAATGAAAGTTCCATTGGTCGAATGATTTAGTAATCTTGTGGGATATAGAGGTTCAGGTATAAGGGTCGGAAATGTAAAACAACGGTTTGGTTGTAGAGCACTCAGGTCATCCAAGGTCCTGCGGTTGAGAGTCAGTCAGAAAGTCAAATGGTTCTTAGCCAGTTCAAGGTAGCCAGTCAAAGCAAGGCACGACAGCGAGAGGATCATCGTCAATAAGAATGCCAAAAACTAACCACCACATTTTAAAACTAACAAGATTTTTCTTTGATTGAAACAGGGGCAGAAAATTCCGTTTGTTTCGGAGAAACCTTCTGTAAAGAAAGCAATGTACCAGACAGGTTCGGTTGTAAATTCTCAGGACCCTCCTGGATAATGGGATTTAATTTAAAATTTTCAGGACCCTCCTGGATAATGGGATTTAATTTAAAGTTCTCAAGACCCTCCTGACTTTAGTTAAATTTTAAGACCTTCATAATTAACAAGATTTAGTGTAAGTTATACCTTTAAAAAACATAGTTTAGCTTTAAAGTTTTCACTCTTAAGATGAGATTTAATTTGAAGTTCTCAGGACCCTCCTGGACAATTGGACCTAGTTTAAAATTCAAAACATTCATGAGTAGCGAGATCTAGCATAAGCTTTATCCTGAGGAAATCTAAGTTGGCTTTGAAGTTTTCATTCTTAGGATAGGATTCAATTCGAAATTTTCAGGACCCTCATGAATAATGGGACTTAGATTTAAGACCTCCATCAGATAACAAGATTTAGCGTAAGTTATGCCGTAGGGAAATATAATTTACACTTAAAGTTGTCACTTTTAAATATGAGATTTGATTTTAATGTTCAGGACCCTCCTGGATAATGGGATTTAGCTTAAGATCTTCACAGATAACAAGATTTAGCGGAAGTCATACCTTTAGGAAATATCATTTAGCTTAAAAACTGACAGTTAACTAGGAATTTTCAGGATCCTCCTGGATAATGGGATCTAGATTTTAAATTCTTAGAGATATTGGGTAACACAATGCAATTAACACTCACAGATGTGCCCAGCTACCAAACTGGGGCAGAAAATTTTCTTTGTTTTGTCTATTCTGTTATAATCAGGCATCCACCTAGAGAACCAAGGAAGACAACACGAGTTTCAAGAATAGAAGACAGTTAAAGCTCAAGCAATCAGGCACCCACCTGGAGAAACAACGGAGGACAGTTCAAAGGAAAGCAGTTTCAAGAAAAGGAAAGCAATTCAAGTGTTGGAAATCAGGAGCCCACCTGGAGAACAAAGGGAAAATAGTTCAAGTGTTGGAAATCAAGAGCCCGCCTGGAGAACAAAGGGAAAACAATAAGTGTTGGTAATCAGGAGCCCACCTGGAGAACAAAGGGAGAGCAATTCAAGTGTTGGTAATCAGGAGTCCACCTAGAGAACAAAGGGAGAGCAATTCAAGTGTTGGTAATCAGGAGCCTGCCTAGAGAACAAAGGGAGATCAATTCAAGTATTGGTAATCAGGAGCCCACCTGGAGAACAAAGGGACAACAATTCAAGTGTTGGTAATCAGGAGTAATTCAAGTGTTGGAAGTCAGGAGCCCACCTGGAGAACAAAAAGAAAGCAGTTCAACTGTTGGTAATCAGAAGCCCACCTGGAGAACAAAGGGAGAGCAATTCAAGTGTTGGTAATCAGGAGCGCACCTGAAGAACAAAGGGAAAGCAATTCAAGTGTTGGTAATCAGGAGCCCATCTGGAGAACAAAGGGAAAGCAACAAGGTTCAAAGCAAGACGGTGCAAGTTCGGCAATCAGGCGCCCACCTGGAAAACAAAGGGAAAGAAGCAATGTTCAAAGGAAGACAGTTCAAGTTCAATAATCAGGTGCTTGCCTGGAGAACAAAGGAAAAGCACCTCAGAATACAGTTCAAGTCAGCAACAAAGGAATTTCACCGGGAGAGTACAAGTCAACAAAGTAATAGAAACTGCAAGATTAAGTTTGAAGATATAGATAGGATTCTTGTAATTCATAGATCGTAGTTTAGTCTAGTTTCTTTTATTTTGTCTTGGTGTAATAAAGAGTTCGGCAAGCAGTAGCAGCAGCAACAACAGTGAAATCACAGCTTCCTGGTAGTCCAGCTACCGAAACTTCCCGAACTACACTGACCTGATTCTTTTATAGCCAAGGATATGCAGGCAACCTCGGAAGTAGGGTGCGGTCAAACCTTTCAAAAAAAAAAAACTTCCCACGGAGTATTCAAACGGGCAAAAATCGCTCGTATCCGCTCACTTTATCTTTGCACGAAAACTCTTCATGTTTCTGAGCAAAGAGGGGCAGCTGTGAGCACGTGATTTTTGCCCTATATGAAATACTCCTATAAAATTCAAGAAAATAGATTGCTTCCAATTATTTGCCATTTTATAGGATTTTTGTAAGATTTTATTAATTATTTGCATTTTTCTGTGCATGTTTAATTTTTATTTAAATCATGAAAATACAAAAATACTTTGCATTTGCATTTAGGATTTATTTTTACATTTTAGGTTAATTAGTAAATTAGTTGTTTTATAAAAATAAAAAATCACAAAAATTGACTCACTTTGCATTTTAACCTTTTAATTTTTAAATTTTGTAGTCTTTCTTTTAATCTAGGATTTAATTAATTTTTGTAAATACTATGATGAGTCATTAGCTTAATTTGGTAAATTAATTTAGTTTAAGAGTTAATTTAGGTTTTAATTTAATTTGAAAAGGAAAAGGAAAATTGGAAATTGAAAAAAAAGGGAAAAGAGAATTAAAAGGGCTGTTAAAGCTAATTCAACTAGCCCAAATAATTTTCCCCCCAAAACCTGTTCCGGATCCAGCCCAAACCACGCCCCAACCTGGTCCATATTATTTAACCAAACAAACAGCGCCGTTTAAAGGTCTGTAACCCCAGCCGTTGATTTTCACTCATCGAACGGCTGGGAACTGGGGTGATTAGATGTATTTAATTGTCCGAACCTAGGTCCCCCCATTTCACTTCCCCTTCGCAACCCTCAGATCCTCTGAACCCAAACCCTAGTGCCGCCCTAAAACTCTTCACCATCTCCGGTGGCGGCACAACTCCAAACCACCCCAAATTCCTCCTCTACAATCACTACACTCCATGGAACACGAATCTAACACGAATATCCCCAAAATCCCCACCCTTGCCTCCAAATCCCAAATCTGATGCCAAAACCTGAGCCCTAATCTTACTCCCCTTGTCAGAGATCAAGCCATTTTCTGGGTCGATAATGGGTCGAAACCTATGCCAGTCAACTATTCTCCTTGAGGATGAGCGATTAGAATGGATTTCTACTCGTTTTGAAGCCCACCAGCCCCATGCAAGACCAAAGACCGGCAAATTTGTCAAGCAATTTCTCACTCATGTGTTTATGGTAAAACAATACATGCTTTCTCCTTTTTGATTGTATGTCTGTTTCTTCTTTAATATTGTTTTCCTCCCGATTCTTATTTCACTTCTTTTTACCATTACCTCGTTCGTTTATTTCTGCTATGGTTTGTTCAAATTTGTAGGTCAATTTCCTTTTGTTTTCTTTGTTTAAATTAGAGTTCCGTTGGTTTGTTAAATAGTACCGGTATGCCCAGTTCTATTGTGCTTCTTTTTCTCTTCTTTTTCTTTCTTTAGCCAATCATAGGTTGAATTAGTCAATGGGTTTGGGTTCATCACGTTTGGGTTCTATTGGTAAATTTGAGCCCTTTGGTTTTACTTGATTTGTTTCATTACTTTTACTGATTTGAGACCATTTTTGGGGTTTATGGTAAGGCACAATTGGGCACTGAAAGCCCACCCGTTTGGGCCCAGGTGTGAGTATCAGGTGGCCTATCTTTGGTTTAGGTTAGGAGGGTTAATAACAAGGTTTTAAAGGGTACTTAGAGCATTTTCATCAGAGGAATCTTTCACAAACTGCCTGGGAAACTTCCAGGAAGGTGGGGTTGGGGTTTAGTTTAACAAACAAGCTAGAAAATAAGGGTCTAAAGTGAACAAAAGGAAAATTGGGGAAGGGGTAATTAACAAATGGTGATATTATTTCTTCTGCCCTAAAAGGCCTCTATATAAGGATGACCTTCAATAAAAAATGGGCAGAGATTAGAATACCGAGAGCTAGAAACGGCTGAAATATTTTAGCATTACTTTCTTCACCTAGAACACTAAATACACACACATTGAGAGAGTTTCAGGATTAGAAAATAAAAAAGGGGTCCTGGGTACTGTTCTATTGATCAATTGGTTCAATTTTTTTGGCTTTTTCAAAAGAACTTCCACTATTTTGCTGTTTTTGGGTTCCAAACATGGATTGAATTGTTTGTATTGCTGATCTACTGTTGCTCTTTCCTCCTAACCTCAAGCTATTCTCTTGTTGTTTTTGCTGTATTCAGGTACTTCCTAGATCTCTAAACGTGTAAAACTGGGAAATCTGAAGTTATGAAATCAAACTGGAAGTCCATGACTTATGCTGCTTATCAGATGCTATCCTTATGTGCTTAAACTCACTCAATTCTGTAGTAGCTGGTTTCTCTTCATGTGTTTACTTATTTATTTATGTTATTAGCTTAAATCTGGGTTGTAAGTTTGGATAGGTGTTTAAATTCAGCATGTTGGTTTGTAAATTGATTGAAGTTTGTTGGATGTGTGAATTGTCGGATCTACTGCAGCATAAGGCTAGGTTAGATTAAACATTTTCTCTTTGGAACTGTTTAAGACTGTTAAAATTAGCATGATATTTGGAAACTTTGCTTGAATTGTTAAGTTATGGGTATGGCTTTGAATGGTAATCTCTAGTTGTATTTCAATATCATCTAAATTCAAAATCATACATGGTTGATTCATAGTTAATATATAATTGATAGTTTACATATGTGAGCTTAATGATTCCTTTTAAAAAAGGGAAGAACTATGTTCTTGCTGTTTTCATTAGATGTAGATTGCCTGACTTAGGTTACCATGTGCTTCATGCCCAATAGAAAAATGGTTATGTTTCAATAGGCTTATGGATTGAAAAGTTTTTTAGGAGTTGCTGGGCTTGACGTAGGCCCAAGATAGTCGTCCTGTGGCCTTCTAGTGTCGCTCTGCTGTGGGCTCGATTCAGGGCCCAATAGTCTACATTCTCTTGTTTTCTTGAATGCTTGTTTGATTCCATAATAAAGGATTTTGATAGAAAGTTCAATTCGAAAAATGTTAATTCAATTTCTGATTTTATTAAGCCTGTAGTTGATTTATGTAACACGACTTTGAATGGCTTTTCTCAAAATTCTGGGAGCTGGGCAACACTGGCCTAGTTGTTGAAATGAATCAGTCGTTTGGCTGCCCTTTACCTGCTTATCGTCGTGGGCTAAGTGTCGGCCCAAGTTCCTAATGCTCGCCTTTAATTGCCTTGTTAACTATGTAATAATTTGTCCCATGCGAATATTAATATTCTTTAGGTTTAATTAAGTGCCTAATAGATTGGAGTGTGCCATTTTTCAACCATATCACCCATGGCTCTCATGAGACTAAATCAGGAAATCACTTTAAGAGAAATTTTAAGGTGCTCCATTCACACAATTGAATCACATAGCCTATGGCCCTCACAAATGTCTTAATTTAGATATTAAAAATGAACTTCATAGTTTGCTTTATGCGCGTCAAATATATAATTATCATGGATACTAAAATCCGATGGTGCATTTCATGTGATCCGGTTTTAATTTTCAAAAAGGTTGAATAGAACATGTTGTGAATCACGGGTGCATTTCATGTAGCTTGGCTTGCGATATGTTTTAAATAACCTTGAATCAATTCTTTAAATAAATAAAAGCAGTTTTAAAGTTAAAAATGCACATAGGATTAAAAGTATTTTAAAATCAGATTATTAGGCCAATAATAATAGTTGAGCGACCGTGCTAGAACCACGGAACTCGGGAATGTCTAACACTTTCTTCCTGGTTAACATAATTCCTTACCCGAATTTCTGTGTTCGTGAACTATAAACAGAGTCAATCTTTCCTCGATTCGGGATTTGAACCGGTGACTTGGGACACCATAAATTATCCCAAGTGGCGACTCTGAATCTAAAAATTAATCTCGTTTCGATTGTCACTTAAATTGGAAAAAACTCCCTTATACCCTTCCGGGGGTGTGAAAAGGAGGTGTGACAAATACAATGCAAGGAGAAAGCTACGGGAGCTCTGCCAGACTAAATTAGTGTGGGATTACGTGCGAGAATTCTTTGCACTCATGTTGAACATACGTGATATGGGGGACAAAGAAAAACTCTTTACCTTCCTGGAAAGGTTGAAACCTTATGCCCATATGGAACTGCAAAGACAAAGGGTAGATACCTTACCCAAGGCGATCCAAGTAGTGGAATGCCTTGGGGACTATCAAGTGGAAGTTCGGAAGGATAGGCCTTAACCGCCTGCCCGAGCGGGATACAAAGGGGTCCAGCCTAGTGATAACTGCAATTTCTGCATGTTTTTTATACCCATTCTTACCTGAGCTTTGTGCATTTATTGCCATATAATTGTCCCAAAATGCTTACAAATGACACTTGATTGCAGGTTTGAGCGACAAGATGACAAATACTAAAGATCGGCTCAAAAAGGAGTGAAATCTGCCAAGTGTCAAGAGACAACTGAAAGGAGGGATCAAAAGACCCTGCGCGGTCCGCACTGTTCTGTCACACGGCCGCGCAGGAGAGCTCAGAAGCTGGGCATATCCAAGTTCAACCTGCGCAGACCGCACTGTTTTGCCACGCGGCCGCGCAGGAGAGTTCAGAAGCTGGGCATATCCAAGTTCAACCTGCGCGGACCGCACTGTTTTGCCATGCGGACGCGCAGGAAAGTTCAGAGGCCATGATATTTTTAAGATAAGCTGCGCGGTCCGCGCCTCTTCTCGTGCAGTTCCAACGCGGTCCGCGTCCCTTTTTGTGCGGTCCGCGCCTAAGAGAATCAGAGAAGCAATCACTCGAGACAAAAGCCCATGCGACTGCGCACCTAATCAGTGCGGTCCGCGTGGATGAAGTTCATGCGGCCGCACGTCACTTTTGTGCGGTCCGCGCCCCCCAGTACCAGATGCAAGTAATGAAGACCTGGAGCCCTACGTGGCCGCGTGTCATTTGTGCGCGGTCCGCGCCAGACCCTCAGGGGTATTTTTGTCCGGTTTTTCCTGTGTAGTATAAATAGAACATTTTACTTTTTAGCAGTACTTTTGTTTTTTGAAAAAGCGGTTCGAGAGCAGAGAGCAGCTGAACTCGTGTTACCCTATTATCAGCCTATTTTGGGCCATTTCTTCTAGTTTTAAAGTGGAATCAAGTAGATTAACATTGTAGTTAACTATTATGTCAATTTCATCTATTATTTCTTTGATTTTTGTTACTACTATGTCTAGCTAAACCCATTAGCTAGGGTTGTGGCTCAACCCTAGTGTGGGAAATTGATGGGTGTGATTGTTTAGTGCATGAATGATGTTGGGTGTTTGCTATTTGGATTAATCTTAAGTTTTCACTAAGATTTGGTGGTTGCAAACACTAAGTCTAGCTTAGTGGGTCTTGACTCTTCTTGAGAAAGAGAGTCTATGACCTCAAGATTAACTCCAACAAGGAATCGGGATGGACCCATGAGAATGGTAGTCCCAATTAACGGGTTAAACCTCGAGAGAGTAATTACCCAACTTGAACCATAAGTTGCTTGGGCAAATTAGCCTACCCAATTGGTCTCGAGAGAGTCAATTGGGCAAAATCACTCTCTCTACCGAGAGGTGTGAGAGTGGGTGTAAAAGGTGCAACGGTTATAGCATAAGCCCCATATTCGTCATTCTTGCATTAGGAATTTCTACCCGTTAGTGGACCACCTAGGTAAATGCCGCATCCCTAGTGCTTTTATCTATCTTGCATACAATTTAGAATCATAATTTTAGCATAACCTAGTTTTACAACTGTAGTTGATAAATTGTAGCTCTTAAACAAAAGAAAACCAAAAATGTTAGAAGATCAATTATGAGCTAAAACACTATCCTAGACCATACAAATACTCGACTCCAATTTGAAGTTCCCTGTGGAAAATCGACCCCGATATCACTATTGGGTAAAAGTATTAGCGCCCACTCATCCTTAGGTTGAGTCTGCTGCGATCACTTTTTGGCGACATTGCCGGGGAACTTTACGGTGTTGACTATCTGTGTAGCTAGTATTGTGTTTTGCTTCTCTTTCCTTCTTATTTACTAATTTTGTGTGTTGATCAATCCTACCATGGCTCTTAATGCAAATGACCCTCTCGGCAATGTGATAGCGGGGGAAGAGGTAGAAGATCTAGAGCAAGATGAGGTCTTACCTCAACTTCCACGGAGAGGCCGGAATGTCAATATAAATGCAAATGAGAACAACAACATTCCAGACCCTCCTCCGCAACCGCCGAGAGTGGCTTCCAGAGTTCAACCAAATCAAGGATACGCCAGTGCTATTGTTCCTCCCCGAATCCGGGCGGGGAACTTTCAAATCACAAATGTTATGCTGACCTTGCTCGAGCAACGAGGTTATTTCACGGGTGCCTCCGATCAAAATGCCTACAAGCACTTGAAGGGGTTCGTGGATACTTGTTGGGGTAGCAAGCAGACAAACGTGTCCGAGGACGCGTTGAGATTGAGGCTTTTCCCGTTCTCTCTTCGGGGTAAAGCATTGGATTGGTTAGAAAGGCTCCCCAATCATTCTATCATAACATGGGATGAATTGGCGGACAAATTTATTGCCAAGTTCTTCTCTCCAAGTCATATGGCGGCTCTTCGGGATGAAATTCTAGCTTTCAAGCAGGAGCCAACAGAACCTTTGCATGAAATATGGGAAAGATATAGAACAATGGTGAAAGAGTGCCCTAATAACGACATGACCGAGGCTATGATTCAACAAACTTTTTATCGGGGCATCAACACCACAAATCAATGCATTGTGAACCAATTGGCCGGAGGGAATTTTATGAAACTTTCTTACCAAGAGGCATGTGATGTACTTGATGAAATGGCCGACACCTCTTCGGCATGGCAAAGCCGAGCAAACGTGCCACAAGGTGACCCCACGGTCATCCATTTGCACAAGGAATTGCACTATCATAGCCAAGCGATAGCCGAACTTACAACAACTATGAATCAATTAGCAAAGGCGCAATTGCAACAAGTCCAAAACCCGCGCCAAGTCAATGCAATGGAAGGTGTTTCTATGTTGAAAAGGAGGCAAAGAGGACAACAACCTCAAGGTAATTGTGAACAATATGACAACAACAATGATGGTGGTGGGTATTCGAATGAAGGTTTTGATGACCAAAGTGAGGAAGTCCAATATGTCAACAACTACCAAGGGAATAGAGGCAACCAAGGGAATCAGCAATGGAGACCCCAAGGTAATTGGGGCAATCAACAAGGCGGCAATTGGAATTACAACAACAATCAAGGAGGCAATTGGGGGAACAATAATTCTGGGAATCAAGGAAATTGGAGCGGGAACAACAATTGGAACAACAACAATGGTGGTCAAGGTAATAGGGGGCAAGGCTATCAAAGGCCCCCAATGTATCAACAGCCCACTAACCCGCCTCCGTTCCAATCTCAAGGGTCGAGTTCGTCGGGCAATGACATGAGTCGAATAGAGAGCATGTTCGAACAAATGATGAAAAAAGTCAAGATTCCGAGGCCCAATTAGCTTCGCATAACACATCTATCAGGAACTTGGAAGTGCAATTAGGCCAAATCTCTCAATCTTTAAATACTCGCCCAAAGGGTGCTCTACCAAGTGACACGGTAGTAAACCCCAAGGGAGGGCACAACAATCATGTGATGGCAGTGACAACACGAAGTGGAAGAGGTGGTGATGTGCATGCCTCAAGAGATAACCGAGTTCCGGTAGATGAATATGAGTTGCAAAATGATGAGATCCCGTTGGTAGTTGAGGATGTTGTCGAACCAAGTGCAAATGATGATGGGAGAATTGCAATTGATGAGGGTGAGGAGGAGACTAAAGAGGCCTTGAACCCGTCTAGGGAACACGTCATTGATATGCCCAAACCGGAGGTGCCAAAAGCCATGGCACCCTTGCCTAGACCTCCTCCGCCCTACCCTCAACGATTGGCCAAGCAAAAGGGTGACAACCAATTTAAGAAATTTCATTGAAATGATGAAGAGTTTGACTATCAACGTGCCTTTGGTGGAGGCACTCGAGCAAATGCCGGGATACGCAAAGTTCATGAAAGATTTGGTTACAAAAAAGAGATCAATGGAGTGTGAGACAATCAAGATGACCCATCAAGTGAGCGCAATTGTGCATTCTATGGCTCCAAAACTTGAGGATCCCGGCGCATTTACTATCCCATGTACCATTGGAAGTGCCGACTTTGCAAAAGCCCTTTGCGACTTGGGGGCAAGTATCAATTTAATGCCATATTCGGTCTTCATGACCTTGGGAATCGGACAACCTCGTCCAACCTCTATGAGGCTTCAAATGGCGGACCGATCAATGAAGCGGCCTTTGAGAATTATTGATGATGTCCTTGTTCGTGTTGATAAGTTCATATTGCCAGCCGATTTCGTGATCTTGGATTGTGAAGTGGATTTTGAGGTGCCTATCATTCTTGAGAGGCCCTTCCTAGCTACGGGAAAGGCCTTGGTTGATGTGGAAGCGGGAGAATTGACCTTCCGTGTTGGTGATGAAAAGGTGGTGTTCCACATATGCAAATCAATGAGGCAACCAAATAGCAACGAGGTGTGCTCGTTTGTTGACATTGTCACGGTAGTGATAGTGGATAACACAAGCGCTATGGCTAATGTTGAGGACCCACTTGAGGCCGTGCTATTGAACATGGATGTTGATGATGATGCTAGAAGGGTGGAGTGTGTGAATGCATTACATGGCATGGGCTCATATTCTTATGAACCGAGGAAGTTATCTCTTGATCTTGAAAATCGCAAAACTCCTCCCACCAAGCCATCTATTGAGGAGCCACCGGTGTTGGAGTTGAAACCACTTCCTCCTCACCTCAGGTATGAATTTCTTGGTCCTAATTTTACTTTGCCGGTTATACTTTCTTCTTGCTTGACTAACGTGCAGGTTGAAGCCACTTTGGCGGTTCTTCAAAAGCGCAAGCGGGCAATTGGATGGACCTTGGCGGACATTCGGGGTATTAGCCCCGCGTTTTGCATGCACAAGATAATATTGGAGGATGATGCTAGGCCGTCTCTTGAACATCAAAGGAGACTCAATGAAGCCATGCAAGAGGTGGTTAAAAATGAAGTCATCAAGTGGTTTGACGCCGGTGTGGTGTATCCAATTTCTGATAGTTCGTGGACTTCTCCAGTACAATGTGTGCCAAAGAAGGGAGGAATGACTGTGGTGACTAATGACAATAATGAACTTATTCCGACTCGCACTGTGACGGGTTGGAGGGTATGCATGGACTACCGGAAGTTGAACAAGGTGACTAGAAAGGATCATTTCCCATTGCCGTTCTTGGACCAAATGCTTGATCGTCTTGCAGTCCGGGCTTTCTATTGTTTTCTGGATGGGTATTCAGGCTATAACCAAATTCTCATTGCCCCGGAAGACCAAGAAAAGACAACTTTCACATGTCCTTATGGCACATTCGCCTTCTCTCGAATGCCATTTGGGTTATGTAATGCACCGGCGACTTTCCAACGATGTATGATGGCAATCTTCACCGATATGGTGGAAGACATTTTGGAGGTCTTCATGGATGATTTTAGTGTGGTCGGGGACTCTTTCGGTGATTGCTTGCATAACTTGGATCGTGTATTAGCCCGATGCGAAGACACAAACTTCGTTCTCAATTGGGAGAAATGCTATTTTATGGTAGAAGAATGCATTGTGTTGGGTCACAAAATTTCAAAAAGAGGGATTGAGGTTGATAAAGCGAAAATTGAGGTTATCTCGAAGCTCCCTCCCCCTACTTCTGTCTAAGGGGTGAGGAGTTTTCTTGGACACGCGCTACCGAAGATTCATCAAAGACTTCTCTAAGGTAGTTAACCCGTTGTGTAAATTGCTTGAGAAAGATGCCAAATATGTGTTTGATGAGAAATGTATGGAGGCTTTCGAGCTTCTAAAGCAAAAGTTGATGACTACCCCCATTATTACCGCACCAAATTGGAGCTTGCCCTTTGAGCTCATGTGCGACGCTAGTGATATTGCGGTGGGGGCGGTCTTGGGCCAAAGAATCAACAAGATGTTCCATCCGGTGTACTACGCAAGTAAGACAATGAATGAAGCTCAAAGGAACTATACGGTCACCGAAAAGGAATTGCTTGCCATTGTTTTTGCCATGGAGAAGTTTCGCCCATACCTTATGGGGGCCAAAGTGATTATTCATACCGATCACGCCGCCCTTAGGTATTTGATGACGAAGAAAGATTCTAAAGCGAGGTTAATGAGATGGGTGCTTCTTCTTCAAGAATTTGATTTGGAGATCATTGATAGAAAAGGTAGTGAAAACCAAGTGGCGGACCACTTGTCTCGATTGGAGGAGGAAGGGAGGCCTTTGGACGGCCTTGAGATAAATGATGCTTTTCCGGATGAACAACTCCTCTCGGTTTCAATGCTAGACATGCCATGGTTTGCCGACATTGCCAATTACCTTGTTACCGGTGTGGTTCCGTATGAGCTCTCTTCTAACCAAAGGAAGAAGCTCAAGCGGGATTGCTTGGATTACTATTGGGATGAGCCGTATCTTTTTAAAATCTGCACCGATGGTGTAATTCGCCGGTGTGTTCCTGAAGAAGAGCAACTGAGTATTGTGGAAGATTGTCACTCTTCACCCTATGGTGGCCATCATGGCGGGGCAAGGACGACGTCTAAAGTGTTGAGCTGTGGTTTCTATTGGCCTTCGTTGTTCAAGGATGCCAGTGACTTTGTGAAAAGATGTGATGAATGACAACGTGCCGGAGGGATTTTGAAGAAAGATGAGATGCCCCTTAACACAATTCTAGAGGTTGACATCTTTGATGTTTGGGGGATAGACTTTATGGGACCATTTGTAAGTTCCTGTGGCAACACTTACATCTTGGTAGCGGTTGACTATGTGTCGAAATGGGTTGAGGCCATATCTTTGCCAAATAATGAAGCTCGAAGTGTGGTGGCATTTTTGAAAAAGAGTATCTTCATGAGGTTTGGCACTCCACGTGCCATAATTAGTGACGGGGGTTCTCATTTTTGCAACCGGGCTTTTGACTCTCTACTAGCAAAGTATGGGGTAAATCACAAGGTAACCACTCCTTATCATCCTCAAGCGAGTGGCCAAGTTGAGGTGTCCAACCGTGAGATTAAGAGTATTTTATCCAAAACTGTCAATGCAAATAGGACTGACTGGTCGAAGAAATTGGATAATGCTCTTTGGGCTTATCGTACAGCTTTCAAGATGCCGATTGGTATGTCGCCGTATCGGTTGGTGTTTGGGAAGGCTTGTCATCTTCCGGTAGAATTGGAACATAAAACTATGTGGGCGCTGAAAAAGTTGAACTTAGAATGGGATGTAACTGCAAATCTTCGGGTGGAGCAATTGAATGAACTTGATGAGTTTAGGTTTCATGCTTACTCCAGCTCGTCCTTGTATAAGGACAAGATGAAGTACCTTCATGACAAGTATACCAGAGGGAAGGAATTCAAAGTGGGTGATATGGTTCTTCTTTTCAATTCCCGGTTGAGGTTATTTCCAGGCAAGTTGAAGTCCAAGTGGAGCGGCCCTTTTGAAGTGGTTGGGATAACTCCCTTTGGTGCCATTGATCTCAAAAATAAAAATGGTGAAGTCTTCCGAGTCAATGGGCATTGCGTCAAGCATTATTTGGGAAAGATTGATGACAACCACGTGGTGGCGCACATTCATTTGAAATGACTGTGATGGTAACATGCATCGTGCCGCGACGTTAAATCAGGCGCTTCGTGGGAGGCAACCCATATCTTTTTCCTTTCCTTTGTTTTTCTGTTGTAGAGTAGGATTTTTGAGCTGATAATTTTTGAAGTGTTGCGGGGATTATGTTGAACCAGTGCAGGGAAGAAGTACAAAAAAATGATCAGTCCATGGAAATTGCCCCATGCGGCCGCGCATCAAAGCAGTGCGGTCCACGTGGGCTTGAGCAGCAGTGAGTTCATCCTCAGAAAAAAAATTCAACGCGGATCGCATCCCTTTCTGTGCGGTCCGCGTGTGAGAAGCTAGAATTACCAAGTCTCTGATAAACTCCCACACGGCCGCGCATCAAAGCAGTGCGGTCCGCGTGGGCTGAGTAGTCAAAATGTGACTAAAAGTAAACCAGTGCGGACCGCGGCCATTTTTGTGCGGCCGCGCTGGTAGGTAAGCTGAAAGCCCCAGGGTTTTTCTATATATAGAAGCCTTGGGCCTCATTTGAACCTTTTCGCAAATTTTCATCTGGAGCTCTAAATTTTCACTGTTCATCCGCACTCCCTGCTCATTTAGTCGATTTTTCACTAATCCCTGGTAACAAATCTTTTTTTTTTTCACTAAGTTTTTTTTTCTTCTTAATGACTGTTAGTTTGGATTTCTATTGTTTAGTGAGACTTAGGGGCATAAATCCATGTAATTAATTGAGTAGGGACACTGAGGGGTCAAATTTTGATCAAAATGGGACTTAAAGAGAAATTATTTTTTCTCCGCCTCAGTTAAATCTGCCCTATGCGGCCGCACAACATTTTTGTGCGGTCCGCATGGCTTTTTTGTGTGCTATGATGAATCGCCTCCATGCGGTCCGCGTGAGTCCAGCGCGGCCGCGGTCCAAAACAGTGCGGACCGCGTGTGAAAAGTTCAGAGAAGTCACCATTTTGGCAGTTCACATGTGCGGTCCGCGTTCCTCTATCTGCGAAACTATGTCTGCAATTCTTTCATTCAATTGAACTGTCCATTTCATATCATGTGCTTTTAATAACAATGCTATACATGTCTTCCTTGCAGACAATGGTTCAAAAACATGTGGCTAAGAAGCGAATGGGGAAACAAATACAATCCGGGAGAGGTGGTTCCTCCCGTGGGGGAAGGGGAAAAGGAATTGTAAAGCTAAATCCTAAGACCAAGGAAGCAGATAAAGCTGCATCTCACTCTACGGGGAGTGAGTATGCTCTGTCACGGAGCATTACCTCGGAGTCTTCTCCAACACATAGGGCCACTTCATTCCAACTCCGTGACCCTCCTTCCCCGGATCATGATGATATAGCCTCTTCCAAGGAGCCGGTCGATGTTATCTCGGACTCGTCTGATGAGTCCGGAGCAGAAAAAGACAAGGGTAGCACTTACTCCACGTCTCCCACAGCTTCAATATCAGGGGATAGTGGAGGATATGCCGAAGGGGGTGAACCACATGTTGGAGGCATAGAGAGAACTAGGAAACCAGAAGCATGGGAGGATAGGTTTGTCAGCGAGGTCGCTTTCCACAAATTCAGGGAATGGTGGCCGAAGAGAAAGTTGATTCCGAAAAGGCGGTTCATAGACGCCGATCTTGTCCCACTCAACCCTCACATGCAAGCACAATTCCGCACTAGAGAGGGTTAGGGATTCTTCAAAGAGAGAGTCGAATTTGCAAACGAGCATATGGTGAAGGAGTTTTATTGCAATGTTCACCACACAGTTCGGAACTCCAAAGCAACAAAAGTAAGGGACAAGATAATAGTCTTTGATGGGAAGTCTCTGAATGACTTTTTGGGGTTTGCAGATGAGGATGAGTCTCAATATCTTGAGAAGCTGGCATTGAAAGAGGAGGTTCGTCCGTGGTTGGCCGAGCATTTAGCATCTCCAGGTACAGTCCCTGTGTGGTTGAAGGCACAGGAAAAGATTTTGCGGAACACCCTCAACTTTGAAGCAAAAGGGTGGCTAACCTTCGTGTGTAGTCGACTTGACCCGTCTACACACGATCACTCCGTCCCCCTTCCTCGGGCTATCTTGGTGGCAGCTATCATGGCGGGCTTCCCTCTGAATGTGGGAAACATAATGTCGAGGGTGATTTATCAAGTCGGGAACGAAACAAAAACAAACTTCCCCTTTCCGAACACACTCTCCCTTTACTTCAAAGAGTTGAAAGTGAAGAAGAAAAGATATGATTTACGGTACCTCCAGTGCCCTCCTACTCATGGTATGATCAGTTGGGTCCGGACAACCCAAAGAGAGGAAAGAAAACTCCAGCTTCTACCTCCTCCGCACCTGGCCAGTCTGAAGAGCCAGTTGCGACAGAGCAGCCCTCTGACCCTACTCCTGATGAGACACTTCCCCCAGGTCCTTCCTCCATAGCTGGTCCATCAGTTGCATCTGATCCGGTGATTCCTTCATCAAACACTCACCGGTTCACTGCCAACCAGCTCGCACACTCCCTTGCCAGTTTAAACAACTGGATATCAGTTGCGACATCCAAGTTATGTTCTTTGACCACTGTTGTGCAGGCACAGGGAGCACCAGCTACTGTAGAGATTCCCTCCGCCATTGAGGATGTTTTGAAAAAGATCCTGGCCAACCAGGAAAAGATGATGGCAACACAGGATACCTTGACCAAGGCAGTTGGGGAACATGGAAAAGCTTTGGAAAAATTGGCCCGGGAGCACAAAAAGCTAAGGAAACAGAAAGCTTCCAAGGAGTCAGTTGCACAGTTGAGAGGGGATGTGGACAAGATGCTAGCGGATCAGATGCCATTCGACTTATTATTTGGAGATCCAGCTGGAGAGCCAGCAGCAGAGCAGCCACAGGCAGAGGAGGATAGGTCAAGGAAGAAGAGGAAGCTCCCTAATACAGAGGGAATAGTGATCGAGGTGGCTCCCCCGTCTAGTACAACAGATGTTGAGACCTCTTCAGTTCCACCAGTTGATGAGCAGGATCATGAGCAGACACCTGTCCCAGCAGCACAACAGCAGCAGGCTGGGGACCAGTTTGATGAGGCTTAAGGGGCCGCTCTATATCCTTTGCTTATTTTTGATTTTTGATGTCTTATTTGGTAGTTAGCATTGGGGACAATGCTAGCTCTTATTCATGGAGGTGTGACCCTACTATTTGGATTAACTGTTAGGATGACTGTATATATTATTTTACCTTCTTTTAATTTTTATACATTAGTAGTGGATAGATGGTTTGTGTATAACTGTTCATTCCAGATGATCTTCAGAGTTTATGTATATATTCATTTCCCCCTGGTTGTATATTCTACTCCCCGTTTGTACATATTCATTAGGTTTTCATCTTGATTTTTTATTTTTCGTTTTAGTTGCAAAGTTAGGCTCGTAGCCTTTGTGTTTTGTTTTGGCGTTTGCAATAAGACCTTGGTTTTCTTAATGCCATGGTTCTTTCCAAGGGTAGATATTGTGCGAACCGGGTGGCTCTTCCCAATGATAGATGGTGTGACAACCTTCTTAAGGTTTTGAGTCCGTTTTTGATTTTTCTTTTCTTTTTTGATATTCAAGTTTTTGTAGTTAAGGATATCTCAGGCAAAGCCTCACTTGGGCCTAACACATTTTCCTTTGATCCTATAGTCGAAGACATTATGTTGTGTTTAGGATGGTGAAAGTTGTGGCCTTGAGACTCTTGTGTTGACCAAATAATCATCACGTGGTCATTTTGGGCCATGGGGCGCTTGAATCATATCTAAGGTTGTTGTGGGCCCTCGACTCTGTCTTAGGCAACCCTTGAGTATGTGTGGTGAGAATTCGAATCGCGAGCCCAAGTACCGAGCCGATGGTCTAGAACTTGCCCTGAATGTTTGTTGAGGCGAAATCATAGGTAGAACTTGACTTGAGACGTGAGTATAGGCTCTCCTTGATCCAAAATGCAAAATTTGAACACTTTTCATGACCTACCAATGAAATAATCCCTAGTTCAACCCTTTTGAGCCTTAAATCTTTTTTGTTCATGAACCAAGCTAAAAACCTACACCCGTTCCTAACGAAACCCCCTCTTGGCACCCAAATCTTCCCTTGAGTAAATGGCAAATGTCTAAGTTTGGGGGGGAGAGACAGGAAGGGCATCAATATGCTAAAAAAGATGCAAAATCAAAAGAAAAGGAAGGCAATGAAAAAGAGAAAAAGACAAAAAGAAAGACAAAAATGAATAAAAACCAAAAAGGGAATCCAAGGACGACAAAAAGAAGTGAAAAAGGTGTAGAAAAGTGATAAAAAGGAGAAAGGATTTGAATTGCAAAAGAAAGAGTGACAATGTGTCCCTCTAACCCCTTGAAAGAAGTGAACTACTCAATTGAGTCAAGAAAGTGTGCCAAAATAAATCAAAAGAAGGGCTTAAGGGAAGATTAAACCCATTTGAACAAAAACACGTCCTACCTTTACCAAAAGCCTTCACAATGACTCCTCAAAAGCCCTATATGATCTTGAGTTGAGGGAAGCCTACATTAGTGGATACTTACATAAGGGGCAAGCATATGGTACTTAGATCCAGACTCAGGGCCTCTTCTTAGTGAGAGACGAGAGAGAAATACATTCATCTCGATTTGTGTGCAAATACCCTAATAGGTGAGATTCACTCAGGGAAAGTCAAGGATGTGTGAGTTTGGGTTCCATGATGACCAAAGAAATTGAGAAAGGTTCCGTGATGAAATGTGTCAACTCTTGATGCTCTTGTGTCGCACTTGATCCACAAGTTTGCAAGTTTAAATATGTTGAGGATGCATTTGCATTGAGGGCGGTTTAAGTTTGGGAGAGTTGATAACTGCGATTTCTGCATGTTTTTTATACCCATTCTTACCTGAGCTTTGTGCATTTATTGCCATATAATAGTCCCAAAATGCTTACAAATGACACTTGATTGCAGGTTTGAGCGACAAGATGACAAATACTAAAGATCGGCTCAAAAAGGAGTGAAATCTGCCAAGTGTCAAGAGACAACTGAAAGGGGGGATCAAAAGGCCCTGCGCGGTCCGCACTGTTCAGTCATGTGGCCACGCAGGAGAGCTCAGAAGTTGGGCATATCCAAGTTCAACCTGCACGGACCACACTGTTTTGCCACGCGGCCGCGCAGGAGAGTTCAGAAGCTGGGCATATCCAAGTTCAACCTGCGCGGACCGCACTGTTTTGCCACGCGACCGCGCAGGAAAGTTCAGAGGCCATGATATTTTTAAGATAAGCTGCGCGGTCCGCACCCAGTTCCAACGCGGTTCGCGTCCCTTTTTGTACGGTCCGCGCCTAAGAGAATCAGAGAAGCAATCACTCGAGACAAAATCCCATGCGACCGCGCACCTAATCAGTGCGGTCCGCGTGGATGAAGTTCATGCGGCCGCACGTCACTTTTGTGCGGTCCATACCCCCCAGTACCAGATGCAAGTAATGAAGACCCAGAGCCCTACGCGGCCGCGCGTCATTTGTGCGCGGTCCGCGCCAGACCCTCAGGGGTATTTTTGTCCCGTTTTTCCTGTGTAGTATAAATAGAACATTTTACTTTTTAGCAGTAGTTTTTTTTTGAAAAAGCGGTTCGAGAGCAGAGAGCAGCTGAACTCGTGTTACCCTATTATCAGCCTATTTTGGGCCATTTCTTCTAGTTTTAAAGTGGAATCAAGTAGATTAACATTGTAGTTAACTATTATGTCAATTTCATCTATTATTTCTTTGATTTTTGTTACTACTATGTCTAGCTAAACCCATTAGCTAGGGTTGTGGCTCAACCCTAGTGTGGGAAATTGATGGGTGTGATTGTTTAGTGCATGAATGATGTTGGGTGTTTGCTATTTGGATTAATCTTAAGTTTTCACTAAGATTTGGTGGTTGCAAACACTAAGTCTAGCTTAGTGGGTCTTGACTCTTCTTGAGAAAGAGAGTCTATGACCTCAAGATTAACTCCAACAAGGAATCGGGATGGACCCATGAGAATGGTAGTCCCAATTAACGGGTTAAACCTCGAGAGAGTAATTACCCAACTTGAACCATAAGTTGCTTGGGCAAATTAGCCTACCCAATTGGTCTCGAGAGAGTCAATTGGGCAAAATCACTCTCTCTACCGAGAGGTGTGAGAGTGGGTGTAAAAGGTGCAACGGTTATAGCATAAGCCCCATATTCGTCATTCTTGCATTAGGAATTTCTACCCGTTAGTGGACCACCTAGGTAAATGCCGCATCCCTAGTGCTTTTATCTATCTTGCATACAATTTAGAATCATAATTTTAGCATAACCTAGTTTTACAACTGTAGTTGATAAATTGTAGCTCTTAAACAAAAGAAAACCAAAAATGTTAGAAGATCAATTATGAGCTAAAACACTATCCTAGACAATACAAATACTCGACTCCAATTTGAAGTTCCCTGTGGAAAATCGACCCCGATATCGCTATTGGGTAAAAGTATTAGCGCCCACTCATCCTTAGGTTGAGTCTGCTGCGATCACCTAGCAACGGTGGCCCTAGCAGAAGTGAAGAAGATCAAAGTGCAACAAATCTAAGACTCCCTTCTCAGGCAACAATAATGCTGCATCAAACAACAATGATCGAGGGAGAAAACCCCCTTTAGGATGCCGTCATTGCGGTGGACCACATTGGAATAATGAATGCCCACATGCACAGATGAACACCCATCAAGCTTTTGATGATGGGACCGTTGATGACACTGACGATACGGACCAGACCGAACCAGTAGGTACCTTCAATGCAATTGTTGGCTCTATTAATAAGGCCTTGGTGGGGACCAGTGCTGGTATCCGTAAGAAGGACCCCTGTCCAAGAACCAAGAAGGGGAAAAAGAAGGCGGATGAGAGGACTCCTCTTAAACAAAAGAGGACCTTAATGTTCGTCGAGATGAAGGTAAATGGCAAGCCCATTCGGGCGATGATAGACACGGGTGCTATCCACAACTATGTAGCCTTGACTTAGGTAGATCGCCTTGGTCTAATTGTAGGAAAGGGCAGAGGTCGTGTCAACGCTATCAACTCAAATCCTTAGCCAGTGAGTGGAATAGCCAAAGAGGTACCAGTGAAGCTTGGTCCTTACGAAGGAAAATTCAACTTGCGCGTGGTGATCATAGATGACTTGGAGTTGATAGTTGGGTTGGAATTCCTGAGGCAAACCAACACCATGCCCATACCGTATGCTGACATGATATTGATGATGGGAACAAATGAGGCCAAGCCCTACATTATCCCGTGCATGCCCACGAAGATGGCCACTGAGAATATCTCGGCCTTACAGTTGAAGAAGGGGGTCAAAAGACATGAACCAACTTTCCTGGCCGCCCTCTGCATCGAAGATATAGAACGCTCCTAGGGTCCCATTACTGCACCCGTGAAGGAGCTGCTACTGGAGTTTAAAGACGTCATGCCACAGGACATGCCAAAGCGACTCCCGCCTAGGCGCATTGTGGACCATGAGATTGAGTTGGTGCTGGGTGCAAAGCTACCCGTCCAGGTGCCTTACAGAATGTCACAACCCGAACTCACTGAGCTTCAAAGACAGTTGACAAAAATTCTAGACACATGGATCATCGTGCCCTCCAAGTCCCTATACGGGTTCCCTGTGCTATTCCAAAAGAAACATGATGGCAACCTATGACTATGTGGATTATCGGGCTCTAAACAAAATTACTGTGAAGAACAAATACCCTATTCTGCTAATGGCAGAATTATTCAGTAGATTGGGTGGTGCGACAGTGTTCACCAAGATAGACCTGAAGACAGGTTATTGGAAAGTATGTATTGCAAAGGGTGATGAACATAAGACGACCTGTGTGACAAGATATGGGTCGTACAATTTCCTAGTTACGCTGTTCGGCTTAACTAATGCTCTAGCCACATTTTGCACCCTGATGAACCAAGTCTTCTGAGAGTACATTGATGAATTCGTGGTGGTCTACTTGGATGACATTGTGGTGTATAGCCAAACACTGGGAGAACACCTAGAGCACTTACGGAAGGTCCTAGCCCGATTGCGGGAGTACGAACTATATACGAAGCTATCCAAGTGCTCCTTTGCTCAAAAGTAGATTGACTTCCTCGTACATGTCATCGAGGAAGGGCGGATCAATATAGACCAACAGAAGATTCAGGCTATCACGGATTGGCCGCCGCCTAAGGATATCCACGCCTTGAGGGCATTCCTTAGCCTATGTAACTTCTATTGGCGATTTGTGAAAAATTACTCACTCATCACAGTGCCATTGTCAGAACTCCTCAAGAAGGTCACACCCTGGGATTGGGGACCTAGGCGAGCGGAGGCCTTCAACGCATTGAAAGCGACTATGTCTAGTAGCCCCGTCTAGGCCCTCCATGATTTGGCCAAGCCATTAGAGGTACAAACAGATGTATCCGACTATGCCCTTAGTAGAGTCTTGCTACAAGAAGGGCATACTGTAGCGTACAAGAGCCGGAAGCTGAAGGATGCAGAGCAGCGCTATGCCGCCCATGAGAAAGAATTATTGGCTGTCGTCAATTTCTTACGCCTTTGGAGGCACTATCTGCTAGGTACCCTATTCGTGGTTAAGACAGACAACACAACTGTTAGCCATTTTCATGACCCAACCGAAGCTGGATGGTCGACATGCCAGGTGGAATAAACGCCTAGCTGAATTTCACTTCAACCTGGAGTCCCAAAGGGGGAAGACCAATCATATTGCTGATGCGCTCAGTTGGAGAGTTGATCTAGAATCATTGTGCGTACTTGCCACCCTAAGTGGGAGCGAAGAAGCCGCCACATCAAAGACCAGATACATGATCTACTCATCAAGTATCCAGTTGCAAAGTATTTGGTTGATTTGGTAGGATAGGGCAAGACTCGCCAGTTCTACATGGAAGATGGTTTCTTGAAAGTGAAAGGGAACCGACTTTATGTTCCTAAAGGAGGAGATCTGTGAAGGACTCTTCTGGCGGAATATGATGATACTCTGTGGTGCGGCTATCACGGTGAATAACGCACCATGGAATTACTTCGTCGTGCATATTATTGGCCTTAAATGGCCAATAACGTCGCTCAGTATGTGAAAGCTTGGCTAGTATGCTAGAAGGACAAGTCAGACCGCTTGACACAAGTAGGACTCTTGGAACCACTAGTTGTCCCAAAGAGACCTTGGGAAAGTGTTTCTCTAGATTTCATCACCGGCTTGCCCAATGTAGAATATCTCACAACTATCTTGGTTGTGGTGGATCGGTTTTCCAAGTATGCTACCTTTATAGCAGCCCCACAATACATCTCAGCAGAGGATACAACTCAACTCTTCTTCTCTTATGTCGTCAAATATTAGGGTCTGCCCAAAGACATCTTTAGTGATTGCGACTCACGCTTCACTAGTAACTTTTGGACCCAACTCTTTAAGTACCTTGGGTAAAAATTGCGTCACAGCTCAAATTTTCATCCGCAATCTGATGGCCAGACAGAGCGGTTCAATGGCATGTTGGAGGAATATCTCCGCCACTTTGTAACCAGATCGCAGAAGAATTGGGTGAAGCTTCTGGATGCTGCTCAACTATGTTTCAATTCACAAAAGATCTCTAGTACAAACAAAAGCGCTTTTGAAATTATTACCGGACAACAACCGCTACTCCCACACACCGTGAATGCACCAAACATGTCAAAATCTCCTCGAGCTGCTAGCTTCTCAAAAGAATGGAAGCGAAATTTGGAGATAGTGCAGAGCTATCTTGTCAAAGCCCAAAAGCGGATGAAGAGGCATGCTGATCAAAATCGTCGCTTTGTTGAATACCAAGTAAGAGACAAAATGATGGCCGAAATTCCAAAGCGATACTTTTTTTCAAGGGTCCATGACCCTCGCCCATTACAAAAATACATTGGACCCTTGTCCATTGAAAGACACATTGGGAAAGTTGCATACCGGGTGGATACCCCAGCTTGATGGAAAATCCATCCCGTCTTCCATGTCAGTCTTCTAAAACCTTTTCGGGAAGACATGGAGGATCCTTCACGGAGACAACTCACAATAACAAGTATTCAAGGCCCCAATTCAACCAGGAAATGGCGTGCTTAAGCTATTATTGATGATCAAGTGATTCACACCTCAAGGAAAGATCACCAAGATTCTTGGTGAAATGGCAGGGATGTGATGCAGATGAGAATACTTAGGAGAGGGGAACAAACCTCAATGCCTACAAGAGCCTAATTGATGATTATCTTACAAGTAAGGCCCCGAGGACGTCGCCAACTTGGGTGGGGGAGAATGTCATAGGTGGCTTTCCAACCATGCCTCATGACCTCTTGGATGTGCCTCGTGGCGTCCTAGCAAGCCTCCCAATGTCTAACGCCACGGAGGGCCCCGTGGTTTTGATGCCCCAAGTGACAAGTGCGTATATGCCTCTGTCACCCCACCGATATCCCTCGCCGGCACCTAGCCGTAGGCAGATGCCAACAACGCCGCACGTGCAGTCAACACCGCGCGCATAGACCGTGATGCCAAAGTCAAGGTTGCTGACAACAGACCTATTTTTTGCCTTGTAGAAAACTAAGTCCTTTTTATTGTAAATATAGAGTAGTTTTATTTCATGTACTTCCATTATGTATCTCTAGCTTAGTTAGGTCTAGTCTTGTAATTTTGGTTTATTTTTTTAAGCACTATTAGGGGGGATCGTGCAATCAGACTTTCTAGCAAGCAAACAATTCTGTGTACTGGTGTCTCTCCCCCTCGACACCGTGTTGCTTTTCTGTAATAGCTTCATTAATGCAATCAAGCTTTTTTTTTTCATTCTCGATTCTCATTTCTGTTCTCTCAATTGCTCTTGACATTGGTTTTCCGGTACGACACTAACAATCTCGTCTAGCGTACGTATGAGATTCCAGTTGATGGATAGTAAGTGCACTGACATCAGTTGCTTAGCTTTGCTTGGCCCTTCCAAGGAATCTCAGGAAGGCACTGCGTAACATAAGAGACGTCATCCTTGCTCATGGACTCGAAAAAGACAAGAAGAAGAAACAACTATTGAGGTATTTGCAACACAATAGTAGAACATTAGTGAGTATGGAAATGGAACTGAATGAAGATTTAGTCGTGGAGATCTTCTCCCACTTGCCTTTGAAGCTTGCAATTCAATATAAACTTCTCAGCAAGAATTTTAATAGTTTGATTTCCGATCCTAAATTTTCTCAAACTTTTCTAAAGAAGATCTCTACACTAATCATCTATACAACGCTTAGTTTATTCAAACAAGTCAATAAATTCTCCAAAACCCTACTGGCCGCTCAATCACTCACAGTAAGACGACTTTACCCGTTGTCATTTCAGTTTTGGGCTCATCCAAGGGTCTTCTTCTCCTTGACTTTCATATTGTTAGGGCTTACTGTGTTTTCAATCCTATAACTGGAGTGCACCAATTAATATCATACCTAGTACCGAGAGAAAAATTTATAGAATGTCTGAGGAAGGCTTAGTTGTTGACTACCCTAATTCAGATCTGTATAAATTGGTAATAGTTGGAAAATTGGCTAACCAAGAAGCATATATATTTCACATATTTTCATCAGAGGGATCAGGTGTGTAGCATGAATTCCAATTCAGTATGAAGTTTTTCGACTGTTTGGCTCTCATTAGTAAACTTGTTTATGTGCATGATTCCTTGCATTGGCTCAGAGATGATGGTCGAGTTCTTGCTTTTGATACAAAGAGAGAAGAGGCTAAAATTCTTGACCTTCCTCAGTTCATTAATCATCAAGATTCCATTCGTCGTAAGTACATTAGCCCTGGTTCCAATACATGGTTAGGGATAGCGCAAGGTTTACGTACTCTTGTTTGCCATTTGAATAAATCCATAGTTATTGCTGTAAGCATTTAAATTTTATTGGATTTAAATCCAATAAAATAATTTGGACTATATTTAAATATATTGATTCAAATAAATATTATGGGTTAATATAATTGTATTAAGTCCAATATATATGGATTAAATAAATAAGTCTTAATCCATTGGGCTAGCCCATTTAATTGGGATAAAGTGATGAACCCACTTCATTAAGCCCACGATGGCGTCTTCCTAAAGACCCATTTTGGTGCAATATGACATCACACACCAAGTCAAGCGGAAGAGCCAATAGGATCATGCCACGTGTCAAAATGACAAGGCATGTCAAGTCACATTAAAAGGCTAATGAAATCGTGCCATGTGTGCAAGTGACATGTTCTGGCCAATCAAATGCGGCCTTATCACACTTTGATTTGATTGGTCTAAAAAAGTTTGTTCATATCATAACTCTTCCATCCCACAACTATAAATAGGAGTCTTCATAACCCAAAAAAGACACCACAAGTTATAATAAGAAGCAAGAGAGAGCTCGTGGATCAAACACTGCAAATTTCTCTACAAGTTTCAAGCTTCAAGTAATCAAGTTCAAGTTCAAGAAATCAAGTTCAAGATCAAGAACGAAGAGCAAATCAAGATTCAAGGAGTACGAGTTCAAATCAAAGTTCGTGCTAGTGAATTCAACATTATCGTTCGTGACAACAAATATACATTCAAGATCAAAATCAAAGATCTTTTATTGAAAAGAAGAATTAGAGGATTCATAGAGATTGTACACTCATATTACTTGAAATCAAATACTACGATTGTTGCAATATTTTTCGGTCTCAATTATTTTCTTGACGCAAATTTATTGTCTACAATTGCTACTTATGATTATGTAAGCAACAATTGGAGAGTTTCCCACACTGTGGACCACTTCATGAAAGCTCCAAACGGCTGTGACTATAGATATGGCTTCCCTCTATGGATTGACAGCGGACCTGTGCTTGTCCTAAGAGAAGATTAATTTTTGTATGAGCATGATTTTAAGACCAATAGTTTAAAATAGCTGCAACTTTTGACAAACACTATATGATTTATCATCTCATTTGCTGCTATTTCGAACTATCGTTAGCAAATGTCCAGAAGACACCCTCAGACACAGTCTCTAAACACCTGTCAGCTATTACTGCAACACTAGATAAGCTCAAATGATTTATTACTGAAGGAGACTGAAGCTCAAGATTAGTTATTCCTTTCAAATTGATTGTATTCTGTTTTTAAAACATTTTCTCCCGTATCATTTCAACTGAGCCAATGATCATTTTCATAGAGATATTGTCTCTTTTTTGTGGTGTCAAATTTTTGAATATCCAGAAGCAATCTGGTACAATTCTTCCATTATAAACTTCAATTGATTACTTTTCACAAGTAAGAAAATTGCCTTTCCAAGACCGAAAGAAATTTCTATCTGCTGCAAAACTGGATCATCAGAAACTTTCTTGATTCATATTTCCTAAGCAATACTAGAAAAGTTTTAGAAGATTATATCTTGGCTTTTTACCTACTCAATTATATCAATCTCGTCTTCACAACTATTTTTTTCACATTAGTCCATATGTTATTCTTAGCTACAAATTCACTAATTCAGATCCTGTCCTCGTCTGAACCGAACCATGAAAGTTACTAACTCACATTTTGCATTTTAAATTTGACATGACAACATAACAAGGTTGGTGAATTTGCTCAGATAAATTAAGCACAAAAAAAAGACTATCTTTCAAGCTCCCACAAAAAAAGAAGAAGGGCGTAGAAGAAAGGAAAACAGATCAGCTTGTTTATTTTTTTTATCATTTGAATATGCTTTTCAATCCATATAAGTAAAAACTTACAGAAAGAGCTGCACTTATCATACAAGACAAGTACCAGATTCAGCAGCTTGTTTGATCCACTTGAAACAACTTGGATTCTCCGTAAATAGCTTATTAGGAGAGTTCATTTGACCCACTTAAGACACTTTCATCTGAAGTCACAATATATGACTGTGACTTCCCAACTTCACACAAAATTTGTTACTTTAGAGATGAAGGTAAAATTGCAAAAAATAAATAAATTGAATTTGGGTACAACCTAAACAGTGGCCCCAAAATTTGTAACTTCAGACCCGCATTGTGCTACTTCAGACGCGAATTGTGCTACTTTATTTTTTTTTAAAATTACTTTTTCTAGTATTTGGATTTTTTTTCATGATTCATTTCAGCTTCTTTGACTGCTAGACAACATACTTTGGTGGTGTCTTCATTAAAGCAGTATATATTCTTACCATCTTTTGGATGTACTAGCGATCCAATATCAAGAATTAGACGCCTATCAGTAGAGTTCTCTTCTCCATTATACAATTTATACTCACTTGAATTGAAACCACTTAGAGATCATTTCTTCCCTAATCTTCAAAGACTTTATCTAGCACAAAATTAATTTTGTTTTGGCTCAATGTTTGGAGTACCCTGTTACGATATAATATTAACTAAGCGTTTAGATATAGTATTGTGATAAAATAATTGTTTTCAATTTGATAAAGATTTTTATTAAATCTTGAAATGTACCACTTAGTCCGTTTCCCATAAGTGAAAGCTCTTTTCATCGTTAAGCGGAAAGCAAATCAGATTTTTGCCATAATAAAATCGTACATTCTTGTCCTCCACCACCCAGAGTATTGTCCATTGAACCTGGGTGCTCTGTATGTAGATTGACCTTCTTCAAAATTTGGTGGAGTAGCCATAAAAATCCTTCCTAGGTGTTAGCCTGATAGGAAGAACCTGCTATGATACCAATTGTTAGTTTATATGAGTCCACCAAACAGTAGAGTACCTGGTCCTCTATGTATTTTTACTGAGAATGCTAATGAAATAGAAAGTAAATAAGACACGGGATTTTGACGTGGAAAAATCCCAACTCAAGGGGACAAAAACCACGGCGTACAATTGTAGGCTTCAACTTCACTAACTTGTAAACAACTATTACAAACCACTTTGTAATGACTCCATTACAAAGACTTCAACTCAACTAACTTGTGATACTCTTACTACAAATCACTTTGTCACTCTCTAGTTACAAAGGCTTTTAACTTATGACTAACTCTAGTCACAACACAAACTCAGAGAGTTTATGGGTTTTACAAGAGGGTTCCTAATCAACACTTCTAGCTAAGCAATTTAGGAGTTACAATAAGAACAATCACAAAGTTACAACTCAACTAAGGACAACAAAATACTAGATTTAGGAACTGGTCCGTAGTAGCATTTAACTTTGTTCTTCAAGCTCTTGAGAATGAAGTTCACTGTTTTGCCAAAAGCTTGAATGAATACTCATGTGTTCAAATGATGTTTTGATATAAGCTCCTTGTTGATACACTTTGATAATATCACTTGAATGATGTAAGCACTTTTAGTTGGTCAAAGGATAAATGACCACTGGACTGGAAACAATACAGTGCAGGCAGAAATAGTGCAGACAGTCAGGTCACTTCCAGCTGTTTCCAATTGACCTCGTACTGCTATGAGAGAACTGCAAGGGTATCACGTCCTTGTTTGGTTCTCTATCTCTTGAAGCTATAGCAGTTCACTTTTAGCTGGAATCTTGCAATGTAGCCCAAGTGTTTGAGGTTCCCTATCTGGTCCTTGACAGTAAGTTTGTTAGATCATCAAAACATAAGACATATACATTGAAAATCCATCAATTTTTACCTTTTTAATGATGACAAACTTAGACATTGATAACATATGTTTAGAGCAAGGAGAACCAGATAAAGTAACATGAGCTCACAAGTTACCCTTGATTTTATGCCTTCCCCCTTAATCAGATCCTTGATTCAAATTATACTCTCAAATTTTATCATTATTTTACCTACAACTTATTCCCCTTTTTGGCATCATTAAAAAGACACAAGCAGTCAAACAACATAAAGAAGTCTAGCCGAGCTAACTCATGCCACATATGTGCACACAACATGATAGAGAAGAGAATCATAAAATTCAAGCAATAAGATGATAAAAGAGGATAGATTTTATATAGTTAAAAATATTTGCCTTTGCTTAAAAAGAAAAGGCAAAATTGGACTATTAAAGATGGGAGCAGTACTGTTACATCCCAACCACATCAAAAAAAGAAACAAAACATCTGCCATAAAAAAAACTTAAAAGAACATTCTAGAAACTGGTCACTGAAAGGGTGCTTAGAGGGCACTAGGAGTAGAGGGATTGAAGGATGCAGCAAGAGTTTGGAGAACTAGGTCTATTCGGGCATTGGCCAACTTTTGCTCATTGAGCAGTTCTGCTTTCAGGTTCTCCACTTGCGCTTTGAGATCAACATTCTCTTTTGTCAAATGAGCTACTTCATCATTTGATGTCGGAACCCCTTGGGCTTGCTGACTTCCAGGATAGCATTCCTAGATTTCAACCGACGAATCTCCTCAGTTGTACTATTTTGAGCATTAATGAGCTGTGAGATGGTTGATGTACAACCTACCCCCTATTCTTTTCTATGCACTTGCATTCTTCCAACGTTGTCTGTGAGAAAGTCTGCTTCTTAGTTCCTACCTTGCCTTGCCCCAGCGGCACCTCGAAGAACTTAAACACTTGCGTAAGAATAAACCCGTATGAAAGGCTATGATTACCATCCTTGAAGGTTGCTACTTTTTGCATGTGTTCGATCATAATAGCAGGCAGGCTGACATGAGTAAAGCTATCCAGTTGCTCCATCCAAAACAGGTCAGACTTAGAGGTCATGGACCTCCTCTCAACACGAGGCAATAGAACTTTGTTTACAAATTCGAAGAGCAATTGATAAATATGGAGTAATGCCTTCTTGTGTATCTTGTCCCCCTTTTGGTTCGCATTGCCTTTACCACAACATTCCGAAAATTATACTAACATGCATCTTTCATACTAGACACACTAACTGTAGGGACTTTAAGAATGTCCCCAATTAAACCTACATCAAACACAATATCTACTCTATTCACCAAAGCACAAATATGGTCGGTCTCAATGGGAAAGAGGCTAGCAAAGAAGCTTTGAACCTCATCCTCATACACCTTAGGTACATCTATTTGGAATAGATGCCCCCATCATTGAAACTCAACCATCTCAAGAACTTGTCGCATACATGCTATCTCAGAGATTGCTGGGTCAAACGTACGACCCAATAAAACCTTTTGGTGCCTTAGGCGTTCTAAAATAGAACTGCCTTCACTCCTCATCCTTTTCACAAAACCGGGTTCCTGAACAGTTTTAGACTTTCATTTGCCAGACTTCCCACCACTTGATTTCTCTTTTCTCTTAGACTTGACTAACACATCCTCATCAGAAATTGAGGGCTCACTCACAACATCCTTCAACTTGGAACTGGGGGTTGAAACTCTCTCTACTGAAGCAAGCTGTTTCTTTTACTGGGACCGTCTCACCAAGGAACCAGATTCCTCTGGTGTTTCTTCTTCCACTTCTACCACAGGGACATCTTTATCACATACTGACATATTATCTTTCACCAACCTCCTCCTTTGCTTCTTACTACTTTTTCTGCTCTTCTGAAGGGCAGAGTCGTAGGCCACCTTAGCTTGCAACCTGGTAGTGGGTCGCTTGGTGGAAGACTCAGGAGTGGACACCACCCTTTGCTTGACTATGAACACATCAAGATCCAGGTTGTCTAAATCCTCCTCATCGTTGGACCTCATCTCAGGTGCTTGAATGTCCAAAGGCGCAACAACAAATGCAGGAGCAGAACTGTCCTAGGAATGAGAACCCTGACTTGGGTCCTCCAGAGAGGGGTCAGGTTCCTCATGTGAGGGCCCAGTAGTTTCTGCTAGTGCAAGGCCCTCGACAGTCACTATGGATCCTTCTTCCCCTATACCCTGTACCTCGTTTCTCTGAGAAATAATCTCATGCAGGATAGCATCAGTAGATACCACAAAGATGGTTACACCATTTTCTTCCTTAATCGGCACCACTGCCACAACGGATTTTGCAGCAACAATAGAGGAACCCTCTGCGACCTCAGGGCTTTGACCTTGTTCTCCACTTGTTTTTTGATTAGTGGGAACCTCAAAAGATAGAGAGGACATATCAACAATTTTAGGGGTTTCTGAAATGGAGAGAGACGTGGAATCTAGGTGAGGTGTGATTTTAGCGAGGAGAGTAAGAGGGGTTATATAAGAGTCAGTGGGGACAGAGGACTCCATAGGTTTTTCAATATCAGGGATGACTGAGGCAGGGAGGTCGGAGTTTGTATCAGCCATTGAAAGATGGAGTGACGGTACTTTGGGAAGTTCTAATGGAGGACTTATGGTTTGTGAAGAACAGAGGAGGATTTTATTAAGAATGGATAATTATGAAAAGAGAGATAGGGATCGGTTCTACAATGGCAGTTGTGCGTGGAGAAGTGCAATATTTTAGAGGGAGATGGAATGATTTGAAATGAAGAGACGTGATAGTAGGGTCTGAAAAGGTGGATGACATGGCAGTTGAGTTTTGTACCCTTTTAAGACGTGTATTAAAGAATACACAGAACTACTAACCTTTGGTGCAAGAACCAGGTCCTTGACCTGTTATTTGAAAGTATTAATCCTCTTTTATCGTCCATGCACTGCATCTACAGCTTTTATACTCATCATGCGTGTTTACCTGCAACAGTATTGAAGTGAGCTAGACTTGGCCAGAAAATACTTTAGCTAGTTTTACCTGAAGGTGATTTTCATAGCCAAATGATGAGAAATCAGGTTCTCAATTTGGCTTTAAAAGCCCCAGCTTCACCCTGTTTCTTTCAAAATGTTCCCTACTTAATGCTTTAGTGAAGATATCTGCAATTTTGTCTTTTATGCTGCAGAACTTCATACAGATCAACCCTTTCTCCACATTGTCCCTCAGAAAGTGATGCCTCACATAAATATACTTGGTCCTTTTGTGTTAAACTGGATTCTTGGACATATTGAGTGCACTGGTATTATCACATAGAAGAGGAACACTCTTAGTAAGTACCCCAAAATCCTCCAGTTGCTGCTTAATCCATAGAAGTTGAGTACATCAGGAAACTATAGCTACATATTCCGCTTCAGCTGTTTGAAGAGCCACTGAATTTTGCTTCCTTGTGCCCCAAGAGATGAGACATGAACCTAGGAAGTGAGCCATTTCGGAAGTGCTTTTTCTGTCTATAAGATAACCTACATAGTTTGCATCAGCATATCCAATGAGATTAAAACTATCACCTAAGGGATAATAAAGGACCAGGTCCTGTGTTCCTTTAAGTTATCTCAGAATTCTTTTGGCAGCCTTCAAATGAGATTCCTTGGGATTTGATTGAAACCTTGCACATAGCCCCACACTGAAGACAATATCAGGTCTGCTGGCAATGAGATAGAGAAGAGATCCAATAATGCCTCTATATATGGTTTGATTCACAAGGGATCCAGTTTCATCCATGTCCAGTCGAGTGGTCGTAGCAATGGGAGTGTCTATCACCTTTGATGCTTCCATGTCAAACCTCTTCAAGCTCCCTAATGTATTTTTGCTGACAAATGAATGTACCCTTTGAGGGCTGTTTTACTTGAAGGCCCAAGAAGAAGTTCAGTTCCCCCATCATGCTCATTTCAAACTTACTTCCTATGAGTTTTGCAAATTCTTCACACAGAGAATCAGTTATTGCCCCAAAAATGATATCATCAACATAGACCTGAACAATGAGCAAGTTCCTTCCCTGTTTCTTTAGGAATAAGGTGTTGTCAATTTTCCCTATTTAAAACCATTTTCTAAGAGGAGCTTTGACAGCCTTTCATACCAAGCTCAAGGAGCCTACTTCAACCCATACAATGCTTTGTCCAGTTTAAACATATATTCAGGATGTTTATGACATTCAAACCCTGGAGGTTGTTTCACATAGACTTCTTCCTTAAGAAGTCCATTCAGAAATGCACTTTTGACATTCATTTGGAACAAGGTGAATTCCATTTGAGATGCAAAAGCGATTAGAATTCTAATAGCTTCCATGCGAGTGACCGGAGCAAACGTTTCATCATAATCAATCCCTTCCTCCTAATTGTAGCCTTGAACCACTAGCCTGACCTTGTTCCGTGTGGTGTTTCCATGTTCATCAAGCTTGTTTCTAAATACCAACCTGGTTCCTATAATGGTTCTATTTGAGGGTCTAGGTACCAGGTGCCAGACATTGTTCCTTTCAAACTGATGTAACTCATCTTGCATGGCTGTAATATAATCTGCATCTTTTAGGGCTTCCTTGATATTTTTGGGTTCTATTTGGGAGAGAAAGGCTGAGAAGGAAAGTGAATTTCTAGCTTTTGACCTGGTTTGTACTCCAAAATCTAGAGGGTTAATTATGTTGTCGAGAGGATGAGAGCTTTTGTGTTTCCAATTAGACATCTGAGGTTCATTTGTAGAGGATGTGGGTACATTTAACTGGTTTTCTTATGTTATTCTCTCAGGTACTAGTGGAGTACCCTGAATTGTATCAACCACTCTTTCTTCAGCTTCAGTGGTTGTAATTGAGGTACCTGGTTCCATTGAAGAAGATGTAGTATTGTCTTCACTCGACTCTTTTACTTGGCTCATCATATCTGCCTTTCCATTTGTCATGTCAATGACTTCACCAGGGACTAGTGAGGGTTCTCCATCTTGATCCTCTTCAGCATCTTCTCACAGGATGGATATGACTCATCAAAAATAACATGAACACTTTCCTCAACACATTGAGTCTGCTTGTTGTATATCTTGTACGCTTTGCTTTGAGAAGAGTAGCCTAGAAATATTCCTTCATCACTCTTGGCATCAAATTTACCAAGCAGATCCTTTCCATTATTGAGAACATAGCATTTGCACCCAAATGTTCTTAGGTGAGTCAACTTGGATTTCCTTCCATTCAGCAACTCATATGGGGTTTTGTTCAGGAGTGATCTGATCATGCACCTGTTCACCAAGTAGCAGGCAGTGTTGACCGCTTCAGCCAAAAGTTCTTTGTAATTCCACTTTTGATTAGCATTGTTCTTGCCATTTCTTCAAGAGTTCTGTTCTTCCTTTCCACTACTCCATTTTTCTGGGGGGTTCTGGGAGTTGAGAAGTTGTGAGTAATGCTATTTTCATTGCAGAACTCATCAAATTTAGCATTGTCAAATTCTGTTCCATGATCTGATCTAATGCATGCGACTCTAGATTCCATCTTCACCTAGATTTTCTTCACAAAGGCCACAAACACCTCAAAGGTTTCATCTTTAGTTATAAGAAATAGAGTCCATGTGAATCTGGAGTAGTCATCCACTATCACAAAAATGTATTTTTTTTCTCCCCTGCTTTGCACTCTCATAGGGCCACATAGGTCCATATGTAGAAGCTCTAGTGGCTTTGAGGTGCTCACATCCCTTTTATACTTAAAAGAGGACTTCACATGTTTTCCTCTAGCACATGCATCACAAACTTTCTGTACCTTGAACTTTGACATGGGCATATCATAGACCAGGTCCTTTTGAATTAGTTTGTTCAGAAGAGAGAAGCTCGCGTGCCCCAATCTTCTGTGCCATAGTTCAACATCATTATCAATAGCTTTCAGACAACTCAAATCACCACTTTTTAAGGACTCAAAATCAGCAACATAGATGTTTTTGTATCTCTTGGCCACAAGTACCACTTCACCAGTTACCAGATTAGTAACTGTACATATCTTGGACAAGAATTCCACCTTGTTTCCTTTATCACAGATCTGAGAGACACTCAAGAGATTGTACTTAAGACCATTGACATAGTACACATTTTCAATAGAATGAGTGAGTGATTTTCCGACTTTTCCAACTCCAAGAATGTACCCCTTTTTCCCATTGCCAAAGGATACACTCCCTCCTTGCAAGACTTTTAGAGAAATAAAGTCCATAGTGTTCCCAGTCATGTGCTTTGAACACCCACTATCCATGAACCATTGTTGACTACTTCCTTTTACTGTTCCCTGCACAAGAAGATCAAGAGTTAGTTTTAGGAACCCAAGTAAGTTTGGGTCCCTTGTAGTAGGCAAGAGGATGAATAAGAGCTCTCTTAGTCCATGCAGATAATATGCGTTTTTTGTGAGTGGAACCTGGTTCCCTTTTAGTAATTACATTTTCAGCAACCATTCTATTTTTCTGAATGAACTGGACCCTGGCTTGACAATTTTCCTTGAAATGTTCATTGTTCCCACAGTGGGTACACAACCAATTTTCGGGTACAGTCTCATATTTGCTATGTGGGTTGTAATGGGTTTTCTCCCTTTGTAACTCTATTCCCTACTTGTTTCCACCATTATTATTATACATGGCAGTGGTAACTTCTGAGGACCAAGTCCACTTTAGGGACTTTTCAAGATCATTTTTTACTCTTTCTAGTTAAGTCTGGAGGTGCTTGTTTTTCTCAGTTTCAATACACAACCTAGTTCTCACAGATTTCAACTCATTTTCAAACCTAATGTGTTCTTCGCTGGCTACCTCTTTTCCTTTTATAGTATTTTCGGGTTTAGACTCAATTTCTAGTCCCTCCATTGTTTCCCTCAGGTCTGCGACTACTATCAAGAGATCATCTCTTTCTTCCTCAATTTCAGTCACTCTTTTCACTAGGGCCTCCTTTTCTCTACTGAAGTTCTCAATAGTTTCCTTATGGTCAAAAACTACTACCACTAAGTCATCTCTTTCATGCTCTAAGTTGGTGATCCTTTTGGTTAAGGCATCTTCTTCTTTTTTCAACTCACAAATGGTTTCTTTCAGATCCACTACACACACTACCAAGTCATCTCTGGTTTGTTCAGCTTCCCCTAGTTCTAAGATCAAGGCATCCTTATCCTCCACAAGATTATGATAGGCATCAATCAATACATTAGCTAAAGACATAAGTTTCTTAGAAGAGTAGGATTTTAGATTTCTCTGAACATCCCTGAAATATACCTCATCATCTTCACCATCATCTGATTGGGCCATCAAAGCAAAAGTTGAATCATATTAATTTTCCTTGCTTTCAACTGCCATCATGGAGCTATCACCAGCATCAGTTTCATCTTCAGACTCACTAGAGGAGTCCCCCCATGCTGCAAGAGCCTGTTTTACCATATTGTCAGCAAATCTCTTTCTTTTGAAGTCCTTGTCAGGAATCAGGTTCCTCTTAGCTGCTTTCTCAGGGTTGTATTTGGAGAATTCTTGCTTCAGGAGAGGACAGTCTTTGATGAAGTGCCCAATGCTTTCCACACTTATGATAGAGATCATAGTTCTTTTGTTTGCTAGAGCTTCCCCTTTTTTAGCACTCCTCCATTTCTTCTGACCATCTTCTAAAATCTTTTGGTTAAGTAAGCCATGTCACTATCCTCTTCACTTGAGTCATTGCTATCAACTTTGAGTACCAGGTTCTTTTCTTTCTTTGGTTCTCTTCTTTCACTATCTATCTTCCTCTTTATCTCGTAGGTTTTTAGATTTCCAATCAACTCATATATGGTCAACTCCTGCAGGTCCTTTTCTTTAGTAATAGCATTCACCTTGCTTTCCCAAGAGCTAAGAAGGATACTGAGGATTTTCCTCACTAGCTTGTTCCTAGGAATGGTTTCACCAAGTGAGTGCAACTCATTTATGATGGAAGTGAATCTTGTGTGCATATCTTAAATAAATTCATCTCTTTCATCCTGAAGAGTTCATACTCGGTAGTGAGCATATCGATCTTAAATTGCTTTACTTGGGTAGTTCCCTCATCAGCTGTTTGCAAAGCTTCCCATATCTCCTTAGTAGTGTCACAAGCAGAGATTCTATTGTATTCATCAGGTCATATTCCACATACCAAAATCTTCTTTGCACGAAAATTCTTCTCCACAGCTTTCCTGTCTGCGTCAGTGTATACTTTTCTGGTTTTTGGCATTGAGAATGGAAGTTCTTCAAGTACCTTTGTTGGGACGTAAGGGCTGTCACATATGACATCCCATAATTCAGAATCCTCAGCCATGATAAAATCGTGCCTTCTTGTCTTCCACCACCCATAGTATTGTCCATTGAACCTGGGTGGTCTATATGTAGATTGACCTTCTTCAAAATTTGGTGGAGCAGCCATAAGGATCCTTCCTAGGTGTTAGCCTAATAGGAGGAACCTGCTCTGATACCAACTGTTAGTTTATATGAGTCCACCAAACAGTAGAGTACCTAGTCCTCTATGTGTTTATACTGAGAATGCTAATGAAACAGAAAGTAAATAAGACACGGGATTTTTACGTAGAAAAATCCCAACTCAAGGGGACAAAAACCACGACGTACAATTGTAGGCTTTCAACTTCACTAACTTGTAAACACCTATTACAAGCTACTTTGTAATGACTCCATTACAAAGACTTCAACTCAACTAACTTGTGATACTCTTACCACAAATCACTTTGTCACTCTCTAGTTACAAAGGCTTTTAACTTATGACTAACTCTAGTCACAACACAAACTCAGAGAGTTTATGGGTTTTACAAGAGGGTTCCTAATCAACACTTCTAGCTAAGCAATTTAGGAGTTACAATAAGAACAATAACAAAGTTACAACTCAACTAAGGGTAACAAAATACTAGATTTAGGAACTGGTCCGTAGTAGCATTTAACTTTGTTCTTCAAGCTCTTGAGAATGAAGTTCACTATTTTGCCAAAAGCTTGAATGAATACTCATGTGTTCAAATGATGTTTTGATATAAGCTCCTTGTTGATACACTTTGATAACATCACTTTAATGATGTAAGCACTTTTAGTTGGTCAAAGGATAAATGACCACTGGACTGGAAACAATGCAGTGCAGGCAGAAATAGTGCAGACAGTCATGTCGCTTCCAGATGTGTCCAATTGGCCTCGTACTGCTATGAGAGAACTATAAGGGTATCAGGTCCTTGTTTGGTTCTCTATCTTCTGAAGCTATAACAGTTCACTTTTAGCTGAAATCTTGCAATGTAGCCCAAATGTTTTAGGTTCCCTATCTGGTCTTTGACAGTAAGTTTGTTAGATCATCAAAACATAAGGCAGAGACATTGAAAATGCATCAATATATATATATATATATATATATATATATATATATATATATAGGTTAATGAATTATCCGTTAAGAAAATTGAATAATCCGCCTCCAAACCAATAAGTCGTTAATGAAAAAATTTCAATCCGTCTCCATTCGTTAAACCGTTACCCGATACCAATATGCCATTAAGCTTCGATTTTGGTTTCGGTTCGGTTTTTGGTTCCGGTTCAATTTTGAACACCCCTACTGCCAGCACATGAAGCAAGTCTCAACAGACATGCTGGGTTTCCTATTCCCCCTCCCAAGTGGGAATTACCCAGTTTTTAAGGCAAGGAACCAAAGGTATGGCTTCGAAAGTGTGAGAGGTATTTCAATTTGTATAAAACTGTCGCTAACTTAAATATTGAGGCTGCTACACTTTATTTGAATGGTCTAGCTAAAGTATGGTATAACTCCTTGACCTTGAGCAATGGAGTAGTAACTTGGGGTGAATTTAAGGAAGAATTATGTATTAGATTTGGAGAAAATCTGATGGAGGATGTGGTAGAGGAGTTTAACAAACTCCAACAGACGGGGCCAGTAGAGGAGTTTCTGGGCAATTTTGAGGACCTTAAGGCTCACATGCTTATAAGAAATCCTATTTTGAATGAATCACATTTTCTGTCTAGTTTTGTTGGAGCTCTCAAGGGGGAAATTAGGTATGCTGTCAAGTTGTTCAAGCCTACAACCTTAAGCAGTGCCATAGAACAAGCAAGGTTGCAGGAAAAGGCTCTAGACGCTGTGCAAATGAAGGATAAACCAGTAGCCAAATCTGGCCCGTCCCATGCTAACTCTGCTACTGCTAGGACCTCAACAACTCCTAATCCTGCTCCTGTTGCAGTCTCTAATACTAACAATAACAACTATCCAGCAAGTAGGAACAACACTTATAGGTTGAGTCCTGAAATGTATGAGTACAGGAAGGCCAATCAGTTGTGTTTTAGATGTGGAGAAAAATACATTTCTGGGCGCAGGTGCCACAACCGACAATTTAATTGTATAGTTGGGGAGCATGAAGAACCTGTTAAAACCATAAATGAAGCAAATAATCTGCATAATGTGATGATAGAAGGAGAGATTCAGCAGGAGGTATTGGAAGCTATGTGTCTAAGTGCCTTATCTGGTAATTCCTCAGGAGTGAATTCCATACTAGTTAGGGGAATCATTAAATTGAGGAACCTCACTATTTTGGTAGACTTAGGAAGTACTCACAACTTCATTGATGAGCAAGCTATTAAGGATACTGACTATGCACTACATTATAACAGCCCAATAAAGGTCACAGTAGCTGATGGCAATTATGTCATGTGTCACACTATTTGTATTGCCTTTAGTTGGAAGATACAGGGCAAACCCTTCAAGGAATATCTGAGAATTATCAAGCTAGGTGGGTGTGATATAGTGTTGGGCAATGACTGGATGAAAAAGTACGATTATACCAAGTTTGACCATGAGAAAAGATGTGTCACCATTGGGAGGAAGGGCAATAAAAGAGTGTTTCATGCCATTCCTGAATAAGGTAATCTAAGCATGATCAGTGGTAGCTCAATGGGAAGATTGATCAAGAAAGGCCAAACTATACTAGCTCACTTGTTCATGATCATGGTGAACCATTCATCCGATCAAGAGAAAGTGGTTGTGCCTATTCAATAAGTGTTGAACCAGTATGAGGAAGTTTTTACTGAACCAAGGACCCTTCCTCCTATCAGAACTCTTGATCATGCCATTCCCTTGAAATATGGAGCCTCACTTGTGAGTATAAAGCCTTATAGGTATAACTACTATCAGAAGGAAGAGCTTGAGAAGCAAGTTAAAGAGATGCTGCTCAATCAGGTAATACAACAAAGCCAGTCACCCTTCTCCTCACCAGCCTTACTAGTAAAGAAGAAGGATGGTACATGGAGGTTTTATGTGGACTATAAGGGTTTGAATGAGATAATTGTTAAAGACAAGTATCCAATTCCCATTGTAGATGATTTATTGGATGAGCTGCATAGGTCTGAAATATTCTCTAAAGTGGACCTAAGGGCTGGATATCACCAGATAAGAATAAAGGCAGAAGATTTTCACAAAATTGCTTTTCGAACTCACATGGGCCACTATGAGTTCAAGGTAATGCCAGTTGGGCTTACAAATGCCCTTGCAACTTTTTAGGCATTAATGAATCATGTATTTCAACCCTTCCTCAGAAGACCATGTGATACATTTGTCTACTGTGTTTAAAACATTGAAGGAACACTCCCTATGCCAAAAGGTCCAAATGTTCATTTGGTCAGTCTAAAGTAGAGTATCTTGGTCATATGATAACAGTAGAAGGGGTGACCACTAGGGGTGGGCATAATACCGACCGAACTGAAAAAACCAGTCGAACCGTGAATTTCGGTTTTTCGGTTTCGGTTTAATCAGTTTTTCGGTCGATGCATGGTTTTAAAATTATTAATTTTTTATTTTTCGGTGCAGTTTACGGTTTTTGTATTTCGGTTTTCAATTAAACCAAAAAACCAAAATTCACAGGTATTAGTCCCAATACGCAATAACACAACACAACTACTGTTTCTTTCCTTCCAACTCTTCAGGCAGAGACATATTATACTACACTTTGCTATTATCAAGAAAGAACTCCTTTCTTTAATCGTACTAGGAGTAATATTTTTTCCATACCTTTATTTAATATTCAATGAGGATCTTTTTCTTATCTTCTTTAGGCTTGCAGGCTTACTACTTATATAAACTCAACTATGTTTTTGAGGAACAGTTCATTAACAAAGAGTTCAATTTAAATAAAAATTACCTAAAAAAAGAAGGAATAATTTTATTTTATTTTGGGTCAAAGAAAAGAAGGGATAATCATAATATCCAATCTGGAAGAACCACAAAACAAATGCGAAATCTCAAATCAACCTTCAAGCAAAATTTGAAACCCATGTGACAAGTTCTGAAGTTTACCCAGCCTTAAATTTCTTCTTGCAGATCTCCATATCTCTAATCATCATCAGCATTTAGTTACTTTTTCACATATTTACTAAATAAAGATGACTAATCCATTTTTAAAAATCTCAGACTAGTTGTTATCAAATCTTTCGTTAAGAATTTCACAAATTAGGCTGCTTATAAGAACGATCAATGTACAATCTTTTATAGGAGGCTTCTGGGATTAGACTTCTAACCAATTCAATAAGATCAGTGTACAATCTTTTCTTAAAACCAGCATTTCCAGAGAAGCATAAAATTATTTTGAACCGCTTAAAACCGAAAAAATAAACCGAAAATAACCGAACCTAACTTTGAAAAAACCGCACTGAAACGTAAATATTTTGGTTTGATTTGGTTATTAGTATTACAAAACTGAAAACCGATAAATTGAACCGTTCTTTCATAATAACTGACTGACGTCCACCCCTAGTGACCACTGACCCTGACAAAGTACTTGCTATGGTCAATTGGCCTAGACCTACCACTGTCAAGGCACTTAGAGGACTCCTTGGGCTTACTGGCTACTACAGAAAGCATGTAGCTAACTATGGAGCTATATGTAGACCCTTAATTGACTTACTTAAGAAAGACAGCTTCAGATGGAGCCCTGAAGCTGAAGCAACATTTGAAGCTCTCAAAAGGGCTATGTCAGCCACACCTGCGCTGGCTTTACCTGACTACACTAAAGAATTTGTGATTGAAACTGATGCTTGTCACTTAGGAATAGAAGTTGTACTTATGCAACAAGCCAAGGTTCTAGAATTAAGCCATAGAGAAAAGTCGATGTATGAGAAGGAGTATATGGCACTACATAATGCCATTGATAAGTGGAGGCATTACTTGCAATTCAGGCACTTTGTAGTAAGGACTAACCACCACAACTTAAAATACCTGCTAGAACAAAAGATCACATCTGCTATTCAACAGAAGGGTCTAACAAAATTATTAGGACTTGATTATGAGGTATAATACAAAAGAGGAGCAGAGAACCGAGTGGATGATGCCCTATCAAGACAATTTGAGGGAATACAGACTTTACATGATAACATCCCAAATGCCCATATTCATGCTATAAGCTCTTCAGTTCCAGCTTAGGTGTTAGAAATCAACACCAGCTATGAAGGATATCCTCAAGCCACTGATATGATCACACAACTAGCAGTAGCTAGACAAGGGCCTCATTTCTGGCACTATAACTCAGGTATTTTGAGGAGAAAGGGAAAAATTTATGTGGGAGGTACTAACAACTTGAGAAATAATTGATCCAAACCTTTCATGATTCAACTCTTAGGGGACACTCAAGGCAGCTGGGAACACTCAAAAGACTAGGCCAACTCTTCTACTGGTCTCTCATGAAACAAATGGTGATTCAACATGTGAATGGGTGTGAGGTTTGTCTGAGAAATAAAGATGAAAATGTAGCTTATCCTAGACTTCTCCAACCTATTCATATCCCAGATCAAGCATGGAGACACATAAGTATGGATTTCATAGAAGGATTACCAAAGTCACATGGAAAGGATGTTATTTTTGTAGTGGTAGATAGACTAACTAAATCAGCTCATTTCATGGCTTTAGCTTACCCTTTCACTTCCTTAGAGGTAGCTAACAAATTCTGGAAGAGGGTCCATACTCTACATAGCAGTCCTGAGACCATTGTCTTTGATAGAGACAAACAATTTCTCAGTAATTTTTTGCAAGCTTTGTTCAAACTGAAGGGTATTCAATTGTTGTATAGCTCGACTTACCACCCTCAAACTGATGGCCAGACTGAGAGGATGGAGAAATGCATTGAGAACCATTTGAGATGTATAACTAGTAACAAACCTCAGGATTGGAAGAAATGGTTATGCTTCCATGTCTCATTGCTCAAGAAGAAGATAAGGAGTAAAACCGTAGTCCAGACAGTTCTACCTATCTCTAATGATGAAGGTCAGTTTATGGTCAAACAAGTGGCCATACTCCAAAGACAGCTGGTGAAAAGGGCAATGCACCTTACATTAAAGTATTAGTCCAATGGTCGAATTTACCCCCTGAAGATACTACTTGGGAAGACTATGCCTTCCTCAAGTCCAAATTTCCTGGGTTTCATTCTAATCCTTGAGGACAAGGATTATTTTTAAGGGGAAGGGTATGTTATGATCCCTGTATTGAGTTGAATAATTAGGCTAAATGAGTAGTGCGGTTGTCAAGGATCGATTGAGGGGGAGGGGGAGGGGGATGGGGGGTTGTATAGAAAGAAGTGAAAGATTTAGCAATTAAAAATGGACGATCCAGATTATAAGTGGATTAATGAGCTTCGAGGGTGGAGATTATGCCAACTCAGTCGGGCCAACTCAGCATTTCTATTACATAAGCTAACAAAATGCAAGGAAGGAACATATAATCCAAATTCCCCCCCCCCTCTCTCTTCTTCTTCTTCTTCTTCTTCTTCGCTCTTCTCTTCTAATAGTAATTCCCTTTTCAATTCTGTAGATCTTAGCCATACAATGAAACATTGTAGCTTACCTTAATTCCAGTTAATTAGTTAATTCATTTCTGTAATCGCATTTTAATTAATGAAATTTACAGAAAATTGTCCCAAAAACGCATTCTCTTTTATTGTTTGATTGAGAAATTCAAATTACAACTCAGTTCCTGACATCATCTATTCATTGCTTGGTTTACCCAAACAAGTCCATAAAATCTCTATAAACCTTATCAGCTGCCGACCACTTATGGTGTGACGATTTTACCCCTTACCGTTTCAGTTTCGGCCTCATGCAAGGGTTTGATTCTCCTTGACTTTGTTGAAATTAGTACTTACTTTGTTTTAAATAAAATTGGTGAGGTAGGCTTAGCAGTTGACTACCCTAATTCAGATCAGTATAAATTGGTAACAATTGGAAGCAGGATAAACAATAAGCATATGTATTTCACGTATTTTCATTGGAGCGATCAGGCCTGTTGCATGAATTCCAATTGAGAATGGAGTTGGGAAATACTTTCGACTATTTGGCTCCTCGTATTAAACATGTATACGTGCACAATTCCTTGCATTGGCTCAGAGATGATTCTCGTGTCCTTTCTTTGATACAAAGAGAGAAGATGCTATCATTCTTGACCTTCCTGAGTTCATCAGTCATCAAGATCCCATTCGCGGCAAGTACATTATGCCGGGTTCCAATACATGGTTAGGGGTGGCACAAGGTTTACTTACCCTTATTACCGTTTGAATAAATCCATTTTCATTGTTGCTTATGATTACGTAAGCAACAACTGGAGAGTTTCCCACACTTTGGACAATTTTATTAAGGGTATGGACGACTATACTTGTGGTCTCCCAATCTAGATTGATAGAAAACGATTGCTTTTCCTAGGAGGATATCGATTTTTTTACGAGCATGATTCTGAGATCAATAGGTTTAAAATCACTACAGTTTTTGGCGAAGACTATATGATTTATCATCACGTTTGCTACTATTACGAACCATCGTTAGCCAATGTCCAGAAGACACCCTAAGACACAGTCTACTCTAAACATCTATCAGCTATTAGTGCAGCGTTAGATGAGCTCAAACGATTTATTACTGAAGGTACCAATTAGTTTCAGTTCAAGTTTTTATTTTATTAGTTCTTGCCATGTCCTAAAGGAGACTGAAGGTGAGGATTAGCTATTTCCTTTCAAATTTAATGTATTTTATTTTTCAAACATTTTCCACATTATCATCTCAACTGAGCCAATTAGCATTTCATGGAAGATTGCGTGCCTAACTTCTTTGTGGTGTCCAGATTTTGACTTCAGACGAACGAGTTATAGCATATACAACTACTGTCAAATTCAGTTCCCAAATTCAAATTTATGAACCGTTTCACAATTACGATATTGGTTCTGGCTTCTTGCTTTTTGTTGTTTCCCACCAACCCTACTAAAAACCAGAGTATGGATTTGGGTCAATCACTTCAGAAATAAAATAAGCTAATATTGATGTTGTTTTTTTCTTCCACTATCCTTATACAACCATTGGAGTTGAGTTTAAAGGCACCGTAATAGTGACTAAGTCATGACTTGCAACTTAAAGTTGAGGCAACTACTTATGCTATAAATTTGCTGCATTTCCTCCTATAAATTTTATAAAGCTGCTTTACAGTTAGTCATCCCTTCCCTTACCCTTCGTGCACCAGAAAGGTCGTGACTTTTTCAATTCCACTTCAAAAGCTGGACAATTCTTAATGCATATTATAAAGAATATATTAAGTGGATCATGCATCAAAATCAGAATCAACATTGAGGGAAAATGCTAACCAATACCTTTTGTTAATATGCCATTGTAGCTTGTTTTCTAATCTTGTGTATTATACTGCTCCAATACCAAAAACAACATTTGTTAGAGCTATCATTTGTTGCTCCTTGACATTTCTCAGAATGGAAATTTCCTAGATACTTCTAACTTCCATACCTTTCTGGCTATCCATGCTCAGTGTGGTCAAAGGCTCATTTACGACACGCTTAAGCCCTGAAACACAAAAAAGCTTAAGGAGGGCGTTTCACCTTGCTTAAGATGTGCTTCAGTGTAAGCAAGGCACGAAGGCGTGCAACCCCATTGCCCATATATCATATTTTAATTCGATCGGTAATAAACAACAAACATAATTGGCAAATAAGTGTGATTACCTCGAAAATACGAGTAACAATTAAATTTGATTTATGGTTTTAAAGATATATGATTAGTTCATACTAATTAATAATCAATATAACTGACGTATAACTGAAGGAAATAAGTAAAATCAAACCAGTGTGCAAGACAGCCTCGACCTCGAGCTAAGGTGGCCTTGAGGTTGGTTAAGAACAGTAAAGCAAGAACAATTAAGTAATGAGACGATTTTGATGAAGTGTGAGCCAAAAAGCAAGAGAGTATATTCTTTGTCAATGATTGATGATGTTTACAAATGATTGGGGTCCCCTTTATATAATGGAGGAACCCTAAATAAGGTACATTTCTATTTACAGTAAGGAATCTTATTGGGACAGATATCTGACCGCCTAGTATGGATTAGTACGAACTCGTAAAAATCTACTCAGAAATTTGCACCATGATCTTTGGGATGTGGCAAGAATCTTGCTCATTCTGTTACAATCTCATAACGGCACCATCTTGGGTTGAGCATACTCGGCTTCGATACTCATTACGTACTTCAATCCTCGGGTCTTGTAATCTATCGTTGAGCTCAAGCCTGGTCCATCGAGCTCGAACTCGATCCCTCCTTAACTCAGACTTAAGGCAATCCCTCGAGCCCGTGGAATCAGGCATACCTGATTTCGACCATATACATATAGTCCCCGTATTTCTTAGAGTAAGATGATAAGAAACGATTTGATCTTCAATGCTCCGACGCCTCAATCATGATGTCAATCTTATGATGTCAGCGGCTGAAGTGATTGAAACGTCGCTTCCGCATAGTTCCCAAGGTCACTAATTGGAGGCGGCTGATGATCGGCCATTTGGCTTCCCCAAACCGTTAAAGTGGCTTCTATAAATAGGCCAATTTCACAATTTTTGCAAACTTTACTTCTCAAATCATTCTTAAAATTTCACTAGCTCCTTCAACTTCTCTGAGTTCACCCTTCTCTCAATTTGCTCTTACTACAGCATTAACTCCGTCTCTTCTCTTGCATTTCTAAACCACAATGGCTAAAACATCCAAAACTATTCCTCAGAAAGAAAAAGCTTCTTCATTATTGTGGCTGGCCAGAGGTAGAACGGTGGTGCCACCTCGTATCGAGGAGTGTATTCCCGGGCCATGCGAGTTAACTTCCTATTTTAAAATTGATAAACCTTCATCGATACCAAGCCGATGTGAGTCCATGTCTCGTTACATCTGCTTGATAACTGAAGATCAACTTGAGCAGGTAAAAAAGGATTGCAACTGGGAGAATAAGGATGTTGTGATCTCTTCCCCCGAAGAGGACATCACTACCCATAAGGCATAGTACTTAAGCGTGTATACCTACCCTTTCACATTGGGTATCGTAGATCCAGCTCTGGGTTCCATAGACCACCTGATCAGGCTATACATCCCTTGCCTTTATCGAGGTGGTCTGATAAAGCTGTAGTGCCGATCCTCGAAATCTCTTTTCTCCAGCATCGATGAGGACAAGGACCGAGGATGGATGAGTCAGTTTGTCCAAATCAGGACCTTCGATCTAATTCCTGCTGAGAGGATGCCATTCCCCGAGGAGTGGAACATGAAACATAAATACAGATTTATCGATGGTGACTTAATATTCTACTTTCCGTACTCTTTCTTGATCTCATCCTTTTCTCGATCTAATCCCTTTCTGATGATGCAGTTGTTTCTTGGTTTCCTGGTGCGGTCCCGAACCTTGCAAGTTGGGTCTGGCAACTAGCCTCCACTTGTTCATATGCGGAACATAGTTGGCATGACTTGGCCAAGGGGTCGATGGGAAGCTAAAAATTATAGTGAGTTCTCTCATTCACATATTTATGTTTCTTAGTGAAATACTCACTTTATCATTATGTAGGCCTCGAAGATGTTGTTGCTATGCAGCGGCCCTGCCAGGTGAAGAAGAAATCCCAAAGCCCACCAAAGAAAAGAAGAGGAAAAGGGGGTCGCTTGAAAGTTCCCCGAAGCCAAAATAAAGCAAGGCTCGAAAGCCTAAGGCCGATTCCATGGCCCAATCTTCAGAAGTGGCCTAACACCTTCGAGATGAGGATGAGGAGGGAGAAGATGACGATTGCATGTTGGTAGCTCGAAAAAGAGGAAGCACTAACGCTTCGAAGGCTTCTGAACCGATGGTGGCTGATTCAGTTCAATCTCGAACTGAAGAAATTTTGGAGGGGAACTCGAGCAAAGTCCCCGAGCCATCAAGTGGAAAAAGTGCATCTTAGACATTTAGTGGGCGAGCTCGAAGAGCCTAATTCCGAGGCCCTCCAAAGAGAGGATAATATCCCAAGTGAATCACTTGAGATAATCAATATAGATGACTGTCGGGCCCGGTGTTCTCCGCAGGGCAATTCTGAGATGCCCGGGCCTTAAGGACTCCTTATATGGGAAAAACCCATGAAGGGAGTGATATTTTTCGGGAGTGCCTTGCGGGGATCGAAGATGGTCCCGATCCTGATGCTTCGTTTATTTTGTATGAGGCCCAAAGGCTTCTCAAACAAGTAAGTTTTTGTCTTCATAATTACGCTCGAGTTTAATTCTCATCTTTCTAAGTCTAACTCCTTTTCTTTGTGTGAAGGCCAAGTAGCTTCATTGACAAGCATTTTCCAAATCTCGAGCCGAGCTTACGATGCGAAGCCGAACTCAAGAAACCGATGGAAGAGAGGGATGGCCTTAAGCGCCTTTATGCACAGAAAGAGGAGGAGGTATGGGATCTCCAAGTTGATTTGGCAAAGGCTCGTCAAGAACATACCAAGCTTATTGAAAAGGTAATATAGCCTGTGAGGGTTTGTTATGCATTTATTTGATTTGGCGACTAACACTTCAACTTTGCAAGCTCAACAGAAGGGCGAGCTGGTGGAGCAGCTTCGAGAAGAGCTCAAGATGAAAGAGGCCAAGACCTTAGGGTGGAAGCAACACATGGACCATCTCGCCTCAGAGAAAGATACACTTCAGGAACAACTAACTTCAATCGAACGCAAGCTTCAAAATACAAAGGAGGAAAGCTTGGCCTAGAGCCACAAAATCAAGGAGCTCAAAGCTAAATCATTCGATGAGCTCGCGAACGCCAAATCTGAAGCAGAGGCATTTGTATCCTCACACCGAGCTGCCACCGAAGCTTCTAACACTCGAGCACAAGAGATCTCCATTGCGGATGAAGTTAAGTTATCATATGCTCCCGACCATGCCAAGCGACAGTCCCGGAGGGAAACTCTCGAGAAGGTGCACGCTTATGGCTTTGACCTCTCAACTGATATTGAAAAAGCAAAAATTTTGGAAGAAGAGGCTGCCGCTTTGCTCTCCGATGACGAGAATTCCGCTAGTGGCTCCGAGAGCGGAGGAGATGAGGACGAAGTCCCCTAGAAGGAGATTCCCGAAGATGCGGCTCCCGATGATGTAGCTCCCGAGGATGTGGCTTCCAAAGATGTGGTTCCCGGGGATGTGGCCCCTAATGGGTTTTCAATATCTTTACCTTATGCTTCTTATGTTTTGATGATCTAATAAACATATTGTGAAAAACCAGATAGAGAACATGACCCACATGGTATACATTTCAAATGAATAATGTCCAGTCTGATCTCCAGCAAATGAATGAACAACCACAAGGAGGAACACAACAGGGACCTGGTCACCTGGTCTCTTAGGGTTCTCCGACAGAAGTACAAGTCAGTGACTGTCTGCAACTATTATAAAGAGGAACACAATAGAGACCTGGTCCCTTAGGGTTCTCTGACAAAAGTACAAGTCAACTTTACAATTGGAACGTAATAGCAGAAAGTGACTATCTCGCAACTGTTACAAAAGAGGAACACAACTGGGACCTGGTCCCTTAGCGTTCTCTAACAGAAGTACAAGTCAACTTTACAACTGGAATGCAACTGCACAAAAGTGGCTGTGTAGCAGACAGTGCAGCAGTTACTTCTTATTGGGAAGAAGCGTGTACCAAGAATTGACATTACCATCCATTGTGATGTCTTTTGTAGTATAACAACCTGGTGCAAGGCACAAGAAATTCACTTGTGCATTCAGTGATATTCTCTCAAGCATAACAGTGTTCATCGGGCATTGAAGTCACTGGTGTGTCAAGAACAAGAAGACAACTCCACTAAAGATCAGTTTTATAATGAGTTTATGTATATCCGTAGTTGAGTTGTAATCTTGTTATTTGTTCTTCATTGTATCTCCTATCTTGCTTTCTTAGAAACTTTGTCATAGAAAAACCAAAAATTCGTAAACTTCTGAGTTTATGTTGTGACTAGGATTAGTCATAAGTTTAAAGTCTTTGTAACTAGAAGAGTCACAAAGTGGCTTGTGGTGAGAGCATCACAAGTTAGTTGACGTCTTTGTAATAGGGTTATTACAAAGTGGCTTGTAATCATGAGATTACGAGTTAGTGAAGTTAAAAGCCTACAAGTGTAGATCGTGATTTTTTGATCCTTTTGTGTGAGATTTTTCCATGTAAAAATCCCTTGTCTTCTTTACTTACAGTTTTATTAGCATTCTTAGCTTAACCTCATAGAGGACCAGGTACTCCACTGTTTGGTGGACTCATACAAACTAACAATTGGTATCAGAGCAGGTTCTTTCTAAAAGGTTAGCACCTAGAAAGGATCTCAATGCCTGCTCCACCCAACTTTGAGGAAGGACAATCAACCTACACACCTCCTAGATTCAATGGTTAGTACTACAGCTGGTGGAAGACTCGCATGCATGATTTTATAATGGCCGAAGATTCAGAACTGTAGGACATCATATGTGATGGTCCACATGTTCCTATGAAGAAGCTTGAAGAAACTGGACCAATGGTGCCAAAAGACAGAAAGGAGTACAGTGATATTGACAGAAAAGCAGTAGAAAAGAACTATCGTGCTAAGAAAATCTTGGTATGTAGTATAGGACCCGATGAGTACAATAGAGTCTCAGCTTGTGATACTGCCAAAGAAATATGGGAAGCGTTCAAACCGCACACGAAGGAACTACTCACGTTAAACAATCCAAGATTGACATTGCAACACTCCTCAAATTTATAAAAAAATTCAAAATAAGCTAATTATAGAACAAAATTATTATTATTATTACTATTATTTTTATTTTGCATATAGTGAAAAATATGTATATAATTGGATATACAATTAGGAAAAATATTAATAGTTTTAGTATTTGTTAATTATTAAAAGTGGGTATCATTAAATACTATTTAAGTCAAAAAAAAAGAAGGGAAAAGGGACTTAAAGCCCATGAGATGGGCTGTTGGCAAACAAAGGCCTTAAGCCTTAGGAAAATAAGGTTAGTCACGTATAGAAAAAAGGGCAGAAGGCAAAATAGGTTCTGCCATTCTCATAAACAAAGACAGAAGGCAAAAGCACGTCCTACTCACTCACGAAACAGAGAGCCGGGCAACAGAAAATCTTGGTTTCTTTACAAACCACAAAATTCTTGAACTCAGGTAAGTAAATTTCCCTATTGTCAATTATCCTATAGTGGTAATAGGTAAGAATGAAATAGTTAATTCCCTTCTTCCTCCATATCAATAATAAATTTCATATTTAAGTTTAGTACTTTAAAAATTGATTAGAATGCACTGGTTGTTGTAGAAGCGATTGTTTGACTGGTGTCAATTGGATTGGGGCCTACGTATTGGCTCGAGAAGTTTTGAGGTGAGTTGATATAACCCTTTACTAAAGTGGTTTAACTCACAAAAGCATGCATACAAGGTGTTTGACGAATTGCTTAAAAGAGTTTATCTTTATTTAATTAGAGCGAGTGAGTATCCATTAATTTAGAATTGTTCTAGCAAAAGTTTAGATGATATATTATGCTATATGTGCTTAAATTTTCAGATTTTTGTGTTATTCTTATATGTTATTTTCATGTTGAAAATTATGAAGAAGAAAGAATCTTTAGAAATATTTTTATATGCTTATTTCATTCTTATGTCATGCTTTACATTTAAGGACACCAATATGAGCATGTACATAATGTTCTATAAAGAAAAGATTTAGACTTGAAAAGTCACAAGAAGAAGTTTTAGAAAGAAAAGCTTTTTTTTGGGGAGTATCCTTTATTCTGAGAAGGGGTCATCGTCCAGGCCGAGGGTCCTGACCAAGGCATTGACTTCCTGAAACTACTTGTGCCAAAGTAGGGAGCATACGAGCCGAGGGTCTCGTTGCAGAGAATTTACTTAGCCATGCTAAGGTATGATACATGAGCGCTAAGAACCATGAAGCGAGTGGCACCTCGTGGATTGGGCCTATTCGATCAGGTTGGGATCGAACCCGTGCCGATCACACGGTGACTGAGACAGAATTAAGTCAGAATAGTTGGAACTCCCAAAGTATAAAGTGAAGTATTTTTTTAAAGAAAGAAAAAGAAAAGGATTTCTTTTAGAATATTCATAAATTGCTATTATGAAATTAATTTAGAATTATTCTTATAAGTTTTATGTTTTACATGCATTTAGAACCTTTGCTCGTAATGTATATGTTATTAAAGTTTCTCCCCCTGTTGTTGAGACTCACTGAGTATAGTGGATGGTACTGACGTTCTCTTTTGGGAACCTACGTTGGTCTGCGGTACAACGTAGGAACCGGATTTGCAGGCGAGCAGGCTACGAGTTAGGACTTCCTTCCCTTCCAGTGATATTGGTGAGCTCCGCTTTTGTTCATGGAGTATTCTTAGAGTCATTTTCATTTAGCTATTTCTTTGTTTATTTAGAGAACTGGCCAGGAAATCTCATGTCCTAAGCAGTGCGTCAGTTTATCAGTAGAGGCTTCATAGACATGGTCATTGGGTTGAGATTCAGATGTTATTTTATAATAACTTAGCAATAATTCAGTAGCTACTACGAATAAAGCTTTGGAGTTGATTTATTTAAATATTTGAATTAATCAAAAGTATTTATTTAGAGTATTGCTTTGTTGTATATAAAGTTTGGAGTCATAATAGGGTTGATAAGCAGAGATGGTTCGCTCGGTCATGTTTAGTGATCGAGTGCCGGTCTCGGCTTATTCAGAAAATGGGTCGTGACAGACATGCTCACCACAAAGTATGAGCTTTTCAGGATGAAGGATGATGAGTCTATACAGGATATGCATACCAGATTCACATCCATCATAAATGAGCTTCATTCACTTGGAGATGTTATTCCCAGAAACAAGCTTGTAAGAAAAATCCTCAATGTTCTACATGGTTCTAGGGAAAGTAAGGTAAATGCCATCACTGAAGCTAAAGATCTACAAACTCTAACCATGGATGAGCTGATTGGAAATCTGAAGAGATACGAGATGAAAAGAAAGAAAGACAGTGAAAGAAGAGAGCCAAGGAAGGAAAAGAACCTGGTACTCAAGGCTGAAAGCAGTGACTCGAGTGAAGAAATAGTGATATGGCCTATCTTACTAAAAGATTTCAAAAGATGGTTCGAAGGAATGGTGGTATACCAAAGAGGGGTAGTTCAAGTAAAGCAAGGAGCAATGATCTCTGTCATAGGTGTGGAAAGCTAGGGCATTTCATCAAAGACTGTCCACTTGCAAAACAGGAACAATACAAACAAAACCTTAACAAAGCAGGAAAAAGGAACCTGGTTCTAGACAAACGATTCAGTCGAAAAAGTGCAGTTGACAATATTGTGAAACATGCTTTTGCTGCTTGGGGAGACTCCTTCAGTGAATTAGAAAGGGAACCAGATGCAGAAAACAATTCCATGATGGCAGTGGAAACTGAAGCAACGAAGTATGATTCACTGTTCGCGCTGATGGCTCAGTCTGATGATGATGAAGAAGATGAAATCTTAAATCCTACTCTTCTAAGAAGTTAAGGTCATTAGCAAATGTTCTAATTGATGCTCATTATAGCCTTGACAGTGATAAGGAGACTCTGACTATAGAACTAGGAGAAGCTGAGCAATCTAGAGATGATCTGGTGGTTTTTGTAGTAGATCTAAATGAAACAATAGCTAACCTTGAAGAAGAAAAGGAAGCTCTAAATGGAAAAATAACTAGTGTAGAAAATGAGAGAGATGACCTGATGGTAGTAGTTGTTGACTTGAAGGAAATAATAGAAGGTCTTAGCAATGAGAAACACACTCTAGAAGAAACAATTGCTGCTACTGAGCAAGAAAGGGATGATTTTTTTAGTGATAATCATTGACCTAGAGGAAACCATTGAGGGAATCAATAGAGAACATAGGATTGTGAGTCTTGGGAAAGGGAAGAAAGTAGCTAGTGAGACACACATCAAGCTTGAACATGAATTAAATAATGTGAAAACTAGTCTATGTGGTGATCTTAAGAAATCTCTAAAGTGGACCTGATCCTCAGATATTGTGACTGCAATGTATTTGAATAATAGTGGAAACAGGCAGGGTATCGGGTTCCAAAGGGAGAAAACTCCTTACAACCCTCACAGCAAGTATGTCATTGTTCCTGATAACTGGTTGTGTACCCACTGTAGGAACAATGGGCACTTCAAAGAAAATTGTCAGGTCAGGGTTCAATCTGTTCAGAAAATTAAAGTGTTTACGAAAAGTGACTACTAACAAGGGACCAGGTACCGGTCGCAAGAAATGAATATTGCGTGCATGGACTAGAAAAACCCTTATCCATCCCTTTTATAATAACAAGGGACCCAAACTAGTTTGGGTTCCTAAATCTAACCCATAATTTGCATGTGCAGGGAACAGTAAGAGGAAGCGGACTGCAATGAACCAAGGACAGTGGATGTTCAAACCACGTGACTGGAAGCACCATAGATTTCTTCTCACTGAAAGCCCTACAGGAAAGGAATGTATCCATTGAAAAAGGAAAGGGTACATTCTCAGTGCTGGAAAAGTTGGAAAATCTCTCTGTCACTCAATTGAGAATATGTACTATGTGGATGACCTGAAGTACAGTCTCCTGAGTATCTCTCAAATATGAGATAAAGGGAACAAAGTAGAGTTCTTGTCAAAAAGTGCACAGTTACCAATCTGATGACTAGCAAAGTGGTCTTAGTGGCCAAAAGAAACAAGAACATCTACGTTGCCGACTTTGAATCTTTACAAGCTGGTGATATGAGATTCTTGAGAAGGACCTGGTTCGTGGTCTATCAAATTCTAGATTCACCTGGACACTGGTTCTTAGAACAAAGGATGAGACTTTCAAAATGTTTAGGGCCTTTGTCAAGAAAATCCAAGTGAAGATAAAATTAAAGGTAGTATGCATCAGATCTGACCACGGGAAAGAATGTGACAATGCCAAATTTGATGAGCTTGTAACAAAAATGGAATCACACACAACTTCTCAGCACCAAGGACTCCACAACAAAATGGTATTGCTGAAAGAAAGAACAGAACTCTAGAAGACATGGCATGGACAATGCTTATCGACAATGGAATCGCTAAGAATTTCTGGGCAAAAGCAGTAAATACTGCTTTCTACTTGGTGAACAGGTGTATGATCAAGTCCCTCCTGAATCAAAATCCACTATGAGCTGTCAAATGGAAGAAAACCAAAGACAACTCATCTGAAAACCTTCTTGATTGAAAATGCCATGTTCTCGACAACGGGAAGGACCAGCTTGGGAAGTTCAATGCAAAAAGCGATGAAGGAATCCTTCTAGGATACTCTCCACAAATCAAAGGCCACAAAGTCTACAACAAAGGGCACACTAAGTGGAAGGAAGTGCTCATGGGGTATTCAACAAGACACCTTCCTCTAACCAAGGAAGAAACGGTGATGATCAATATATTGAACCATCTCTGGTCCCTGGAAAATATCTGATGTTTCAAATAGGGAGGCTGATATGATAAGTAAGATGAATGAGATAGGTGAAAGACAATGCAACATCATCTTCCACTTCTCACAGGGAACCTGGTACTTCACTTATTACCACTAAAGCTAAAGAAAGAGTGGAGATGCAGCTCATGGCACTCCACAAGCAACAGAACAAAGAGTGTGGGGAAATCAAATTAACCTCCCAAGTTCCCCTACCAATCAAACCCCAGTCCCAAACTGGAAACACAAAAGCTCTCATTTATGTGACAAATTAATCACTCCTTTTTATTCTAGAGTTAGATAAGTATTAAAAACTCAAAAAAAAAATATTTTTCTTAGTCCCTTCTATATCTCCACTCCAGAATAGAATCCAAAGTCAAGTCCTTAGGAATCCTACTTGAAGGCTACCAAAAGAAGTTTGAGATACCTTAAGGGAACTCAGGACCTGGTCCTGTATTACCTCTCAGGTGACAGTTTTAATCCTGTTAGGTATGATGATGTTAACTGTGCAGGTTTTCTTGTGCACAAGAAAAGTACTTCTGGAATGGTTCACTTGCCATGTTCATGTCTCATCCCTTGGGGCACAAGGAAGCAAAACTCAATGGCCTCATAAACAACTGAGGAAGAATGTGTAGCGGGAGCATCCTGCTGTGCTCAAACCTTATGAATTGAGCAGCAATTGGAAGATCTTGTGGTATATTCTGATGGTATATCTTCTCTATTCAGTTCAAAACAAGAGGACCAAGCACATTGAAGGGTAGCATTATATTCTGAGGGTCAATATGGAGAAAGGGTTGATCTGTGGAAAATCCTGCAACACAGAAGACCAAATTTCAGATACCTTCACCAAAACTTTGAGTAGGGAACATTTTGGAAGAAACAAGGTGAAGCTGGGGTATTAAGATCTAATGGAGAACCTGGTTCCCCATCAGTTGGCTATGAAAAACACCTTCAGGTAAAATTAGCTAAAGTGTTTTCTGGCCAAACCTAACTCACATCAATACTGTTGTAGGTAAACACACATGACAATCATAGAAGCTAAAGGTACAGTTATGAACTGTGAAAAAAGAGCTGCTAAAATCCTTTTCAAAAAATTGTTCGGGCATCAGGTTCCTGTACCATAGGTTAGTAGTAATGTGCTTATTCTGTATGCCATCTCAAAATTGTTTAACAAAATCAACTCAACTGCTACATCATCCGACTTTTCAAAGTCTTCATGTCATGTCTTGTCTTTCAAATCCCTTCATCCTCTCTGCACGATAACATTTTCCCACAAACCTACCATCGTTTTCAGAACTATTCAGAACCCGTTTCTCTCTATTCTCATCATTAGTCCTTTTTCCAATAAAAACTTTCTTTCTCCCTCACAGCAAGTCATGCACCTTCATCTCTTTTGTATAGCTGTGATCCTCTCTTCATCTCTCTCTCTTACTCTACTTATCTTCCAAATACTCTTATAATGGCAATCGAACGATCGCCTCCTTCTCCCACCATTAACACCACTATCACTTCCCTATCATCCTTGAAATCATCCCCAGAGATTCACTATTTCACTCATTCCAATATACTGTACCCACACATGGTTCCTCCTCTTTTCCTATAGTCTTTACTTTTCTAACAAACCCTATTTTTCTCCCATATATTGAGAACTCTATGTCTCGTCACTCCTCTGATCTCATCAAAGAACACTCAGGGGGTTTCACCTCTCAAGTGTCAAAGGTCTCTAAGGATGATCTTGATCAGTATCTGAACTCCTCCATTTTAGACTTAGTGACTCTCACAGAGTCACCAAAAAAGGAAGCAGCGCATAACATCATGGCTATCACTGCTGACAGACTGATGAATAAAAGAGCATATCTCTCGTCTAAGTATCAAGAGGAAGAAACTCCATTCCTAGGTGATGTAAGAACCACAGTACTCCTCGAGTCTTTGGCTCATTAGACGTTCCCAAAAAAACCTACTGAAGAACCTGATCCTCTTCCAAGCAAACCCACCTCTACACCTCCTGATCATCGTAAGCTCTTAGAATCCTCCTCCAAGTCACCCGCTATCAGGTCACAGTAGAAAGAGGGTTTTGAGTCTACATTGCAGAAAAGTAGGAGGAGCGTCAAGACAAGGAAAAAGAGGTTGATGAATCAAGGGGAATTTGTTACTGACAAGAGTGTTCTAGTAAGTGGGATTGACAAAAATGCTCCAAAGGAACCTGGTTCCTTAGTGCAACAATCTATGAAAGCTCAAGAGTCTGTGGATAAAGCTTCCGATGAAACTATTGAGAAACAAAATGGTGCATCCGTGAAGGGCAACAACAAGTCTAAAAAGAGTCCAGTTGAGCAAGCCATGTCCGAAGATGATACTGTGGGGGCTAATAAGCTGGAAAGAAAAGTTTGTTGAAGGATCTAGCAAACGAAAATGGGAAATTGTTAGAGAACCTGGTGCTCTGAGGACCATGCCCAGTGATAGTGGTCTTTGGCAGCAGAGATTAAGAACTCAGAAAGTCTTGTGGGGTCGTACATTTGACCCAGCAATTTTAGAGATGTCTGGTATGAGACAAATTCTGGAGATAGTGAAATTTCAGCAATGGGAGCACTTGTTTGAAGGGAGAATGCCTCTGGTGTACGAAGATGTGGTACAAACTTTCTACGCATCTCTCTTCACCATTTAGGGGGATCACATTTGTGCACTAGTAAATGGAGTAGAAATTGTACTCGATGCTTTAGCATTGGGAAAGGTTCTCAGAATTCCATGTGAAGGAATGTCCTCAGTCAAAGGTGTCTATGGTGTCAACTTTAGGAGAGCTATCTTGAAAGAGCAAGCTATTCAACATGGGGGACAGATGCATAAAAAGGTATTACTTCCTGAGTATCAGCTTCTTTCTGAACTGGTTAATAAGGTGCTCTTACCTCGTTCTGAGAGACAGTCCATTGCCACAAAATCGGATATGGTCTTAATGGAAGTGCTTGATGAGTTTGTCCCAATCAATCTGTCAGCAATCATGATAGATCATATGCAAAAGGTGGCAAACTTTAAAGGTGGGAATCATGGGCTACCATATGGCTTTCTCCTCACTCAGGTGTTCAGATTCTACAAGGTCCCCTTGGGAAATCCCAGAGTAGGCACACGCAAGCAAACCTTCTCTAAAACCACTTTAGAAATATGTGAATGTGTAGAAAGAGTTGGTGTAATCATCTCGGCCATCTCTCAGTTGATCAACGCTCAAAATGTAACTTCTGAAGAGATTAGAAGGTTGAGAGCTCAAAATGCCATACTGGAAATGTTACAACCCATATCCACATGTGTTAGTTCATGCCATATATTAGTTAACAAAAATCCAAGAAGGAATTATCTTTTAGATGATAAGAAGTCAATCCTATTGGTCTTAAGTGATACAAGAGTGTATAAGGGTGATTAACCAGTATTAGAAGTTAAACGAATCAAGGATGTTGTAACTCGTATTTTCAGGTAATCTAGCGGTGCTTAATACACTCAAGAGGTCATTTATTAAGTTATTTTAATCATATAATATCCGTATCATAAGTCTTGAAGTCAAACGAGTTATGAAACAAAAGTCGACAAAAGTTGTCGCAACTTAGGTTCATAATTTTACTTAAACATTAGGTCAAATGTTTCTAATCTTTTCTCATAATTTACAAGGAATTACGGGGTGATCTACCCACCAAATTAAAGATCTATGAGTCTAGTTTCCAACGCATTAAACCGTTCATCGATACGATCTCGGAGTAGAGAGATATTCGCATTTTCGCGAGACTGCGTCAAGCACCTCTCTATGGGGCCCACTAAGTCGGTTTAAGATATTTGGACCTATATAGGATGACTCCAACCCGTTTTAAGTCATTGCTTTTCACTATTTTCAGACCTTAGAACCCTAGGAACATCCTCTCAAGGTTCTCTCAAGATTCAAGACCCAAAAAAGGGCAAACAACACAAATCAAGTGTCGGGAATTCCGTGGCGCTAGTAAGTCTCTTGTTCTTCTTGTTGTTGCTCATTTTTGTGTCGTTCCAGCTCGTGTGGGAGGTTGTTTTAAAGGGTTTATGTTCTGTAAATACTCCCTCATGTTCTTAATATCAATCCTAGGTGATTTCAAGCCTTCTAAAGTGATTCTAGTGCCGAAAAACACTAATTGATCGCTAGTTTCGCTTTTTTGTTGTTGTGGCAGCATTGGAGGGATATTTCATGGAAATTTAAGGTCAAATTGGAGTTGTTATTTCTGTATAAAGGTAAGGAACCTCTTACTCTATATGTATTTAAGATTATCCAAGTTGCAGCTAAGCCATTGAAGCTAGAACTTGTGAAATATATATCGAAAGGCTTGGAAGTAATGTTATTGTTTTGTGGACTGTTTTGCGTTGTTGTTGGGCTGCGTATTTTACTACTATCTTGTGGAGTTTTGGAGGAGGAAGGGTGTGGAGAAACACCATATATATGTAGGGTTATGGGCTGATAGTTATTCGTAACATTTCCAGGTTGTTTGACACGACTACGGTGGTCGTCGTATGTATGGAGTGATTAGGCTGTGTGTGGACTATTTTGGGAGGCTCAATACGTTTATTATTGATGTTGTTTGGGCTGTTTGGTGACTGTTTTGAATGGTGTGAGGTCATATATATAGGGGAGGTGCTGTCCGTTTCATCGTAAAATAGGTTGTGGTCGATACATAATAGTTATGACGCTTAAATGATAACGATAGTATCGTTTCTCTTATTGTAGACTAAGGAGTTTTGACAATTGCATAGCTTGAGATTGGGACAGTATATACAAGGTATGTGAGACTATCCCTTTTCTTCTTTTGCACGACTCCAATTGTACATAATGTAATGAACGATCTTCCAAGATACTCTACTCTTAGAAGCTAGCAGTACTTACATTGTTTTCCCTCTTATGGAACGATTGATGTTAATGTTGCTTCTCTTAGTCTTATGTTATCAATGTTGTTGGTACTTCCTGATTCTTATAAGGTTCATAGTGAAGAGTTAGTCCTAATAACGTGTACAGAGGATACCGACCTTACGTCACTCCGAAAGGTTTAGAATGTGATTCCATGAGTCGAGCATGCATTATATATATGTATCTATTTTACTCTACCGAGCCACGCTATAGTTGGCCGGGTACGGCACCTATTGTGCAACCACTGATCAGTTGGGTTTTACCGAGCTCCACGTGGCCGGGTACGATTCTACCGAGCCTATTATGGCCGGGTACGATATGATGATAATGATGCCCACAGAGGCGAATGCTTTAAAGGTTTATGTATTTATACATATGTATCATGCATTTCATGTAAGTAGCCCTCAGAGGTACTAAGATGTTACAGGTTGTATATTCTCTATCCTTGCTTACATTACTGATCGCATTTATGGTTCCTTGCCTTACATACTCAGTACTTTATTCGTACTGACGTCCTTTTATTTGTGGACGCTGCATGTCGTGCTGCAGGTCCTGATAGACAGGCAGGTGCAGCTCCCCCACCACAGTAGACTGTCCAGTTCAGCGGTGATTGGCGAGATCCCTTCTCCGGACTTGCCTTGGTCTTGGTATGCAATTTTTGTTATAGACATTATGGGTATGTCGGGGCCCTGTTCCGGCTATGTTGCAACACTTATGTTCTTTTAGAGGCTCATAGACAGGTGTCGGCTCATGTATAGTTTGGTATGCCTTGTCGGCTAGTTTTTGTTGTATAGTCTTTCATAGTAGCGTGGTAGCTCATACCTTATACGTAGTTTCTTGATTGTCTGGTCATCCCCTGCTATGTATGTTCATGCCGTCATATTTTATTGTTGGTTGTCCATGATCTAGGTCTACCATTTATATTGATCTCGTCAGCCTTAAAAGATAATAATGAAGGTTAGATGAAATGTACGTTGGTGCTCGGCAAGTGTGGTCGGGTGCTAGTCATGGCCCTTCAGTTTGGGTCGTGACAAACTTGGTATCAGAGCAAGTCTGTCCTAGGGGTTGTCTATGAGCCGTGTCTAGTAGAGTCTTGATTATGGATGTGTAGCGCGCCACATTTATAATCAGGAGGCTACATGACATCTAGGGTTGTTACCTTCTTCCTGAATCTAGATCGTGCGTAGAGTTGAGTCGTAAGTGTTCGTCTCTAATATTCACCTTGTTTTTTTCCAGTGATGCCTTCGACTAGGAAGCAAACGATTAGTAGACGGCTTGATACAGCAGCGGGAGAGGGTACCAGTCAGGTGCCCCAAGTCAGAGCAGGACAAAGTGAGGCTCAAAGTGAGATGCCCTCTCATACCTCATCTACTCCATCTCCTCCAGAGGATATTAGAAGGCACCCAGCGCCTCCAGTTCCTCCGTCTGGCACTCCAGACCAGGATATGCAGAGTGCTTTGCAGTTATTGACTAGCTTGGTAGCTGCTCAGGCTCAGAGGCAGAATACAGGTGCTGCTGAGAAACCAGTTAGTACAAGAGTTCGTGATTTTATTAATTTAGACCCTCCAGTGTTTACCGGATCAGACCCGAAGGAGGACCCACAGACTTTTATTGACCAGGTTCATCGTACACTTCGGGTTATGCATGTTAGTGATACAGAGGCAGTAGAGTTGGCTTCTTATCGGCTACGGGATTTAGCAGTTCTCTGGTATGATAGTTGGGAGAGATCCAGGGGTCCGAACCCTCCTCCAGCTGTGTGGAAGGAATTTTCTGAGGCCTTTCTTCGTCACTACTTGCCAGTTGAGATATGACGAGCTAGAGCTGATAAGTTCTTGAACCTTAGACAAGGTAATATGAGTGTGTGAGAGTACAGTATACAGTTTGATTCTTTGGCAAGGTATGCTCCCCATATGGTGGCCGAGATGAGTGATAGGGTGCATATGTTTGTGAATGGGTTGGGACCACATAGAATTGATGACCTGTTTGACCAACTCCAGGGTGCCAAGTATTTCTCTAAGATTGATTTACGTTCAGGGTATCATCAGGTGAGGGTTAGGGAGAAGGATATTCCAAAGACGGCCTTCCGGACAAGATATGGGCACTTTGAGTTCTTGGTGATGTCGTTCGGGCTAACAAATGCCCCAGCAGCTTTTATGGATCTCATGAATACTATATTCAGGCCCTATCTTGATGTGTTCGTGATTGTATTCATTGATGACATTCTAGTGTATTCTCGTTCGGAGGCGGAACATGCGGGCCACTTGCGGATAGTATTACAGACGCTTCAGGATCGTAAGTTATATGCTAAGCTCTCCAAATGTGAATTCTGGCTGAACTCAGTAGCATTCCTTGGCCATGTGATATCTGATGAGGGTATTAGTGTCGACACTCAGAAGATCGATGCAGTAAAGAATTGGCCGAGACCTACAACACCATCAGAAGTCCGCAGCTTCCTAGGGCTAGCAGGATATTATAGGCGGTTTGTAGAAGGATTTTCCTCTATATCATCACCATTGACTAAGTTAACACAAAAAGCTACCAAATTCCAGTGGTCTGACACTTGTGAACGTAGTTTTCAGGAGCTGAAGAATCGATTGACATCTGCACCAGTGCTCACTCTTCCTGAAGGAACAGAAGATTATGTGGTATATTGTGATGCCTCAGGTATAGGTTTGGGGTGCGTATTGATGCAGCGTGGGAATGTGATTGCTTATGCATCAAGACAATTGAAGAAGCATGAAAAGAATTATCCAACCCATGATTTGGAATTGGCTGCAGTAATATATGCTTTGAAGATATGGCGGCACTACTTATACGGCGTCCATGTTGACATCTACACAGATCACAAGAGTTTACAATACATCTTCAAGCAGAAAGAGTTGAATTTGAGGCAGCGTAGGTGGCTTGAATTATTGAAAGACTACGACGTCGAGATATTGTATCATCCCGGTAAAGCCAATGTTGTGGCAGACGCTCTCAGCCGTAAATCAATGGGAAGCTTAGTACATATTGAGGCAGGTAGATGGGGGTTGATTAAAGAGCTTCATCAGCTAGCCAATATGAGAATCAGATTGTTAGACTCTGATGACGGAGGTGTTACTGTACAGAATACATCAGAATCATCTTTGGTAGCCGAGGTAAAAGCACGACAATATGAAGATCCTATCTTAGTACGATTAAGAGAAAGCATTCAACAGTGTAAAAGTATGGCTTTTGGGATCGGAAAAGATGGGGCACTGAGATACCAGAGCCGATTGTGTGTGCCTAATGTGGCAGGGTTGCGAGAGAAGATTATGAATGAGATTCATCAATCCCGATATTCCATCCATCCCGGCTCGACAAAGATGTATCATGATGTCAAGGAGCAGTATTGGTGGGATAATATGAAGAAGTCTATTGCAGAATTTGTAGCCCAGTGTCCCAATTGTCAACAAGTAAAGATAGAACATCAGAAACCCGGTGGATTGCTTCAAAATATAGAGATTCCGACCTGGAAGTGGGAGGTGATTAATATGGACTTCATTATTGGATTACCTCGCTCTTATCATAAGTTTGACTCCATCTGGGTGATAATTGATCGACTTACAAAATGTGCCCATTTTCTGCCAGTGAAGACAACTTACACGGCTGAAGATTATGCAAAGTTGTATATCAAGGAGATTGTTAGGCTTCATGGTGTGCCCATATCTATTATATCAGACCGAGGAGCTCAATTTACGGCTAACTTTTGGAGGTCTTTCCAGAAGGGTTTAGGCACACAGGTAAATCTCAGCACTGCATTTCATCCGCAGACTGACGGACAGGCTGAACGTACCATTCAGACACTGGAAGATATGCTACGAGCATGTGTTCTAGATTTTAAGGGGAATTGGGATGATCATCTTCCACTCATAGAATTCGCCTATAACAATAGCTACCATTCCAGTATTAAAATGGCCCCATACGAGGCACTATACGGGAGGAGATGTAGATCACCAGTTGGATGGTTCGAAGTCGGTGAAACAGAATTATATGGGCCAGATTTGATTCACCAAGCTATTAAGAAGGTGAAAGTGATACAGGAGCGATTGAGGACGGCACAAAGCAGGCAAAAATCTTATTCTGATGTCCGACGTCGTGATCTAGAGTTTGAGGTTGGTGATTGGGTTTTCCTGAGGATCTCACCAATGAAGGGTATTATGCGTTTTGGGAAGAAAGGTAAGCTGAGTCCAAGGTATATCGGGCCGTATAAAATTCTTCGACGGATTGGACAGGTTGCTTATGAGTTAGAATTGCCATCCGAATTGGAATTTGTCCACCCGGTATTCCATGTATCTATGTTGAGAAAATGTATTGGAGACCCTTCTCGAGTCGTCCCTATCAAAGATGTACAAGTTACAGAGGACCTATCATATGAAGAAGTGCCAGTGGCGATATTAGATCGGCAAGTCCGCAAGCTGAGAACAAAAGATGTAGCTTCCGTCAAAGTATTATGGAGGAACAAAAATATGGAAGAAATGACATGGGAAGCAGAAGAGGAGATGAAGTCTAAATACCCTTACTTATTCCAGAATGAAGATAACAAGGATGCTGGTGGAAGACAGGATACATTGGAAGGTGAAACGGCTCTATGAGGTAAGCAATAATTTGAGAATACTCCTCCTTAATACAAAATGGTGATATGTAGATAATGTAAATACGCATAATGCTTTGTGTAGCCTTGTGAAGCCATATGTTGGGCTTAATTACATGCAAGTTTTGCTAGTGACCATTTTATAGGGGAAAATTGATCGGAAATTTCCATTGGAATCCACGATGATTTAAACTCCCCATAAACCCTTACATTCGAGGACGAATGTTCCTAAGGGGGGGAGGGTGTTACAACCCATATCCACATGTGTTAGTTCATGCCATATATTAGTTAACATAAATCCAAGAAGGAATTATCTTTTAGATGATAAGAAGTCAATCCTATTGGTCTTAAGTGATACAAGAGTGTATAAGGGTGATTAACCAGTATTAGAAGTTAAACGAATCAAGGATGTTGTAACTCGTATTTTCAGGTAATCTAGCGGTGCTTAATACACTCAAGAGGTCATTTATTAAGGTATTTTAATCATATAATATCCGTATCATAAGTCTTGAAGTCAAACGAGTTATGAAACAAAAGTCGACAAAAGTTGTCGCAACTTAGGTTCATAATTTTACTTAAACATTAGGTCAAATGTTTCTAATCTTTTCTCATAATTTACAAGGAATTACGGGGTGATCTACCAACCAAATTAAAGATCTATGAGTCTAGTTTCCAACGCATTAAACCGTTCATCGATATGATCTCGCAGTAGAGAGATATTCACATTTTCGCGAGACTGCGCCAAGCACCTCTCTATGGGGCCCACTAAGTCGGTTTAAGATATTTGGACCTATATAGGATGACTCCAACCCGTTTTAAGTCATTGCTTTTCACTATTTTCAGACCTTAGAACCCTAGGAACATCCTCTCAAGGTTCTCTCAAGATTCAAGACCCAAAAAAGGGCAAACAACACAAATCAAGTGTCGGGAATTCTGTGGCGCTAGTAAGTCTCTTGTTCTTCTTGTTGTTGCTCATTTTTGTGTCGTTCCAGCTCGTGTGGGAGGTTGTTTTAAAGGGTTTATGTTCTGTAAATACTCCCTCATGTTCTTAATATCAATCCTAGGTGATTTCAAGCCTTCTAAAGTGATTCTAGTGCCGAAAAACACTAATTGATCGCTAGTTTCGCTTTTTTGTTGTTGTGGCAGCATTGGAGGGATATTTCATGGAAATTTAAGGTCAAATTGGAGTTGTTATTTCTGTATAAAGGTAAGGAACCTCTTACTCTATATGTATTTAAGATTATCCAAGTTGCAGCTAAGCCATTGAAGCTAGAACTTGTGAAATATATATCGAAAGGCTTGGAAGTAATGTTATTGTTTTGTGGACTGTTTTGCGTTGTTGTTGGGCTGCATATTTTACTACTATCTTGTGGAGTTTTGGAGGAGGAAGGGTGTGGAGAAACATCACCATATATATGTAGGGTTATGGGCTGATAGTTATTCGTAACATTTCCAGGTTGTTTGACACGACTACGGTGGTCGTCGTATGTATGGAGTGATTAGGCTGTGTGTGGACTATTTTGGGAGGCTCAATACGTTTATTATTGATGTTGTTTGGGCTGTTTGGTGACTGTTTTGAATGGTGTGAGGTCATATATATAGGGGAGGTGCTGTCCGTTTCATCGTAAAATAGGTTGTGGTCGATACATAATAGTTATGACGCTTAAATGATAACGATAGTATCGTTTCTCTTATTGTAGACTAAGGAGTTTTGACAATTGCATAGCTTGAGATTGGGACAGTATATACAAGGTATGTGAGACTATCCCTTTTCTTCTTTTGCACGACTCCAATTGTACATAATGTAATGAACGATCTTCCAAGATACTCTACTCTTAGAAGCTAGCAGTACTTACATTGTTTTCCCTCTTATGGAACGATTGATGTTAATGTTGCTTCTCTTAGTCTTATGTTATCAATGTTGTTGGTACTTCCTGATTCTTATAAGGTTCATAGTGAAGAGTTAGTCCTAATAACGTGTACAGAGGATACCGACCTTACGTCACTCCGAAAGGTTTAGAATGTGATTCCATGAGTCGAGCATGCATTATATATATGTATCTATTTTACTCTACCGAGCCACGCTATAGTTGGCCGGGTACGGCACCTATTGTGCAACCACTGATCAGTTGGGTTTTACCGAGCTCCACGTGGCCGGGTACGATTCTACCGAGCCTATTATGGCCGGGTACGATATGATGATAATGATGCCCACAGAGGCGAATGCTTTAAAGGTTTATGTATTTATACATATGTATCATGCATTTCATGTAAGTAGCCCTCAGAGGTACTAAGATGTTACAGGTTGTATATTCTCTATCCTTGCTTACATTACTGATCGCATTTATGGTTCCTTGCCTTACATACTCAGTACTTTATTCGTACTGACGTCCTTTTATTTGTGGACGCTGCATGTCGTGCTGCAGGTCCTGATAGACAGGCAGGTGCAGCTCCCCCACCACAGTAGACTGTCCAGTTCAGCGGTGATTGGCGAGATCCCTTCTCCGGACTTGCCTTGGTCTTGGTATGCAATTTTTGTTATAGACATTATGGGTATGTCGGGGCCCTGTTCCGGCTATGTTGCAACACTTATGTTCTTTTAGAGGCTCATAGACAGGTGTCGGCTCATGTATAGTTTGGTATGCCTTGTCGGCTAGTTTTTGTTGTATAGTCTTTCATAGTAGCGTGGTAGCTCATACCTTATACGTAGTTTCTTGATTGTCTGGTCATCCCCTGCTATGTATGTTCATGCCGTCATATTTTATTGTTGGTTGTCTATGATCTAGGTCTACCATTTATATTGATCTCGTCAGCCTTAAAAGATAATAATGAAGGTTAGATGAAATGTATGTTGGTGCTCGGCAAGTGTGGTCGGGTGCTAGTCATGGCCCTTCAGTTTGGGTCGTGACAGGAAACTCAGCTCAGTCAAGCAATTAAAGGACCTAATTTTGTTACTGTAGAAGTTGCCCGACTGACAAAGGAAAATGATAAGCTTCGGGCAAAATTGCTTGAAGAACAATTGTCTGCAAATACCAGACTAGACCTGATTCTCAAAACCATTGCTGCCTCTTTCTTCCAAGCCTCCTTCTTCTAGTGTCCCCTAGGATCCTCTCAGTGGCTAGCTATTTTTGCTCTCATATTTTGTGGTTGTTAATTTCTTTTTGTTTGCTTTTTTTGTGATGGCATGTTGGAATTCACCATTATTGCTCATGTCTTGCTCAGTCCATTGTTAATATTATTGAAACAACTCCTCTTTTTGCCTGTACAATGTTGTGTTCCTCTAGCTTCTCTTTTCTGTCATATTGTGCGCACATATTTGGCATAAGTTAGCTTTGTTAGACTTTTTTATGCTAATTACCTACTTGTGTCTCTTTTTAATGATGCCAAAAGGGGGAAAAGGTCATAAGGGATCTGAGGGATCTGAGATTAAGGGGGAATCAATCAATGGTCATGAGTTGATTTAAGGGGGAAAGCTAACGGTCAGAGGGAACTTGTGTAGTTTGGGAAACTTGTGTAGTTTCTGGTATCTTATCTAGTTATTTTTGCTCTAAACAAATACTATAAATGCCTAAGTTTGTCATCATCAAAAAGGGGGAAATTGATGGGTTTTCAATATCTTTGCCTTATGCTTCTTATGTTTTGATGATCTAACAAACTTATTGTGAAGAACCAGATAGAGAACCTGACCCACATGGTATACATTTCAAATGAATAATGTCCAGTCTGATCTTCAGCAAATGAATGAACAACTACAGGGAGGAACATAACAGGGACCTAGTTACCTGGTCTCATAGGGTTCTCCGATAGAAGTACAAGTCAGTGATTGTCCACAACTATTACAAAGAGGAACACAATAGGGACCTGGTCCCTTAGGGTTCTCTGATAGAAGTACAAGTCAACTCTACAGTTGGAACGTAATAGCAGAAAGTGACTATCTCGCAACTGTTACAAAAGAGGAACACAACTGGGACCTGTCCCTTAGTGTTCTCTGATAGAAGTACAAGTCAAATTTACAGTTGGAACGCAATTGTACAAAAGTGATTGTGCAGCAGTCACTTCTCATTCGAAAGAAGCGTGTACCAAGAATTGACATCACCATCCATTGTGATGTCTTTTGTAGTATAACAACCTGGTGCAAGGCAAAAGAAATTCATTTGTGCATTCAGTGATATTCTCTCAAGCATAACAGTGTTCATCCGGCATTGAAGTCACTGGTCTGTCAAGAACAAGAAGACAACTCCACTAAGGATCAGTTTTATAATGAGTTTATGTATATCCGTAGTTGAGTTGTAATCTTGTTATTTGTTCTTCATTGTATCTCCTATCTTGCTTTCTTAGAAGCTTTATCTTAGGAAAACCAAAAATCCGTAAACTTCCGAGTTTATGTTGTGACTAGGATTAGTCATAAGCTTAAAGTCTTTGTAACTAGAAGAGTCATAAAGTGACTTGTGGTGAGAGCATCACAAGTTAGTTGAAGTCTTTGTAATAGGGTTATTGCAAAGTGGATTGTAATAGTGAGATTGCAAGTTAGTAAAGTTAAAAGCCTATAAGTGTAGGTCGTGATTTTTTGATCCCCTTGTGTGGGATTTTTTTCACGTAGAAATCCCTTGTCTTCTTTACTTACAGTTTTATTAGCACTCTCAGCTTAACCTCATAGAGGACTAGGTACTCTACTGTTTGGTGAACTCATACAAACTAATAGCCCCGAAGTAGATTAGGTTCCTTTGTTTTGTTTTTGTGTAAGGCCCTTTGTGGGCATTGTAAATACTCTATGTGAATAGAAGGAATTCCCTTTCTTCTTGCTTTATTTTTTATGTGTACTGAATCCTGCTTTGTCTTCGTTTTGTGAAAAATTTTGATAACTTCATTGGCTCGGATTCTGAATAGAACAAACCCTTAGGTTTTTTAATGATCAATGGGCGATCTTTGAACTTATAATAGAATACCTCTTAAAGTTTTTGTTAATCCTCAAGCTAAGGTTAAGTCGATTTGATGTGAGACCGGAATGATGGGACTCTTGAGGCCGAGTTCAGTAAGAGTAAGGGGTTGAACTCTACATGTTTTGGCCCTTAGGCTCTTTTATATTGTCCCTTAGGCTCTTTTAGGTCGGTCTTTAGGCTTTTGAAGTTGGGACAATTTAGCCTCTAAGGCGGCTATAATTTTTTCCTCTATTCGGCTAAAAGACTTAGTGAAAATTTCTTTATGCCTTAGCATGTGTTTTTTGTACCCGTTGGGTTTTTCTAATGTTCGATCGATCGAAACCTCATTCGTAATCAGTTTTTGTTACGATAATTGAATACCTCTCGAGGCTTTTTCAAAGGCTGATATTATCGAAGCCTTTAAATTATTCGAGGGCTAATTTTATCAAAGCCCTTTCTATTTGCTTTTGTCGAGGGTAGCCTGATTTAACCGATTTTTTCAAAGTATTAGAAGGCCTTTAACTTATGGTGAAAGTTAGACATCTCCGAGCTGCATTATTTCAGCCGTAGCCTTTTTTATATGACTATAGTCTTTAATATGGTCGTAGCCTTTAATATGGCCGTTGCCTTTAGGTATGTCTCTTGGACTTGTTTCCCGATAACCTTTCGAACTTGTTCGAAAGGTTAGTCCCAAGTATGATGGCCTTGGCCATTATGTCGAGGGGATGCCTCTTTGAGGTCTTATGAATTCGAGTTTAGATGACTTGAATGTGTTGACTATCAATGATAGTCCCCAAGTATTCGGGGTGTATTTGCATTTTGGCCCTTAAGCTGTTCCTCGCAGAATTACAAGTATGAAGCTCGTATAATAGTAGACTTCTTTGAGACACAAAATGTTTTGATATAGAAAGAATGTTTCTTTGAATAATTGATACATACGTATATGTTTTGCGTCGAGGATCGATTATTCTATATGGACACAGTTCATCTGACTGTTTGGCCCATTACAAAGTTTTCCTATCGAGGCCCTCTTTGGCGTAAAGTATTTTCCTCGAAAATATAATCTCTGAGGGTGATGCCCCCAGTATTCGAGGTTGATTGAAAAGAAGCCTTGGATATAGTTGAGTTCTCTAGGTAGCACATAGTTGTTGCCTCATTAAAAACCTCACTAGTATAACCCATTTGGGACAAAATCCGATCTAAGGAAAAAAGAGTGCAACGCAAACTTTAAAACCTAAGGTTTTCGTGTAAAAAGGTGCCCTCTATATCCTCGATCAAACACCTACAATGAGTTAGTTTTAAATTTAAATGGACAAAAGGAGAAAGCCATACCTTAGCAATAGTATCATTTGGTAGTGATATATTCCAACTGTTCGGCAGTTGTTAGCCTTCCATCATGCCAAGTTTGTAAGATCCTTTACCGACAACTCCGATGACTCAGTACGGTCCTTCCTAATTCGGGCCCAGTTTCCCTTCATTCGCGTCTCGAGTATTAAGGGTGACCTTCCATAGAACCAAGTCACCAATTCTGAAGTGTCAAACGTTAGTCCTTCTATTATAGTATCTCTCGATCCTTTGATTCTGCATTGTCATCCGAAAAAGTATGGCTTATCATTTTTCATCTAGTAGTTCGAGGCTTGTATTCATAGCCTCGTGATTTGACTCCTCCGATGCATGTCGAAATCTGGTGCTGGGTTCCCCGACCTCAACCGGAATCAAGGTCTCGGAGTTGTATACTAACGAGAATGGGGTAGCCCCTGCCCTAGACTTCGATGTTGTTCGATACGCCCAAAGAACTCGGGTAGAACTTTTCTCCATTTTCCTTTTGCATCGTCTAACCTCTTGTTTAAGTTTTGAATGATAGTTTTGTTTGTTGACTCAGCCTGCCCGTTCCCAGTTGGATGATATAGCATTGATAAAATCCTCTTTATTTTGTATGCTTTGAGGAACTTCGTTACCTTGCTGCCGACAAATTGCTTCCCGTTGTCACATACGATTTCAGCAGGTATCCTGAACCAACACACAATGTGATCCTAGATAAAGTCAATAACTTCCTTTTCTCTAACCTTCTCAAAGGCCTATTCTTCCACTCATTTAGAAAAATAGTCAGTCATAAACAAAATGATCTTAGCTTTACCTAGGGTCGTTGGTAGGGAGCCAACGATGTCTATTCCCCATTTCATGAAAGGCCACGGGAATAAGACTGAGTGAAGTTGCTCTCCGGGTTGGTAAATCATTGGGGTAAACTATTGGCACTTATCACATTTTTTTAACAAACTCCCTAATATCTTTTACCATGTTATCCCAGTATTAACCTGCTCTAATAATTTTGCGAAACAAAGACTCAGCGTCGGAGTGATTCCCACAAGTACCTTCGTGGATTTCTCGTAGAACATAATCGGTGTCCCCCGGTCCTAAACATACCGCTAATGGTCCATCGAACGTCCTCCTATACAATGTTCCATATTCATCTAATGTAAACCTAGCAGCTTTGGTTCGTATGGCCCTTGACTCTTTATGATCCGATGAGAGTTTCCCATTTTTCAAATGCTCGATATTTTTATTCCTCCAATCCCGACTCAAACTTGTAGAATTTATCTTGGCATGACCCTCTTCAACCACAGACCTCGATAATTGGATGACAGTCCTCGGGATGATATCATTTTCTTCAACCGATGACCCCAAATTAGCAAGTGCATCAACCTAACAATTTTGTAGAGTCCACTCCCTAAAGTGATGCAAAGTTACCTACAACTTGTCCAAATATCTTTGCATCCTATCCTCTCGAACTTCAAAGCTTCTGTTTACTTGATTTATGACCAACAGGGAATCACACTTGGCTTCAATGACTTCTACCCCCAAGCTTTTAGCTAGCTCGAGACCTGCAATCATGGCCTCATACTCGGCCTCATTATTAGTCAATCTAGAAGTTTTGATAGATTGTCTAATAGTACTACCTGTTGGTGGCTTCAAAATAATACCGAGCCCGAACCCTTTCACATTCGAGGCACCATCCGTAAAAAGGGTTCATACCCCCGATGATGTACCTGATTTTAGCAGAAGTTCTTTTTTTACTTCGGGTATGAGGGTCGGTGTAAAATTGGCCATGAAGTCAGCTATGATTTGAGACTTGATAGCCGTTTGGGGTTGATATTCGATATCGTACCCGCCAAGTTTGACTGCCCATTTGGCCAATCGGCTTGATAATTCGGGCTTATGCAAAACATTTCGGAGAGGATAAGTGGTTAACACACATATGGGATGACATTGAAAATATGGCTTTAACTTTCTAGATGCGCTTATTGATGCAAGTGCTAATTTTTCTAAGTGCGGATATCTAGTTTCAGCATCTCTTAGAGTTTGACTAACATAATAAACAAAGAACTGCGTACCTTGCTCTTCTTGAACTAGTACCCCACTTACTGCTATCTCAGACACAGCCAAATACAGGTAAAGCTTTTCATCTACCTTCGGAGTGTGAAGAAGAGGTGGGCTCGACAAATATCACTTCAATTCCTCCAATGCTTGTTGGCATTCTGGGATCCATACAAAGTCTTTTTTTCTTTTTGAGCAAGGAAAAGAACCTGTGACTTCGATTCGATGACCTCAAAATGAATCGGCCCAATGCGACTATCCGTCCTGTTAACCTTTGTACGACTTTCACACTATCTATGATAGTGATATCTTCGATGGCCTTGATCTTGTTGGGGTTGATTTCGATCCCTTGATTTGATACCATGAAGCCAAGAAACTTGCCTGAGCCGACTCTAAAGGCACATTTTTCTGGTTTATGCTTCATGTTGTACTTCCTTAAGATTTTGAATGTTTCCTGCAAATGATCTAAATGGTCCTCTGCACGCAGGGACTTAACCAACATATCGTCAATGTATACTTTCATTGATTTACCTATCTATTCCTCGAACATTTTGTTAACTAGGTGTTGGTACGTAGCTCCTACATTTTTTAGTCCAAAGGGCATTATGTTGTAACAATAAGTTCCAAACTTAGTGATAAATGAGGTCTTCTCCTGGTTCCCCAGGTTTATCTAAATCTGATTGTACCTGGAGTAGGCATCGAGAAAGGTAAGAATCTCGTGGCCGGCCGTGGCATCAGTCATACGATCGATGTTAGGCAGTGGAAAAGAGACTTTAGGGCATGCCTTGCTTAAATCCTTATAATCTACGCACATTCTAAGTTTATTTCCCTTTTTAGGAACTACGGCCACATTGGCTAACCACTCGGGGTATTTTACCTCCCAAATAGACCCTATTTTAAGAAGTTTGGTTACCTCATCCTTTATCAATGCATGCTTCACCTTGGACTGGGGCTTCTTTTTTTGCTTTACTGGTTTGAACCTGGGGTCAATACTTAACCGGTTCATTGTTATTTCCGGTGGGATCCATATCATGTCTAAATGGGACCAAGCAAAACAATCCATATTATCGATAAGAAATTGAATGAGTTTTTTACTGAGTTCGGAGGATAATCTCGTCCTTAGGTATACCTTTTTCTCGGGCATGTACTCAATCAGTATGACCTGTTCCAGTTCCTCGACCATTGACTTGGTTGCGTCTGACTCTTCGGGAACAACGAAAGTTCAAGGAGTAAGGAAATCCTTTTCTTCTTCTTCTTCGATTACCAGTTCCTCCAGCTCGATCAGGGCTGGGATCGGTGATTGCTATTTGGCTGTCTGTTTATCTTTGGAGCTTAATTTTTCCGAGGCCGAAGGCACTGGTATCGGTGTCACTTCATCGACTACAAACATTTTCTTTGTAGCATGTTGTTCTCCATAAATCGTTTTCACACCATCCACTATCGGGAATTTCAACATCTCATGAAGGGTTGAAGGAGCTGCCCTCATATTGTAGATCCATGGCCTCTCGAGAAGTGCATTATATCTCATTTCGCCTTTGATGACATGAAATTTTGTACTTTGGATGGTCCCGTCCACGTTTACTGGTAGGATTATCTCTCCCTTCATTGTCTCGCTTGCCATGTTGAAACATTTAGGACTCGGGATGCATGCATAATTTGATCCTGTAGGCCGAGCTGCTCTACGACCCTCGATCTGATTATGTTTGCTGAGCTACCTAGATCCACTAGAACACACTTAACTTGAATTTTATTTAGCAAAATATAAATTACCAGGGTGCCATTGTGCGACTGAGGTATGCCTTTCGCTTCTCGTCATTGAATGATAAGACGCACTCGGGCACATAGCTCCGAGTCTGTTTTTCTCTGGTGATCAACACCTTGGTGGGTTTGAATACAGGCCCTTATGGAACATCGACGCCACCAACGATCATATGGATTACATGTTGCAGTTCTTCCTGCACATTTTTTCTGTTTATATCTCTATCCCTAAAGTGCTTCTTAGCTCGATCACTGAGAAACTCTCGAAGATGACCCTCGTTGAACAATCGAGCTACATTCTCCCTCAGCTTCCTGTAGTCTTCAATCCTATGGCCATGTGTGCCATGATATTTACACATCAAGTTTGGATTCCTTTGAGAAGGATCAGTTTGTATTGGCCTGGGCCACCTGGTGTCTTTAATTCTTCCAATAGCAGAAACGATCCCGGATGCATCATACTGAAATTATACTCTGAGAACCGAGGTGCTTCAGCGGGTGCGGTATGTTTATCAAAACCGTTCTTACTCATAAGTCCCCAAGAGCTTTGACCAGGATTATTCCAAGGAACGTTACGCCCTGAACTGTTGTTTCTCCAATCGACATATAGCTGATACCGTTCCTCGTTTGATATTTTTCCCTATTCATATCCCTCGGGGCCTTAACTACTAATCTATTAAGATGAATTAAACCCGAGGGTGCTCCCAACTGGTCTTCCTTGACCCCGATCTTTTACTGGTAGCGATTATGTACGTATGACCAAGTTACAGCGGGGTATTTGATCATATTTTGCTTCAATTGTCGTGACGCGATCGGACTCCACTTATTCAAACCCTGCATAAAATCTTTTACTGCCCAATCATCCGAGACCGATGGTAATTCCATTCGCTCCATCTGAAATCGGGATACGAACTCCCTTAGCATCTCATCGTTCCTCTGTCTTATCTTAAAAATGTCTGATTTCCTTGTTGCCACCTTTATGGCCCCGGCGTGTGCTTTCACGAAGGCGTCTGCTAACATAGCAAATGAATCGATAGAGTTCGGGGGCAAGTTGTGATAAAAATCATGGCTCCCTTAGACAAAGTTTCCCCAAACTTTTTCAACAATACTGATTCGATCTCATCATCGTTCAAGTCATTTCCTTTTATCCCGCAAGTATATGAGGTAATATGTTCATTGGGATCGGTTGTTCCATTGTATTTAGGTATATAGGGCATGCAAAACCTTTTAGGAATGGGCTTCGGAGCCGCACTCGGAGGGAACGACTTTTTATGAACTTTTTGGCATCCAAACCTTTCAAGACCAGGGGTGCCCCCGGCATTTGATCAACACGAGAGTTATAAGTCTCCACTTTTTTGTCATTATTCTCAATCTTCTTTTCCCCAGACTCGATTCTGTTGGTGAGTTCCTCAAGCATCCTCATAATTGTGGGATCAGTCCCCGAGCTGTTACCACTTGATCTTTCCGGTATCGGCTCAGTACGTCGAGTGTTGTCTGGTTCGACTACACTTGGAGTTTTGTGTTAACTTTAAAGCTGAGCGATAGCAACCTGTTGAGCTTGTAGCATCTCGAATATTACTTGGAGGCTAACTCTCCCATATCTTATACCCTATGTTCCTTGGCCACCAGATCGGGCTTATCTACGTACACTTCCTCCGAGGTCTATGCCTAAATTCGCGTTCAAAGCAATGTGCGAACTAGCACCAACTGATTCCATATTTGGCACTTCCCCATGGTTTTAACCTTTTTTCTTAATTATTGAATTGAAGTTATATAAAAAATGAACTGACAAAGCGTCTGTATCGTAGGTACACCAACCTCTACATTGTTGTTTTACCCATGAAACCCAAGACCATCGTTGTCGTGTACATGCGCGTTTTGCGAGTTTGACATATTTTAGCTTAAGAACAATTATTCTTGACAAGAACAAGTGTAAAATAAAGTGTGTTATGAGAATCGGTACTGAAATAATCACTATTATCTTTAGCCTCATGGTGGGCGCCAAACTGTTTACCTCGAAAATATGAGTAACGATTAAATTTGATTTATGGTTTTAAAGATATGTGATTTAGTTCAATACTAATTAATAACCAAGAAAACTAACATATAACTGAAGGAAATAAGTAAAATCAAACTAGTGTGCAAGACAGTCTCGACCTCGAGCTAAAGTGGCCTCGAGATTGGTTAAGAACAGTAAAGCAAGAACAATTGAGTAAAGAGATGATTCTGATGAAGTGTGAGCCAAAAAGGTAAGAGAATATATTCTTTGTCAATGATTGATGATGTTTACAAATGATTGGGGTCCCCTTTATATAATGGGGGAACCCTAAATAAGGTACATTTCTATTTACAGTAAGGAATCTTATTGGGACAGTTGTCTAACCGCCTGGTACGGATTAGTACTAGCTCGTACAAAGTTATTCCGGAATTTGTGCTATGATCTTGGGGACGTGGCAGGAATCTTGCTCATTTTGTTACAATCTCATAATCACTATCTCGGGGTTGATCATACTCGGCTTTGATACTCATCGCGTACTTCGATCCTCGGGCCTTATGCTTGGTCGTCGAGCTCGAGCCTGGTCCATCGAGCTCGAACTCGATCCCTCCTTAACTCGGGCTTAAGGTGACCCCTAGAACCCATGGAATCGAGCATACCTGATTTCGACCGTATAAAAAGTCTATTAATTAAGAAGAACATTATGAATGAAATTGTTACTCTTTTGATAAAGTACATAAAAAAAAGCAATTCGATGCACTAAGCTCCCGTTATGCGCGGGGTCCGGGGAAGGGCCGAACTATATACTCTTTTGATAAAGTACATATAATTTTTAATTTTTTCCTTCATTATGCTTTTTCTTACTAAAGCTCATACTTAAATTGCAATTAAAGACCCAATAAACATGAAGCGCATTTTATATCTTTTAGCCTTTCTGGCTATCCAGGAATGGAAATTTTCCTTGCGAGTTCTAAATTCCACACCTTTCTGGCTATCCAGCAATGTTTCTTGTGTTTCTATGATTCTTTTCCTCCAATATGTTGCAGCAGCTACATTACTTATCAATGAAAATAACAAATTTGCTTTACTCCGGTTCAAGTCCCAAATAACCGAAGATCCATCAGGAGTTTTGGCTCATGGAATGATTCTGTTTATTTTGTTGTGGATTGGAGTAAGATGTGGCCCGAGATGGGAAAGAGTCATTAGTTTGAATCTAAAAGGGCTGAGGTTGGCAGGTAAAGTCTCATGTCACCTTGCAGAAAATTCCTTCCATGATCAAATTCGTCGACATCTCAGCAGGTTGTCAAGGCTTTGGAAACTGAATTTGAGTTTTAACTATCTAGGAGGGGAAATTCCAGTTAATCTATCTGTTTACCTCGAAAAATAAGAGTAACAATTAAATATGATTTGTGGTTTTAAAGATATGTTATTTATTCCAATACTAGTGGATATACAAGTAATATTAGGTTTAAGTAAGAAGAATTGATAAACCTAGTACGGACTTATACTATTTTGTACAAATCTTATCCATTGATCCACGTGTCCTTGAGAAATTCCCGCTCTTTCTTGAGTGTCATCGAATTTGTACTGCCCTCGAGGCAGATCATGACGGGTCTCCAGCTTGCTTCTCGAGGTGCGCACATCCAATCCGGGCTTGATTCTTACTTTGAGCTTCCCGAGCTCGAGCTCGGGGTATGATCAAGTCTCCAAAATTGAGCTCTCCGATTTCGACCATACACAGATAGTCCCCGCACTTATTAGAATAAGATGATAAGAAACGATTTGAACCTCGATTTTCCCGAACCTCTCGTGATGATGTCATGCCCATGACGTAGTCATTCGAAGTGACCGAAATGTCCTATCGGTCCACTTCCCCAAAAATATTGAATGCATACTAGTATTGGTCGGCCACTAGAGCTGCCGAACCGCCACTGCCCTTCTATAAATATGAGGCGATTCCTCTAAGTAAAGAACTTTACTCTTTCTTTACCCTTTCCCACATTCATCTCTCTCTCTAGTCTCTCATTTCCTCTGCCTCCTTAAGCACCGAAAAACACGAAGCTCTTGCCTGAAACAACACACCCCTACGCAATCCATATTTTTAGCTTATAACCATGGCCAAAACTTCCAAAATGGTCCCTAAAAGGACAAAGCATTGTCTTCTTCTGCCTCCCGGTCAGCCAAACCGGTGGTGCCGCCAACACTTGAGGAAATCACCCCCGGTCCTAGCATTATTAAGAAGAATTTTATCATTGAGAATCCTCCCGACATCTGGGGCGGATGCGAACACGCATCTCGATATATCAGCTTGATAACGAAGAATATTATCAAGGATGTAAAGAGGACTGTGGCTGGGGAGATGAGGTCGAGCTTCAAATCCTAAGCCCCAATAAAAGCACTACTACCCACGTGGAAGCTTTTTTGAGTGTTTACACTTACCCATTCACACTAGGTCACCTCGATCTAGTGTTCATCAACTTTTGCAAAACGTACGAAGTCACCCTCGGTCAGATTCACCCCTCTTTTTGGCATATCGTAATCATGTTGCACTACTTTACTGAAAAGGCTAAGGGTTTGGAATTCACCCTCAGCCACCTGGTTCGATTGTATTGGCCCTAGTTATTTCGAGGGCTCATCAAGCTGTAGCGCCGAACAAAGAAAGTCTTTTTTGCCAGTACTAACGAACCCAAAGATCAGGGTTGGATGAGCCAGTTCGTTAGAGTAAGAACTTCGGACATCATCCCGGGGGATAAGATGTCGTTCTCGGAGAGGTGGAACTTTAACCATAAATGGAGTTCGTATTCCCAGTATCTATTCATATTTTGCTTCCATTTTTCATAATGTTTTTATCTTTCTTTTAGCAGCCAATGCTTAGGCGCCCCCAGAGGTGCCCAACCTCGAGGATTGAGTCCAAAAGTTTGCTGCCACTTCTTCCTACGATTGGCGTGAGTTATCGAAGGGCCAGTGGGAGGCAAAGAACCACGGTAAGTGTCTTTCAACAGTTTCAAATGCTTTTCATACATTGGCAGCATTTTACTCATGCTTATCTGTACAGGCCTTGGCGATGCATCCGAAATGAGGCTGGCTCCAACTGGGGAAAAAACCAAGCCTTCAAATTTGAAGTCCGAGTGAAGAGTTCGGGGCTGCGACAACACCGTCGTTCAATGAGAATGGATAAAAGGCTCGTGGGATTGACGTGAGGGGGCAGGGATGGCTATATTTCTGGGAGCGAACTCCGGGTCACTCCGTTTCATTGCCAACTTTATCAGAGGGGGCAATCGAAGAAGCCAACGCTCCGCATATGCTCGATTCGAACAAGGTCATCGAGGACGATCCCTTTCAGGGTTGCTACGCTAGTATTGAGAATTCCAATGACCTTAATGATGCTCTACCATTTTCGAAGAGGCTCAAAATCTCCTTTCCCGGGTAAGGACTTGCCCTTTTTATTGTAATTTTTTCTTACTTTCTTTTCTTTTGACTGATATGTCTCTATTTCACTTTCAGGCCATCGTAAAGTTTAGAGCTGAGCTGAGCCAATGTGAGGCTGAGCTCAAGAAAGTTTCAGGCAAAGAGAAGTCCTTGAGGCTCCTCTGTAGCCAAAAGGAAAAAGAGCTTAATTATCTCCGAACCGCATTGGCCAAAGCTCAAAAAAGCAACTTCGAGCTAGATGAGTAGGTAACTGTGATTTTAATAGAGTACGGTCTTCTTGGCCCTACTTCGGAGGCTAACACTTCGATATCTCAGCTGTAGTAAAATCTAGATATGATTGGGCAGCTCCGGGGCGAGGTAGATCAGGTTCGAGCTGATGGTCATCAGTGGAAGAAGAACATGGATCAACTTACTGCCGATAAGGAAGTTGTTACGGCCCAACTTCCCTCAGCTAAAACTCAGCTCCGAGGTATTAAAGCAAAGGGTCTGTCTTAGGCCAGGAAAATCGAGGAGTTGGAGTCCGAGCTAGCTAAAGCCCAGGCCAAAGCTGCACAGGCTAAGGCCGAAGCTGAGAAGACGAAGGTTGTGGCTGATAAATCCATTGCCATACACTCGAGGAAAGTCGCGACCATTCAAGCTGAGTTGAGGAAAGCCTTCGACTGGGGAAAACGGAGTAATGAATTGGTTAAGTGCCAAGCGTGGAGGGAGACTCTCGAAGAAATTCATGCCCGAGGGTTCGACCTTGATGGTGAGATAGCTGGGGAAAAGGCGTGGGAAACCGATGTTAGGTTTCTCATCTCCTCCTCCGACGAGGATGTGGCGAGTGGCTCCGGGGACGAGGAAGGCGAAGAAGATATTCTCAAAGGAGAGGAGACTCCCGAAGATAGAGCTGCTGAAGATGTAGTTTCTGAAGACGACACTCCTGGGGGCGTGACCCCGAAAATAGAATCAGTTTGTTTTTTTAGCAAGGGCCCCTTGTGGGCGTTGTAAATGTTTTGTAAATTTCCCTTATGAATATAAAGTATCTTTTCGCTCTGTCCTCGATTTGTGTTGAATTTTATCTTGTCCCCGCTTGTGGAAAATATCGATGATTCAAATACTTAGCTCGAGTATCGGTTCAGATTCATAATAAAACCTTAGGTTTTTATTGCTCAAGGTAATACCTCTTAAGGTTTTAGATGGTCCTCGAGCTAAGCTTAAAATCAATTTGATGGGAGCTCGGAACAATGGGGCCTTTGAGTTCAAGCTGAGTGAGAATGAAGTCTCGGAATATCATAAGCTTGTGGCCCTTAAGCTCTTTTTAAGCTGGCCTTAGGCTCTTATATATAGGCTCTTAGGCTCTTTTTAAAATTGTCCCTTAGGCTCTTTAAATTGGGATGTTTCGGCCTCTAAAATGGCTATACAATTTTTCCCTCATTTCGGCTAAAAGACTTAGTGAAATTTTAGTTATGCCTTAACATGTGTTTTTGTACCCGTTGGGTTTTTTGAAGTTTCAACGTATCGGAATCTTATTAGTCATTTTGTTTGTGTAGACATAATCGAATACCTCTTGAGATTTTTCTGAAGGCTGGTATTTTTTAAGCCTTTGGATTATTCGAGGGCTGAATTTATCGAAGCCCATAAATTTTTCGGGGGGCCGAATTTATCGAAGCCCTTTATATTTTGCTTTTCTGGGGGTAGCCTGATTTAACTGATTTTTCAGTGTTTGAACACCTTTAATTTATAGCGGAAATTGGATGTCTCCGAATCACATTATTTTGGCCATAGCCTTTATGTGACCGTAGTTTTTAATATGTCCGTAGCCTTCGGGTTTGTCACTTGGACGTGCTTCTCGATAACTTTTCGAACTTGTTCGAAATGTTAGACCCCGAGTATATCGTTTTCGAAGGGGTTCCTCTTTGAGGTCTTGTGAGCTCGACTATGCCTCTTTGAGGTCTTACAAGTTCGAGTGTTTGATGACTCGATACGTTGATTGTTGATGATAGTCCCCGAGTTATTCGATTACATTCGGGGTTTTGGCCTTTGAGCCGCTAAATGTGAAAATAGTAGAATTCTTTAAGGCACAAATTGTTTTGATATAATAAGAATGCTTATTCAAATAATTGATACATGAGTACATGTTTTGCCGCTGGGGGCTCGACTATTCTACATGGACATTGTTCATTTGACCGTTTGGCCCATTATAACATTCCCCTATCGAGGCCCTCCTTGGCATGAATTACTTTCTTCGAGAATGCGTCCTCCGAGGGTGATTCCCCCCAGTGTTCGAGGTTGATTGAAAAGAAGCCTTAAATACTTGTTGAATATTCCTTAGGTAGCATATAGGTGTTGCCTCATTAAAAACCTTGTCGGTAAAAACCCTTGGGAAAAAACCCGATCTAAGGGAAAAAGAGTGCAACGCATGCTTTAAAACCCAAGGTCTTCGAGCTGAAAGGTGCCTCATTGTTTCCAATCGAACATCTGCAAGAAGTTAGTTTTAAATACAAATGGAAAAGGGGGAGAAGATCATAAGCAGTAATATCGTTTGAGTAACGATACATTCCAATTGATTGGTAGTTGCTCTCCTTTCAGTGTGTTAAGTTTGTAGGATCACTTCCCTACGATTCCGAGGACACGGTACGGTCCTTCCTAATTGGGGCCTAGTTTCCTTTCGTTTAGGTATAGAGTTTTGAGAGTGACTTTTCTTAGGAATAAGTCCCCGACTCCAAAATATTGAAGGTTCGTCCTTCTGTTGTAATACCTTTCGATCCTTTGTTTTTTCACGCCCATTCGAATTAATGCGGCCTTATGTTTTTCATCGAGTAGTTCGAGAGAAGTGTTCCTAGCTTCATGATTTGAGTCCTCAGTGGCATGCCGAAACCTAACGCTAAGTTCCCCGAATTCGACTAAGATCAAAGCTTCAGACCCGTATACCAACGAAAACGGGGTCTTCCCCGTGCTCAACTTTTACGTTATTTGATATGCCCATAGCACCTCGGGCAATACTTCTCTCTATTTCCCCTTTGCACCATCTAACCTTTTCTTTAAGTTTCGAATGATGGTTTTGTTTCTGGACTCGGCCTGACCATTTGCACTTGGGTGTTAAGGTGCTGATAGAATCCTTTTGATTTTATGGTCCTCAAGGAATTTTGTTACTTTGCTGCCGATGAACTGTTTCCCATTGTCACATGCTATTTCGGCGAGTATCCCAAACCGACATATGATGTGGTCCCATATGAAGTCGATGACTTCTTTTTCTCTTACTTTCTCGAAGGTCTATGCTTTGACCCATTTTGAGAAGTAGTTAGTCAGAAACAAAATAAATCTAGCTTTACCTAGCGTTGTTGGTAGGGGTCCGACGATGTCCATCCCCATCCCCCATTTCATGAATGGCCACTGGGATAGGACCGAATAGAGTTGTTCACCGGGTTGATGGATCATCAGTGCAAATCTTTGGCATTTATCGCACTTTCGAATGAACTCCTTGGTATCTTTTTCCATGTTATCCCAATAATACCCTGCTCTGATCACCTTGCGAACTAGAGAGTCTGCACCAGAATGGTTCCCACAAATGCCCTCGTGGATTTCTCGTAATACATAATCAGTGTCCTCAGGTCCCAAGCACACTGCCAATGGTCCATCGAAGGTTCTTCTGTACAACATTCCATTTTCATCAAGTGAGAATCGAGTTGCTTTGGCTTGAAGTGTTCTTGACTCTTTTGGGTCTGCGGGGAGCTTCCCATGTTTCAAGTAGTCGATGTACTTATTCCTCCAATCCCACGTTAAACTTGTTGAATTAATCTCTGCATGGCCATCTTCAACCACCGACTTCGATAGTTGGAGGACAGTCCCTGGGATGATATCATCTTCTTCAATCGATGACCCCAAGTTTGCAAGTGCATCAGCCTCGCTATTTTGCTCTCGGGGGTATATGGTCTAGTGTCCCATTCCTTGAAGCGGTGCAATGTCACTTGAAGTTTGTCTAAGTACCTTTGCATTCGTTCATCTCGAACCTCGAAGCTCCCGTTTACTTAATTTACTACCAGAAAGGAGTCACACTTTGCCTCGATGACCTCTGCTCCAAGGCATTTGGCTAGTTCGAGACTCATGGCCTCATACTTGACCTCGTTGTTAGTCAATTTAGAAGTCTTGATAGATTTCCTAATGACACTGTTCGTAGGTGGTTTTAAAACGATGTTGAGCCCGGATCCTTTCACATTCAAGGCACCGTCTGTAAAGAGGGTCCATACCCCCGATGACGTATCCATTTTTAGCAAGAGTTCCTTTTCTACTTCAGGTACGAGGGCAGGCGCGAAATTAGCTACAAAGTCTGCCAAAATTTGAGACTTGATAGTCGTTCGAGGGTGATATTCGATATCATATCCTCCAAGTTCGATGGCCCATTTGGCCAATCTGCCCAATAATTCGAGTTTGTGAAAGACATTTCAAAATGGGTACGTAGTTAGTACACATATAGGATGGCATTGAAAATATGGTTTTAATTTCCTAGATGCACTTATTAATGCAAGAGCTAACTTTTCTAAATGTGGGTACCTAGTTTCAGCATCTCCTAAGGGTCCGACTCACATAATAGATAGGAAATTGCTTACCTTGCTCTTCCCGAACCAACATGCCACTTACCGCCACCTCGGACACGGCTAGATACAAGTAAAGTGTTTCATCCTCCTTCGGAGTATGGAGCAGGGGTGGGCTCGAGAGATACCGTTTTACTTATTCCAAGGCTTGTTAGCACTCCGGAGTCCATGCGAAGTTGTTCTTCTTCTTGAGTAGGGAAAAGAAATAATGGCTCCGATCTGATGACCTCGAGATAAATCGGCCTAGGGTAGCTATCCGTTCGGTCAGCCGTTGTACAGCTTTCACATTGTTCACTATAGTGATTTCCTCGATGGCTTTAATTTTATCGGGGTTGATCTCGATACCTCTGTTCGACACCATGAAGCCCAAGAACTTGCCCGAGTCGACTCCAAAAGTGCATTTCTCAGGGTTAAGCTTCATGTTGTACTTTCTTAGGATATCGAACGTCACCTGCAAATGGGTCAAATGGTCCTCTGTGCGCAGGGACTTAACTAGCATGTCATCAATATAAACTTCCATAGATTTGCATATTTGATGTTCGAACATCTTATTAACTAGGCATTGATATGTGGCTTCTGCATTTTTTAGCCTGAAGGGCATCACATTATAACAATACGTACCATACTTCTTGATGAATGAAGTATTTTCCTGGTCCTCTGGGTTCATTTGAATTTGGTTGTACCCAGAGTAGGCATCGAGAAAAGTAAGGATCTCGTGGCCGGCCATAGCATCGATCAAACGATCGATGTTGGGCAATGGGAACGAATCTTTAGGGCATGCTTTGTTCAAATCTTTGTAGTCTACACACATTCTAAGTTTATTCCCCTCTTTAGGGACTACCACTACATTAGCTATCCATTCGGGATATTTTACTTCCCTAATGGATCCTATCTTGAGAAGTTTGGTTACCTCTTCTTTGATGAATGCATGCTTTACCTCGGACTGAGGTCTCCTTTTTTGATTTACCGATTTAAATCTAGGATCGACACTTAGTCGATGGGTAGTTATCTCTGGTGGGATTCCTGTCATATCTAAGTGGGACTAGGCAAAGCAATCAATATTATTGATAAGAAATTGAATGAGTTTTTTCCTGAGTTTGGGGGTTAACCCCGTCCCCAGGTATACCTTTCATTCTGGAAGATGCTCGATCAATATGGCCTGCTCAAGTTCTTTGACCGTGGACTTCGTCGCATTCGATTCCTCGAGGGCAACGAAGCTCGGGGGATGAGGAAATCTTCTTCTTCGTCCTCAACCACCCGTTCATCGAACACCTGTCCCTCGGTCTCAACCGAGGGTATGGGTTGTGATTGCTATTTGGCCACCTGTTCGTCCTTCGACTTTTCGATATGGATAGTGTCGATATCAGTGCCAAGTTGTGCACTGAAAACATCTCCTTAGCTACATGTTGCTCTCCACATGCTATTTTCACGACATCCTTTGTTGGGAACTTCATCATCTGATGAAGGGTCGATGGCACCGCCCTCATGCTATGGATCCACGTCCTTCCAAGCAAAGCACTATACCTCATGTCACCTTCGATGACATGAAATTTGGTGTCTTGTATGGTTACGGCCATGTTGACTAGGAGGATGATTTCTCCCTTCGTTGTTTCACTTGCCATGTTGAAGCCATTCAAGACCCGAGATGCCGGTATGATTTGATCGAGAAACCCGAGCTGCTCCACGACTCTTGACCTGATTATATTTGTCGAACTACCTAGTTGCACGAGAACACATTTAACTTGCACTTTATTTAAAAGGATAGAATTTACCAGTGTATCGTTGTGAGGCTGGGATAAGGCCTTGTTGTCTTCCTCGCTGAATGCGAGGGTGTCCTCGGGCATGTAATCTCGAGTTCGTTTTTCTCTTGTGATGGATACTTTGGTACGTTTGAATATAGGTCCATGTGGGACGTCGACTCCATCGATGATCATGTGAATGACATGTTGAGATTCTTCAGGTTCATTCTTCTTGCATGTATCTCTTTCCCTGAAGTGATTTTTAGCCCGATCACTTAGGAATTCTCGAAGGTGGCCCTCATTGAATAACCTAGCCACTTCTTCCCTTAGCTGCCTGCAATCCTCTATTCTATGACCATGTGTGCCATGGTACTTGCACATCAAGTTCGGGTTCCTTTGAGATGGATCGGTCTGTATTGGCCTTGGTCACTTATTATCTTTGATTCTCCCAATAGCTGAGAGGATCTCTGATGCATCTATGTTGAAGTTGTACTATGATAATTAAGGGACCTAGGAGGGGTCGGTGTGCTTATCGAACCCGTTCTTGCTCATGAGTCTTCGAGAACCTTGACCTCGGTCGCTTCTCCTATTGCTCCGACAAGTGTTGTGGCTCGGGCCGTTGTTCCTTCGATCGACATATGGTTGATACTGTTCTTTGTTGAATCTTGATCCCCGGGCTATGTCCCTCGGGGGCTTGGCTGTGAATCTGTTAGGATGAACTGAGCCCGAGGGGGCTCCCAACTTGTCGTCCTCGACCCTAATTTTTGACTGATAACGATTGTACACATCCGATCATGTCACAGTTGGATATTCGATTAAGTTCTGCTTTAGCTGTGAGATGCAATCGAGCTTCTTTCATTCAAACCTTGCATAAAGGCCTGAACTGCCCAGTCATCGGAGACCGATGGTAATTCCATTCTTTCCATCTAAAACCGAGACACGAACTCCCTTAGCATCTCGTCATCCCTTTGATTTATCTTGAAGACGTCCGATTTTCTTTTGGCCACCTTTATGGACCCGGCGTGTGCTTTCACAATGGCGTCCGCCAATATAGCAAATAAATCAATAGAGTTAGGAGCTAAGTTGTGATACCAAATCATAGATCCTTTTGATAGTTTTTCCCCAAACTTTTTCAATAATACTGACTCGATTTCATCGTCATTCAAGTCATTTCCTTTAATTCCAAAAGTGTATGAAGTAATATGTTAGTTAGGGTCAGTTGTTCCGTTATATTTCGGTATATCAGGCATGCAAAACTTCTTGGGAATGGGTATTGGAGTCGCACTTGGGGGAAAAGGTTTTTGTATGAACTTTTTGGCGTCTAGACCTTTCAAAACTGGAGGTGCTCCCGATATCTGGTCTACTTGGGAGTTATAAGTCTCCACCTTCTTATCATTATCTTCTATCTTCTTTTCTCCGGACTCGATCTTTTTAGTCAATTCCTCGAGAATTTTCATGATTGTAGGGTCAGTCCCTGAGCCGCTTTCATCGGGCCTTTCAAGCGCTGGTTCAGTATGTCGGGCGTTCACTGATTCGGCGGTGTTTGGAGTTTTGTACTAACTCTGAAGTTGAGCGATGGCGACTTGCTGAGCTTGCAGTATCTCGAATATCACTTGGAGGCTGACTCCTCTTTCTACCATTTCTCGTGTTCCTTGGCCTCCGGCTCGGGCTCCCCTACTTACATCTCCTTCGGGATCTGTGCCAGAGTCCATGTTTGTAGCATTATGTGAACTGATATCAATTGGCTCCATATTTGGCACTCCCTTATGGTTGATTGGGGGTACACCGACCCCTATACTGCTATTTTCTCTGAGACCTTCGTTGTCATGGATAGGTGCATTTGTGTGCTAGACATGTTTTAACCTGAAATCAAAGAATCTTTGAGAAGAAAAAGTGTGAAAAATAACGTGTGTTATCAGAAAACTAGCACTAAAATAATCACTATTATCTTTAGCACCACGGTGGGCGCCAAACTGTTTACCTTGAAAAATAAGAGTAACAATTAAATATGATTTGCGGTTTTAAAGATATGTGATTTATTCCAATATTAGTGTATATACAAGTAATATTAGGTTTAAGTAAGAAGAATTGATGAACTAAACCAGTACTGTTAGAGCAATAGGGACCTCGAGCTCGATTATCTCAGGGTGCCTCGAGGTAAGTTAAGAGCAATAAAGTATGAACTATAAAGTAAAAGTAATAAAGCTGAAGAACAATTGTGGAGCACAATAAATGAGAAAAGCATAGTAGAATGTTCTATTGTTGTGAATGAGATGATCTTTACAAATGATTGGGGTCAGCTTTATATAGGAGGGGAAAACCCTAATATGGTACATTTCCAATTATGGTAAAGAATTCTATTGGTACAACTGTATAACAATCTAGTACGGACTTGTACTATTTCGTACAAATCTTATCCATTGATCCACGTGTCCTTGAGAAATTATCGCTCTTTCTTGAGTGTCATCGAATTTGTACTACCCTCGAGGCAGATCATGACGGGTCTCCGACTTGCTTTTCGAGGTGCGCACATCCAATCCAGGCTTGATTCTTACTTCGAGCTTCTCGGACTCGAGCTCGGGGTATGATCAAGTCTCTGAATCGAGCTCTCCGATTTTGGCCGTACACGCTCACATTATGTTAACCTCAAGAGCCTTGTCCTCGACCACAACAATCTTGTGGGATAGATTCCTTACGAAGTTGGATCTTTAACGAAGTTAGTGAAATTGTATCTCAGAAATAACAATCTGACAGGAGTCTTTCCAGGTAGGAAAATTTTATTTTGTGTCTCATACAACTGACACTAGTTGTATGAGACAACTTTTTTATCTCACAGTTTTGTGGACCCTGATTTCTGTGGATCCAGAAATGTAAGATTGGGGTCCACAAATTTATGAGACAAAAAGGAGCCTAGTTGTATGAGATACAAAATAAAACTTCTCTTCCAAGTACTATTGGGAATATTACAACTTTACAAGAGTTGTATTTAGCGTACAACAATCTTTAGGGAAAAGTACCATCTTTTCTAGCTCGATTGACCCAGTTGAGACTGCCTTTTCTTCAACAGTGTTTGTAGAGTGAATGTCATGAAATGTTAGATTTTTTTTTTGGGGGGGGGGGGCTTTTTTGATAAACCTATAATTTACTAGATTTGAAGCTTCTTATTTGGTCAGTGCTTTCGTTGCTTTTAGTTTAAAAGTCCACAGAGAACCTTCTTTTTTGCTACGCCGTAATCTTTTCTTATGATCAGAAAGCACTATGTTTTGCCTCAACATATATATATATTAAATGAGTTGTGGTGATACTCAACATGGGCTATGATGAAAGTCTTGGAAAGAAACCAACCGTAACGTTTTCCGTTAGCTATTGGATTGAACTCTCACTTTCCTTTTAATTGAAGGTTATTTGTGCGGCAATAACGCAAGGACTAAAATTCCTATCTTTCCCTAAATTATACTAGGTTTTATTTACCCTTCTATTAACTAGAAAGGCGAAAGCAAATCAGGTACACCTGAAGAAATCTAGGGCATGAGAAACGACTATTGAGCATTCTACAACAGAGATTAATTGGTACGAAGTTGTTGCAGTTTCTGACAAAGACTATATGGTTCATGATGGTCTGTACTGCTCCTACGAGCCAACGTTAGCCAATATCCAAAAGACACCCTCAAACAGAATCCGCTCTGAACATCTGCCAAATATTACTGTAGCGTTAGATGAGCTCAAACAATTTATTACTGAAGGTACCAGTTAGTTTTAGTTCAACTTTGTATTTTATTAGTTCTTGCTATTTCCTAAAGGAGACTGAAGGTCAGGATTAGCTATTTCCTTTCAAATTGAATGTCTTCTGTTTTTAAAACATATTCTCCAATATCAATTTTTTTACTTAGTTCACACTCTAGGCTGTCAATAGAAAAAGAAAAGAACTGTGTTGATCATAGTAAAAGGAGTTAGAGGCACATTATGAAGAATTTCCACTACTTTTTAAGCAGATAACAGTTAAAAGATTAAATAAAAGACTATCTACTTATATCCTACTAGACTTACAGTGGTGAAGCAAACTCCTGGATTTATTAGATGCTCTAATGTTGCAGATACAAGCAATGTTTCTGGCAATATTTTCCCAATCCCTGCTTACCTTCTCGAAGATCCTCTAGTTTCTTTCCATCCACACAGCATGAATAGCTTCAGCATACACCCGTTTGAGAGCAGCCTGAGATTTTCCCTTTGCATTTTGATGAATAGTCCATTGCATATAGTGATCCCAGCTACCCATAACAAAAGCATGTCCTCCTAGCCATCAAAGGACTCTATTCCACAAGGATCTAGTCATATCATATTCCATAAACAAGTGATTTCTGGTCTCAAGCTGATTATGGCACAATACACACAAAGGTTCAGCACTAATACCCCATTTTATGAGCCTATCAGCCAGTAGCGTACCCATGATTTTTCATAAGCGGTCATAATTTTAATAATAAACAAATAAAAATTTACTATAATAGTAGCATATTAAAAAATATATAATTTGAATTATTTTTATAAAATACAACTCAATTATATTACCAGATATGAATTTTCATTTTTAGAAATGTATTCAACATAACCGCATTAGAAATAAAATACTAGCAGGGGCGAAGCTACATGTTTTGAAGGGTGGTAAACTGATCACCCTTCGTCGGAAAATTACACTGCGTATATAGGTAAAATATTAAATTTTAGAGGTATATAACATATATTGAACACTCTTTGTCGGAGAATGTTTTTCACTTCTTTCAAGTTTGAACACCCTTGAGTAAATTCCTGGTTTCGCCACTGAATACTAGTAGTATTTTCTTATATATAGAACAATAATTGGTACGAAGTTGTTGCAGGTACACCTGAAGAAATCTAGGGCATGAGAAACGACTATTGAGCATTCTACAACAGAGATTAATTGGTACGAAGTTGTTGCAGTTTCTGACAAAGACTATATGGTTCATGATGGTCTGTACTGCTCCTACGAGCCAACGTTAGCCAATATTCAAAAGACACCCTCAAACAGAATCCACTCTGAACATCTGCCAAATATTACTGTAGCGTTAGATGAGCTCAAACAATTTATTACTGAAGGTACCAGTTAGTTTTAGTTCAACTTTGTATTTTATTAGTTCTTGCTATTTCCTAAAGGAGACTGAAGGTCAGGATTAGCTATTTCCTTTCAAATTGAATGTCTTCTGTTTTTAAAACATATTCTCCAATATCAATTTTTTTACTTAGTTCACACTCTAGGCTGTCAATAGAAAAAGAAAAGAACTGTGTTGATCATAGTAAAAGGAGTTAGAGGCACATTATGAAGAATTTCCACTACTTTTTAAGCAGATAACAGTTAAAAGATTAAATAAAAGACTATCTACTTATATCCTACTAGACTTACAGTGGTGAAGCAAACTCCTGGATTTATTAGATGCTCTAATGTTGCAGATACAAGCAATGTTTCTGGCAATATTTTCCCAATCCCTGCTTACCTTCTCGAAGATCCTCTAGTTTCTTTCCATCCACACAGCATGAATAGCTTCAGCATACACCCGTTTGAGAGCAGCCTGAGATTTTCCCTTTGCATTTTGATGAATAGTCCATTGCATATAGTGATCCCAGCTACCCATAACAAAAGCATGTCCTCCTAGCCATCAAAGGACTCTATTCCACAAGGATCTAGTCATATCATATTCCATAAACAAGTGATTTCTGGTCTCAAGCTGATTATGGCACAATACACACAAAGGTTCAGCACTAATACCCCATTTTATGAGCCTATCAGCCAGTAGCGTACCCATGATTTTTCATAAGCGGTCATAATTTTAATAATAAACAAATAAAAATTTACTATAATAGTAGCATATTAAAAAATATATAATTTGAATTATTTTTATAAAATACAACTCAATTATATTACCAGATATGAATTTTCATTTTTAGAAATGTATTCAACATAACCGCATTAGAAATAAAATACTAGCAGGGGCGAAGCTACATGTTTTGAAGGGTGGTAAACTGATCACCCTTCGTCGGAAAATTACACTGCGTATATAGGTAAAATATTAAATTTTAGAGGTATATAACATATATTGAACACTCTTTGTCGGAGAATGTTTTTCACTTCTTTCAAGTTTGAACACCCTTGAGTAAATTCCTGGTTTCGCCACTGAATACTAGTAGTATTTTCTTATATATAGAACAATAATTGGTACGAAGTTGTTGCAGGTACACCTGAAGAAATCTAGGGCATGAGAAACGACTATTGAGCATTCTACAACAGAGATTAATTGGTACGAAGTTGTTGCAGTTTCTGACAAAGACTATATGGTTCATGATGGTCTGTACTGCTCCTACGAGCCAACGTTAGCCAATATCCAAAAGACACCCTCAAACAGAATCCACTCTGAACATCTGCCAAATATTACTGTAGCGTTAGATGAGCTCAAACAATTTATTACTGAAGGTACCAGTTAGTTTTAGTTCAACTTTGTATTTTATTAGTTCTTGCTATTTCCTAAAGGAGACTGAAGGTCAGGATTAGCTATTTCCTTTCAAATTGAATGTCTTCTGTTTTTAAAACATATTCTCCAATATCAATTTTTTTACTTAGTTCACACTCTAGGCTGTCAATAGAAAAAGAAAAGAACTGTGTTGATCATAGTAAAAGGAGTTAGAGGCACATTATGAAGAATTTCCACTACTTTTTAAGCAGATAACAGTTAAAAGATTAAATAAAAGACTATCTACTTATATCCTACTAGACTTACAGTGGTGAAGCAAACTCCTGGATTTATTAGATGCTCTAATGTTGCAGATACAAGCAATGTTTCTGGCAATATTTTCCCAATCCCTGCTTACCTTCTCGAAGATCCTCTAGTTTCTTTCCATCCACACAGCATGAATAGCTTCAGCATACACCCGTTTGAGAGCAGCCTGAGATTTTCCCTTTGCATTTTGATGAATAGTCCATTGCATATAGTGATCCCAGCTACCCATAACAAAAGCATGTCCTCCTAGCCATCAAAGGACTCTATTCCACAAGGATCTAGTCATATCATATTCCATAAACAAGTGATTTCTGGTCTCAAGCTGATTATGGCACAATACACACAAAGGTTCAGCACTAATACCCCATTTTATGAGCCTATCAGCCAGTAGCGTACCCATGATTTTTCATAAGCGGTCATAATTTTAATAATAAACAAATAAAAATTTACTATAATAGTAGCATATTAAAAAATATATAATTTGAATTATTTTTATAAAATACAACTCAATTATATTACCAGATATGAATTTTCATTTTTAGAAATGTATTCAACATAACCGCATTAGAAATAAAATACTAGCAGGGGCGAAGCTACATGTTTTGAAGGGTGGTAAACTGATCACCCTTCGTCGGAAAATTACACTGCGTATATAGGTAAAATATTAAATTTTAGAGGTATATAACATATATTGAACACTCTTTGTCGGAGAATGTTTTTCACTTCTTTCAAGTTTGAACACCCTTGAGTAAATTCCTGGTTTCGCCACTGAATACTAGTAGTATTTTCTTATATATAGAACAATAATCACACAAAAACTCACCATTCATTCGATTCTGCAAATTGTTCGTTCTTAATCAATTTCAATGCTGAAAAACAAGATGAAAGGAAAAAAATAGTCGAACAACTTATAAGACAAGTTAGATGATTTATTGTTGCATAAAATATGCAAATGTGATTCTTGATCTATTGATTTAGTGTAATGTTAATGCTGAAGAGGTCAATGGTTCAAACCTTGATATATTTTTTTATTTCTAGATGAGGCACAAAGACTGAAGCTACATAGAATAGTACTAGTGACCTCTTTAAGAAAATTGAAGCACCTAACCAGTTAAGCTACACAATTGTCTTTGTCAAGTGGTGTCACTTTACTAAATTTATCCGCATTTTTCTAATTGGATTTTAGTTATATATACTTATTTAGTAAAAAAATTCGACCAAGCGGAGTCACGTGACACCGCTTGGGCTAAGGTAGATCCACCCCTGCTATCAGCATTGAGGAGCCTATCTTGTGGGTGCAACCACATTATAAACTTAGATTTTGGTCTTGCCTCAGTACAAAATAATGGGCATTTCCATGGAACTCTGTTAGTATTACCTAGCAGTTGTAGATATATTTGCTTAATGATACTCCTGCCTTCTGTAATAGGATTCTGCAATTAACTCAAGATATACTTAGCCTCAAGAATTTTCCGAATCAATAAGTAAGATCCCATATCATTTCAACTGAGCCAATGAGCATTTTCATAGAGATATTGCATGCCTTCTTTGTGGTGTCAAGATTTTGAATTCAGACAGACGAGTTATAGCATACAACTAATGTCAAATTCAGTTCCCAATGTCAAATTTATGAACCTGTTTCCCGTTTATGATATTGGTTCTGGCTTCTTGCTTTCTGTTGACTAAATTCACCACTAAAAAACTGCTTAAATTCGTCCAAAAAAATCGACCGAAATCGATTGGAAATTGAAAAAAACCGACCGATTTCCGACCGACTTTAATTAGTCGGAAAAATGATGGTCGCTAATGTGTTGCGACCGAAATCGATCAAAATTTTCCGATCGAAATCAGTCGGTTTATTCAAAGCGTTGACTGATTGTCAAACTTCATTTACCGAACGAAATCGGTCAGTATTAATAAAAAAATTATTTAATTTTTAAATATCGACCGACATCAGTCGGAATTTTAAATAAATAATAATTTTATTTAAATATATAATTATTTGTAAATTGTAATAAATTGTTAATTTAAATTCATAATTTCCGACCGAATTCGGTCAGAAATTTTAAAAATCAGGAGATTTCATTTGAAATTTCTGACCGAATTTCTGGGCAAAAAAAAGTATTTTCGACCGATTTCGGTTGGTTTTCTGGGTAAATACTGGGCAGAAAATGTCTGCTTTTAAGCTACACCACCCGCCAATTACAACCAATATTCATCCTATTATGGCAGCATTATATTGCTGCCATTCAACCATAATTAATCAACAACAACAACAATTAACTAACAACAACAACAACAACAACAATTAACCAACAACGATAATAACAACCACAATAACAACGCCAACCACAACAACAACTATACAAATGTTCAATAACAAAATAATATCAACAATACAATCATCATTCAAAACTAGTCCCAACTAAATATTGACAAGTTTAATACTTTGTTTAGCAATACATATCATTCAATGAGTGTTTTATATTGCATCATCTCCATCTTCACTACTAGAACCTTCATCGTCGGCATTAGGGGTGTTCATGGTTCGGTTTGGATCGGTTTTTCCATAAAAAGAAATCAAACCAAGTAAGGCAGTTTTTCAAATATTAGAACCAAACCAAACCAATTAAGTCGGTTTTTCTCGATACGGTTTATGTCGGGTTTTGTCGGGTTTTCGGTTTATTGTCGATTTTTTCTTAAATATAAGACATACTCTACCAAACACATATTTCGGCGACCACATTTTCAACGTAACACTATCAAATCAATTGCCCTTTGAGAAATCTATTATTTACTAAAATATATTGATGATAATTGAATCAAATAGTGATAAATAATTTAAGGACTCAATTAAAAATATATATTTTTCAACATGAAATGGATTCTTACACTTAACAAAAGAAAACTACCAATTAAACTAGAATATAAAGGTAAAGAACTGTACTAAAAATGCAAACGATTAACATTAACCATAAATTTTTTGAAACTTTGTATAAAAATATACATATATATATAGGTGTAATAATAAATTTGAAATAGCTATTCCTATAGTCGGTTTGGTTTGGTTTTTTTGATTTTTTTTAATTAAAATCAAAATCAAACCAAATTTGATCGGGTTTTAAAATTCAAAACCAAAACCAATCCAAACCAAAAAGTATCGGTTTTTTTGGTCGGTTTGGTTTGGTTTTCGATTTGGTTCGATTTTTCGGGTTTTTATGAACACCCCTAGTCGGCATCGTTCAAAGGATAACGAAGAGAAGGATTAGCACATGGGGAAGGCTCAGGAGCCCGGGGAATGGAGAAAGCACCACTAGCAAGAAGATTGGCCAGCTGACCTTGAAGGAGATTAAATTGTCCGTCCTTCTTTTCTAGCTGAACTTGAAGGGTACCAAATTGTTCATCTCTCTTTTGTTCTCTAGCTTTTGTCTCTTCAAGCTCTACTGTCAACTTTGCGATCTTCTGTTCCATAGACGAGATAGTCGACCTATCAATTGCCGCGCCTTGGGTAGAAGTCTCTATACTTGCAATCCAGCCCTGTAGCGCCGAAATGATCTCCCTGGAAGGCCGTATGCTATCCCCTTTTTAGGACCACCGACAGCATCCAACCATATCCTCGGCGCTTCTTCGTCTGAAAGGAGTGGTCGTTCACCTTACTCATTCGGTGGCAAGCTCTGAGTGTACTCCTCCACATTAATCTTGTGGCGACACTTTATTTAGAAAATTATTAACTACTCCCTCCGTTCGAATTTATGTGAACCTATTTCTTTTTTGGTCTGTTCCAAAAAGAATGATCCCTTTTTAAATTTGGAAAGAATTTAGTTTAAATTTTTAATTCTACCCTTAATGAGAAGCTTTTATAACTACATAAATATTCTAGACCCCTTTTTGACTTGTTTAGGACCATAAATTTCAAAAGTCTTCATTTTTTTCTTAAACTCTGTGTCCGGTCAAACAGGTTCACATAAATTAAAACAAAGGGAGTATATAATATTATAAACATTTATAGTAGTTATGACACTTACATATGCAGTCTCCGCCCGGTCCTCGACCCATCTACTTGGATCTGTCGGTGCCTTCTTCTTCCGGATGTGAGTCTCCATGAAGAACTCATCATGAGTCATCTTCCTCCCATATTTTTTTCCTAAAAATATAATAAAATGTGTTAAATAAATTAACATATATAAATATAGTTCGATAAAAATAGATGTAAATATTTTAAGGAATTACCAGTAGTCTCCTCGTAGCCCTCATGCTCCTTGCACCCACACAGTGCAAGGAGCCACCCTTCTCAGATGCTCGGGCCTTCTTTACATGTTCACTCTTCTTGTCAAATTTCTCGATGGTCCAATACCTCAACAGATCCTCCCATAAATACGGTAGAAACCATGAAGGCTTCTTGCTCTTCTTTCGAGCGGAGCTGAATGAATCAGATAGTCTCTTACGACATTTGAGCGCCAAATTTTACTATTATACCGGTCCTCCCAGGCACACTTAGTCTGTAAATAAAGTATATAACGTTAGATGAAAATATTGTTATGCTTAAATAGATAAGAATGGTATTAAAACCTTAAATTGATTGAAAATTTGTTGCACGAGCTCCGGTGGAAAGTCACTCCAAGTCGAATAGGGTGCATTATACAATCGGCCAAGAATTTCAGTGATTATCTTTGTAACCCGATTATTAGGTATGAACCTGCAACATAGAAATTACATTAAATAAACAAGAGTAGCTATTATAATTCAACAAAAATAAAGAAGTAATAAATAAATCTTACCCATTGCCCTCAGGCCTGATGATCATCCTATGATAACGATCATACCGCACTTCATCTGGATCATCATCCTCTGATGAATCTGAAGCGTGCGCAGAAGGGGAGACATCTGGCTCAGCGCTACTATCTCGAAGACAAAGTCTAGAAATGCTAGGAGACGAACTCCGTGTAAAAGGAGACGGGGTCCCTGATGAAGATGGTTGCGATCCATCCTGTGCATCAATCCAGACCATTGTTGCAATCCGGCCACCTGAAATCTAGATGGATGCGATCCAGCAGGTGATGAAGCAAATGGAGTAGATGAGGGGCGTACCACATGGCTCTGTGACTGCTGACTCGATGGACCCATATAACTACATGCATGATCATATTGAGGAAGCGGGGTATAGCCCTGTGGAGGAGAATGGTAATAATACTGCTGGGAGGGGGTATGGTGGGTAGTTTGATGAGTAGATGGATATGGTGGAATAGATGTGTGCCTAGAAGATTGTTGTCGGCCATCAGCAACAGAGGGATGCAAGTGTGGAGTGGAAGGAAGCGAGGGTGTAGCACCATCATCATGATCAATAGGCCTTTTATCCTTCCTAGACCTACATCGACCCCTACCAGTCATCTGCATAAATTAAAGAAAATGTTAGAATTGAGAATATAAATCTATATAAGTTGAGAGAGCTTGAAAAAACTAACATGCTAGTCATCTTCGTCAACGTATCCTTCCTCGTCTGAAAATCCTTCCTCTTCACTTATTTCATTTTCATTAGGTGATTTTTCATCCTCATTTTCTATGAGTGTTATTTCCTCCATATCAACTTCTTCTAATATGCATTGAGGATGCTCCAAGTCATTTTCTAACTGATCATCCACCATTTGGTTAACACTTGAGGTATCGTTTTGGTAAGCAACATCTAGCACATTCTCAACTTCCTCCCTACAACAGGTTTTATTTTTATTACAACCAACCAATCAACCTTATCCCTTCGCAATGGATATGGAGAATAGTACACTTGCCTAACTGTTTTTGCAATTATAAAAGGATCATAGCGATCATACTCCCTCTTTTTATTAACCTCAATTATGTTGTACTGCGAGTGTACATTTGTACCGCTTCTAGGTGCTGGGTCAAACCACTTGCATGGAAAAGTATGATCTTCTTATTTGACCTCTACCCATACAACATTTCATAGGCAAGAAAATCATTAATGGTCCACATTAAGTTAGCACGCAAGTTGAAATTTGGCTTAGTTGATATATTATATGTCTTAACTCCATCATACCACAACTCTTTAAGCTCATCAATCAGAGGTTGGAATGATCCACAGACTTGGAATTATTGTCCCCTCTCCTCTAAATGTTGTTGTTGTTCCAAGCATGATGAAGAAACTAGTCAACACTTGTTTTATGAGAGTCATATTTCAAGACAAGTGTGTGCGTCCTTTGCTAACTGTTGTGGAGTTAAAATGAGCCAGGGAGACATAAGGCAAATGGCTATGGGATGGTGGTTAACTATAGCTAATAATGGAGTTCATGCTACTTTAATTCAATGCTTACCTTCTGTTATCTCTTGGGAAATATGGAAGAAAGGTGTAAGGCCAAGTTTGAAGGGATAAATATGTCTGCTAGAATCACCATTCATCGAGTGTGCAAATTTATGACTTCGCTTAAATTGTAAATTCCCGAAGCTATGGTTGCCTCAATCATGGATGGAAATGTGTCTAGCAACCGAGAGGGTACAACAGGTATATCTAGCCAAGTGATGTGGTAGACCAAGCCAGGGAAAGGATGCTTTAAGTTAAATACAGACGGATGTAGCAAAGATAATCTAGGTAGCTTTGGTTGTGGAGGTGTAATTAGAGATGCTAATGGGGATTTAATTTGTGCTTTTACTGATATCTGGCTGAAGTAAAGGCAATAGTAAAAGGAATGCTTCTGTGCAAGGATAGAATTAAAGGCAATGTTGTTGTAGAATGTGATTTATTATTTCCAGTTACTTTGATTAACAACAAACTGAAACCATCGTGGGAGATAAGACTAATTTTGGAACAGATTCAAAAGATATAATATGATGAATGCTTTACTTTTGTTCACATATACGGAGAAATTAATATGGTGGCCGACTTGTTGGCAAATTTGAAGGATCATGTAGTTTTCAATAGCTAGACAAATTGTACCATACCATATTAGAGTTGTTTTATTGTTGGATAGAGAAGGCATACCAAACTTCAGATTCAAGCCAAAAAGGAATCAGTTTGTTGTTAATGATGTTTCCAATGGATAAAACAAGTTTTTGTATAGTCCTAGTATTAGTAGGATTATCATCTTTTTGAGAAATATTTTGTAGTCAAAATGTAATGGAGAGGATCTCCCAAACTAGGCAGATTAAATTTGAGCAGCAGACCTCAAGGATGATGCATATCGTTCTTCATTATGTATTGGGGCTAAAAGATACATCCTCCTCCATGTTTTACTGCTTTTCGATTAAATAGAGGTAAGGGTTCATGCTTGAAACCTAAGTTGCTCAGATTCGGGTGCGGGTATCCGATACGGGGACGGATCCGAGTATTGGATTCGGTAAAATCTAAATTTTAAGATTCGGGAGTGCGGATCCAGATATGAATATGGGTGCGGAGATTCGGCTAATAAAAAATAGAACTATAAAAATGTTGTAATTTTGAGAGATATTCTGTGAAAAACTTATATGAATATTCTAGAATTTAATCTTTCATTCTCCAAGATGGATATTATTCTTTCATTCTCCTAAATCTGTTTTATTTTTGATTTTGAGAAATCAAAATCTCATTTTTTTTCTCCCAAATTTGTCGATGGACTCCGGTCAAAGTGTCCAAAGTCAGTTGACCAAATCCAGGACGTATCACGCTCCCGCTCCCCTCTCGTATCGGAATGGGACGGCACCAAAATCGAAGAGTCCGCGCAACTTAGCTTGAAACCCCCGGATGCTTTGATTTAAAAATAAAAAATAAAAATCCTTCCCTTTTCAATCCCATTTTGGTTTTGTGAAATTAATGAAGATGTTGGCTAATCTTTTTTTAAAAAATTGTATGAGCTAATTTTGATTGAAAATTTTGCCAGGTTAATCGGTCTAAACTCTAAACTCCTTCAATTGATTATGAGCTCCAGCTTTGGGATAAAACTAGTACATGTGTGTATACAATCTGGAAATTTGCAACCTTCAACTTATACTGTCACCATAAGGTCCATAGCCATTATTTCATGTCTTATGATCTCCCAACAATTCTGAAATTTTTTGGGCGCATGAGTAATTCTTAACAATATATACGAAATTAAGGAAATTTGTATTCAAACTCAGCATCTATTACCAAGAGCGAATTCAACAGAACAGTGCCTAATTTCAACTACGTCGCCTTCGAAGTCATCTTTACTCCATCTTTAATCAATATATATGTCACATCTTAAGTCAATTTTATTCATCTCATTTAGTACGGTTTACATCAAATCTGTACTTGGAAATGAGAACTAGTCTTGCCAAAAGAATATTAGAAATTAAAATTGTTCAAACCCTTGGGATGAATTAATGTGTATTCTTTAGAAAATTGTTATTAAAGGTTGAAGTGAAAAAGAAGTATAGATGACCCAAATTGTGAAGTCAACGACAACTCTTTGAGAAAAGTAAGGCAACGACCATTATATTCAGAGTTTAACCTTTTATTTATTCATTAGATGTTGAATGAAATGTCGCAGTTTGCTTCAAGAACCATATCATTACCTTTTTCTGCGTTGAAAAATAGATCTAAAGTGATGATGGCAACGAATAACATGACCTTATTTCTTTTCTCCTACTTATATTCAGCTCATTCAATGACGTACAAATATTCCTTCTGGCTTCCAAGTGTTAAAGATCTATTTTCAATAGGAACAACTAAACTTTTTTTAATGATAGTGGTGTTCGGATCAGCTTGTGCGCACTTTAACTATTTCACTAGATACCTGCTATATCTTTTACTAGCACAGGTATTGGGTAACTTTACATCTTTGATGTCGCTAGGATTTGAACCCGATGAACAACTAAATCATAGTATATGTCATGAAACTTGTCTAACCGTTTCTTATGAATAAATAAATAAAAAGCAAGCAAGCTATTGCTTGCCTAAAATAAGTATGAGTTTTTTGCAAGAAAATAATGATGCTCTTAAAAGTAATAATTTGGACCATCACGGTCGCTCATCTTTCTGCAAATTAACTTAGTAGTTTATGTTTAATCTGTTGTTTTAGGGGTGTAGAAAACCAAGTTGAATTTGACTGAGTTTCATATAATGGCTTAGTACAGTCCTAAATTTTCATATGTAAAGGTAACATTATAAATGTGCTTGTTTGAGACTTCCACTTACCATGCAAAAGGTAAAATTTAATTAGTAGCCCTTTGTTTGACGATAATTACTCGTTTAACGTAATGCCAAAAGGGTAATCTTGATGACAAGTTTTATTAGATCCTTTCTAAGCCATAGTCTTCTCTCTTAGAAAACCAGAAAAATAGAAAATGAAACAGAGTATATATAATCTCCTGACGTCTATTGGAATTTCTTGAAAGTCAACTCAATAACTCCAGGAAAAGAAAGAGGCTACTCAATGCCACTATTTGCGGCGTAAATTGAGGAATGACATGCCTAATCTTCAAGAGGTAATTAGAATATAACCACGCTTACATCACTTTCAAACAAGGGCGGGATTAAATCTATAATAGGGGTACCACTTCGTCCTTGCATTACATATTCTGTTTGTTTACTAATAAATCGACTAATTAAACTCATGTTTTTTCCATGATAATTTGTGAAAAGCCATCTTCTTCTCAAGAATATCTTTGTCTATGAGCATCTTGTATTTCATATGTGCTGTTTTGACCTTGTTCCAAAGTTGTTAGAACAAAATTAACTGGATTTATGTAGTACGCTCTTACTGCATTTCCTTATGGCCAAGAACCACAGAAGCACAGTTCCAACTTATGTAAAACAATTTGATGTCATTGTTTTACTCACCGATATGCTTATGCAGACATTGCAATTGAGTATAAAGGCGCTATAATAGTGACTTAAAGTCACAATTTGAAGCTTAAAACTGATGCAAATACATATGCTATAAATCGGTTGCATTTCATCCTATAAAGCACTTGAGTTTAAAAGAGAAAAGACGACCAAGCAAGAGTATTTTATTCAGAATGAGAAATATAGCAATTCCACCTTAATTTATTCTGAATCAGTTATCTTATAGAGAAAAGATGGAATTAACTTACATGAAGCATTACAGTTAGTCAACCCGACCCTTGATTAACAAAAAGAAATAGTTAGTCAACCTTCCCCTTGTCTTGCGTGCACCAAAACTAAAAACAACATTTCGTTTTTAAAGAAAAAAGATACTCTTAATGCATATTTTAAAGAAAAGATTATGACAGCACTGATAATAAAAAGAAAATAGTTAGTCAACTTTCATTTCCAGTTCAAGAGCTGGAAAATTCTTAATGCATATTTTAAAGAAAAGATTAGGCTGATCAATCATCAAAGTCAGAATCAATCTTGGAAAAAAAAATAGTTAAACAATAAATTTTTGTTGATATGCCGTGGTACCTTTTTTGTGTCTTGTATACAATGCACCAGTGCTCCAATACCAAAAACAACATTTCCCAAAGCTATCATCTCTTGCTCCTTGACATTTTCCAGAATGGATGTTTTCCCCGCGAGTTTTAATTTCCACACCTTTTTGGCTATCCATGCTGTACTTCACGTGTTCCTATTCTTATTTTTCTCCCAATATGCTGCAGCCGCTACATTACTTGGTAATGAAACGGACAAACTTGCCTTACTCGGGTTCAAGTCCCAAATAACTGAAGATCCATCAGGAGTTTTGGCCTCTTGGAACGATTCTGTTCATTTCTGTCTATGGACTGGAGTAAGATGTGGCCTTAGACAGGAAAGAGTCATTAGCTTGAATCTAAAAGGGCTAAGCTTGGCAGGTCCAGTCTCCGCTTACCTCGGAAATCTTTCCTTGCTCAATTCTCTTGACCTTGCGGAAAATTCCTTCCATGATCAAATTCCTCGACAACTCAGCAAGCTGTCAAGGCTTCAAAACCTGAATTTGAGTTTTAACTATCTAGGAGGGGAAATTCCAGTTAATCTATCACATTGTGTTAACCTCAAGAGCCTTGCCCTCGACCACAACAATCTTGTGGGACAGATTCCTGACGAAGTTGGATCATTAACGAGGTTAGTGAAATTGTATCTCAAAACTAACAATCTGACAGGAGTCTTTCCAGGTTCTATTGGGAACCTAACATCTTTACAAGAGTTGTATTTATCGTTCAACAATCTAGAGGGAGAATTACCAGCTTCTTTAGCTCGATTGACCAAGTTGAGACAGCTTGGATTGTCAGTAAATAGCTTATCTGGGGAGTTCCCTCCTCCGTTATACAATTTGTCGTCCCTGGAATTAATAGCACTTTCCCATAACAACTTTTCTGGTAATCTCAGATCCGATTTAGGCCATTACTTCCCTAATCTCCAAAAACTTTACTTGGCAGAATGTCAATTTATTGGTTCCATTCCATCCTCTTTGGCTAACGCTTCAAAATTGCTACAGCTTGATTTTCCTATAAACAATTTCACCGGAAATATACCTAAGAGTTTTGGTAACTTGAGAAATTTGCTGTGGCTCAATGTTGGGAGTAACCATCTTGGATATGGTAAGCATGATGACCTCAACTTTGTAAGTTCTCTTACCAATTGCAGCAATCTGCTGACGCTCCATTTTGGAGACAACCAGTATGGAGGTACATTACCCCATTCAATAGCCAACCTTTCTAGTCAGTTACAACGTCTACTTCTCTACGGAAATAGAATTGATGGAAGCATACCCAAAGAGATCTCAAACCTGGTAAACTTGAATGTACTTGACATGAGTTACAACAATCTCACAGGTAACATTCCAGATTCTATTGGAAGACTTACAAACTTGGGAAGTCTCAACTTGGGTAACAATCTCTTGATGAAAGGGGTCATCCCTTCTTCACTAGGAAATCTCACTAAACTCGTGTATCTTTTTTTGGGATATAACGGGTTAGAGGGTAACATACCTTCAACCTTGGGAAACTGTAACCAACTGCTAAGATTGGACATTGCTGAAAACAATCTGACAGGAACTATACCACAGGAACTTATTGCTCTCTCATCCCTCACAAAAATTTATGCATATTATAACTCTTTTACGGGTCCTTTGCCAGTGTACATTGGTAACTGGAGTCAACTTACTTATCTTGATTTTTCTTACAACAATTTTTCGGGTATGATTCCACAAAGTCTGGGAAAGTGCTTGGCCTTGGGGGATATCTATATGAAGGGAAACTCCCTCGAAGGGACCATTCCCGATTTAGAAGATTTACAGGATCTCCAGTTCTTAGATCTTTCCCTCAATAATCTATCAGGGCCAATCCCTCAATTCATTGCAAATCTAACTTCCTTACTCTCCTTTAACTTATCTTTTAACAATCTAGAAGGCGAGGTTCCTGTCACCGGAATATTTTCAAATGTGAGTGCAGATATGTTTATAGGGAACTCCAAGCTTTGTGGTGGGATTCAAGAGCTGCATTTACCACCTTGTGTTTATCAAGAAACTCAAAAGACACGGAAGAAGCATGCACTTGCCCTCAAGTTTATTTTGACCATTGTCTTTGTTGCTTCATTTTCAATCCTGGCCTTGTTAGTAGTTTTCCTTTGTTTGAGAAGAAGTTTGAGAAAAGATCAACCAGAAGATAAATCTAAATCTGCAAACTTCTATCCCAATATTTCTTATGAAGAGCTCCGCAATGCAACTGGTGGATTTTCTTCTGAAAATCTGATTGGCTCTGGCAGCTTCGGAACTGTTTACAAGGGATCCTTGGCCTCTGATGGGGCGGTCGTTGCTGTCAAGGTACTCAATCTCCAACATCAAGGTGCTTCTAAAAGCTTCATAGCAGAATGCCAAGCATTGAGAAACATTAGGCACCGGAACCTTGTTAAAGTCATCACAGCATGCTCTGGTTCTGATTATAAGGGAAACGAGTTCAAAGCTTTGGTTTTTGAGTTCATGCAGAACGGGAGCCTGGAAGAGTGGCTGCATCCAAAAGCAGAGACACAAAGGAGCAGCTTGACGATTCTTCAGAGAATAAATATTGTATTAGATGTGGCTTCTGCACTGCATTATCTTCATCATCAGTGTCAAATACCCATGATTCACTGTGATATAAAACCACAGAACATTCTTCTTGATGAAGATCTCACAGCTCATCTTGGAGATTTTGGTTTGGTTAGACTCGTTCCTGGATTCAGTATAGAACCCAATCTACATCAGTTTAGCTCACTTGGAGTTATGGGAACCATTGGCTATGCAGCTCCAGGTAAACTAAAACCGCGAAAACACAAATTGAAAGACATACAATATGAAATTACAGCGTATATTCTATGTTTTCTTCTAATAATAGTGGTTAATTTATAAGCTCAATTTTCTTGTTGCAGAATACGGCATGGGTGGTAAGGTCTCCATTTTAGGAGATATGTACAGTTTTGGAATCCTAATATTGGAGATATTCACTGGAAGAAGACCCACAGACACTTTGTTCCAAGAAAGCTCTAGTCTCCATCACTTTGTGGAAACAGCATTACCAGATAGCGAAATGGAGATTCTAGACAAAACAGCTCTAAATGGTGACATAATGGGGAAACCAACCAACGGAGAAGAATATTGGGCCAGTATAGAGAAAGAACAGATGGAATGCTTGGTTCGCATACTTGAGATAGGAGTTGCATGTTCAGCTGAATCCCCAAGAGACAGATTGACCATGAGACAAGTTTACAGTAAGTTGACACAAATCAGAGAAGATTTTCTAGGAGTAGAAGAAGTGAAGAGGCGATTGAGGCCATAGGCTACAAGTGAAAGCATTGGATTTTAATCTAAAATGTATTGCTAGTCTTACATTCCGTCAATTTGGTAAGAAAAATGTGAAAGCATTGTATTTATAACAGATTTCAAATTGCAGTAGAATTTTCAGTATGCAGAAGAACTAAAGTAGTACATAGCATATTCCTTGACACTAATGGCTTTAGTTTAGGGGAAATTACATGTTAGTTCTAGACTTCTATATTAGGGTGGAAGAATTGATGCATTAAGTATCTGCTAATAAACCATGAAATATGGTACAGCCTATTCGGGAAATTAATAAAATTAGTCATTCTAAGTAATTGAGGAAGAACTACATCTACAGAATGCTTGATTCCATCAATGTATTGCTTATTGATATTCCTACAAATAGTGAAAAATCAAATCTCTATTTAGTTAGTGATTCTCCTTAACAAGAGATTCAAAATTGGAGGACTGATCATATGTTGTGTCAAAACAAAAATATACTTCTTTAAAAGGAAGAATTAGCTAATCAGTAAACAAAACAATACTCAAAATGTTCCATAATACGATTCCATTGTTACAGGGAATAAAGCTGGGGCCAAAACTCTAATGTCAACTTATTAGTAAGCCCCGACGTAAGCTAACATCATAGGATCATTTGAACCTGAAATAGTGAAATTACAAGGATTGATAGACGATACCTAAAAAGCAAGGGATTCATTTACAGTAACGGTCAGCTTTCTTCTTGACCCGGTCATCAAGGGCATCTTCAACGGACTTGACTTTTGCATTCGGGTCGTACCCGAATTTCTTAGCCTCGACCGGAAACAACTCATCGTATTTCCTACGCTTAGCGGCGTCAATCGTATAAATATCATCAGTAGCGGCGTCGGCATCTTGTTCAGTAGCGGCAACGGCAGCGTCACCGGTCAAGGGCTCGTCGGAAACGACGTCGTCGGTGGACTTGTTCTTCTTTTTCTTCTTCTTCTTGTCGATTGCTTTGCTGCGGCTGGCTACTGTGCCTCCCTTGAAGGTTAACCGACCTCCTTTCACTTTCTCGTATGGGTCCGACATGGATCTTCCTTTGCTTTCTTCTCTGTTTGTTGCAGCTACGAACTTGAACTTGAAGGGGGTTCTACTCTTCTAGAGGGGTGAATAGAGGGTTTTTTTTTTTTTTTTTTTTTTGTGAATTTGAATGGGATTTTTAAAAAAAATAAGGGTTGATAGTTTAAGAGTGGGATTTTGTTTCTTTTACCCGAAGGAAATATATAGAAATGTTAATTTTAACGTGAAATAGCATGGCTACCCAATTTCCGGATTGATAATCAAAAATTATTGAAAAATATTTTATGCGAAAATAAAATCTAAACGAAAATACTCCAGCTAAAACACGAAAAATTCTATCATAATATGCTAGTAATGGAGCTCATGCGTATAATCTTCCAACATATTATGTTAAAATTCCAGCACATTATGAAATTCCAGCACAATATATTGAAATCTCATATATATAAAATTTGAACTCCAACATATTGTACTGGAAAATTTTTGAATTTTTAAAAATATTTTTGTTCAAATTTTATCTTTATATAAAAAAGTGACAAAATTTTAATTATTTTTAAATATGTGACTATTTTTCAATTACCAACTATAAATCAGGCTATTTCTGATTTAATGATAACGGACCACGAGAGTTACAATCATATCAATGTTTGAATTTTTTGTAGTTCCATCTACATGTAGAAAAGAAATGTTATCTCTACTTGACCAATATAAAGATTTTACATGTTCTTGCTAGTATTCTCATTTTCTAAAACAATGTGATTCATCACAATTTTTTTCTTTAAAGTAAAGGACCTAAAACTAGTTGTATCATGTCGATACAAAAAAGAAACGGAAATGATTGAAATCGTTTCGAAAATTATATATCTTAATTATATACAATAGAGTAACAAAGAAAATTAATATAATATAAATTTCTTAAACTAACCGTCGAATCAAATTATTGACAAGCCTACATATCTTAGTGAAACTTCACATTTATTCATTTGCTCATGAGTACAATCATGTCAAAATATGTGTTGCTTTCTTTTGTACTCTTGCTATGGTTAAGAGGATAATAGTTAACACAATGGTATTATACTATTATGGTGCAAATGACAAAAACTAATAACATCTATGTTTCCGCATCACAGAATTCGCAATCCTTTGAACCACATATGTTGGGAAAGAAGACACAATTCAAAAAATATTAGATGATTTTTTTTCATATGCTTAATTTAGTGCGCAAATTTAGTCTAGACCAACACCATAAAAAGGGGCAGAAAAAAGAAAAGCAATTGGGGCTTAAAACTAGGTGTGTGTGTTCGGCCAATTCAATTTGAATTTAAAATTTCAGTTTGAATTTTTATTTTTCAGATTGAAAAAATGACAATCCAAATAAGCTCGGATTGGATCGAATTTTTTAAGTTCGATTTCGAATTAATCGGTTTGAATATTTCGATTTTCGATTTTGAACTTATTAGTAGAGATGTTTCTTCTTCTTCTTTTTTTTTTTTTTTGCAAAAATGAATATCCAAATAAAGTACTCGTGTTAAATTGCCTGAAAAGTTTCTCATTCTCACCGCAATCATCCAAATAAAGTATTCAAATAATAAAATTATTATCAAGAAATGCAATAGAGATATTAATACGTCTGATAAGAAGTAGCAATAGTAAAACTATATCCAAATAGAAAATATTATGACAATAATTTAGTAATTATTATTGAATATATGAGATAATATCCAACGGATAGGATATTGAACTTATTACTACTGGCATACGGATTAATAGACTAAATATAAAGTATAAAAATTATTGGTACTGTGTTCCAAATCAGAAAATTAGAGAAGCAAACAAACGTTAGTTCAATAAACAAATCGTAATATAATTTCGAGCCCACTGAATTCACAGTGTGTCCTTAAGGAATTTAATCCCCTCACCGTTGCCCAAGGTTATGGATTAATTCCTCCTAGGACAGAACGGAATAACTATTTTGTGATAGCGGCACCACAAATCACAGAACTTCAGTGAACTCAACAAACGGAGCAAATCACACTTGAATGTTTATTTAGAAAATACAATGTAGAAAAGAGGGGAGAAATTTTCAGATTTTCTATGTCTGAAAAATGAGGCCAAGCCTCTAAATTTATAGACAGTGAAAGGGTGAGATGAAGAGGTGCAATCCAAGAGGTGCCTCTTCCATTTTCCATTCACACTCCTTAATAAAAACGCAACGAAAATTTTGGATTTTCGGATATCCAAAAGTTCGAAGTACCAAATCCAATATCCAATATTCAATCCGATATTCAAAATCCAAAATTTTAAAAAATTAAATCCAAAATTCAATCCGTAATGTAAAAATCCAAAAAATTTAGATTTCAATTTGGGATTTTGGGTTTGCCCAAACTATGCCCACCCCAACTTAAAACACTTCTACCTAGTGACTAAATACCTATTATTTGAATAATTTTGCTTGCTTTTAAGCTATCAAAACATGAACCTCGAAATTAAGCTTTCGTTTGGCCATAGATTTTGACTTTATTTTAAAAAAAAATTAAAAGCATCGTTTGTTAATGAAATACGATCATATTTTGGGAAAAATTTCAAGTTTTCAAAAACTGATTTAGGACAATTTTTGGATGAAGTTTTTTCTTTCACTCACAAGACTTCAACTTTTCTTCAAATAAAATGCACGTCCAAATACAACAACTTTCAAAAATTATTTTTGAATACAATTTTAAAAACTCTTTTTTCAAGTTTCAATCAAATCTATGTCCAAACACTAGCTAAATGAATGAAAAGAATGTCCAAAGAATTACAAAAAGGAACAAGAAATGGACAATAAAATATCTAAATGTGAAAAATAAAAGAAAGTACATAGTAACATTTTTACCGATATATTATTTAAAGGAAATATGAAATCGCAGTTTTAATATCAGTCAAAGAAATATTTTTCCTTTGCGAGCAACTTGGGTTTCTGTCCTCCTTGTCCTGGGCGGGAAGCTGACTGAGTTGTCTCCCCATTTCCCCTTTTCACGATGACTAATTACTCTTTAGTTTTTACCGTTTAAGCGCCATTTGTTTCTCTGCCTGAGCCAGGTACCTCTAAATCCTTCTTCATGCTGTTTACGTCCGTTTTTCAATGTTTTTTAATTGGCTGAAAGCAATCAGTATAAGTCTGATGCCAGTGTTTGTTTGGCTGCCGTTTTATGAGAAATAGTTCCAATGAAGAAAATAGGAAAAAGAGCAGAAATTTCTAGCAAAAGACGTGTGTGGTCAGGCAAATTCATGCAAACGATATACCGCAAATTGATGGAACTTCCAAAAATTTAATCTTTTTGGTTATGCTTGCAGCACAATGGGCAATTTAAGAGCTATAAATCCTTGGGATGCAATTAGGATGTCCACAAAGAGATTTTACTATGGCTGCAGGTTTTTTTTCTTTATTATTATTTCTACTCCTATTTCTTCTTCTCATGACATTTGGTTAATAAAATATGTTTTTAATTAAATCGCTCTTATGAATGCAGTGAACGTATTTTTGATGTTCCAGTAGATGTCCGCAGAATCAAAACGGGTTTTGACCCAGAAATATCTCGCCTTAACTTCCAACTGAAGGATTTAGTAAGAACAAATCAAATTGCAAAGGCACGTCAACTGTTTGATGAAATGCCATGCAAAAACACTTGCTCGGTGAACATGATGGTTTCGGGTTATGTGAAGTCACATAATCTTTCTCGTGCGAGGGAGTTATTTGATAGCATGCTCTCTCGTAATGAAGTTTCATGGACTACGATGATTGGTGGTTACTCTCAGAACAATCAGCCTAAAGAGGCTTTTAGTCTATACACGGGGATGTGTAGGTCGGGGATTAACCCGGATCATATTACCTTTGCAACTCTCTTATCAGGTTTTGATGATGCAACAACTTTAAAAGAAGTAATTCAGATTCATTCCCATATCATTAGATTTGGATTTAGTTCAAGTCTTATTGTTTGCAACAGTTTAGTAGATTCATACTGCAAAACTTGCTGCCTTGATATAGCGTCTCAACTGTTCAATGAAATGTCAACTAAAGATTCTGTAAGCTTCAATGTTATGATAACAGGGTACACAAAATACGGTTTTCATGAAGAAGCATTAAAGCTATTTATGCAAATGCGGAATATGGGTTTTCAGCCTTCAGATTTTACTTTAGCAGCAGTGCTAGGTCTGAGTGCTGGATCAGATGATGTTATTTTTGGCCAACAAATTCATGGACTTGCCATCAAGACCAGCTATGTTTGGGACATATTTGTTGCAAATGCATTGCTTGATTTCTACTCGAAGCATGACTATATAGATTTCGCAAAGAATCTCTTCGATCAGCTGCCTGAGTTAGATGGTGTTTCGTATAACATAATTATCACAGGTTATGCATGGGGTGGGCAGTATGAGAAATCATTTGATCTCTTCAAAAGGCTACAGCGTACAACATTTGACAGAAAGAATTTTCCTTTCCCTACGATGTTGAGCGTAGCTGCGACAGAACTAAATTTAGCAATGGGAAGACAAATCCATGCACAAGCAGTTGTGACAACAGCTGATTCAGTAGTTCAAGTAGGAAATTCCCTTGTTGACATGTATGCAAAGTGTGAAAAATTTGATGAAGCTAACAGAATATTTGCAAATCTGTCATACAGAAGCTCTGTTCCATGGACAGCCTTAATCTCAATATATGTTCAAAAGGGTCTTCATGAGGAGGCACTCAAAATGTTCAAGGATATGAATAGAGAAAATGTTCATGGTGACCAGGCAACTTTTGCTAGCACTTTAAAAGCTTCGGCAAGTTTGGCTTCAGTCTCTCTTGGGAAGCAATTACATTCTTCTGTGATCAGACTGGGATTGATGTCTAGTGTTTTTTCTGGCAGTGTTCTTGTAGACATGTATGCAAAATGTGGGTCCATGAAAGATGCAATTGAAGTTTTCAAAGAGATGCCAGATAGGAATATAGTATGTTGGAATGCACTGATTTCGGCATATGCTCAGAATGGCGATGCTGAGGCCACATTTAGCTCCTTCAGGGATATGATTGAATCAGGTATCTATCCTGATTCTGTTAGTTTTCTCAGTGTCCTAACTGCCTGCAGGCACCGTGGGCTTGTCGAAAAGGCACTATGGAATTTCAATTCTATGACGCAAGTATATAATCTTGACGCAAGGAAAGAACACTATGCAACAATGATTGATGTGTTATGTAGAAGTGGAAGATTCAATGAGGCAGAGAAGCTGATTTCTGAAATGCCATTTGAGCCGGATGAGATAATGTGGTCATCAGTTTTAAACTCATGCAGAATTCATAAGAATCAAGACCTTGCCAAAAAGGCTGCTGACCAACTTTTCAAGATGGATGCTCTTAGAGATGCTGCTGCTTATGTCAACATGTCCAACATCTATGCGGAAGCAGGCAAGTGGGAAAATGCGGCAAAAGTCAAGAAGGCTATGAGGGAAAGAGGAGTTAAAAAGGTCACTGCCTATAGCTGGGTTGAAATTGACCACAGAGTTCATGTATTCACTGCAAATGACAGAACCCATCCACAAACTGAGCAGATCAGAAGAAAAATTGACTCATTGATTGAGCTAATGGACAAGGAAGGATACAAGCCCGATACAAGTTGTACCCTTCAAAATGTGGATGAAGAAATGAAAATAGAATCACTCAAATATCACAGTGAGAGGTTGGCCATTGCCTTTGCATTGATTAGTACTCCTGAAGGATCGCCCATTATCATTATGAAAAACTTGCGAGCTTGCGTAGATTGTCATGCTGCAATTAAAGTTATCTCCAAAATTGTTGGAAGGGAGATCACCGTGCGAGATTCAAGTAGGTTCCATCACTTTAGAGGTGGATCATGTTCATGTGAGGATTACTGGTGAGATATGGATGGATGATTCTAAGATCATTTCATTTGGTTTGTGCTTTCCCTCTGTAATCAGAGGTCATAAAATTTGGGGACTTCTTCAATTTATTCCTTGGGGTGATGATGATAATTAGGATTTACCTTAAAGGATGGGCTTAGCCCAATTGCAGTTCTTGGATCCAAACCTTGTGGTTGTTGAACTATTGCAATTATTATCTCTCTAAGTTGGCATTTTGATTCTGCTATGAACTGCATGGAGAACCAAGTTCTACTTTTTCCTGAAGAACACTCTACTTTTCTTCAAGAGCTCACTGGTTTTCTCCCTTAAACACGAATTATTCTTTCAACAATAAGAAGGATTTGCTGTCTGGAGATGGAGGGGTTTTGGTTTCTCTTCTTGGGAATGCAAACATATACCAAGTCTATATCATTCTCATCTTCAAGAGGGAGCTGGTTGGAGGAGCCTGATGCTTAAAAAGAGAATGGAGCTCGTAAAGAGTTCATAATGGTATATTTCTACCACTTTGTGTTCATCAAAGACATCATAAGAGGTTGTCAGTAGACACCTATGCTTTATGCAGGTAACTCTCTGATTGTTTACTCCCTCATTTCTATCATTTGGCAAAAGTTTACAAGAATAATATGCATCTATTCCAGTTTTTATGAAGTAGACAACAAGTTTGTTGTCTAAGCAGCATACATACATCTAAGAGATGCATATGGTAATGAGATTGGTGTCGAGTTGATTGCCATTAGATCCAACTTGTGTACATTTTTGGCCAGTGTTGAATGATAGAGGATTTCCAAGAAGATATTCTCCATATCAAGATTTGATCCTCTAAGATTTGTCCATATCAAGTTTTGATTCTCTAAGATCTTTCCATATAAAATTTTGATTCTTTGTTTTATTTTATTTTGTATAATTCCAGATTTTATGGGATTTTGTTTCTAACCTCTTCTTGTATATAAAGCCATGTATATGACATTCAAAAATATGAATGAAATTATTCAAGTTTCTTACTCTTTCCACATGGTATCAGAACCTTAGGCTTATTACTGACAGATTTTTTTCATTCATCCATCTTTTCATCACATTTGTCCTCTTTATTCCGCCCAAGGGTTGAAACCATTTGAAAACCATGTCCGAAGAAAGTACTATTGCGAATACTCCAGTCTCTGAAAATGTTTCTGCCATTGTAGAGCGTAGCTCTACAGTTTCAACTGGAGATTTACAAAATATTCAAGCCTCTTATCGGTTGAATGGGAAAAATTATCTAAAATGGTCTCAGCTTGTTCGTACCTTTCTAAAAGGTAAAGGGAAATTAGGACATCTCCTCGGTACATGACCATCCAAAGAAGACCCCAAGTTTGATGCATGGGATGTGGTGATGTCATGGTTATGGAACTCCATGCTTTCAGAAATTAGTGATACTGTTATGTTTCTGAATACTGCTAAGGAAATTTGGGATGCAGTGAAGGAGACAAACTCTAAAGTTCATGATGTTGCCAGGATCTATGAAATAAAAACAAAATTATCTGCAACAAAACAGGGAGCTCGATCTGTCACTGAATATTCTAACCTTTTACCGGGGTTATGGCAAGAGATGGATCACTATCAATGCATTCAAATGCGTTGCACAGACGATGCTGTAATTTTGAAAAAATTTATTGAAAAAGAAAAGATTTATGATTTTCTTGCAGGGCTAAATGCATAGTTTGATGTTGTACGAGTGCAAATTTTAGGGAAAGAAGATCTGCCACCATTGAATGAGACAATGGCCATTATGCGGACAGAGGAAGGACGGAGGAGTGTTATGCTTGAAACTCAAATAAATAAAGGATCAACTCTTATGCCAAAAGGGACAAATAAAAAGGAATCTGGAGTTTCACAATTGAAGAGCACCATCAAGCCCGCAAGTTCATTCAAACCGATTGTCAACAGGGACAATCTTTACTGCACTTCCTGCAAAAAGTACCGGCACACGAGAGAGATGTTGGAAACTCAATGGTAAACCTCCAACCAAAAATACTTCTGATGGAATGCAGGCACACATTGCTAGCAGCCCTCAGGTTGATAAAAAAAGTCCATTAGTCCCAGAATTCAACAAAGAAGATATTGAGAAATTGAAGACATTGCTGGAATCTCTGGAGATATCATCTTCGGCAGGTAGTTGTTCAATGGCTTTTGCAGGTATTTCTTCCACTTTTGTTGCTAATGTTAGAGACAAATTTTTTCCAATGTGGGTGGTTGATTCCGGACAACTGATCATATGACTTGTTCCTCCCATCTCTTTATATCATATTCACCTTGCCCTAGCTATAAAAAAATAACTATAGCCGATGGTTTAGTTATTGCTTTAGCTGGCCAAGGAAACATACAACTGAGAAAGTCTTTGATACTTAAGAATGTTCTTCATGTCCCAAAGTTATTCACGAATCTTCATGTGTCAATACTCAACAAAATGGGATAGCGGAGAGAAGAAACGGTTTGTTACTTGACATTACTAGATCACTATTGTTTCACAAAAGGTTCCAAATCAGTATTAGGGGGAAGCTGTCCTAACTGCTGCATATCTTAGTAACAGAATATCATTAAGGATTCTGAATTTTAAGAGCCCACTTGATACTCTTAGGAGTTTCTTCCCGAATTTCGAAAACTACAGGAAATTGATTCCTAGAATCTTTGGGAGTGTTGCCTATGTTCACATTCATTCTCAGAATAGAGGCAAATTAGATCCACGTACTCTTAAGTGTGTTTTCATTAGATATTCTCCTACTCAAAAAGGATATAAGTGTTACCAACCATCAACCAAGAAGTTTTTTGTTTCAGCTGATGTCACATTTGATGAAAGTGAGTCATTTTTTAAAAATTCCTACATTCAGGGGGAGTCATTGGATGGAAAATGATCTCTAGACTTATCACTACTTGATTTGTCTATTCCTAGCCATGACAAATCCTTATCTATGTCCTTGCCTGAGTCACCATCTCTTAACTCATCTGAGTCTCTAAATCCTAATGAACCTATTGAGTCTTCTAATCTTGATATAGATAAAGGAATTCAAGAAAGTAATCCACCATTGCAGGTTTATTCCAGAAGAAAGAGGCTAACTGATCAAACTACTCAACCACAATTATCTCCTCATGTTCCTGCTCCTAATACCTATCCTGAACCTGTTGAACCATCAGAAACACCAAACCAAACTGATCATGAAGATTATAACCAACCAAATGATCTTGACCTTCCTATTGCACTTAGAAAAGGAACAAGAACCTACACACAACACCCTTTGTGCCTTTCCTTGACATATCAAAACCTATCCCCAAGCCATAAAGCTTTTCTCAGTAACCTCCACACAATTCCTGTTCCAAAAAATTTGTCTGAAGCATTAGGCAACAAAGAGTGGGAAGAAGCTATGAAGGTGGAAATTGAAGCATTACAGAAGAATAAAACTTGGGAAATGGTAGAATTACCAAAAGGGAAAAAGTCGGTAGGGTGTAGACCGGTGTTTACCGTGAAATACAAGTCCGATGGGTCTATAGAAAGATTTAAAGCACGTTTGGTAGCAAAGGGTTACACACAGACCTATGGAATTGATTATTTGGAGACTTTTGCCCCAGTGGCAAAAATGAATACAGTGAGGATCTTATTGTCATTGGCTGCGATTCTTAATTGGAACCTACAGCAATTTGATGTTAAAAATGCTTTTCTACATGGAGATTTAGATGAGGAGATCTATATCGAGGTACCACCTGGTTTTGAAAGCAAGAAGGGAATGGTATGTAGACTGAAGAAGGCACTCTATGGACTAAAACAATCACCCCGTGCATGGTTTGGAAGATTTACAAAGGTTATGATCAAGCTAGGCTATCGGCAGAGTCAAGGAGACCACACCTTGTTCATAAGGCACTCAAAAACAGGAAAGGTAACTGCTCTACTAGTCTATGCAAATGATATCATAGTAACAGGTGATGATTCAGAGGAGATACACAATTTGAAGAATTGTTTACTCAAGGAATTTGATATCAAAGATTTTGGAAAATTAAAGTATTTTTTGGGAATTGAAGTAGCACATTCTAAACAAGGAATCTTTATTTCCCAACAAAAATATGTGTTTGATTTGTTGAAAGCAACAGGAAAATTAGGGTGTAAACCAGTGGCCACACCAATTGAATATAATCACGGGTTGTGTAATTCTCCAGAAGATTCTGTGGTAGATAAAGGCTCGTATCAAAGGCTTATAGGAAAATTGATCTACTTGTCCCATTCAAGGCCAGACATTGCTTTTGCTGTAAGTGTCGTTAGCCAATTTATGCATGACCCTAGAGAAATGCATCTCCAAGCGGCGAACAGGATTCTACAATATCTTAAAGGAAGCCCCGGAAAAGGAATACTATTCAGAAGAGGAGGAGACATGATTTTAGAGGCTTATACTGATGCGGATTATGCTGGTTCATTAGTGGATTGAAGGTCAACTTCTAGATACTGTACCTTTTTAGGAGGAAATCTTGTGACTTGGAGAAGTAAAAAACAGAATGTGGTGGCCAGATCAAGTGCAGAATCCGAGTTCAGATCTATGACGATGGGAGTTTGTGAGTTGTTATGGTTAAAGATAATCCTTGGTGATTTGAAGATAAGATGGGAAGGACCTATGAGACTATATTGTGACAATAAATCAGCAATAAGTATAGCTCATAATCCTGTACAGCATGATCGCACCAAGCATATTGAGGTAGATAGACACTTCATTAAGGAGAAATTAGATAGTGGACTCATCTGTACACCATTTGTATCTACAAAAGATCAGTTGGCCGATATTTTAACAAAAGGACTGCCAAACAATGTGTTTCAAGACCTGATAAGCAAGCTAGGAATGGAAGATATCCATTCACCAGCTTGAGGGGGAGTGTTGAATGATAGAGGATTTCCAAAAAGATATTCTCCATATCAAGATTTGATCCTCTAAGATTTGTCCATATTAAGTTTTGATTCTCTAAGATCTTTCCATATCAAATTTTGATTCTTTGTTTTATTTTATTTTGTATAATCACAGATTTTATGGGATTTTGTTTCTAACCTCTTCTAGTATATAAAGCCATGTATATGACATTCAAAAATATAAATGAAATTATTCAAGTATCTTACTCTTTCCACAGCCATTAATGTTTTTCTCTCTTGTTTCTCACAATGTTTCCTCCCTTGAAAGGATAAAAGGTTCGCACTATGTCAAACATCTGTATTTCTCAGATTGGTTCATCCATGAGACTCTCTATCTCGTAATTTTAACCCTTTCATTTTGTTTAGGTCTTTGCCAGATGCATGCTTTCAATATTGTATCATCTTGGGGCTTGAACAATGTCTACTAGCATCCTTTCCACGTGGTGGAGGTGCCTATGGGTGTCTACTGCTCATCTCAGCTTCGACCGGTTCATACAAATTGCCTGGCAGCGTAACTCATTTTCTTTTCATATGGTCAATAGTGGCCAGGGGTCAAATTCTAGTCTGTGTAACATCAAAGTATATTGATTGGGTGAAACCATATGAAGAGATTGCACGAGGGGTCGAACGTCGGGGAACTTCATATTTTTGTTTTGACTTAGACTCACTTATCACGATGATACTGACAGTTGGCCTGAATTTTCAATAGCATAGAGAGTTCAAAGTTGATTTCATCTTCTAACCCTGTAATTTGTCTATAGGTAGGACACCTTTTAATCAGTATACAGATATTTGACCAGTTATGAGGTTGCCTATACATGGCTATTGCTCATGTATAGTCTCAAAAGATTGGTGTAGCTTATCAGTTCACTATTTTGCCTTCTGGGAAATTACCTGGATAAAGGCGTCTTCTTGGAAAATTTTGTATTGCAGATGGGATAATCTATTCTTGTTTATTCCCTGCTTCATTCAATCATCAAATCATAGTGCGTTTCCAATGCTTTAGTGGGTGGGTTGTTGCCATGCCGAACTTTCGGCAGTATATACTGTTTTTTGCTTCACACTACCAGTCTACCACCTAATAACAAACTTCCCACTTGTTCCCTCCCTCTTATAAATACAGTCATCCTTATATGCCACTTGAAGTTTACATTGTGGAATGTTTGAACAAAAGAATCTGTTATCAAAACTGGTAGTTAGTGGAGTGCAGCAACGAATCAGTTCATCTGGTAAAAAAGAATATAGTAAACAAAACATGAGAAGAAAAAGCTGCATGCTGACGACAGTGCCATGGCTGCCACTAAAACATTCTCTTGCTCGCTGTAATCCATGATCCTAATTTAAACAATCCAGTCCATAAATATATGTTAATACTAACTTATATATAAAACTAAAGTGCCTCCAAGTTCTTGATTGGCGTTTTTCCTAATAGACCAATATAGACTTGAACCTTTTACTTCTAGACCCTAAAATTAATTGGTTTCAAGTTCCAGACAGCAATGTTATCCTCTATGATTGTCTTTTTGATCCTAGCTATGTTACTAAACACAGGGGTTGGTGTCAACTTCACCGAAGTTTTCGAGTCGAGTTGGTCACCTGACCATATTACTGTGGTAGGAGACCAAGTTATGCTCACCCTTGACAATGCTTCTGGTAGTTACCAATATGTCTCACTTCATTTCTACTTACTTTCTCTTCCTAGTCTTTTATTATATTTTCTGTTTTTCCAGGCAATATAATTAAATAACCATTGATTTATTATGTTGATATTTTGCAAAGGCTGCGGGTTTCAGTCGAAGAACAAATATATGTTTGGGAAAGCCAGCGCGCAGATCAAACTAGTTGATGGAGATTCAGCTGGAACAGTCATTGCTTTTTATGTACGTAACGAAAACCAAACAAATATTCATCAAGAGTACTCTTATATTGTTTCTTTAAACTATTACCAACATTATTGGAATTAATATGTGGTTGCAGATGTCATCAGAGGGAGCTAATCACGACGAACTGGACTTTGAGTTTCTAGGGAATGTTTCAGGAGAACCATACCTAGTACAAACAAATGTGTACGCGAATGGCACCGGAGACAGAGAGCAGAGGCATAGTCTTTGGTTCGATCCAACTGCGGATTTCCACACTTACTCTTTCTTTTGGAATCATCATACCATTATGTATGTAGTTCTTACTTCGACCATCGCTAAATGTGTTTGATCTTTCCTTTAAATAATTTTAGAGGCTTGCAACTTTGGCAATTTAAAGTAAATTTTTATAACGAGTTGATAACATATATAACGAGTTAAATTCACATCTAATAATGAAGAATTTTACTTGTCATATGAATTCTTGCAGCTTTTCGGTTGATGACATTCCTATTAGAGTGTTCAAAAACACAGAGAAAAAAGGCGTGGCATACCCGAAAAATCAAGGCATGGGAGTTTATGGATCGTTGTGGAATGCAGATGACTGGGCTACACAAGGAGGGAGAGTGAAGACCAACTGGAGCCACTCTCCATTTGTTGCAACATTTCGAGCGTTCGAGATTGATGCTTGTGATTTGTCTGGTGAGGACACAGTTGCTGCAGGCGCAAAATGTGGCAAGTTAGCACAATGCTGGTGGGATAAGCCAGCCATGAGGGAGCTGAACAAGAGCAAAAAGCGCCAATTCAAAATGGTTCAATCTAAGCACTTGGTCTATGATTATTGTAAGGATACTGCAAGATTCACTCAAATGCCTAAAGAATGCTTGGACTAGAGTTCGGCAAGCAACGTGTTGTTCAATGTCTAAATATGTTTATGTCTCGCACAATTTTTGTTTCCCAAATTTGTTGGTCCAATTTGCTGATCTTATTTTATTTTTTGGCTTGTTATGCAATCTAATAATTTAAACAGTTCGATGGTCAATAAGTCGTTATTCAATACTGTCGTGTGTGTGAATCCAATTCTAACCACTAGTATCCACATGGGATTTTTCTATTTTACAATTAAGTATGTGGAAAATGGGTAATAGCAAATCAAATTAGAAGAAATAACTTTTGTTTGCTTTTCACCAAAAAAAAAAAATTAATAATAATAATAATAGTAACCCCACTTATACATAGTACTAGTACATAATTTTGGAAAGAGGATAAATTGGGACTCAGGTATCGTTTGGACATAGATCTAGTCGAAACTTGAAAAAAATAGTTTTCAAAGATGAGATGAAAAATGATTTTTCTAAGTTAAAATTGTGTTTTGACATGCATTTTGCTTGAAAACTGATAGGTCAAATATGTCCTAAAGTATTTAAGACAAGATAACGCTAAAGGAAGAGTCTTCAAGTCATCATTAGTCGAGGTCGACCAAGCAGTAGCGGGATTCGTGGTCGAGCTGTCAACAAGGGTCGAGGTCGAGCACCGTTGGCAAAGCTGTAACAGCTAGTTGCGGAAATAGAATATTGAAAAGAATAGCCTATTGGATATTCTTTGTATTTGTACTATTAGGGTTTGTTAAGAATGTATCTCATATGAATAAAAAGAAGGACAATGGAGTACGGCATGTGACTTTCATTTGTAAGAACACATTTTGATTAAAAGAATCTCTCTTACTAAGATACAAACAACACATTTTTTTACCAAGATTCTTGTCCATATTATTTCATACTTTCCGCCGGATCCGAGGATAATTCGAACATTCAAGGATTTGTATGTCATTATTGTCGGGAGGAATAATATCTAGCTTCTCCTTTATTGGGCGAATCATTTCTTTATTTACTCAAATGTCATTTATTATTGTTTATTGCTATGTAATGCTCTATTATTACTCACGTTACTTGAAATAATTGTCACACATTATTATTATATTTCTACTAGATTTGTCCAACATTAATCACGCTCTCATAACTCGCATCTAAAAATATTATTGTTAATTAGGGTTAACCTCTTAATACATAAATTGAATTATTTGAACCAAAAATTATACTTTTTGGTCTAGCAAAAACTAAGTTGAAACTCTGTGAGTAGAAAACTTCAAAAACTAATTTAAAACGCTTTTTGAAACTTAACATTCATCTTCAAAAACTGTCTAAAAACTAGTCATTTCTATAAATCAAACGATATTTTCAAAATATTTCTTTAAAAAAAACTTATGGGAGCTGAATAAATGGACGACCGAAGTAGAATATTCCATTATCCTACCCGCCTTAAATCGTTTGAGACTGTATCATCCCTGTGTGGAGCATACAAATGAAGAGAGCAAAAAAGTAAAGAAATCGGAGAAACCAGAAGTAATTAATTAAAGTAAAAGGAGATGAGTACAATTCATATGAGCAGTCTCACTCTCCCCACCATTTCTCAGCGGCAATCCTTTTCGTCATTCCCCAATTCCAAACCAATTGACTCTACAAGAATCAAAGCATCGCCAATAGAAGCAGAAGCAGAACAAGAATTAAAAAGGAAGATAGAAATGAGAGTTTGCACAAACAGGACATGCAGGAAACAGGGATCTTTAGACACCCTTCAAGTTCTTTCCGGTATTGCCCCTCCCTACGTCACCGTTAACTCCTGTGGGTGTCTTGGCCATTGCGGAGCTGGACCTAACGTCGTCGTTTTACCCGACGCCGTCTTTGTTAAGCACTGTGGTACTGCTTCTCGAGCTGCTGAAATTATGACGTTCGTCTGCCTTGGTAAGAGGGATGACGTGGAAGGGGAAAGCAGGAAAAGCTTGGAGGCTTTAGCATTGAGGAAAAGAGCGGAGGATGAAATGAGTAATGGCAATTTTTCTGAGGCTCATAGTTTGCTCTCACAGGTATATATTGGTTTCGTATTTTGATGAATTGCACTGAATCAAGTTTTGCTTAATTTATACTATCTTAGGATTACTTTTGAAGAATGCTATCGATCAAAAAGTTAAGAGGTATCTGATTTCTTCCCATCTCCCTAAGCCGGTGGGAGGTAATAGGTACCCAGTGGAATAGTCCACCGTCATCCAAAAACAATAGAAAAAAAAAAAGCTAAGGGGTGTCACAGTGACACTGACCATTGAGCTTTTTTGGCTGTCTTAATGGGATAGAACACATTGGAATGAATATCAATGCAGTGATTTCCGCTTTGATTAGTAGAATAAATTGAAGTCTATCAAAGCATGTCATGATAAAAATGGTGAAGAAACGAAATAAAAAGAGATGTCATTGATTCAAATCATTTCAACATACAGATGGCACAGTCTATTAGAAGCTTGAGATGTAAAAATCAACTTTTGGTTTCAAGGTCTTATATACATTATAACATTTGATCCTTTCAAACTAATCAAATTGAACATTTTCTTACTATCAGACAAATATTTATCACCAATTCAAGCTGATCGGGGCACCATCGTTGAATAGAAAAAAAAAAAAAGAAAAGGTGTCTAGCTTTCTGGCAACACTAAGTAGTTACGCTGGATTACTTTGCACTTCGTTGTCCCTTGTCTTGTGCATCATAAAAGAAAAAAGTACCTATTGGGGCATTCAATATCCTTCCTCTATAAGTTAATTAATGTGTCTAAAAATGATGTTTAGTCCTTTCACTATTTCTATGTTTCCATCGTTACTTATGTTTTAGTTTTACAGGTCTCTTTATATATGGCTTGTTCATTGTATTTAATACAACATTGGTGCCTAAGGGCACTGATGTTGCCATTTTCTTGTGCAGGCTATTGATCTAAAACCGTTTGGAGGTGTTCATATTATTCTCAAAGACAGGTTTATTGTGTTTAAAATCTCCTCTTTTCAATTGGAAGTTAAGACCTTTTGCAATCAAATAATCAGAAGAATACCCTAAATCTATATCTATTATTCAAATGATTGTCATGCAGCTTTAGCAAAAGCAACCATCATTATTCTGTCTCTTAAGCGTTTGTCCTGGCATTTTGGCTTTCATCTTCCTTTCTGGTTAATGTACTGAAGTTTTCTTAAAGTCATTTCAAAAATTCTTGGATCACTAGATTCTGTTCTAGCATCCAAATTTATATTAATAATTTGTCACTAATTCCTTGTTGTCTAGATGGTCAGAATGCATGTGAACAACAAGATGCTGAAATAAGTATCTTCATTCAGGTCTGCTGCGGAGTTGGCAATGGGAAATTTGGCTGATGCACTTGACGATGCTAAGGAGGCGTTGACTATTGCTCCCAATTATCCTGAAGTAATTTGATTATTTGTTACTTCTGTTACAGTATACATGAAAAGCATGTTTTGTGCTTAAACTTAACTTGAAATGTCTTGTGCTTAAACTTTGTTAACTCACATTAGCTTTTTTAACCATGAGATCCTGATCCCCTACATCCCCATTTCAGAGTGAAGTAGATAAAATATATGATTGCATAATATCTGTACTCCCTATTAGTTTAAGAAGAGAACATTAAAATACTATATCTACTAATCGCTACTTACAAATATTTATTACATTTGATTTTTACAGGGTTATATCTGCCAAGGTGATGCTTTGATGGCTGCAGACCAAGTTGATGCAGCCGACAAATCATACTCCATGGCTTTGGAGTTAGATCCGTCCATCCGTCGTTCAAAATCATTCAAGGTTCAGTTCATGTCTGCTGTACTTCTAGAGTAGAATTGGTTTAACTTTTTGCATCTGTTCTGCATCATAAATCCTATGACTTAGGCTTATTGTTTAAGGTCTACTTCCTTGCACTAACTGTTGGCGACACCAAACAAGTATAAAATGTTTTTTTAAGACAATGATGCGCTATTTGAGAAGTAATTAAAAATCTGATATAGTTCATTTGTTAGTAGTGTAAATCCGGTTATGACATTGTAGAAGTCATTAGTCTAGCCAGTTATGTTAATAACTAAATAAAGCTATGGTAATATGTTTAAAACAGATAGTGTGGTTCCAATAAGATAAGGCTGCAAGCGCAGATAAATTGCCTGATTGTGGTTGCAGCCAAGAAAAACGTTAAGCTTTATATTACACTTTCATGTTTCATGTTTCGTGGTATATAGAGAGATCTGCCCATGCACACCACAAAGTTGATCCAAGAGGAGAGTGGTGTTTGTCAAAATGTTTCTAAGCCTTCCAAACAATTTATTATATTAAAGAATTATGGGCCTCAAGTAAATGTATCACCCCACTGATGCCCCTAAGTAGCTGAGTCCATATGCATACACACAGGTGACATGCTGAGATGCTATTGTAGAGAACTATCTGTTCTTCACAAGATCTGCTTTTTCAAGACTGATGTATCATCATCCTTGATGTTTCAGGCTCGGATTGCAAAGCTTAAGGAGAAACTTGCTCTTGCTAATTTGGAATGAGTGATGTGTTGGTATGTTTTACTTAGGTAGGATCTCTGTCAACATAATCTGCTTGAAGTATTAGGTCTTGCCGAGGTAGAATAGGTTCAAATGCCAAAATCTACAGTAAGTGAACTTCCACTAATCTAAATGGTTCTGTGTTGTAGTTTATTGTCTAGTTTAACAGTGTATATAGAACAATGTCTGAGAACAGGAGAATATTTTGTTAGTGACTATTTGCTGGTATTTTTGTTATATATATGCATCATATGTCAATTTATCACCCTACTTAAATCTTAGCCCATCTTTGACAGTGTTCACTTATGCAATCTTGGAGGACCTTACCCATCTTTACTATTAGAAATTATTAATATGTGAGATTAGGGCAGAGATTGAAGTTTTCCTTCAGATGTCACTTGTATCTGGCCAAAAGGGTGGAATAGAACATACAAAATACAAGAGTTAAGTCTCAATTAAACTTACAGTATACTAGTAAAGCTATAATTTCAATCTAGTAAACATTTGTTTCCCTATAATCAGCAATAGGGTGAGTTGAAATTAGGTCCACAAAGGAAGATATCAAACTTCTTGACCCTATCCCACAACTTAGGAACTTTCTTCTCATCTTCAACCTTAAAATTTCCATGCTGGTCACCTTTTTTCAGATTTCCAAAACTAAAGCTCCTGGTAATCCCAGCAACAACATCTTCAGGAACTTTAAAGCAACCCTTTAGACTAACTTCTCTTTTACCCTTCATTGATTTGGACCTGCTCTTCTTCTCTTCTTCATGCTTTACAAGCTGATCATAATACTCCTTGTTCCTCTTCTCCAGCCCGTATATTTGCCCTTGAAGATCCTCAATCTTTCGACTTAGCATACAAACTCTATGATCCTCCCTCATCTTTAATATGCACCTTGCTAACTCAGCAGCCTTCCTCTTCAAGAACAGAGATTCCGAAGATAACCCTTTGTTTTCCTCCATCAATGAAGCTACCTTGTATCCTAATCTAGCATTTTCGTTTAACAGAATCAACCTCTCTGATTCCAGCACGTCCAGTAAGCTTTTCTGCAAATCTACCTTCCTTAATGACTCATTGTTTTGCTTTTCCACTTGATTAAGCTCGTCTAAGACGAAATCATATTCCACAGTTCTGATCACTAAGTCAGCAACAATCATGTCTGCATCAAATTTGCCTTGTGTTGAAGGTGGAAAGGAAGGTTGATATGATAATGAACTCTCAGCATCAGACTCAATGATCTCTCCACCATTGTCTTCCTCATCACAGTTATCATTCTCACTGAAAGTTAATGATGGTATAGGAGAAGAATATCGACGATTATGATGATGGTTCTTGGCAAGTGCTTGGCAGTAGCGATCTGCCAAAGAGACATAGCTGTTGTACAATTCTTGAAGTAAGGCTAACAGCTGTGGCCGTTTCTGGTAATAGGCGTCGGCACGTTCTGCAAAACTGTCAGCATTGTTTTTTTCTGGAATGTTCAGAGCAACGTTCTTCATCTTCTCATCCAAATCTAAAGAGAATAGAAACACCCAAATTCAAGTAGAAACAAATAAGTGAATGATCTGTTTTTTTCTTGACAGTTGAAGAATTTGAAATTTGAATTCCATAGCACATGGTTTTCATCTTCAGCTCATTTCTTTCCTATGTGCAGATTGTGACAAATTTGGACGTGCATGAAAATGAAATCAGTAGTTTGAATCCAAACAATAACACTGGTTCTAGTCCTTGTATATTAATTCTTCAACTTTCCACATTTCTACGAATTTAAAAACATTGATGTAACATGCAGCAAAATATTAAAATCAAAATTGCCGGCACAAGATAAAGATGGCATCCATGAAATCATAATTTCTTTCGTCTATATGAGCATTACATTATAACTCAAAACTAGACTTCCAAAATGATCATTGCCTAATACTGCCTAATCCTTCTTATACTATAATTTTCTAAAAAATTTTATGAAAAACTCATTTAGGCAAAAAAAAAAAAAAAAGAAAAAAAAATTTGTGGGTTATGACTAAGAAATCTAAATTTTACAAAAACAAATTTATTTTAGGCCATATTAAAAAAACACCGCCGACATATATCGGTTGAATAATTAGAACCGCCCATCCAACAAGGTACTACTAACTAAACTACTACTGGTCTCTATGTTCCAATTTATGTGAACCTATTTTCTTTTTGGTCTATTCCAAAAAGAATGACCCATTTCTAAATTGGCAAAATACATAAGTAGCCACCTGAACTATACACCAAATCCCTGTTACACACTTTTTGAGGACGAATATCAATTTACACACGCAACCTTTCAAAATTGTGTCTACTACACACTACTTTTGCCAGATGGCACGCGTGTGTTTAACAAAAGACACTGAGCGTGTAAAACCTATGCATTATTTGTCTAAATCCTTATATACGCACACGTGTCCAAATCTTATTTGTTCTCCTTATTTTTCTTAAATTATTAGTTAAAAGAAAAGATAAAAGATGTCCAGGCCTTCTTCCCCATTTGGAGCCCCCTACCGTCTTGGGGGGTCGACGACAACCACAACACCATTTTCTCTTCCACGCCTCCCATCTCTCCCCCTTTCATCTCCTTTAAGTAGATCTCGATCATAACTCATAATGCCGGCGGCGACCTCAAGCAACGCCGAGACCTCTGTTGCCAGGTTGTTACTTTCACTGTCAGTTCATGGCCGACGAGGTCAGATTTTCTCCGACGGGGTAAAGCTCTCAAATCTTTCCGACAAGTTGGTGGTTCTTCGTTCAGATCTGGTCTCGTTTTGTTAAAATTGCAAATAATGGCGACCTCTATTTTCCGGCCACTGTTACAGTGGCAACACCCATCGGTAAAAATAGTATTTCTATAGCAAACAAAACCTAGAAACCAAAATATGGTAATAAATTTTTAGAGTAAGGAGAAATAGTGGTAAATAAGAACAAAGATGATGAAGAAAGTGGGTCTTCATATAAAGAGAAGAATTGAAGTATGGTGTGGTGCCTCTGGTTCTTTCTGGAAGAAAAAGAGAAACTGATCAACAGAAATTTAAGCATTTTTTATTTTAAAAAATTACTAACACGTGGCATGATGTTATTGGTGCGTGACACTACACATATTCTGAGAAATTGGTCAAGAAAAAAGTAGGGTGTACTAGACACAATTTTGAAAGGTTTCGTGTGTAATATGATATTCGTCCTCAGAAAGTGTGTAACATGGATTTGGTGTAAAGTTCAGGTGGCTACTTATGTATTTTGCCTTCTAAATTTGAAAACAATTTAGATTAAACTTCCAACTCTACCTTAATGAGAAGCTTTTATAACCACACAAATACTTTTGTACATTCTTTTGACTTGTTTAGGATCACAAATTCTAAAAGTCATTTGGTCAAAAATCTTATATAATCTTGTGAACCAAGCACATGAATTCGTACTTGGAATTAGAAACAAAATTACTAGCTGCACATTGGATTCTTGTACTCAAAAAGGATTAAAGCTACATTGCCTCTAATGTAGAGATAAAGATTCAGAAAAGAAAGAAAAGATTCTGTCATATTTAAAAACAGAAATCGTTTTCTTTCTGCCACACGGCATCAGATAATAAAAGTAAATACTACCCTCCATTTGAAAACGATTTTAGTATTCAAATTTTGAAAAAAGTTTAGACAGAAACCGGAAGGGAAGAGACGTAAATAGCAAAAGGACACAGCTTTTTGAAATTAACTTTCTGTTTCTATCATAATTCATAATCTGTGAAAGAAAGTGACCCTTCATTTCAGAATGATACCCTTCTCTTCTCTTCTCTTCTCCCCCATACACTTCCAAAAGAAAGGTAAACACTTTAGTCATTTCCCTAGGGAAAGAAATGTTCCCATCACCTAAAATATAATGGGCCCCCTTCCCCAACAAATTACAATCAATGCTCCCTTCTCTTTCTGTGTTTCTGCCATCACTAGTCCAATCTTGGGATTATAGTCCTAAAGTTATAATTTTTGGACTAATTTATCTTACTTTCATAAAATAATTGCAAGTTATTTGTACCTTCAATCAAACACAATTTAAATTTAATCTCAGACCAAACTACAATCTTGAAATTTCCAACTTATCTTCTTACTACTAGTCTACTACGACAACAAATAAACAAATTATGGTACAACATTCAATATGCTTCTTCAAAAAATAAAATCTTGAAAAAAGGTTTTCTATGTGTCAAATATGGGTGTAAAAAAACTATACTTAGGTAAAAGCTTCAAATTTACACCTTTACTCTAGGAAATATTTCAATCTTATCTCTTCTTCTATATTCCAGGGTCATTCATACATTTGCCCCTGACAGTAAGAGATTTTATGTGTCAATATATGGGGAAAAATCCAAATTTATGCCTCTACTTTTGACTATAGTTTAAAATCAGTTAACGTAGTTTGGTACGCGGGATAAAGTGTGAGATTAAGTCAACTAAATATAGTATAAATTATCTCACTTTATCCCAACAAAATAGTCCAGTGATCCGGAATAATTTAGTCCGCACGCCAAACGACCTTAGTGTCAAGGAAAAATACTATTGATAACGGCAAAGGCATGAATGATACTCAAATATAATGGATAGTAAAATGTACTAGTATATTTGGGTATTGTTCTGACCTTTTTTCCTAAAATGATGTTGGTATACAATTTAACAGATAAGAAAAAGCAGAGTAAAAAATATCTCAATATTTACCAGCAACTGTGCAAAGAAGCCAAGAGGGTCTACTGAAGTTTCTCCTTTTTGAATAATTTGAAGAAGCCATAGAAATAGGAGTTGAGGCTTCACCACCATGTTTTTTCTCTGCCTTCAGTTTTGTTTCCATTTCAGTAGGCAAAAATAGGGCCTACACAATTCAAAATGAAGTTCACATCAGAAATAATTTTTATCTCTTTCATCAATTAATGAAAGGCAAATAACACATGGAAAAAACTGAGACTTTGTTGCATTTCATGAAGATATTGATATACCCCATAATAAATGAGAATGCACAGTACAATTAATGATCTGTTTGAGGTATTAGATGAAAAAAGAACAGAACAAAAAAGAATAGAAGCAACATAATAGCAGTATAGAACCTCAAGAATATATGTAAATGCAGATAACGAGGTCAAAAGATCAGTTAACAAACTTAAAATATGTAAATAATATTATTAAATGCCACTATGTTCCCCCTTCTCCTCCTGCATTTCTAATTTACCTATAAGTTACAGCAGAGTTGGACTACACGACTAGAAACCATGAGTTTAAGAACAAAATTTCAAGTGAGAAAAACAAGTTAATGCAAAGGAAGCTGAAAACTAAGAACAAGTGCTAAGCAAAAATCTCCAAATAAGAGAGAAACAGAGAGAATACGTTTGTGGGGGCGAGAAGAACAAACTTGAGCAGAAGTTGAGTGATGAAGAAACGAAGAAGCTTACTTTACTTGAAATTCTTGATCATTTAAAAAAAAATACTACTAACAGATAAAGAGAAGTGCTTCTATTACAAACCTTTGAGGTCCAAATGCACGTTTAGGCGCAGTTACAAATCCAAATTATGGAGAGTAAAGGTTTGTTCTTTTTTTCGAAGTTATAGATATAGATAAAGTTGGGGGTGTCTTTGGGCTTTTCTGTTTTCTTGGTTTTAGGGGACTTTTTCTTTGGTTTGGGGTCGAGAAGTCAAATAGTTTCTTGCTGGAAGCCCGCATACAACGATTTGATTTTTGGCGAATCAATAGCTGCCACGTTTTAAAGTCCGTGCAGTGTATTTAATGCAGCTGCTGAGAACTGAGTTGATAGACAGGTCAAAGATGGGGTTTTGAGTTCTAATAGGGAACAGACCTACAGCTACTGGTTACAGCCCTATGATACAGCCTGAAAAGTGGGGAAAAAAACACAATTTTTTCTCCACAAAAGAAACTCTCCCCATCTCATATGATATGCATATCATTATTTTTAGCTTAGAGATATTTGCGTGGACTTATTTGGTTGATGGGATAAACTATAAAGAATAATAATTTCGGAATAAAATGTTATCTCACGTTTGATATGAATATTAATTAGCCTCGTGAAACTATTATATACTTAAATGATGAGATTAACTATTTCACATAAAAAGGTGAAATAGTTAATCATGTGGGATATCCTTCTATCTTATCCGGGTAATCAAACGACCCTATAAACTTCCTTTATCCAAATTTATAAGAGATTTAAAGTATGAGAGTTAAATGTCACCTAAAATAGAATAAAATAATTTATTGTGAGAACGCAAAACTATCTTGTGCTGTCCTAGTACAATTGCTATCTGTCTATTGCCTATATACAGGGAAGGATAGTGAGATCAGATCAATGTCCTTTAAAAGGCATATAAGATATCGAATCCGAGATTTGTTGTCAAAAGAAAGTGTACGTGTCTCTACAGAACCCAGTATTTTGTCGTCTTTGCACGTTTTGTAAACTTAGCAAATGGTTATCCTACATTATTTGGGGCATTTACACAAATGATCTTTTCGGAAGTCACTACTTAACTTGGTCTGAGAAAAAAAATATTCATCCAATTACTTAAAGGTGAAGTGTAGCCTAGAACAAAAGGATTACATAGTGGCGTCAAGAGGAAAGTCATCCTATGCAAATAATCCAATTATTTGTCCAATCTTGGACAGAGCTTTAACACAAGTTGGGTAATGCCCATTTGCATCACCATATATAATGCTTTGGTTAAATGAAAGATAAGTTGTGGACAAGGCAGTAGCATCCTTCTGTGCAATCAGACCATACCAATGTATAGTTGTGTCGGCGCGAGACGTAACTGTGGGTCAAAATTTCTCTTAGCAATACGTTAGAAGCGCACTAGATATTTGCCATTATCAGATGACAAAAGCCAATTTTTCTTATATTAAGATATAACATGTAATGGACGTCTTTGCAACATATTCATGCGGCAATAGAGTTGATTCATTTTGTATGATTTCGTATACAAACATTAACGCAGCAAACCGAAAAAAGTCTGTGTGGACTTAAGACATGGGGAAAAGGATTCCAGTGGAGAACTCGTACACAGACCTTAAGCACAGAACAAGAAAACAAAATACATGCCTGTGTCATCAGTTACACGACTACAAGCTGAAATATAAGAAACCTCAAAGGCAGTCAACTTGCACGTAAACATTAGCACAAGCCAAAAAGTTTCTATCACGCAATACAGGTTTCTACAACATGCTCTATTTCATCCTTTGAATACTGAAACACATCAAGGGATGAGAAAGCTGAAGGCATGATGACCTTGCGGAGGGCCAAACTTCGTGGATAGTGGAATGCTGTCTGAACCAATCCAAGCACCGAGCAATAGACTAAGCATTACATCCCATCACAGATGGAGTTACTCCTGGGAATTCCCATACCGGCATTTAATTTCTTCCCCTTCTATAAGCCTCTCTACTGAGTCTAAAGGAAGGCCAACCAAATCTAGCGTCTTCTCCCAGACCTTATAAGAAGTTTCGACATTATGTGCTTCTTCAGAAGCATTTGTGGGACGACAATCGTGAGAAATGTAAGCACAGACTGGCCAGTCATCTGCTTTCAGCATTTCACAATACTCGGATATTTGAGGATCTGTTGCTGCAAACAAGGTACTTCTAGAGCCTGCAACAACTGACTAATTTGAGTACGTTCTACACTATATGCATGGGGATGCATTAGGAAAACAATCAGACTGCACGTTCTAATTAACCAAGCAATTATATAAAATAATTGCCAGTTGAACTTCCCTTACACCACAACAAGAATACATGCATGGATCAGTTTCTATTGCTTCCTTCAATTTATCTTTCTGATGAGATATCACTACTACTAATATATTTAACTTTAAGCAACTTGTATAGTCTTTCAAGCTCCCTTTGAGTTCATTTTCTTGTTTTTCCATTTTGATCAAATTATTCTTAGTTTGTTCGCAGTCTTCTTTCCTTATAAAAAAGTATCATCCACCACTGCAGAAAACTATCAAACTAAGTTGATATGTTCGACTTAGTAGTGTATGGAGTCTATGAAGTACATCCGACAACTATGCGGTCATACTAGGCCTACAAGAATATTAGGTTTCATGCATAGTCTAGTTGTTATTTCTTCAAATTTCTATGGTATTGGTGACTACAGAATGATTGATTGAATGAAGAATCACATGGTACAAACTTTGGAATCATGCATTTGCGACTCTTCAGTGAAGCTTTTGTAGCGTCATAACTTATTTTTTTCTTTTATGGAAACTAATCATAACTTTTACGTAGGGACACTCCGGTAAACAGCAAACTGAAACTGCTATGAGGTTCGTGCTGTGTAGTTACACAAGCCCAACTTCCTCAAGTCAAGGAACCCTCACCCCCTCCACCAGGTGTTACTGAAAGAGGAAACTGGCTCTGCAGTGGGAAAAAAACAGGGAAAAACTTGCAGTCTAAGCCTCAATACTCTAATATGCGACCCAACGTAAAGAAAGATATGAGACATTTTATTCTTTTCCTTTACTGCAAGAACATGCAATGTGCACAGTGAATCTTCAGACAAGAAAAAGTACTAGGACTTAAGAATAACATACCTTCTTCTGCATTAAATATAAAATAAGGTATTAGACGATAACCCACTTGCAGAAACTGAGGAAGATCCCTGGCCTGCAATTTTTGAATGTGTAAACTCGAACTTTAGCATTTGTAAAATGATGTCATAGAAAAGGAATGGAAACTAAAAAGAAGAAAATCATGTCGAAGAAATTTAGATCTTTTTTCTTGTTCTTTTTGGGATAACGAGAAAACCCAGGTCAACTGACACAGTGGTTAGAAACTCGACAATGGGCTTCCCCTCTACCCTTCTCTACTTAAATACCATGCTTTTGTCTGTGGCAAGGTTCGAACTAGCTTAGTGAAGGGGAATAGATCACATGACCTAGTCAACTGTAAATGAACTTGAAACTTGAAATAATAGTTTAGGGAAACAACAGAGTTATGGCAAATTTAACCATGTGAATAATCATTACCATCTATTATCCTGTCAGAATACTCAATTCTGGAGTTTACAAGCTCAGAATAAGCTTAAGGATATGTCAAAATCGAAATATGGTTTAGATATGCATCATAGAAATTTGACAAAAAACCCTTACCACCCAATAACCCATTATATCTTCCAAGCATAAATGCTCCCCTAAAGCATCAGAGGCGAATCCAGAATTTCAAGAGGATGGGTACTATTATAAAGAGATGGATCTAGAATTCTCACTTGACGGGTTTAACTTTAGTCTTTTACCCTGAACCCACTAAACTTTTGAAATTATAGGTTCAAAATTATACTTTTTGAAATTTTATTGATTTTCACACACACACACATATTGTATACACATACTCGATGTCGAAAACAAGACCGTCCGGAGTGGGTTTTTAACCGCAAATTTCACTTGTAAAGGTGCACCCAATAATTATTGCTCCATAGGAGTCCTTGAGCATGGGTGCGCACTCATATATTTAAGTAATTTTGAAAAAATATAACATTGTTATACATGATTTAGGGAAAGGAGCATGAGTTCACGTGAACCCATACACTAAGAGCTAGATACGCCCATGTAAAGCATAGGACTAAGACGTTACTAGTTTTGTTTGCGGATGAAGGTGGCCACTAAAAGAAGATTTGTGGTATACATTACAAGTTTAACACATCCTAACACATGAAGCAAGATTATATTGTACACTTTTTTTTTTTTTTTGATAAGGGATTATCTTGTACACTTCATCAGCAAGAATCTATATTTTCAAGATATAACATGGATTTCTCGTATGCTGAGTGGTATTGTCTAATGAAATTGTCCAACCAACATAACAATTTTCGACTTAGTGTTCAAACTTGAGCATTAAGAAGCCTTAGAGGTTGGTGGTAAAAGCTAACAACTAATTAAGTAGTACTAAACTGCTACATATATTTACAGATTTATGAACTGATAATTTTACAATAGATTGAAAGTGTATATACTCTGGGACCTTAATGTATAAAGTTAGAAATGTTACAAAGAGAAAATAGGGAGGAACTTTAATAAAATGAAAAACTGAGACGCATCAAAGAATAACATCAACAACTGGCCAACAAGCAGACTCAAGAGATACACTTACTGTACTAGTTTGTTCATTGAATTACATAAAGTTGATTAATATGAAGATCAAGTCTACTTAAATATCTTACATTTATGGCCCCCAGGGGCAAGGGTTTTGGTTCAGCAGTAAGGAGGCAATGCTGGGTGTATAATAATGCGCATGCCACAAGTTTGAATCATGTCACTTACCAGATAGCCCCGTTTGTCTTCTTTATTTTTGATTTCAAATTTCTTTTTTCTTTTCAGGGGTCCAAAAGGCTAAAAAAGAGGTATTTAAGTGGGAATGGAGTAGAAGAGCGGGCCCATACTCTCTCGAGTTCTGAATTTGTGGACCAACTAGGGATAGGGCAGCTAACTCACATGGAACTTTTTAATTACAAAGAGAAAATATCTTCTACTGGCATGTCAAGACAAATACTTAATAAAATTTAAAAAGGAGAAGAAGAACTTGCAATTTTGTGGCAGTCAAATCATCAAAAAGAAATAGCTGAAAGTTGAAAAATATTCTATTAGCAGGAATTGGTGTTGAAGGTGGAAGCTAGAGGAGAGTTTTGGGATGAGATAAAGAAAGCAACCATTGCTCATGAGAAAAAGACATTTTAACGAGATCTCTCATACAAAAAGACCTTTTTGAGGTCATTTACAAACTTCCAGATATCCAGATGTCTCAGTTGGGTACTAAGAGTTAGTGTATTTGCATCCTTAGGTTCATTTACTTCTCATGCTATAGGTAGATGGGACAATATTGGGTTTCTTTTTCTTTTTCAGATAATGTGGTCACTCTTGGGAATTGGGAATTGGAGTTAATTATCAGTATAGATAAAGATAAGGCACTGAAATTTTTATCTGCTATAAAAACATCTCAGTCTGTGAGCTTAATCTGAACAAGAAAGGTGTGGCAGCATTCTTAAGTTTCGTCCTTGAGCAACTAAATACACGACAAGCTTGAAAAAAATTCTACTAACTAAGAATCCATCAACACAACTTACACCAAACATAAATCTTCCAGAGGCACCACATGAAGCAACATCTCACCTCACCTCAATTGGTTCTTTTAGCATTTAGAGCAGAACATGTTAAGGCTGATTAGTGGATGTCCATGTTTAATTGGGACCAGAACCTCTTCTAGAGATCTTTTAAATCGAAACAATATGAGGCTCCTCAAGTCAAATATATATATAAGTGCACTAAATAATGGAAGGATCCAGGACGAGTACGTCTAGCTTTTTACTAATTTTTAGTGTTTGTTGAAGGACCTGCACAAAGCACCCACACTCTTATCACACACGTTCTACACGAGTACATCAAGACACAGCCAGAAGCTCAATAACATAAAATAAGGCAACTAGAGAGAAAATCGCTTTAGTTTTTTAGACTTACAACATTGGTTAGAACAATTCCAGGAGTAACACAGACTACACTTATGCCAGCTTCAGCAGGTAGCCTCTTGTGAAGGACGCTACTGAACATAATCTGCACTTGTAACCAAAGAGGACTAGTTACTGGAGAGCAAATCAACATAGCCAGGACATTCTTTTTTTAAAAAAAAAAAAATTAAATGGAAACTGATATGTATTCAACTACTGCATAGCATGATAAAAGTTCTAGTACACATCCACAGCAACTTATACGCGAGATGCTCTACATAAAAAGTTATGATTTAAACAATTCAAGCAACTCTTAGCATAGCTAATAGCAAACAAAAGACTTGTTTAATAGTGCCATAAAAAAGTATAACCTTTACTAAATAGAGAACAATTCATGTTCTTTTAACTATGATTAAATAAACAGTTAACGTTAAGATACTGTAGCCTCATTTAAATAATATATTCTGCAGTAACTTGATGAAGGTCTTCAAAACTCCGTATATGGAATCAAACACCAAACTAAAACAATAAGATTTTTCATCAACTAGAACTACTCCAAAATGGTGATTTCTACACAATTTGATTATTCAGTTCAATATCACAAGCTGACAACCAGAAAAAGAAAATGTGTATATAAAGATTCAAGATAATCAAATAGACTATGTAATAAAAGATGAAGATATGTTTACTTTTCATAAGCTAAACACTTCAACAAAAACAACATGCATCTCTTTCAGCTGCATCTGTTGGATGACATCTAATAAATATTCTCTATACAGCTCTAGACTGAGATTTACATGTATGATCCTTAACTACAACTGTACTATTATGCACAAAAACTAGTGAGATTGTGCTAAAACAATACAGAATGTGCTACCTTCAGTCCCCTTGGCTGCTGTGTGAGTCAGATCAGGCAGACCATGGAACGGGCGTAAATATGGCAAAATTCAGGTTCCTAAGCTTTATTTAATAGGCAGAATGTAAGCTTTGTGAAACATGGAAAAAATGGAGTATAACTAGGCAGCCACTTGTGTTAAGGTGCTTTAGTGCAGTGGTTGAACAGGTTGTAGCGTCTCAATTAACACTAACAACAAGCAAAAGACCTTTAGCAGGTAATAGCAATAACTTTTTAGATAATACCTGAGCAAGCTTACTGCCTCCGTATCCCACTACACTGGTGTACTTTCTCTTTCCAGATACAACATTCATATCTTCTGGATCAACAAACCCAACATAGTGCATCTACACAAACGAAATAAACTATATTCCTGTCAGCTGACGTGACAATAGCGATATACTGAAATGGAAAACCTACTCCAGAATCCAACATATAGTTGCAAAATTTTTTATCCTTTTTTTAGACTTCCAACATATTATGGTGCAATCACTTAAATTTAAAGGCAAATTTATTTCCCATCCTCATACTTCTAGACTTGGTTTCGCTGAAGAATAGACTTAATGGTTATTACACCTTAAAGCCACAGCAGAACATCTACTTCGTCCTTTTTAGTTCACTTTCAATCCCGAATTTGGCATGATTATAGGATTTCTTAGCTTCTTTTTTTTTGATAAGGTAAAACTTTTATTAATAAGGTACCAAGATGGTACAATAAAGTTACAGAAAATCATCCCAAATTACAACATCAGCAAGCTATTCTCCCCCTCCCAACACCTCTAGAAACTCCATAAATTGATTCAAATTTCCTAACTGGCAACATCTACACCAAAAATACAGATTATGAAGACATATATTCTTAATTCTAATAATGTTATTTCTATGTCCTTCAAAGCAAGCCTTGTTTCTTTCCAGCCATAAGGTCCATAGAATGCACAATGGAATGGTTCTCCACATCTGTTTCATCCTTCTAGGTACTCTTTAGGATTTCTTAGCTACAACATCTTTTTTCCCTTTTCATATCCAATATAATGATTTAGGTCATAAATCCACCTACTCGATCCATTATGTAGCAAAGTGCAGCAAGTCCTAACAATGTGCATCCCTTTTTTTGTTCTTTTGTATTCTTAACACATACACAGAAATCTTAAAGGACAAATATCCAGGCCAAGCGACTTCAATTTCCCAAGCAGTAAAATTTTCTGCTCAAACTGTTCATGAAAAGGCAAAGACTTCCAAAAAGAAAAGGACAAAAATAATGAAATACATGCTGGACCACCTACTCTTTGCTGTCTATCATTGCTTCAACCAAGCTTACGCTTTATACTATCCTAAATTAATGAATACTAGATAAACATTTTCACCAGTGTTGAAACTTCAATTTGCAACTTATTTTAAAGTATCTCGTGGATATCATGGAAAAATGGGAATCATTTAAAGCAATAACTTAGTGCAAAAGGTGAGGATAGAAGCAATTGAGTATATAACATATCCATCTAGAGCGGGGGGGCATATTGCTAAGACTTACCGTAGAGTTCACGTTAATAATTCGGCTCGGAGAACCTCTAATAAGTGATGGTAAAAGCAATATCGAAAGCATCGCCGGAGCTAGATGATTCACTTGCATGTGTTCTTCATACCCATCTTTCGAAAACTTCTGTGGTTCTGTAAAAAACAATATGATTCATTAGCTTAGTTAGAAGACTCAGAAGCAAAATCTCACAAGTTTCCAGATAAAAGCAAGTCCACTCACTCGGCTATCATTCAATCAGATTCCATCTATAGGAGAAAGCAGGTTAAAAGTTGTATCGTATTTCTATTGCCGACACTATGTATTTCCATGCTTAAACAGCTAAATAGATCCACACTAGCCAAGCTTTAGTGCATTGGCAAGAAACATGGTCATGCAAGCCAAAGTGGGAAGGCAGGCTAAGGCAACTGCATTAATACAGGACAGGTGACCGGCATGTAGGATTTTCTTGTTACCTCTGATCATGATCATTATCAAGAGTTCTAGCACACCCATGAATGTAAACATGATGAACATCTAATTGTAGTTCTTGAAAGGAAGAAAAAGTTGTAGGAACATATCTGAAGGTGCATATCCAAATGTCAATCATAAACTTATAGTTGTAAAGATAACCAATTCCATAGAACAGTAAACTGTGTACCGAGAAATGTAGACTAACCATTACAACTTATTCTAGGGTAGTAGAAAAACATTTTACTTTACACATACACTATATCACCATGCTTGAGCTCATAAGAAGTAAGCATTAGAAGGTGATTATCCAGTTAAAGACCCAGATGCTGCTGCTACAGGATCTTCCCACTTCAGAATTATATATGAGACATCCTCTCATTTTATCCAAATCAACCAAGTAACTAATCAAATAGAATTTCTCATTCAGGGTCTCTCTAGAATATCCCATCCAAAGACGAGATTCAAAAACAAAGCTTTATGCAGTTCTTATTTTACATAAATCATAAACCAGCTTTTTTCGTATTTACCAGGTAGCCCTAGCGAATTCAAATTGTAGGCCTGTCTGAAGCTAGTAATGGCCCATTAAGATTCATTATCATCTCGACTCTAGAAACATTCTAGAAGAATATGTATATAGAGTAAAGATCAATCGTTGATGTGTTTGGTGTCACGAGAATTTGATATACAATGATTTATCACATTTACGGATATAGTGCCTTGCTTTTCAAACAGATCTTTATAAATGCACCACATAGACCATAAACTTCTAAACTAAATGAACAAAAAACTTGACCACATGATGAAACTTCTGAAAGATGCAAACAAACAATAGTATTTGAAAAGATTAAAACTGGATATCAAGTAACAAATTTTTTTTATGAAACAGCTGAAACAATAATAGTTGTTCTCAATTTATCATAGCTCCAGTATCGCACAAAAAGAGTGGACATTTTGGTTAACATCAATTAATAAGAAGAAACTAAAATAGCACTAACCCCCTATTGAAAATATGCCAGCATTATTGATGAGAACATGTAATGGTGCCAAGCGGGCATTCCACGCTTCTGCAAATCGTGCAACAGAATCCAAAGAGAGAAGATCAAGCTCCATGACCTTGCAACAAATGTGAACCATATTTCATTTAGGACAATTCTCTCATGACAGCGAAAGAGATTCACTAACACTAACTTCAAAAATTTCATGAAACTTAAACATTTGTAATAAATTAGAAAGTTGTACTAATTCTTCCTAGATGTACTACTATTAAGTGAAAGACAACATACCTCAATGTTGAGCGGAAGGCCCTTGCCAGACCAATCTTCCTGCCATTTCTGTATTAATTCCTGTGCATTTTTCGTGTTCCTTACAGCCATAACAACATGTGCTCCTGATTCGGCCAACTGCCTGTCTAATGCAAAAGCAAAAATGTTTATACATTAGAGCAAATGGTTTAGAACTTGTACTTAATCTTTGTATCTGGAAGATGAGAGATAAGAGATTAACAGAATCAACAATATAATGAAGATAATAATGTAAAGAAAAGGAACATAGAAAAGCATATGGTGTAACATTATTATCACACATATTCTTTTACGGTGGTGTCTGGCAACTTGTGGGCCCGTCGACTATTCCACCTGGTACCTGCTACCTCCTAATAGCACATGTATCAGGTAACTCTGCTCACCTCACCTAGTGTTTATTTGCCTCCACTGAAATTTGAACCTGAAACCTTCAAGGTTCACCGCTGCCACTAGGCAACACCCTTGGGTGCTAATATGGTGTAACATTACTGGCCACAAAGGAAGTATGCATCATCGCACCCAACTCACCTAGAGTTTATTTGCGTCCGGTGGGTTTGAACTGGAGATCTCATGGTTCTCCTCCACTACTACCACACCCTTGGGTTCTAATATGGTTTGACATTATTCACCACGAAGGAGTTACGCATCAACATAACCACGATTGTGGCCTAGCAATCAATGAAGTGGATACAAACCTCGGGAAGCAGGATTCAAATTGCAGCAAAGACAATAAGCACTAGGTGATTTGAAACAAGTTACCAGTGCAGTGGTCGAAGGGCGTGCAATATACTTTAAAATTGGCGCAGAACCTCAAAACGTGCTCAACCCAATAGACAAAATGCAAACACAAACGGTGAAAGCAAAGTGGAAGAAGCAGAAAGTAAAGCATACCGAGCGATTTCACGGCCGATGCCGCTGGTAGAACCAGTGACGATGCAAGTGAGATCATTGATAGGAGGGAGAGGCATAGGGTTGTGCAAGTGACTAGCCGATATCCTTTGAAAAAGCATCTCGAAAACCAAATAGAACCAGCCTCTTAGCCATTCCATCCATCCTAATGCTTCCTTCTTCACCGTTGTCTTCAATGGCTGCTTAGCTTCTTCTTCTTCTTCTTTCGAATTCCTAATCTCCTCCACCTTCGCCATTATCTCCTTCGGCAAACAGATTCTCCGCAACAGTCGCACTGCTGTCTTCTTTTCTATTCTTTGTTTATTGCTTTTTTGTCTTTTTCTTTGGCCGTGTGACTCTCACGTGAGTCATAATATTAAGACTGATCAGATCATAGATCCGTTCTCACCGTTGTTTGCTTCTCTTTTTCTTTTTTAAAGACTGATTAGATATCGCAAAGTCTAATTTTGTGGTGATTAGTATTGACTAGTAGATTAGTTCCTTCTTAGTTGCCTTGTACCCACGTCTTTAAAGGACCACACAGTGTTTACTACTGAATTATGAACCGATGTATCTATTTATTTGACTTTTTCACTTTATATATTTATTTTTGGTGAATGTTGTCACAAATCGATTGTCTCTGAGGTGAGGATCTTCCGAAAATAGCTTCTTTATCCCTTTGGGGTGGGGATAAAGTCTGCGTACACTTTACCCTCCCCAAACCCACTGGATGAAATTTTACTGGGTTGTTGTTGTTATATTTTTGGTGAATGTTATGAACCTGAGCTGATCTAAGTTTTCTAGGGGACGATCTTACTAATATACCAACTAGGGCAAATTAATGGATAATTAATATTTTATATTTATACGAGAAAAATATATCTAATCAATTAAAAATGATGAAAAAAGTAACCCTCCATTTACTAGGCAAAGGAAAATTTTAAGCAAATATACTTTTGATTTAATGATATCTCAAAATTAAAGAGTTTCGATAATCGTTTTATTTTACATTTAACAAAATAATTCTTGTGGCTTTCTTAGAAAGCCCATGGCACTATTAGTTGAAAAGAATTGTAAAAATTGCACGGGACGTCTTATTTGGTCGCCCACATTTAACTTATACCCATTTTTTGAAAAGTTTTAACTTGTATTCACTTTTTAAACAACTCCAGCCCCCTTTCTCTTCATCATTATCCTCCTTCGTTTTCTTCTTCTTCTTCTTCTTTCGTTTGTTGCTGTTGGTGCTTCTATGAAACTTCAGTTCACGGAATAATTGCCATAAATATGTTTATCAAATTATTTAAAAATAAATTATAAATAATTACGTAAGTTAGTAGACAATAATTTGTGAATATTTCCACGTATGCAAGTTAGTAGACAATGATAATTCTGTTCTTTTCACGTTTATTGTTTCCAAAATTTATGATTTAGATACTGTTAGCAATCTGATTATTTATCTAGTATGTTAGAAAGGTTTTCAAAAACTTCAGCTTATATAGTGCTGAAGTTTTCACAAATGAACCAAATAATTTCAGCATCTTCTGCTGAAGTTTTTGAAAAAGCTTAATGACAAAACTAATGAATCCAGGATAAAAAAAAACTTTAGCTTATTTAGTTCAATTACAAACAAAAACTTCAGCAAATAGAGAATAAAACTTCAAGTACTATGCTTAAATTCATCAATTGCAAACAAAAACTTCAGCAAATAGAGAACAAAACTTCAGCTACGATGCTTAAGTTCAGCAATTACAAACAACAATTTCAGCATACTTGGTTCAACACACTTGCTTAAGGTTCAGGCAATGCAGCACACCTTCAGGGAGGCCAACAAGCCGGCACACATGATGGCTAAGGATGCACTAAATGGCAATAATGGCAGGGATCTTACTATTATCTACTATGCCCCTCATTTTGTAACCACTGCCTTAAAATCAGACTATGAAGGTTTGACTTATTTAGTTAAGTATGTTGACAGAGATGTTTGTTCTAGACTAGTATCTTTTAGAAACAAAAATGTCATTCGAGACATGCTATTGGACGGTAATAGACAAGTAGGTAATGCCCTATCGGGCACTATGAATGTTGTTAACTCTACTATTATGTGATATATATAATAAGATCACTGTTGTCAAAAAAAAATTCTCATCAAACAAAGAGCCTGTAAGTACCGTTATCTATCGCTATTATGGCATACAATGTATTTACAAACAAAATTGAAAGATGGAAACTATTGTGGTCCACTTTAAGTAATTTTTGGCTTTTTTATGATCCACAATATTTGATTTTTTTAGATATTAAAATTGAATTATCTTCTTCTATCCAAAGTTGTCTTTGAAATAACAAGTCTAGGAGTAGCTTGTTATATTGTGAATGAGCAAATTAAGATTAATTTGGTCAATTTTATTATTAATTAACGCTAAAGGTGAATTTCCTAATACGTACAGAAAGTGACAAAAACATGTTCTTCTATATGATGTTCTAAATTGGTCAAAAACATCTTCGGAAGGCTGCCAAAAGATGCGTTTTCTTTGTGTTCACGATGTGTCCATTGCTATAATATTTCATGCCACTGGACACGTGTAATTTTATATTTGAGGGATGATGGCTTTGCATCATCCCACAGAGAAAGCTATGGAGCTATCGAGACACAGAAAACGGATAAAACGAAAATGATGACCAAGGACCTGAGAAGCCTTGTAATTAATCCCTCATCTAACACACCTAACACTATCATTTCCACATCTTTGGTGTCCCATTGAGTTATTCCCTACTGGAGCATAATTTTTTTTCCATAAACAGCAGTGTCATTTCGCCTTCCACATATTGGTTGCCTACAGAGTTATTTCCACATCCCGTGCACTTGATTGTCTTACCAACAAATTGAAATGGGAAAAACAGGGGGGGGGGGGGGACAAAGAATAGCCACACCAACCACTCTTTTCCTTCCCAGATCTGTCTATAAGAATCAATTGTCATACGCAAAGAGATGGCATAGAAAGATCAATAGCGCTAGTCACACACGCACACAACACAGAGAGCAAGCACTAATGCCATAACGAAGTCAGCAGTCATGGCAGCAAAACGGAGCCAAAGAAACGTTTTACGAACAATGTCTCCAAATCAAACATATTCCAAACACAAGAGCTCAAATGATAAAAGGGTGTTGTGGTTGATTTATACCCAACCCACTGAAACTTGGAAAATATACACTGCTAATAGTCAAGCCATCAAGCAATCCAGAAATGCAGAGGAGCCCAGATCCTGTTTAATAGATAGAAATTCATACAACAATTAAAGCATTTGTTTCAATGAAACCATGTCGAATATACCTATAGCAGAATACACAATCTAAATAGAAGTCAGGGCACATATTCTGTCATTCATGAGGACACACGGTTTCAATTCGCATCCCGCAAACACATAAAGATGTCACCAACCTCCGTACTCCAACTGACGAAAAATTATTTCCCCCTACATAGAAAAGAAAAGAGTAAAACAGTCAGAGATTCCCCCCCCCCCCCTCCCCCAAGGGTGGAGGTGAAGGAACATCAGAGAAGGAAGAAAGATCATAACAGAAGATTCATATAGTAGCTATTTTATTTATAAAAAATATGATTGTACATCAGAAAATTAGGAGAAGAACGACATACGTGTTCATCATCAGTGTGATATTATCGCCTTTCAGAAGAATACGCCCTGCAAAAAATCAGAGGTTAGAGACGCAAGACACATCGAAATATTAGTTTCCTTGGTAATTCTACGAGAGGGAAGAGGTCAAAATAATTTTACCCACCCAACTGTTTTCTGCTTTTCTTCTTCACATTGACTTCCTCAGCATCATCCAGAACCAAATTCATGTACTCATCGAAACCCTAAACACCGAAAATCAATACTATTAGTAAACAAGTATTCACATGTTTATTCACAGTCCACATAGTGTAGCGTGGAAGTATCTAGATACGGCTTGTTCCGGAGAAATTAACACTTCAAAGTTCTACAAGTCAATCAGTACTAATCCCTTGATCAGAAAAGTCATCTGGCCAAAAGGATTTAATGCAGGTGCAAGAGGCAAAGCAATATTCAATACTCTTAATTTATCAAAACGAAAAAGATGCAAAAGCAGTAATTCAGAGGCAACACGCAAGTCCCAGGCGGCTTTTTGTCAACAACCAAGCACATGGCATTAAATTTTGCAGTTATAAGAATGAAGAATACATAAGTGGCACAATGATAAGATAAACAGACTTTAGCACTTAAACAGACCAAAAGATGATCAAAATACAGAGCAGAATAACATTTACACTGCTTGCTCCGACGGGTGTGGCTTAGCAGCCAATAAGCTGGTGCAAAGACCAGGTGAGACTAGGATTCAAATCCAAGCATAAGCAAAAAAAAGCTAGGTGATGTCTTCTCATATATCCAAACCTTGGTGGACAGAGTTCATAGATGTCTTCTCATATATCCAAACCTTGGTGGACAGAGTTCATAGATACATGTCTTGGTGGGAAGATGCAGGTCCATGGTGGAAAATATGAGGTGGGTGAAAGTAACTCGAACACCTCTATTATGAAAAACAAAATAAAAATAACATTTACGCATCTTGCAAAGAAATAGAAAATTTTAAAATGGCCACTAAGCCACACATCTATACCAAGTAACAAAAAGACCAAATGATCAGCTTCATATTCACTAGTCAAATATTATCATAGAGATCTTCAGATATAACCAGTTCCCCCAAATAGCGACCGCACACTATAACAAGCTCTGTAACATGAGGCGACAAACAATAATGAGGATAAGTCTGCCAGCATTACATTAGAAATTAGAGTTGCCCATTCAAACTACTGGAAATTCAGGCCATCCCCAAATTCAAGTTACAGCTACTAGTGCCTCAAGGAGCTAGAGTGGGAGTTTACCCAAGAATATGCCCTTCTTTTGCCAATACAACTTTGCAGGCATATATCATGTGTAACAGGCACCAATTATGGATTTGTTACCTCAATGAACTACCAATAGTTCAACGATGAGCTTGCTACGGCACATATGAGCTTCTAATTATTGGGTCCAATAGGACCAGTATGAGTTTCTATGCACAGATCCTGTTTGTGATCAAATCTGTATTAGTTATTACCAATATTTCTATCATGAACTTGTACAGCATGCATGAGCTTTTTTTATGTCCACTGATATATATTGCAAGACATTTTGGATACTATCTGAATTGCACCCATCACTACAAATGAAGGCGACTGACATGTGATAATAAATTCAGAGAAAGAATATGATGTGTGGCTTCCTAAAAGCTGGATGATATACCTTGCCTCAACCATGAAAAGTCTTTTTTCTTGTCTCTTCAGTTCTTTCTACAGAATATTTTGAAAATTCAGTCCTTCTCATGCTACTAAATCGAACCAAGCTAATCTTAAACCAGATATAGACTCATGGAAGCTGTACAGAGGATCAACCTAGATTACACCATAAGATGTCTAACCATGGCTTTCATTAACGATTTAAAAAAAAGACTAGTTTAAAGCTTTGCAAGCAATTCTGACATGAGATCATTAAGAGGTTTGAAATTTACGGACAAATAAAGTAATAAACTAAACAACTTTACCACTAGGAATCAATAGTGGTCAGATGAAAGGTCCTTTCCAAATGTGTGCCTAGAACCATCATCCAGATTATTCCAGCTAGTAAAAAAACAATCATGCATTCCAAATGTAAGCTATAACCTCGAACAATTATCTATACTATTACACACACAAAAAAGGATCTCTGAAGTAGCATGTACAATCAGGACCTCTTTAGCTTCTGCATAATTGAAATGTTCTTATAAATAGCATAAGTGATTAGACCTCAAAATTGTCGCATACCTTTGTCCGGTTCCAAATGGTAACTTGCAAAACTTCCTTTCTTATTTAAAGGAACAGTGGCCAATTAACTCACTAATTATGTTGTTTTCACTTCTTTGAGGTTGAGGGAATTATTTGGGAGAGAACATGAAACACATCATGCAACATCCACACTCCAACTACTAAAATTAAAAAAGGAAGAAAAACGACAGCTTACGATAATACGTCCTTCAATCCTCAGATCTTTCTGCTCGAAAAGCCATATCTGAATGCGAGCTTTCTGAAAACAATTGTCCATAAATTTTAAGAGCATGAACACCCATTAAGTAATAAAAAATAAAAATTTAAGCACAAACAAACGCGAAAATACTTACACTCTGTAGAAACCTGAAGATCAGGTTCTGCAACAAAAAATAAACACGAAAACACGTTACCCAAAATTTTAGTGCAGAGTGAAAACGAGAGAGTTCTAAATCGATCATTTAAATGTTAACAGTCAATATCGGAAAGCAGAAAAGAACTTACAATGGGCTGGGTCATAATCCTTTGAACTTTGGTGCTAGCCATGGCTAAGACTCTTGTTTCTCCGACGAAGTAAAGCTCGCTCTGCGGTCTCAAGGAAAGCAGCTAAACCCTAGCAAATACCCTAATACTTGGATGCGCCAATCGAAATGGCGCCTAATACCGTAGACACTTACAAATATAAATTCGGGTTTGGGCTCGCGGAAAACGTCGCCTTGCGTCTGGGCTTTTCTTTTCTGTGTACTGCTTGGGCCTGTCTCGTTCCTTAAAAAAATGCAAAAATATGACACTTTTTGAGGTGTCTTTAATTTTTGGCCCTCATTTGCCTTATAGGTAGAACTTTAAGGTCAAAAGTTAAAAGTGTTGCTCATGGGCAAGAGAGAAACAGTATTTGTTAAACTTAAAATTATGCCCATGGGACAGGCAGGGGAAAAAATTCAAGACTACCCACTTTGAAGGCTATTTGTGTACTTCACTCCTCGTTCCTCCTCGGTATGAAATTGAGGTAATATAGTGTAGGCTAGCCACTTTTCAGCCATGTAATAGAAAAATGATCACTATTATGAACAGTAACTATTTTTCAATTACAGGCTGAAAACTTTCTATATGTGTATTTTATGCGAAACATAGTCTCCATCCAATTTTTTCTCTTTCTTTTTATTTTATTAGGATCGAGCTGAAATTTTTCTAAATAAAGGAGTTTCTTAGAGTTAGCAAAAGTAATATTGAATCTACTACAAAATATATGACAAAATAGCACGGGCTAGTCAGTTTTCGGACTGGTCATTCAAAAATAGCCAGTGTTTGTCAAGTCATTGAAAAATAGTCACTATTTATCTGCAACAGAGATCGATCCAGCATAATATACTGGAGTTCGGTGCACATGTGCCTGAACTTCCAGCATATTATGCTGGACTGGTATACTTTGTTGGCTCCTGTATAATATACTGGAGAGTGGAGCATCGGTACTCCAAACTCAGTATATTATGCTGGACCGGTATATTATACCGGAACTCCAGTATATTATGTTGGAGTATTTTTCTGGATTTTGATCAGTATTTTCGTTCAGATTTATCTTTACATGAAAAGTGGCTAAATTTTGATTACTTTTGAAACTGTGACTATTTTTGAATGACCACTTGTAAATCTCACTATTTTTAAATTTCTCTCAAAATATATACTACAATTTGGTTCCTCGTTTCTGTTGGGCCTTGGCTATATGGCTCATTCGGGAGAAAGTTGAGTTTCAAGAAATATTATGGCACTTGGATGTCGCATCTTCGCCGCCACCTGGGACTGGGACTGGGACTGGGACTGTAGTATGTTACAAATGTTTAGTTGTTCACCATGAAAGCGATATTTGAGTTGGATTCAAAACATCTTGAGACAGTTTGAGTATTATTTTTACCAAGCAAGAAACATCTCAGCTTAAAAAAGAAGAAGAAGAGGCTATTAGAGTTAAAAGTTATAGTATATAGTTAGAAATTGACTTTTTATTCGTGAAGTTATGTTCATTATGTTATAAAACAATGTAAAATCATAAGATTTTACTGCAAAGCAAATGTGAATATCCTAAGATCTAAAGATACATGACCAATATACCATATTACTGGACCTCATGATAAGCTGGTAGCCACCTAATTACAAAAAAATTTACGGTATGCTCCGTTGATGAGTAGCAGATACCGAATCAAGAACAACAATTTGAGAACAAATATTAAAGTATAAATTTACATACAAGACTATATTAAAATCTCAAAAGAGCTTATAACTTAAAATCTTTGTCACAAACTGCATTTTTTATGAATCACAACAGAAGATCGTGGAGCAACTGCAAGCACTATTGGAACTAAACATGGTTCAACAGGTAATTTTCTGATTTACGTTTGATTAAAGTAACATTGCCTATTTTAACACAAAGTATATGATCCTGGAATGTATTTATGTAAATTCCATCAATTAAAACATACAATTCCATTTAATTACTTGAATATTAATATATACATTGTGAACTTTCTGTTATATGTTTGGTGTATACCTTGTCGTTAATATAATCTTATTTTGGTTTGCTTCTCCAGGAATATTATTGATAGTCCAATCAAAACGTGCTATAGAAGCAGGAGAATAAATAGAATCAAAGTTAGTTATACCCTGTATACGCTTCAACTCAAACAGTTCCATTGACGAAACGACCCAATCCAATAGTCAATAGGCCAAATTATTTGACTCCAACATCAATAATTTTACTTAAAATGGGACCTAAAAAGTACTTTACAGATATTACAAAAAAGGTGCAAAATGCTATTGAAGTTGCACTCAGCTTCAAATTTCCCATATTTAGCTATTCATTGTTAACTGTTAAGTACCCTACATAGAATTAGTTGAGGATTTAAAAATACACGTAGTTGCTTTATAATTAAGGACGACGACAACTAAGATGGTGACACTAATATTATCATATTAACGTGTGAATGGAGCAATTAGAATTAGTTACTGATCTTTTGTATGTTCAAACCTCTTTGGTTTGTATATTTTAACATTTCTTTTTCAATAAAGAGAGTCTGATTATATAAAAAGGAAATTTGAAATATATATTAAAAAAGAAATTTTAAAATATATGTTAACATATCTTCAGCACTCATTGCTTTTTGAGTCCTACTTATATAGTATATACAAAGATGGACTTATGCTTTGAGAAGAAGGGTCACTGGACCTCTTCGATAAAAATTCAGAATATATTAACGTGTATATATATATATTGAAAATAATCATATATTTTGCTTTGAACTGGATGGGGCACTGGTTGAACAACTCGCTCATGTGCTTGCCACCTTCAAATCTTAGGTTCGCCTCTGAATATATATATCAAGAAACTATATTAATAATGCATACACTTTATTGAGTGAGCATCCAATTTCACTAGCAATTCCAGATTAAAAGTAGTCCTACAACCCACGATTTAAAAAATTTGGGTACACACAAAACAAAGTAAGAACAAAAATATCACTAGAAAATGCTGCAAGTGATAGTACTTTACAGAAACAACAAAGTAAAAGGCAATCTGAATTGATGTAGCAAACACTCGTGAATTATTTCAAAACTTATTGAAGTACTAGTACTAGTGATGAGGAGGAGAAAAACTCTTCTTTTGCTGGCCTCGCATTTTATAAGTAACTAGTAAGATGTATTGAATAGTACTAGTTTTAGGTTTAGCTAGATATTAAGCAATCTGAGTTTAACTTAGCGGGCGAGATTTAACATATATCGCTGATCAGATTCTTGCCTCTGAAGTATTCTCTCATGATTGATCTTTTTTATGAAATCATCAAATTTCTTGTTGGATTCCTCTGGACTTACAGAGATGTCCCCTCTTAGCCCACCTATTCGAGACATGGATAAAGCATCGTTAAATGTCAATGACTTTTTCAGCTCCTTTTTCTTGTTTGTAATTGCTTTCCATGTCGCCTCCAATGAGTCATCCTCTTCTTCTTTGCTTTGAGTCTCCTTAAACTCTTCAAACTTTTGTTGCTTTGTCTTTGTTTTTGTAGCAGTGGTAATCTGTGGCGGATGTGGTGAACGTGGTTTCCTGATTTCATTGGCTTCATGACTCAAATGAGATATGTCTGGAAAAGTATATGCTGTCTGTATACTATCAATTTCAATGTCTTTCACACAGCTAGGCATCTCATCTTGAATATCTTCTAATAATACTGAAGGGTGTGAATTATAACGGCTGAAAAAAGACATAACAGTGTCCATTGCAATAGCAGAATTCGTTCTATTCGGCATGTCTACTTTTTCATGATGTTGTTGTTGAATATCATCAGCATCCTTTTTAACTAGAAAAACATTGAGAAATTCCATTATTGGGTGTTGAAATAATATAAGGATGACAACAGAATTGATGAAGACGCACATGTATAGTGGAGATGACAAGAAGCTTTTCAAAGAATTCAAACTTTCCCTCAGATTAACAAGAAACATGTCAAATAAGTAACTAGGACTTATAGCTTTTTTGAGCATGAAAAAAATAGACACAAGTCCTGTTGATAAGAGAAGAAGCTCTATGGTTAATATTGCAGTTTGGACCATGCTTTTCTTCTCTGATAATCCATAGTTAATCAAGGTTGCCATGGACAGAGATGGTGTAGAAGATGGGAAAAGAGCAAGAAAATACTGTTTTGTTCAAGTCTAATGAAGGGCTGAGATGTTTACAAGAAACGCATATTAAAAAGACAATTAGAGAAGTGGGAGAATTAAGTTGATGATAGGACTTGGGATTTTTAGTTTGCTGGTGCTGAATTCTTATATATCTTTACAGGCTAGACATTAGAGATAGACACATATACTGAGTATAATAATAACAATATAGACCCACATAGAACATCAAGTAAGGCTGATGGAAGCCTTTTTATAAGCTGACAATGATTGCAGTTCTTGCCCCACTCATCTACCTTTAACTTAATTAATCTCGATTTTTCTCTTTCTTTTTATATTTGTGGGAAGGATAGAGGGGGAATAGGTCATGGGAATTGCGGGCAATTAGGGGTGAAATGAGGTAACTTCCATAAGTTATAAATAGGTAAACAGTCCAAGTTGTTCATGTGATGTTTGAAATTGATCAACTTGCTCCTCGATTAATCTATTAAATATAACGTCGCTTAACGTTAAAAAAAAAATCTCGGTTGAAGCTCATTAATGGGAAGTGCAAATACTAGACAATTACTAATGAATCTCTAATTTAATTAGTATGTATGCGAATTCTAACAAAAGACAAAAAAAAATTGAGTTATTTCGAACACGTTAAATTTAGATCGTTTCCCTAAGTAAACTAAAATGAAGCAAGTAGATTCAAGATTTGGAAGTTCTCCGTTGGACCCTTAACCACATCAACACGGTCTAGTTAATTAACTTTTAATTAAGTTATCTAGTATCTAGCTAGATACAAGAACAAGATCATTAGAAACTTGCTATCATCTTAAACAATTAACAACGTAGTTTTAAGACATTCTTTGCTCTAGATTTCTCATGTTTTTGATTTGTAGCTTTCCGTATCTCTTCATCAATCTTATTTCAGTGAGCAAATCCAAATAGATCGTGTTGCTCAAGACGTTTTCCTAGATAAGCGTATATGAACATATATATATATATATATATGACTGATAATATTGACTTAAATTAATAATATAGATATTTAGTGAACTTTTAAGAAAAATAAAGAATTTGAACCAAAACGTTATAGAATCCAACCAAACTTTAAGGGAACTTAAATTACTTGACTCCAGCCTTGCTTATTATAATTTGAGTCAAACAAGTAAAATCAACAAACTTATACATATAATCAGTCTTTCTTTATTCTTACAACTGTAGAGATATCCCAAGCCAGTCAATACTATTACTATACTTGTTTGCTGATGTGCTTTCTCTTATATATGAAGTGACATATAGCTAAAAATATCAAATAGCACAATTATAGCATTTGCAAGCATGCCACAGATATATCAAATGGCCATGACAAATTATAGGATAATTTACACTTTTCTATCATGCTAATTGTCCAGCTGTCCATCTTTTATAAATTTATAATTAATAGAACTCATCTTTTGAAAGTTGGCAGTTTCAAATTATAAAAGGGCGGAAGTATAGTTGTCCGATCAAAAAAATTACACGAACATATAAATATTCTCATGTCTTTGTCTATGAAATTCAAATCAAATCAAGGGCCCAGATAACTTGTCGCTCTTCCTGTTTTGATTCAGTTGAAAAGAAAAAACAAAGGTAAAGGTGGCCAAAATCCCATTCATCTGTGGCCTGGCCTGCCTTGGTATTTGGGAGCACAAATTCCCCTCTATTTTGATGAGTCTATTTTAATTTGGATTTATCGCAAATATAAGATGTTAACTTAATAACAAAACTCCAAGAAATGAAAAAAATAGAATACTTCAAAGTACAATATATTCCATGAATTGCACCATTTATGTGATTATTCTCTTAGTCTTTTTTGTGAGACTATTTATGGTGCTTTCACCTTGCATGGCCATACGCAACAGTTGCACATGGTAATCGTACAAGGTGAAAGCTGATTGAGTAAGATTGTGCTTTGTTGTTATTTTTAATTATTGAAGGTTGACAACAACGATGACTAAATGTTTATCTAATTTATTTATTAAAAAAATGACTTTTATTCGTAAGTGATGGAAATCATTGTTCATCTCCTTTTCGTCGTCAAGATAATTTCCTTGGCAAAATTCATATTTCCAGTACATTAGACTACGTGGATAATTGTTATCAGAGGTGTTCATATTGTGATACCTTAGCTATTCGGGAAACGTATTCAAGATCGTTTATTTACTGATTTAGTCTAGTGCTTGTTTTTTTTTTTTGGTTGAGTTAGGCATTTGTATTTTCTCTCTTTTTTTTTTATTCGGTGTCCGGTATTTGATTGGGGCGCGATTAAATTCAAATTTGCATCGGAAAGTCCCATACTAAGGTTAAAACGCTCCCTAACAGAGGTGACCCATACCCACGGCTCAAACTCAAAAATCTTTGATTAAAGATACAGGGGTACTTACCCCTCTATCATAATCATGGTTGGTATATCTTCTATTTGTTAAGTTATGTGTGTCTGGTATGACAGAAAAAATATCTATTGGGAAAGATGTGATTTTTTGTGTGTTTAATTTCTTGGAAAATCACTTTAATTTCGTCGTACCGAAATAAAATTTAGGAACATTTATAATGGAGTAGCTAGTATGATATGACTATCATTGAAATTATGCATGGTCGAATACAAGTTTAATGAACTTGATTATACAGTTGCCTTAGAAGTGAATATCAAGGCTTAAGTTTGTTGTCAGAATTATGTCCGGAGGGCATGCTTCTTCAAGAAATCAACAAATTTCAAATGATGTTTCCTATAATTATGCACAAATCAAATTATTTCCATTACTACCTTCCCCTGTTTACCTTTTATTTCCCTTAATTCACTCCCCGGTCCATATGTATATTAATGTAGTTACCTGTTCCTTTGCTTCGATGAAGGACTTTGTTTTTTTTGGTTGGGGGGGGGGGGGGGCATCTGGTGCCTGGATGTCTTAAATGAATAAAAACTTCATCAAATTATTACAGTTTTTATTTAGTGCATTTTTATAATATTGTGGGACGCTAACTAACCCCACACTAAACTTCTATTTTGAAAGCTATGATGTAGTTCTCCTTCGCCGTAGCTCTCTATTAAGTTTAGCGACAAGAAAATATCCTCATTTTGTTTGTCTATACTGTCGTACAATTTTGTTACGTCAACGTAGGAAAGTTGGAGGAACGAGAAGGCTAGTGCGCTGTTGATAATTAATTGGTTGATATTACTAGAATGTAGAAGAGGTTGTGAGTTCGAATCTCCCAAAAACAAAGTGAGAAGTTCTTGGAGGAAGGATGCCGATGGTCTATTTGGAAACAGCCTCTCTATCCCAGAATAGGGGTAAGGTCTGCGTACACACTCCCCTCCCCAAACCCCACTAAATGGGATTATACTGGATTGTTGCTAGAAGCATTAAAAGTATGAACGTGATAGACATAACCTAAGTCGCCACAAAAAAAAGTTAGCACTATAATTTAGCTTCAAAAGCTACATCAAATCTTGAAAAATTCTTCTTACGTAGAAATTACTGCATTATTAAAAATTAATGAGATTTATAGAGTATGAGTTCGAGTTGTAGAATCAATCACCGATCTTTTGCATTAGTATATATATATTCCATGCAGAATCAACCACGGATTTGTTTTGTTTATTACTTTTCAATTCTTTTTCTTTTTCTTCTTCTTGAACGAGCGCCCATGAAGTTTATACATCGAGTGCGGATACATGATCTATAAGGTTAATTAACTTTAACCTTTGCTAATTCTAGAGTGTTATTAAGGAAATTAAACAGTAGCACATCATGAATTATTTGGCCAATAAAGTTGAATCATTGCTACCTCGATCAGCAGTTGAACCGGCAGAAAACCTGGAAAAAAAGAAAAACTTCAGCAAGTACCCCCAAAGTTAAAGATTAGGTAATTCCTAGAGGAGCCTAGATAAAAAGTGAATACGTGCAATAAAATAATTGTCGGCCACTAAAGCTAAACTTTAGGAAATAGAAGAAGTAGTAGTACTGTAGTTCAAAATAATGGAGAACATCAAGGCCTGTGGAATGATGGTTGTAAAATTCGTCAATCTTTAATTAGAGTTTAAGTTCGAGCTTTAGAACTAAATCTTCCTTATAGGTCGCTTTACCCTAGAGTAATTTACTTAATGCGAATCTAAATCTATTGAGCCAGTGAATTTTAAATACCGATTAAAAAGGCAACTTAGTGCACTTAGTTTCTGCTATGTCGGGATCTGCAGAAAGACCGGACCACAAGGATCAATCGTACGCAACCTTACCCTACATATCAACTCATTAACCAAATTCAAAATTCCGATTGATTAACCAAATTCAAAATGCATTGGATATGCCACTTATATATTTTACAATGGGAAGTTAGGAGCGTGGCCTAAAGAATGAGACACAGGAGGACCGAATTGCTAGGCTTTAATGCCTATGAAATGAGGTTAAAATCAATCTTAGGACCCGTCATAGATTTTGCTAAAATAAACTTGAATTTTATTTGGCAAACACATATTTGGTCATAGATTTTGCTCATATTTTGGCAAAATTCCAAATCCCAAAACCAGTTCAACAGCTAGTTTTGGGTTAAATCCCTAATAATACACATATTTTTTCAAAATAAATGTGGGAAATATGTTTTGAAAACGTATGTCCAAACATATTTTCATCTTCAAATCAAATTTCACCGAAATCAGATTTTTCAAAATAAATTTGGGAATCTATGGTCAAACGTTAGCTTACCCACTATAATAAAATTCAATTTATTGCATAATACAAGGATAAAAAGGCTATAGAAATGGGGCGTGGTTGTGGTAGTGGGTTCCATTGGGTGGCTCTTCTCTATCGCTTTCCATGGCTTTAGGGAGGCATATGTATATATCTTTAATTTTGTATTCATATTTTTGCTTGTCATTGAAGAATTATTAGCTTTAGGGTCTCCATTTTTCCAAGATTTTCTTGTAGGTATGTACTGTAGTTAGCAATAACATAATCATTGTTTTCTATAATTTCGTAGGCAAATGTCAAACTATGCCACTACTAGAATCACAATGGTGTTTAAAATTTTAAAACATTCTGGCAACGGTAGACCAGTTGGGTGTTTCCTCATTCCCTACTAAATCTATTAAGAAAAAGAAAAAGTTAGCTATATTTGGTGACAATTAGTACAAGATTAGTCATGGCCGAGGAATCATACTTACTATATATATATATATATATATATATATATATATATAATCCTGAGAATAGTAAAGCTGATATGGCACCTTCCATAGATAAAGATATCAATTTATCTTTTTTCCTGTTTTTTTGCATTTCCCCCTATTTGTTTCCATTTATTTATATTTCTATTTAATTATTTTCTCAAAAGTCATGTTCTTCCAAAAAATGTGCAACGGTTGCAGCAATTACTACTAATAATTGCAATTTCTAAGGACGCCGTCTATGAACGGTTACAACAGTGATCACTATAATATAATCATTTATTTTGAAAAACTTCCTACTACTTTTTCTTTAGTCATCCTATATTCTGCTCATTTAATTCAGAAAACTATCCTTTGTATATTTATTACTAATTTATTACAATTAATACCTCAATACTAATTCTACCACAATTACTCATTCTACGTTATTGTTTCTGTTCAGATATCGAATGTACGTTACTAATTGTATTGGTCACTATAAATACTAAAGCACATCTTTTTCGTTACATACCTTTCTTCTTTTTTTTATTAATAATATTTTTTTACTTTTCATTCAAACTCTCTATAACAAAAAAATTATTTTTCTTGTACCTGTTGATCTGAGAGTGGGCCGAGGGAGTGGGAACTAGAAAAGCATATGTCGTTATGCGGCAGTAAGAGAAAGCATATGTCATATGTCGTTATGCGGAATACTATGAATTTTCAATGATATTAGTAGGAAGGGGACGGGGACTTGATTTGGTTCTTTGAGAAATGATAATAGCTTTTAATTTTCAAGAGGGGTTGAAAGGTATGAATACGAAAAGCAAAATAATACTACGAAAGTAAAAAATATTTTGATTTACTCTTAATATATTTTGTAAAATATTTTAGTATCTAAATTTTACTTTCAACATCAAATTATTCATGTATTATTTTGTCTTTTTTTGCAATTTATAGTATTTACTGAAAACTGCTTTATAAAAATAGGTAAAAATTTGAAGAAAAATGATGAATCGAGCATTAGAGTGATGGGAGAAGGTTACAAGCATTCCAGCTGATTTTTTGCTTCCATTATAATCCCCAACTATCACAAAAATGTAGTAGTTAACTTTCTTTGAAACATTATTTTCTTTGCATTTCTTTTTTTGTTTCTAAAATAAATTAATCGGGCAATGCTAGGATGCATTCATTTTTTAGGCTTTGATCTTTTGTTTAATTACTAATACAGAAGATTTTTCCGTTACCATATTGACTAATCAATTTTATTATTGTTGAAATAGTTATGTGCTATTAGGTGCTTCAATACATTTGGTCAGTAAATTTGAACATATAATAGACGAACATAATAAAAATTTGAAATTTTTTCTTTAAAAAAAGTATAAATAAACATGTAACTTATTCTTTCATACAAATCTAACTTGGAAATTGATAATGTGTTTCTAACTCTACTAATAAACTTTGTATATGCAGTGTGACAAAAATAAATATAGGAGGCGAGTGAAAACCCTCTTTGCGAACACAAAAGATGTAAATACAATTCAAGACAATTGTTTTAGGCTTTTTGTTGTGCGACTACTTTTTATTTTTACTTTTTTTGTTTGAAATGGAACTTTTAGAACTGGAGTTGTACATATATAATTTAAGACATCGTAAATCCTAAAAAGTAGAAATATTTGGAGCTCTTTAAATTTATATATAAAGGATAATTTTTATAATTATATTTTTATTGAATAAGGAAGTTGATAAATTTTTTGATATATATAAACAAAGAAATTTGAAAGAGGCATATCAAATTATAAGAGCAAGATCACTAAATAAGTTTTAATCAAGAAGAACTCTTGAGAAACATTAGAGTAGCTATTCACTTTATCGATTCATATGATCTAAAAAATAGATGTTGGATAAACAATAAGAAGGGAGGGAGGTATAATTAAGAGTATTCAAGAAGGAAAGATAACATTTCCGAAGGAATAAAGGTTGTAAATATTTAAAAAGAAATAAGAAAAAGTTAAGCACCGAAAAAGAGAGCGAAGAAAAATAAAAACTAGACAATAATGTTGGAATGAATATAGAAAAGGTGAAACTATATGAGAAAAAAATTATCAAGATGGAAACGATAAATAAGAGATAGCAAAAATGACGGGTAGACAAATACAAGAAAAATAACAAAAGAGGAAAAGGGTATTTCAAAATGTCAAGATAATAAGAATATTAAATGGGAAATCTTTTTCGCATCTTCTTTATTTGTAAAATTTAGAATAAAATCTTTTTATTATTTTTCTCTTTATGAAAGTAAGAATATATAGAACAACACTTGGATATACATATATTAAATTCCTAAAATTGTGAAAAGAGATGTTTTTTTTTTTTGTTGCTACAAAAAGGATTTCATTGATAATTAGGAACGAAGATACATAAGCTGATGCTGTTAACCTAAAAACAACTAGAAATCTTAAGAAAATAATTAAGATGTGAGGATCAAAATTATATGTGTACAATTAGTCCTTTTTGACTCGACATGAGTGGAATTTGGAAGCGAAGACTATGAATAATTTTTCACTCATTAGATATTAATTTCTGAAACATATATGTTTTAATCAATTGGATACTCTTTATTATTTTTAATATTCATTTATTAGAAGAAAAAATTCTGTCGATAATTTAACTGCGCGAAGCGCGGACAAATTTACTAGTTTATAATAAGATTTAATCCAAGATTAAAGGCTAAACCTGTGCTTAGGACTCTCTTTGCTCTAAAGACAAGAGTTTCATATGCCTTGTGGTCATGCATGAAACTAATGGGAAGAAAATTATTTCGTGTATATATACGACAATTTTGGTCAGTTTTATTGTTTGTGTACTTCATTAAGTTTGATATTTGATGATATAAAACGGAATTTGAGAATTTTTTTGTTCAAATAGAGCATGTGCAGCTCATGTATATTTGTTAGTTAGAGTGTTAGTTATAGCTGTTAGATAGTTAATGACAGCTGTTAATGAGGTGTATTAGTTTGATAAGTTAATTAGCAGTAGTTATTGGTTAGTATATATGTATAGTGTTAGCTACTGAATGGGCTAATAAAACAGTTGCCTTCTCCAAGTACTCTATTTTTCTCTCTCCTCTGATTCCATTAACGAGCAAGGTGTACATCCTTGCATTTCAGGATGGTATCAGAGCGGGAGTAATTGTTTCTACACATTGCATCTTGTTTAGGCTGAAATTCATAGAAAATTTTCAATTTGATCAATCATTGTTCGATTATTCTGAACAATGGTAGAAACTTCGATCAACCACACACATCCTTTATACCTAGGTCCATCCGACACTCGAAGCTTAGTTTCTATACCAGTGAAACTCGCTGAATCAGACAATTACGGGCTTTAAAGCAGGTCGGTGAGGATCTTACTTTTGGGAAAAAGGAATCTAGGGTTTGTTACTGGCACATGCAAGAAGGATCTGTACAAAGCAGTTGAATTGCAGGAACAATGGGAAACTTGCAATGCGGTGTTGTTGTCATGGATCATGAACATTGATAATAGGCAAGATTCATGTAATTTGGCGACTGTTTATGCCTCAGCTTAACTATGCTTCACTGTTCTAGGATAGTTAAATGACAATAAATTAGCTCTAATTGTGAATTTCATATTTTGCATGAGCGAGTTGCGCTTATGAAGACTTAGGACAGTTTTGGAGCTAAAATTAAAGCAAGGGAAGCCCCTCGGAGTTGAGTACGTGTGAAAGAAGAGAGAAAAGATGAGCTAAAATGATGACCCAGCTTAGCGCGGCCATTAGCGTGACCGCTCTATCTCAAAACCTTGAGGCAGAAGACTTTGCTATATGCGCGGCCTTTAGCGCGGGCACGAGCGCGACCGCGTTAGTCCAGTTCGGGGTACATAATTTCAGGGGTAAACTTGAAAGTTCGGGGGTAATTCCGCTTAACCTATAAGAGGTCCAGCTCGCCCAAAGGGATATTATCAAGGTTTTTACAGCTTAGTTGAAGGCAAGGAGAGGCAAGAGGCAAGGAGGATAATTCGACATCGAGTTCTTCCTTTCTTCCTTTTGTATTTACCATTTATGATGAATTTTGTTGTTGTTAGTATGAATACGATTATCAGTAGCTAATTATTTAGTCTAGGGTTTTGATGGAACCTATTGAAGGATGAACTTCATGTTATGTTAATATAGTTTGCCCAGTTTAATCTCAATTTGTTCAACTACATTCTTGTTGTAGTTAATTGATAGGATCCTCAATTAGCTGTGCCTATTTATTATGTATTATTCGGGAGAGAGTGCATATTTAGGTAATTGTTGAACAACACCACTCCCAAAGTATAGGAGGAATTAATAACCGAGGGTTTAAAGGTGGGATTAGGGATAACGAAACCGTATGTGCGATCTAAAGTGAGCCGTAATAAAAGGCAGCTAACGTAACTCAGGAGAGTGTGTCTTGTAAATTGTCGTAATTACTCGGGAGAGATTTACGGTACTATGAGTGTTCATAATCAATAGAGACGATTAGGCAATTCTATGCAAAACATAACAGGGAGGGATTCCATCAATAGAGGAAATCACAACCTTAGATCCTTCTCTTATTTGTTTACAACTCAATCACAGTTAGCTTTTAGTTTACTTAACGTTATTCAGTTATAGTTAGTAAAAACATCTCCAATTGTTATTCAAAATATCTGGAAAGTTGATTACGAAGAATTCAGTGAGTCTGACAAGAGTAATTGGTAGGTTAATTCCCTGTGGGATTCGACTTTGGGCTAAATACTCGGATTATATTTGTAACGACCGCTTGTCCTTTTTGTAAGTCATAGTTTAGCGTGATCAAATTTTGGCGCCGTTGCTGGGGAATTAACGGTGTTATCAATTACAGTTGAAAGAAATACAAAAATTCTTAGTGTAGTCATTTTTCTTTATTTTCAATCTATACATTGAATTTTAACGTTTGTTGACTTGGTTGTATAGGTGCATGCCTAGAAACTCATCGAGAACTGGTGAAGTATTTGAAGCATTATCAGATCTCGAGAAAGTTTTCAAGGCCTTAAATCAGGCCAACTGGAAAAACAAACAACAACAATCAACTAAACAACTCAAACCAGACATGGGGGATAACGTGTTAGACCCAGCAGCGCCAGTAGCACCAGTGGCACCTCTTGTTCCATAGGTTGCGCTATATGACTCGGCACAACCCATAATAGAGAATCTGGCCACAACGATATTAGTCCTATTGATACAGGCCAAATCTTTTCAAATCACGAACAACATGATGTACTTGTTGCAAAACAAGAGACTATTTTCGGGGTCATACATTGAAGATCCTCAACAGCAGTTGAAGAATTTCCTATCAATCTGCAAAACTCAAAGGCAGCCCAACGTAACTCAGGAAATAATAAAGTTGTTGTTGTTTCTATTCTCACTGACAGGAGCTGCCCAGACTTGGCTAAACTCACTCCCCATTAATTCCATCACGACTTGGAAGGAGTTATTCAAGCAATTTGTGAATAAGTTTCATCTACCCAACAAGATTGCTAAGCAAATTGATGAAATTTTGAGCTTCAAACAGAAATCAATGGAGACACTGCAAGAAACGTGGGAATGATTCAAAGGGATGTTGGTTATATGCCCGCACCACGGTATTCTATATCAGATGTTGGGGCAACGGTTTTATATGGGTTTGACAGATAGCGTGAAAGCTAATGTTGATGCTTCAGCTGGTGGAGCTTTGTTGAGCAATACATGGAGAGAAAGCTAGAGCTTGCTTGACAAGATGGCACAGAATTCGGGGTGGACAACTATGAGTGCACCTATCACTCTAGTAGTTTACTCAGTGCCCTTAGATCCATCGAACACTCTTGCTGAAAATATGGCCACATTAATGACATAGATGAGTATACTCACCAAAAAGGTGGAAGAGTCAGGGCAGAAGCAGCAGGTACACATTGTTGATACTACCAATGGGGGCTTATGCACATCTTGCATTAGTCAGCCAATTGACAACCAATGGAATGCAGAATTGGGGCCAACAGAATCAGCCATACATTCCAGTCCAGCCACAACTCAACAAAAGAAATATGGGAGGTATGCGACCTCACAATAATATGGCGCCCTACCAACGACCATAGGGATACAACAATCAAAATCAGCAGCAAGGTTTTCATCCTCCTCAGCAGCAACATGGTGGGAGACAGGAAGATGGGTTTGCTAGACTCGAGGCAATGATACAACATGTTATTGGGTCAAATGCAAAAATGAGTGAAATAGTAGATGCACATGAGTCAGCTATTACGAATATTGAAGTGCAGATGGGCCAGATTTCGATGTCTTTAAATAATCGTCCTCATGGGATATTGTCTGCAGACACACATGTAAATCTAAAATATCAAGGCCCGAAGCAGCTGATGGCAGTAAGTCTACGAAATGGTGGAGACTTAGACTTGGAGCAAGAGAGGGTTCAAGAAAGCAGACAGGCTGAGACACTTGTACCAATGCCCATTGAGCTAGATGATTCAATGAAACTGACAGAGGTGACAGTACAGCCTGCCCAGGAAGAACCCAATACACAGATTAAGGCTGAGAAAGAAGCTGAGTCAACCCAGGAACCGGTAGTTGAGGTGGTGTCTGAAAAAAAAAACCTAAATCATTAGGAAGAAGAGACCTCCAACACCATTCCCACAGAGGCTGGCCAAATACTAGAAAGAGGAATAATACAAGAAATTTTTAGAGATGCTTAAACAAATCCAGGTAAATATTCCATTGATTGATGCTTTGAAGGAGATGCTTGGTTATGCAAAAATGATGAAGGACTTGATGTCCCGAAAATTATTTCCAAGACTTGGCCACAGTGACTTTAACTCAGACCTGCAGTGCTTTGGTGACTAGACCAGTTGCTGAGAAGTTGTCTGACCTAGGGAGTTTCACAATTCCCTGCACCATTGGTAATTTTGCTTTTGCCAAGGCACTTTGTGATTTAGGGGCTAGCATAAATCTTATACCCCTGGCGATCTATAAGAGGTTGGGGATTGGAAGAGCTAGACCAATATCTATGTTGTTGCAGCTAGTTGACAGGACTATCAAAAGACCTTCTTGTATCTTGGATGACGTGTTTATTCAGGTAGGGAAATTTGTGTTCCCTGCAGATTTTGTGATTCTGGATTGCAGGGTAGATGAAGAAATTCCCATAATTTTGGGAAGGTCGTTCTTGGCCACAGGGAGAGCTCTTATTGATTGTGAAACTGGGGAGCTCAACATGAGGTTGAACGATGAGGAGATAACATTTAATGTGCAGAAATCTATGAGATGGCCAAGTGAATTCGCCAATTGTTGTCATGGATATAATTGTAGAAGCAGATGATGAGAGTTGACTATTGAGGACCCTCTTGCTACATGTCTTGTAAATTTAGATGAGGTGAATGGGAAAGAATTGGCAGAATGGGTGTTGGCTTTAGAGGACAGAGGGTTTTGGGATAGAACACTTGAATTCGAGCCCCTGCACTTAGAAAATAGAGAAACTCCTCCAGCCAAGCCATCCATAGAAGAACCACCAAAGCTGGAGTTGAAGCCACTGCCCACCCATCTCAGGTATGAGTTCCTAGGACCTAACTCCATATTACCTGTTATTATCTCATCTAGTTTGTTAGATGTACTAGCACAATAACTTTTGCAGGTACTCAAGGAGTGCAAAGACTGCCATTGGGTGGACCATGGCAGACATTAAAGGGATCAACCCGGCATATTGTATGCATAAAATTCTGCTGGAAGAGGGGCACAAACCTTCTAGGGAGCACAAAGAAGGCTGAACCCCAACATGAAGGAAGTGGTGAAGAAAGAGATGATTAAGTGGTTGGATGCGGGAATCATTTTCCCCATCTCTAACAACAACTAGGTTAACCCGGTGCAATGTGTTCCTAAGAAGGGTGGCATGACGGTGGTCAAAAATGATAACAATGAGCTGATCTCTACAAGAACCGTCACAGGCTGGAGAATTTGTATGGACTACAGGAAATTAAATCTGGCCACCCGGAAAGACCACTTCCCATTTCTCTTCATTGATTAGATGCTTGACAGATTGGTAGGGAGGTCCCACTTCTGTTTTCTAGATGGGTACTCAGGGTACAGTCAAATCTCCGTTGCACCAGAGGACAGAGAAAAAACCTCATTCACATGCCCATATGGAATTTATGCTTTTCGGAGGATGCCATTTGGCCTATGCAATACACCCGCCACATTCCAAAGGTGCATGATGGCCATATTCACTTACATAGTCGAAGACATAATGGAGATGTTTATGGATGAGTTCCCAGTGGTGGGAAACTCATTCGACGAGTGCCTTATAAATCTGACCCGAGTGTTGAAAAGATGTATTGAGACTAATTTGGTACTTAACTGGGAAAAGTGCCATTTCATGGAACAAGAGGGCATAGTCTTGGGACATCGGGTATCAAGCAAGGGAATTGAGGTAGATCGTGCTAAAGTAGACGTTATAACAAAGCTTCCACCCCCACTTCAATTAAGGCAATCAGGAGCTTCCTCGGGCATGCCGGTTTCTATTGGAGATTCATAAAAGACTTCTCAAAAATTGTCAACCCTCTCTGTAAGTTGTTAGAAAAAGATCACCCTTTCTTGTTTTTGATGATTGCAGGGTAGAATTCGAGGAGTTGAAAAAGAGGCTAATCACAACACCCATCATTATTGCCCCCAACTGGGAGCAACCATTCGAACTCATGTGTGATGCCAGTGACTATGCAGTGGGGGCAGTGCTAGGACAACAGAAAGACAAGCTAATGCACCCAATTTACTATGCCAGTAGAATGTTGAGTGAAGCCCAGCTGAACTACACTATGACTGAAAAGGAGATGCTGCCTGTGGTGTTTGCATTCGACAAGTTCAGATCATACCTGATTGGCTCTAAGGTAATTGTATATACTGACCATGCAGCTCTCAGGTACTTGATTGAGAAGAAGGAGTCCAAACCGCGCCTGATTCATTGGGTTCTATTACTACAAGAGTTCGACCTGGAGATTCGTGACTGTAAGGGCACACAAAATGAAGTTGCTGATCATCTATCACGACTTGAAGGAGCTGAAAACTCAATTGAGGTAGAGGATATTCTAGAAACCTTTCTAGATGAGCAGTTACTCCTACAAGCTTTGAGGAAGTGCCATGGTATGTAGACTTTGCAAATTACCTAAAAAGCGGTATATTTCCCTATGACCTTTTCTCTGTGCAAAAGAAAAAGTTTTATCATGACTGCTGCATATATTACTGGGATGGACCTTATCTGTTTTGAATATGTGTTTACAATATGATCCGGAGGTGTGTCCCTGAGATAGAACAATCTTCTGTTTTGCAGGCATGTCACGTATCGGCTTATGGCGGGCATTTTGGAGGAGTCAAGACGACAACAAAAGTACTAGAAGCTAGGTTATACTGGCCAACAGTGTTTAAGGATGCACATCAATGGGTGAAGGGCTGTAATGAATGTCAGCAAACTGGGAACATTTCCCATCGCCATGAGATTCCCATAAACCCAATTCAAGAGGTTGAAGTATTCGATGTCTAGGGGATAGACTTCATGGGCCCCTTCGTCAGCTCCTTTGGAAATAAGTACATGCTTCTTGCTGTAGATTACGTGTCCAAATGGGTGGAAGCTGCAGCACTTCCCACCAATGATGCAAGAGTGGTAGTGGGGTTTTGAAAAAAGAATATATTCACCCATTTCGGAACCCCGAGAGCTATTATCAGTTACGAAGGCACTCACTTCTGCAATCGAGCCTTGGAGAAATTGCTAGCAAAGTATGATGTGCGCCACAAGGTGGCAACACCATATCATCCTCAGACCAATGGACAGGTCAAAGTGTCGAGAGATAAAGAGTGTACTGACCAAGACTGTGAATGCCACAAGAACTAATTTTGTGAAAAAGCTAGATGATGCACTCTGGGCCTACAGAACTACTTTCAAAACACCAATTGGTATGTCACCATACAAGTTGGTGTTCGGGAAGGCATGTCACTTGCCAGTGGAACTAGAACATAGAGCTTGGTGGGCAATGAAACAACTGAATCTGGACATTGAGGTTGCAGGAACAACTAGAGTCACAGAATTGCATGAGCTCGACGAGTTCCAATATCTTGCTATTAAGACCACAAGGTTATACAAGGAGAGAACGAAGAGGTTGCACGACAAGAACATTATTGAACGAAATTTCAATCCTGGAGACATAGTATTGCTTTATAACTCAAGATTAAGGCTATTTCTGGGTAAACTCAAGTCACGATGGTCTGGACCATTTTGAATGGTCGAAGTATTCCCTTTAGGTACCGTAGAGATCGCCTCAGAGAAAGACTCTCATATATTTAGAGTCAATGGGCAAATATTGAAACCATATGTGGGCATGGAGGAACCCAAGAAAATGTTAGTGATCTATTTGACTGAACCTCATAGGTCGAGCGAGCCTTAAATGCACTTATTTGCGTCGTGCCGCGACGTTAAATCAGGCGCTGCTTAGGAGGCAACCCATTGATTTGTTGTAACTGACGTGCCACAATATTAACTAAGGCGCTAGTTGGGAGGCAACCCAATGATAGTTAGTAGTTGTTAATTTTGATTTTAGTAAGTACTAACCAATGTAGGTGAGCTTGGGCAGGTGATAAGTCCATCGAACGCGGAAAGAAAAGGTGAACAAATGGAAAAAATTTGTGCCCAGGAGCGCGCCCGCGCTACCAACCGCGCTACAGGCCACACTACCAACCGCGCTACAGGCCACGCATACGGGCAAACATTCCGCCTCAGCATCTCATCCACCAGCGCGCTCGCGCTATGGCCGCGCTAGAAGTGAGACCGTGCATATGGCCAAGTACACTATTTTGACTAGAGGGGCCGCGCTCGTACCATGCTACTACCCACTAGTTCCGCCGGTTTAACTTAACATTTTATTTTATATATATTTTTTAAAATTTTTTATTTTGTTTAATTGTGTTAAGTGTTAGTTACTCCCCCTCCCCTCCCTAACTATTCCCCTTTCTCTTCTTCATTCCCTAACGCAAAACCCCCCAGCCCTAAGTCCTTTCCTCTTTAAAAATTCATTCTTCTCCAAATTTCCCCCTTCTCCATACCCTCTTCTCCATAAACAAATTCCCCAAGACTCAAGCCCGACCCTCCACTACTCTTCTTCACTTCTCCCCACATTCTCTCACTACAGGTATGATTTCTTTTTGCTATTTTTTTTTACAGATTTTTTTTTATTTTTGTTTATTTATGTAGTAGCTTTTTTTTTCTTTTCTTAGTAGAAATTTGTAGTGTTTGTGTAGTTTTTATGGTTGGTGATGTTGGTGATATTGGGTTACAACATGTCTGAATTGGGGTGTGGGTATATAATGCCCACAAAGTATTTGTTTAAATGCCTCACTAAGTCTAAATGGGTACTTGTGATCAATTGTGCGAGTGAAGTCTGAGTAACTGCAATTGAGTCACACATTTTGCGCTGTGATAATACTATTCCTCTTTCAGGTACTATAGCTCCATCCAGGAAACGACGCACCACAGGTGCTTCTTCCAGCGGTCAAGCTGGATCGTCTAGGGCATGTGGGTCAACTCCTGATCGTTCCTTTGATAGTAATAGGTTCGACTCTGCCAAGGCTCAAGACTGCTTTGCGGATAAGGCCCCAAAGAAATCGATATCGGAAAGGGGCATAGATATAGGGTCGGTCCAGCTGGGCTGCCCTAATTTGTATAATGAGTTGGTAAGGCAGGGGCTACAAATCTTCCCTGAAGAGCCGGACAAGGGGAATGTGATTGTTGTCCGTGAATTCTACGCCAATGTAAAAGAACATGTGAATGGCATAGTAACAGTGCACAGAAAGGTGATGAATGCCTCTGTTGAGGCTATACGGAGGATATACCAGCTGCCCGCTCTTGTGGATCCATATGAAGACTATTATGAGATGTATGGCAGATCACATACGCAGTGGAAGAGGTTTTTTGCAACAATCTGTGCACCTGGCAAGGAAATTATATGGATGAAGTATGACCAGAAGTTTCACTCCACGACGCTAACCTTTGAAGGGAAGTGCTGGTTATATGTTATCAACAACCGCCTGATCCCATCTTCCAACACCACGGAGGTGAATGGTCCTCGAGTGGCTCTGATATGGTGCTTTATGAATAGTCACAACTTTGACGTGGCCAAGCTGATTCATGAAGATATGTTCACCCGTTGTCCAGTGAAAACGTATTGGTTCTTCTTCCCTTCCTTGGTTACTGGACTGTGCCGGGCAGTTCGGGTGCCGAAAAATCTGGCTGTGGATGGGATAGTGCCAAAAGACTCCAAGTTTTAAGCAGATAAGATAACCATTAGGAAGGAGCCGGTGGCAGCAGGTGGTGATGATAATGGTGAATCTAATGACTCTGAGGAAGAGGAGGCTGAGTAGGAGGATATGAGGGTCGAGTCACCAGCCCATTAGCAAATTACAGAGGCTTCAGTACCATTTGGGGCTGCTCGGGTTACCCGGTTCATAGCTTTGGTGCAGGAGGTGGCCGGACTACGTACCTTGGTCACTGACTTGGGTACACATGTTGACGCAGTGGCTGCCCAGTAGGTGAAATCGGAAAAGAAAATATTGGGCTGGCTGAGAGCTCTGGTTCGTGCGTGCAATCTGAACATAGACACGGTCTCCGATCAAGAGTAATCATTCAGGGAAGTTCCTTTACCTTACTATTCTTTATTTTGTATACCATGAGGACATGTCTTCCTTTTAAGTGTGGGGTGAGGGATACTTCAATGTATGTGTGTATATGTAACAACTTGACTGTTTTGATGTTTTCTTTGTTTTTCTTGATTGTTTTTGGTGGTTTTGAGTAATAGTCAAATTAGGTAAGTTCAAAGTAGATAAGTAGACTTGTCTCGACGACAAATCTCTTTTGACGGGGTTCTTGAGAGTCTAAGTCGACGTGAAAATCTGAAAAAAAAGAAATATGTTGGACTTTTCGTGATGACGGATCTTCTAGACAATTTTCTTAAGGGAAGTATGTCTAAAGAAAATACCAAAAAAAATTTCTTTGTTTTAGGTACTGTAGTAACTCCCCCTTGGTTTTTCTTTGGACCACGGTTCTTTTCCAAGGGTTTTGCTTGAACCGGGTATAGTTAGTTTTTTGTTTACTTTGTTTCTAGTTTTTAGTTAGTATTAATGGGCTATGAGCTAAAATAGAAAGAGAAATCCTTGGCATTGATACACCTGAACACAGTAGACACTAGAGTGTAACACTTAGTCTTAGTGATTGACTCTTGCTAGAGTGCCTTAAATTGTATGTTTGTAACTTACTTGAGTACTCAAACGAGAGTGTCTTGATAAGCCAATCTAGAGTGAGTCATGTACCATATGTGTGTGAGTTGTACTGTATTCTATGTTCTGTATTTGATGCCTAGAACTTGCTCCGTGTGTTTGCAAAGCGAAATAGTAGCTTTATTCAGTTTTAGAAGTGATATAGGCATTTCTTTGTTAAGCCAGATATATAAAGTAGACCCACATAAATGCAATACAACGTAGTTAACCCCGTTGAGCCCTAAGCTTATTTCTTTGGCAACCACATTACAAACCTTACCCAATTATTTGAACGGCCCCATCTGTTTGAACGCTTTTACCTTCCATGAGTACTTGAATGGTTATGAAATATGCAAAAGCTCAAGTGTGTGGTGGTGGTTTGGGTTTTTGAGTGGAACCGATGAAATAGAGAAAAGGTGCAGTAGTTTGAAAAAGTAAGAGAATAAGCACCAATTAAAAAAAAAGAGAATGAGTAAATGTAGTATTTGATAAGTGGTGACTTGATACAATTGCACCTAATGGAGTTGGGTGTTATAAATAGAAGTGTGGTGGAATGTCTGGTTTGACATCAGTATGGTTTTGAATGTTAATGTGAGTGTATTAAAAGTACTTAGAGAGGTTAGTCACTATATCCACATATATCATACCCGTCCCTTAGCCTACATTACAACCAAATGAAGTTCTAATTGATCTTAGACTGAACTCGACTAGTAGCGTAGTACACTACGGGCAAGCTTATGGTGCATCTGTGTGGCATGTGAATGTTCTTTTTGAGAGTGAGCGAATTTTGTCTATCTAAGTTCCTAATTGTTCTTAATATTATTATTTGTGGAACTAATCCCTTGTGTGATGTGAGGGCATGTGATTCACGAAGGAAAGGTAAGTCCTGACTTCTGTATAGAGTAATTTGAGTAAGTACGAATATATCACGACACGTGAGAGTCGACTTTTGAGGCAAAGATTGTACACTACTAGATGTAACTTTGGTGATTTGTTCTTGGTGTGATACGTTATGGAGAAAACATTAGTTAAGGAACCTTTATAGAGTGTGGTGGATTGCTCGAGGACTAGCAATGATTTAAGCGTGGGGTGTTGATAATAGGCTAGATTCATGTAATTTGGCGACTGTTTATGCCTCAGCTTAACTATGCTTCACTGTTCTAGGATAGTTAAATGACGATAAATTAGCTCTAATTTTGAATTTTATGTTTTGCAGGAGCGAGTTGCGCTTATGAATACTTAGGACAGTGTTTAGAGATAAAATTAAAGCAAGGGAAGCCCCTCGGAGCTAAGTACGTGTGAAAAAAGAGAGAAAAGATGAGCTAAAATGATGATCCAGCTTAGCGCGGCCATTAGCGCGACCGCGCTAGTTCAAAACCTCGAGGCAGAAGACTTTGCTATATGCGCGACCATTAGCGCGGGCACGAACGCGGCCGCGCTAGTCCAGTTCGGGGTACATAATTTCCGGGGTAAACTCGGAAGTTCGGGGGTAATTCCACCTAACCTATAAGAGGTCCAGCTCGCCCAAAGGGATATTATCAAGGTTTTTACAGCTTAGTTGAAGGCAAGGAGAGGAAAAAGGCAAGGACAATAATTCGACATCGAGTTCTTCCTTTCTTCCTTTTGTATTTACCATTTATGATGAATTTTGTTGTTGTTAGTATGAATACGATTATCAGTAGCTAATTATTTAGTCTAGGGTTTTGATGGAACCTATTGAAGGATGAACTTCTTGTTATGTTAATATAGTTTGCCCAGTTTAATCTCAATTTGTTCAACTACGTTCTTATTGTAGTTAATTGATAGGATCCTCAATTAGCTGTGCCTATTTAGTATGTATTACTTGGGAGAGAGTGTATATTTAGGTAATTATTGAATAACACCACTCCCAAAGTATATGAGGAATCAATAACCGAGGGTTTGAAGATGGGATTCGGGATAACGAAACACTGGATGCGATCTAAAGTGAGCCGTAATAAAAGGTAGCTAGCGTAACTCGAGAGAGTATGTCTAGTAAATTGTCATAATTACTCGGGAGAGATTTACGGTAGTAAGAGTGCTCATGATCGATAGAGACGATTAGGCAATTCTATGCGAAACATAACAGGAAGGGATTCCATCAATAGGGGAAATCACAACCTTAGATCCTTCTCTTATTTGTTTACAACTCAATCATAATTAGCTTTTAGTTTACTTAACGTTATTTAGTTATAGTTAGTAAAAATATCTCCAATTATTATTCAAAATATCTGAAAAGTTGATTATGAAGAATTCAGTGAGTCTAACAAGAGTAATTGGTAGGTTAATTCCCTGTGGGATTTGACTCTGGGCTAAATACTCAGATTATATTTGTAACGACCGCTTGTCTTTTTTGTAAGGCATAGTTGGGCATTATCAAACATGTGTGTGTAGAACTCCTAGGTGGTATCGTCTATGCATCAGATGCACATCTCGTTTGAGAAGGCCTACGAGAGAGATTATTTGACAAGGTCAGGTCAATCAAGTGAGGATTTTTCAGTTATTGCAACATTATCACAAGGAACTAGCTCAGTTTCAGTTTACTTATTGAAATTGAAGGAGCTTTGGCATGAATAAGATGTTTCAGGCCCATTCTCTAATTGTAGATGTCCAAAATCAAAGGAGAATGTGGAAATGATGCACCAACAATGAGTAATGCAATTCCTAAGTGGGCTTAAATGATTCGTATGATCAAGCGCGCAGGCAAATCCTGATGAAGACCACTGCACCAAACTTCAAACAAGCATATGATATGATTGTATAAGATAAGAGTCAACAAATGATTGGTGCTAATATTGTGACTGATACGGCTGATGTTATGGCAATGCAAGCAGGAAGAGGTAAAGGCTTTCGAGGAAGGAAGCAATTTATACAATGTGAGCACTATCACATGAGGAACCACACGAAAGAAAATTGCTACAAACTCATTAGCTTTCCATCTGATTTTGATCAAAGGAAGAAAACTGGTGCTCAGAATTATTATCGAGGAAAACCAGACAACTGGAAGAGAGAGTCGCTTGCTGTTGTGAATCATGTAGATGTAGGCTCATCCTCTCAAGCAGCTGAAGGTGGGCAACTCATGAAGCCTGCTGACAGAGGACATTACTTCACTGATGAACAATATAGCCAGATACTCAGCCTTCTCAGCAAAAATTTTGGGGAATGTCAAGCAACTACAATAGGTAAGGTCACAAGCCTAATGTCTAAATTAGACCAACAATTTGATCAAAGGGACAGAGATTAGATTGTTAACTCAGGGGCAACTCATCACATTGCTTCTAGTCTAGAATTGCTTGTCAATACCAAGAGCACAGATAGGTTCATCAGAGATAAGGTACACTTACCTACATGGGAGAAAGCTGATATTACTCGCATTGGTAATACTGCACTATTTGAAAAGGAAGTAATCAGAAATATGCTTTATGTACCTAATTTTAGGTTCAACATATTATTAGTTTCAAAGCTAACCAAGGCATTACCTTGCAATGTCAATTTCTTCCTTGACTTCTGTGTGTTTCGGGATCTTTGGAGTGGCAAGGTGAAGAGGATTGATAAAGAAAAATGGAGGACTGTATGTGCTCAAAGGTGGTAGATTGGCTAATAGACTAAAGGCAATAAATGCATTGAGCAGAGTGGTTGAACGAGATAGCAGCCTGTGGCATAAGAGGATAAGTCATCCTTCACTATCTGTCATGAAGAATACGAGAGCCTTACATGTTAATACTAGTAGTTTAGCACAAAATACCTGTTTTGTATGTCCATTGGCAAAGCAGACAAAATTGAGTTTCCTCTTAGTGACTCTAGATCTAATGTTCTGTTTCACCTTGTACAATGGACTTATGGGGACCTTATAAAATTTTAACTTTTGATAGAAAATACTATTTTCTTACAATTGTGGATGGTCACTCTAGGCATACGTGGATATATTTTTTACATATGAAAGCTGAGGTTATAGTTATGATGAAACAATTTCTAACCATGATTCAGACCTAGTTTGGAACTTCAATCAAGCTTATTAGATCAGATAATGGGACTGATTTTCTCAATACTCAGTGTGCAGAATTGCTAAATGGTCTTGGCATAATTCATCAAAGCAGTTGTCCCTATACCCCTCAGCAGAATGACATAGTTGAGGAAATATAGGCATATCTTGGACACTGCTAGAATATTAAAGCTTCAAGGATCAATACCTATCAAGTATTGGGGTATTTGTGTGAAAAAATAATATACTTGATCAACAGAATGCCTTCTAGTGTCCTAGGGGGAAAGACACCTTTTGAGCTATTGTACCACAAGAAGGCATCACTGAAGCATTTGAAAGTACTCAGATATTTGTGCTTTGCAACAGTCTTACCCTAGGGAGACAAGTTTGCAAAAAGGGTAAGGATGTCTGTCTTCTTGGGGTATTCAGAGACACAAAAGAGGTATATACTCCTAGACCTGAAAACCAAACAATTTTTCACATATAGAGATGTGAAATTCAGAGAGTCAATGTTTCCTTTTGCTCGTAAAAATAGTGGTACTTGGCCACAGATTGCTAACAGCCATCAGGAGTTGAATTATATATGTATTTTCCCTATACATTGAGACTATGAAGATTAGATCCACAACTAAAACTCAAAATATGCCAGCTGAAGGAGAAGAGTCAATCCATCATGAGGAAGTAATTCAAACTGATCTGCAAATTCATGAGCTGCAAGACACATGAGTGAATGAGGAAGAAACACAAGCTGGAACGGAAACTAATGTCTCATGCAACTCAAGAAAGTGAATAATATCAAGAAAGTCCACATCAAAATATAAGTGGACAAATAATACAAATGCAGAACCACAATATGGTAGAAAATCCATCAGAAAGTCCAATGAGCCTATTTGGATGAAAAATTATGTCATCAGTAAGAAGTCCAACGCATGTAGTTATCCACTCTCAAACTATTTGTCCTATGACAAAACTACTCCTAGCTATCAATGCTATCATCAAAGTTCTCTCAACTAGTAGAGCCACAAACATTCAAGATAGCAGTATAGGATAATAGATGGGTGGAAGCAATGAAGCAGGAGATCAAAGCCTTAAAAGATTATAAAACATGGAGCATAATTGACTTATCAAAAGGAAAGAATATAGTGGCTCAAAATGGGTGTATAAGATCAAGTACAAGTCAAATTGTGAAATTAAGAGATTCAAGAAGAAGTTGATTGCAAAAGGATATAGTCAAAGAGAGGGGCTGGACAACCATGACACCTTCTTACTAGTGGCCAAAATGGTGGCTGTGAGATTTGTGAAATTATTAGCAGCTTCCAGGGGCTGGAATTTATTTCAATTAGACGTGTACAATACCTTTTTACAAGGTGACTTATTTTAGAAAGTATACATAGAGTTATCGGAAGGGTTCAGGCAGCAGGGTGAGAAAAAGGTTTGCAAGTTGTTGAAGTCTTTGTATGGGCTCCAACAAGCCTCGAGGCAGTGGAATATCAAATTAACTGAGGCATTACTGAGTGCGGGCTTTGTTCAAAGCCATCATGATTATTCATTATTTTCTTTAAGGAAGCAAGATAATCTTGTGATTGTATTAGTGTATGTAAACGATCTTCTAATCACAGGAAATAGTGTAGAGTTAATTGGACATACCAAAGCTATTATGCATCAGCAATTTAGAGTCAAGGACTTAGGAGAACTCAAATATTTCCTAGTCATTGAAGTTTTGAGATCCAAGACTGGAATTCTACTAAATCAAAGAAAGTACATAGTGGAGTTAATCTCAGAGTTGGGTTGAGTGGAGCTAAGCCAGCCTCTATACCTCTATTGGCAAATGTCAGACTAACTACTGCAGAATATGATCAAACAAATGGTGTTAAAGATGATGAGTAGAAGACATCAGTTCCTATCAAAGATTGGTGAGTAAGCTCTTATATATTACTATCATTAGGCCTGATATCAACTATGTAGTGCAAACATTAAGCCAATTTATACAAAGGCCTAAGAAGTCTTACTGGGAATCAACAATGAGAGTTGTAAGATACTTGAAAGGGGCACCTGGGCAAGGCATTTTGATGAGTTCTGGAGATGCAGAAAGACTCACATGCTAGTGTGATTCAGATTGGGTTGCATGTCCTAATACCAGGAAGTCTATCACTAGCTATGTTGTAAAGTTTGGAGATAGCTTAGTGTCATGGACATCAAAGAAGCAACAAACTATATCCAGAAGTTTAGCCGAGACTGAATATAGGAGTATGGCTGCAGCAGTAGCAGAAATAACATGGCTATTGGGGTTGCTCAAGGAGTTGGGAGTTCATGTTGCTTCACCAATGACAATTTTTAGTAATAACAAATCAGCCATACAGATTGTAGAAAATTCAATCCTACATGAGAGAACAAAGCATTTCGAGTTTGATTACCACTTCATTTGAGACAAGATTAAGGAAGGAGTAGTCAAGACAATTCATGTGAGTAACAAAGATCAACAAGCAGATTTGCTGACGAAGGGGCTAGGGACTACACAACACATGTATCTACTTGGCAAGCTTGGTGTGCTCAATTTCTTGCACCCTCCAGCTTGAGGGGACATGTCCAAATAGAGGATATGCAACTCACGTGTATATTTGTTAGTTAGATTGTTAGTTACAACTGTTAGGTAGTTAATGACAACTATTAATAAGCTGTGTTAGCTTGATAAGTTAATTAGTTATTGGTTAGTAATATATGTACAATGTTAACTACTGAATGGTCTAATCAAACAGTTGCCTTCTCTAAGTGTATTGGGAAAAATTGCATTTATATATGTAAGTGACATGTTGAGACACGTGGACTAGTCAAATAGTCAAAGAATTATAATTAGTCAAGAGGCATGGGTAGCAATAGAAACGAGCAGAGGCAAAGGAAGAGGCACAAGAGGACATTCGAAGGATTCAGCGCCCGTACCTATTTAAGTCATTTATCAAAAGGAATAGATCTGACCATAATAAAGAGCGCATATACGAAATTCGACAAGCATTAAACACTGGATACGTTAGAGAATTTGTATTGATTACAATGATTGTGTAACGTAGCATTCAATGTCTTTAATTATTCATAATAGCCTCATTATGATTTGGGGAAAATGCATATCTTCAAGATACCTATAAAAGGGAGGTATCTGGTCACTTGTAAACACAAGATACGATTGGAATATACTTTGATTCACTTGTTTTTCTCCTGATTACATTCTGGTTAACCCAAATTACTTTCTTCTACATATTCTTTTAATTATCAGTAACCCGCGTTCTTCTAAATTCTAGCTTTGACTAAAATTCTATTTTTTTGGTTAAACAAATCGGTTCCGTTATCGGGAATCTGATAATCTATTTTCTTTTCACTTGACCTTCCTTGTTGCATCAATTATGTCGAATAACAATGACAACACCCCAGGAAACCAAGAGAACCAACAAAGTCAGGGAGGTCCACAGAATATTAACATTCAAGTTCCTACTCCACAGGACTCTCCACGACAATCTCGTGAGGGTACTCCTGATAGATCTCAAATAAACGAGTATGCTCAATTTGAAAATGCTGAAGCTGTTGATGAAGCTTTGCAGAAATTAATTACTGCTGAGGTCAACAATGTTGTTGAGGCGCTTGTTAACCAGTTACCTGTTGCAACACCCACACCTACTCCAAATAATAACACTATAGAAAACCCTCATTCCGGGCTTGTTAACTCAGGCAGCGATGGAACTCCCAGTAAACCGCAGGAGAGAGAACCAGGTAAGGTAATTAATTCTAATTTACAAAATTTAGTACTAACCTTGCAGAAACAGCTGAAGGAGCAAAGTGAGCACATAGAGCAGATACCCAGGGTGTCGCCCATAATCAAAGGGGTAGACATGAACAGATATTCGCAACAACCCTGGAAGCCAAGTGCTGCCCTACTCCCAATTCCAAAAAAGTTCAAAATGCTTGATATTCCAAAGTATGATGGAACAACAGACCCACGAGACCACGTGACTGCATTTACAACGGGCGTAAAAGGCAATGATTTGACTAAGCAGGAGATTGAATCGGTATTAGTCATGAAATTTGGTGAAACACTCACCAAAGGAGAACTAACATGGTATTCCCTTTTACCTAAAAATTTTATAAATTCTTTTGCTAAGCTTGAAGATTCTTTCATCAAAGCACACTCGGGAGCTCAAAAAATGGAAAAAAGAATGGAGGATATTTTCAAAATCAAGCAAGGAGATTCAGAATATCTTAGAAAATTCGTGGAAAGATTTCAACGTGAAAGAATGACATTGCCACGTGTACCTGATAACTGGGCAGCTATAGCTTTTACAAGCAATTTGAATGAAAAAAGCTCGAAAGCTACGAGGAGACTCAAGGAAAGCCTTCGAGAATTCCCAGCTACAACATGGAATACTGTTTATAACAGGTATAGTACGAAGTTGAGGATTGAGGAAGATACTGTTCCACGATCTCAAAAAGAAGAAAGTATACGTTTAAGACGTGTAGAGACCGAAAAAAGATCCGGTAAAAACAGGTACGAGCCCTATATGGGACCTGCGGGAAAAGACTCATGGTCAAAATAGGATAATCAAAGGCACGATCACAGATCAAGAAACAGAGAATCAGGTTCTTCATCAAGATTTAGGAACGAGCGAAACAACTATGAGTCACGGGATGATGATAGAAATATAAAAGCGAGATTCGTAGGTTACAACTTCAACGTCAGCACCTCTGAGTTCATAGCTGTTTTGAAAAACATGGGAGATAAGGTTCAATGGCCAAAGGAAATGAGATCGAATCCAAACAGGCGCAACCCTGACCATTGATGCGAGTTCTATAATGACCACGGGCATAAAACAGCAGATTGCAGATTTTTACAAAGTGAATTTAATCATTTATTAAAACAAGGATATCTTACTGAGTTGTTTTGCTAGAAAGGCAAGAAAGCTTACATGAAGAACAGGTAGGAGCCTCCAAAACCACCTTCTCCCTAAAGAACTGTTAACGTTATAAGTGGGGGTGAAGACATCAATGGTGTATCATATACTGCAGCTAACAAAACTTCCAAAGTAACTATTACCCAAGGGAAATGGGTGCGGCATGTTTTAGAAGAAGGCAATATTACATTCAATGATGCAGATACAGATGGCATATTAACCCCTCATAACAATGCACTGGTAATATCTTTAATTGTGCATGATACTAATGTGAAACGAGTTTTGATTGATCCAGGTAGTTCCGTGAACATTATTTTGCTAAGAGTGCTACGTGAGATGCAAGCTGAAGATAGAGTAATACCAAAGGTGCATACTCTATCTGGATTTGATAATTCTAGTGTCGTCACGAAAGGAGAGGTAACACTCACCACTTTTGCTGAAGGAGTCGTCAAAGATACAAAGTTCCAGGTAGTAGACATGGAGATGGCTTACAACATGATTCTGGGGAGACCATGGATCCATGAAATGGATGTTGTTCCTTCAACCTTACATGAAGTTATCAAATTTCCATTGCCATAGGGAATCTGTCAAATTCGCGGAGATCAACATACATCCAGGGCTATTAACTCCGTTGCAGATACAAGCACGAGAAGTGAAGGTAAATAGCAATCACAGAAGGCAGTTGAGGACATCACAACACAAACCTCAACTAAACAAGGGAAAACAAATGTAGACTCAAGGCCTGATATCATTCAAGAACTAGAAGAGAATGAAAATATCAAAACAACGATAGAGGAATTAGAACCTGTCGTGTTATTCGCTCAATGGCCTGATAAAAAAGTCTATGTCGGAGCTAATCTTGACCAAGGAATGAAAGGTAAGTTAACTGAATTTTTGAAAACTAACATGGACTGCTTTACTTGGTCCTACTCCGACATGACAGGAATACCACCGGGGTGATGACTCATAAACTAAATGAAGATCCGTCATATCCTCCTGTGAAGCAAAAGAAAAGAAAACAGGGAACTTTCAAGAATCAGGTGATTCAAGAAGAAGTCCAAAAATTGCTAAAAATTGGTTCCATTCGAGAGGTAAAGTATCCTAACTGGTTAGCCAATACTGTTGTGGTTCCAAAGAAAAATGGTAAGTGGCGAGTTTGTGTAGATTATACAGATCTTAACAAAGCATGCCCTAAAGATTCTTTTCCACTACCACACATAGATCAATTGATTGATGCAACTGCAGGTCACGAATTATTAAGTTTTTAGATGCATATTCAGGTTATAATCAGATTAAAATGGATCCAGAAGATGAAGAAAAAACTTCATTCATAACAGACAAGAGGACTTACTATTATAAAGTAATGCCCTTTGGTCTAAAGAATGCAGGTGCAACATATCAGAGGTTAGTTACCAAAATGTTTCAGGAATATTTAGGAAAGACTATAGAGGTATATATAGATGATATGCTTGTTAAAACTCAGTACTCAAAAAATCACATATCACACTTATCTGACACATTTTCAATTTTGCGCAACTTTAATATGAAGTTAAATCCCGAAAAATGTGCATTTGGCGTTGCATCAGGCAAGTTTTTGGGTTTTCATATTTCTAGCTGTGGAATTGAAGTAAATCCTGCACAGATTAAAGCCATTGAGGAAATCCCTGACATACTTTCAAACAAGAAAGAAGCTCAAAGATTAACAGGGAGAATTGCGGCCTTGAGAAGATTCATCTCTAAATCATTAGAGAAGTGTTTTAAATTCTTCTCAGCCCTTAAGAAGCAGGATCATTTTGAATGAAATGAGGAATGTCAACAAGCACTTAGGAATTTGAAAACGTACTTATCAAATCCACCTTTGTTGGAAAACCAAAGGCTGGGGAAAAGCTACTCCTCTACCTACTGTTTCGGAAGTGGCGGTAAGTGCTGTTTTGGTCCGAGAAGAGCAAGGTAAACAATCCACTATCTATTACGTAAATAAATCTTTGTTAGATGCAGAGACGAGGTATCCTCAGTTAGAAAAACTTGCACTTGCGTTAATCATGGCATCTAGAAAGTTAAGACCTTACTTTCAGTGTCATCCTATCATTGTGGTAACTACCTACCCTTTACGTAACATGTTACATAAGTATGAGTTATCAGGTAGGTTAGCTAAGTGGGCAATAGAGTTAAGTGAATACGAAATTGCATACCAACCTAGAACTGCTATAAAATTACAAGTATTAGCTGATTTCGTGGCTGATTTTAGTCAGGGAATACAGTTAGAAGCAGAAAAAGAATTACAGGTGTTCAATGGAGCTAACCCAGGAACTTGGACTTTATTCACTAATAGCTCATCTAGTGTGAGAGGAGCAGGTTTGGGGGTCGTATTAGTACCACCTACGGGTGAAACCATTTGGCAAGATATTAAATGTCATTCCCATAACTAACAATGAGGCAGAATATGAGGCTATGATTGCAGGTTTAGAACTGGCACAGAAACTTGGCATAAATCAGATTATAATCAAGAGTGATTCACAACTCATAGTTAATCAAATGCTGGGGAGTTATACATCCAGGGAAGCAAGGATGCAGTAGTACTTGGAAAAGGTCGGGAATTGATAAAACAATTTCAAGATCGGAAAGTTAGACAAATACCCAGGGACAAAAATCTTGAAGAAGACGTCCTAGCTAATCTCGCATCTGCGGCCGACGTGGCAAACGATGCAAATGCCTCAGTGATATATTTATTTCATTCAGTTCTTGATCCTGATGCGAATGAGGTAAATTTTAATAAGTTAACCTGGGATTAGAGGAACAAAATTGTTGCTTTTTTGCAGTATGGAACCGTTTCTGATGACAAGAAAAAGGTTTATGCGCTTTGAAGACAGGTCGCTCGGTACTGCTTAAAACAAGACAATCTATATCGTAAAATATTCGGTGGTCCCTTAGCAAGATGCCTTGGACCTTCGCAAACAGAGTATGTAATGAGAGAAATACACGAGGGTCATTGCGGGAATCACGCAAGTGAAAGATCACTAGTAAGAACCTTAATTAGGGCAGGTTATTACTGGCCTAAAATGGAAGAGGAGGCAGAAAGTTTCGTGGCCAAATGTGATAAATGCCAGAGGTACGGTAACAATATGCATAGACCTGCGGAATTATTACATCCGGTCATTGCATCATGGCCATTTATGAAATGAGGAATGGATATCGTAGGTCCATTACCGCAAGCAAAAGGACAGGTAAAGTTTTTGCTTATTCTCACTGATTATTTTACTAAATGGGTAGAGACAGGTGCATTCAAACAGGTGCGAGAAAAGGAAGTCAGAGACTTTATTTGGCAGAATATCATATGTCGATTCGGCGTACCAAAGGAGATCGTATGTGATGATGGTCCTCAGTTTATTGGAGCTTAGATCACAGAATTTTTTCAAAGCTGGCAAATTAAAAGGATTACGTCAACACCCTATCATCCGGTGGGTAATGGATAGGCAGAATCAACGAACAAGGTTATTATCAACAATTTAAAGAAACGACTAGAGGAATCAAAAGGAAACTGGCATGAAGTGTTACCTGGAGTTTTATGGGCATATCGCACAACTGCAAAAACAAGTACAGGAGAAACACCGTTCTCATTGGTTTATGGAGCTGAGGCTTTAATTCCAGTTGAGATAGGGGAACCAAGTACACGGTTCACACAGGCGACACAAGAATCTAATGACGAGGAGATGCGGGTCAACCTAAATTTACTCGAGGGCGGAGAGAAGCTGCTTTAATAAGAATGGCAGCACAAAAGCAAGTCATAGAACGATACTACAATAGAAAAGCACGCCTCAGGTTCTTCAAAATTGGGGACTTCGTGCTTAAAAAGGTTTTTCAGTCTACAAAGGTAGCTAACACATTTAAATTAAGTCCAACATGGGAAGGACCCTACAGAGTGTGTGATGTTGCAGGAAAGGGAGCATATGAACTGGAAACAATGGATGGCAAAATACTACCTTCGCATTGGAATGCTGTTCATTTAAAGGGATACTATTTCTAAGAAAAACCCACGGTCAGGTATAACCATTTTAAATTTCATTTTTGAATTGTTAAAATTTTACTAACTATTTTAGATGATAGGCAAAACGCTAACCCGTACTAAATGATGAGTCACGACCTATAAGGCACATGGAGTAACCTAAAATTCCTGGCCTAAGGTTACAATTATTCTGATAGAAATGCAAACGGGTTATGCAGTATTCATCTATAATCGTCCCTCCGAGTCCCGTATGTTTTTCCTTTTTAGGAAAAGGACCAAATGAGAGAAACTATCAAGTTCTCGAGGCTTCATACTTCAACACTCAAACACTTGAGGGACTACATAATATACACGAACATGTGTATAAAGAAGGCAAAGAAGATTAAGGAAAAATCAAGCCTGAAAGAGTCAAATGCAGAGTAAAAGTCATAAAGCCACGAGATAAGGCCAAAGAAAAACCTCACTATAGTTAGGGTAAAGGCTATGTACTAAACGGGTTATAAGGAAAAACCCTGTGTCTATTATTCTTCTTTTAAATCTGTTACAAGAAAAATAATTACGAGAAAGTTATAGATGTAATTCAAATACATGTAAAGTTTTATTCGGAACTAGACAAGGTTCAAAAATAAAAACTTGTCAAAGTTATCTTAGAGAAACATATGTATTCCTATTTCATTTATCGTATGATAACACCGCTAGTTCTGAAGTTAAAGCTCGTACTCGCTGCTCTAAGATATTCTTGCTCTCTTGTAAGTTCTCTATATCAAGCTGTGCACTCTCAAATTGCCCCTTCCAATTGGTTGCTTCCAATTGAGAGTCACGTGCTATCTTCTCCAAAGGGGCAATTCTTTTCATCAATTCTGTGCTGATAAGATTGGCCTAAAAAAAAGAAATAAGAATCTCAAAGATGAAAAATTTTGCAAAGTAAAAAAGGGAGAGAAGAAAAATACCTTCAGAGTGGCATGCACGATATCATTCATTTAAGTCAGGGAACTATGGCTCTCCAGCTTTGCTTTTTCAATTGGGCCAATAAGAGGCTCCAGCCATACATCCGCCTGACCTGACTTTCTCAAAAGGCTGCTCTCAGTAGGAACTTCAATAATTACCCGCCTCATAGTGACACTTCTACTTGAAGAGCCTGTTTCAGTATGATGAATGATATGAGGGGTAATAGTCAAAGGAGGAGCCGAAGAAGAGGTAAGAGCAGTAGAAGAAGGAACAAAAATAACTGGGGCCGGTAAATAAGGAATCACAGGCACGGATAATGAAAAAGACGATAAAGGTACTTCGTCTAAAACAGGCCCGACATCTTCACGACCAAATCCACTGACGAAAAGTTGGTCAATAGACTCACAAGTATCATGAGGAGTGACGTCATCATCAGGAATTATTATTGGGGTTTCAACAGGTTCGGTAAGAGAAACCGAAACTTCAGCTTCGTTATTGGAAACGATGCATCTCCTAATTGTATTTCTAACATTTTTGGGGTTTTTGTTTAATAACTACTATTATCAACTACAAGTTTAAGCTAATTTATGCTGAAGGGATATGTACTAAGTTGTGATTAATATAGAGAAAGGCACTAGGGTCGTGGCATCACCTAGGTGGTTAACTAATGGGTAGAAACTACTAATAATAGATTGACATATTTGGGATCAATGTTATAACCGTTACACAATTGTACCCACTCTCACACCTCTCGGTAGGGAGAGCGAATTTGCCCAATTGACTCTCTCGAGACCAATTGGGTAGGCCAATTAGACCAAACAACTTGGGTTCAAGTAGGGTGATTACTCTCTCGAGGTTTAACCCGTTAATTGGGACTATCATTTCTCATGGGTCCACCCCAATTCCTTGTTGGGTCAATTTTGGGGTCAAAGACTCTCTTTCTCAAGAAGAGTCAAGACCCACTAAGCTAGAATCAATGTTTGCAACCATCAATCCTTATTTAAACCATAAAATTAACCCAAATAACAAACACCCAATATCAATCTATCATTAAGAAGCAACACCCATTAATTACCCACACTAGGGTTGAGCCACAACCCTAGCTAATGGGTTTAGCTAGACATAATTAAAGAAGAAACTGAAGAAATAGAAAGATGAAACAACCATATTAATTAATTACTAATGTTAAACTACAATAATCTATGATGAAACCAAGCTATAAATGCCCAAAATAGGCCAAAACATAAGTCTCACGAGTGCAACAGCTATCAGATGTACAAAACTTGACCTAAAAATGGTAAAATATTCTATTTATAGTGGGTTGGAAAAACTGGACAAAAATGCCCCTGCGGGGTTAGTGCAGACCGCACAAAGTTGGCACGCGGCCGCACTGGGTTGCTTGACCTCTGAATCTTACTCTCTGAAGATGGTGATGCGGACCGCACAAAGTTGTTGTGCGGCCGCATGAATGGTTTTGGCAGCTTCTCTGAACTTCACTGACGCGATCTGCGTGACTATAGAGTGCGGCCGCATGGAGAGGGACGCGAGCCGCATGAAGTGGGACGCGACCACGTGGTTTGCTTCTGGAATATGACACTCTCTGAACTTCTTGGACGTGACCGCATAGCAAGATTGTGCGACCGTATGAGTGAGACGCGGCCGCGTGGTTTGCTTCTGGAATATGACACTCTCTGAACTTCTTGGACGCGACCATATAGCAAGATTGTGCGGCCGCATGAGTGAGACGCGGGTCGCATGAAGTGGGACGCGGCCGCATGAATTTGACTTGTAGTTCCACAGTCTCTGAACTGCTATGGTGCAGCCGCATGACATGATGGTGCGGTCCGCACCAAGTTCTGAATGTACTTACTTTAATGATCTTTGACACTTGAGCAGGTTTCACTCCAATTTGAGCCGATCTTTGACGATTTGTCACTTTATAGCTCAAACCTGCAATCAAGCGCAATCTGTAAGCATTTTGGGACTATTTTGTAGCAAATTACACTCAAAGCGCAGGCAAGTATGGGTATAAAACATGTTAAAATCCTACTTATCAACTCCCCCAAACTTAAACCTTTGCTTGTCCTCAAGCAAACAAAATAAGACCCACCCCTCAAAGGCAACATCCAAGCAATTTCAGCTTATCCTAAAGTAACCTCAACAAGCATCAATTGGGACTAACAATTGCCCTCAATGCGAATGCATCATTAACACATTTAAACTTTGAAAACTTGTGGATCAAGTGTGACACAAGAGCATCAAGAGTTGACACATTTCATCAAAGAACTTTTCTCAATTACTTTGGTCATTGTGGAACCCAAACTCACACATCCTCAACTCTCCCTAAGTGAACCTCACCTTTTAGAGTATTGACACACAAACCGAGGTTGATGGATTTTCACTCATCTCTCTCAAGGAAGAGGCCACAAGTCCGGCTCTAAGTACCATATGCTTGCCCCTTATGTAAGTATCCACTAATGTAGGTTCCCTTCAACTCAAAATCATGTAGGGCTTTTGTGGAGTCATTGTGAAGGCTTTTGGGTAAGGGTAGGACATATTTTTGTTCAAGTGGGTTCAATCTTCCCTTAAGCACTTCTTTTGATTCATTTTGGCACACTTTCTTGACTCATTTGAGTATTCACTTCTTTTTCAAGGGGTTAGAGAGACACATTGTCACCCTTGCTTATGCTATTCAACACTTTTATCCTTTTTCTACTTTTTTTCACACTTTTTTTCACTTTTGTTTTCTTTGAATCCCCTTTCTGACCTTATTCAATTCAGTCTTTCTTTTTGTCTTATCTTTTCTTTCTTTTTCATTACCTTTCTTTTCTTTTGCTTTTGTACTTTTTACCACATTGTTTCCTTTCTTGTCTCCGCCCCAAACTTAAACATTTGCCATCTACTCAAGGGATGATTTGGGTGCCAAGAGAGGGTATCATTAAGAACGGGTATAGGCTTGTAGCTTTGGTTCTTGAAAGAAGAAGGTTCAAGGCTCAAAAGGGTTAACTAGGGATCATTTCATTGGTAGGTCATGGAATTGTTCAATCTTAGCATTTTGGATCAAGGAGAGCCTACAATCACTTCTCAAGCCAAATTTCGCCTAGGATTTCGCCTCAACAAACATTCAGGGCAAGTTCTAGACCATTGGCTCCGGACCTGGACTCACAAATCAAATTCTCACCACACACACTCAAGGATTGCTAAATATATCGAGTCAAGGGCCCACAACGACCTTAGTTACGATTCAAGCGCACAATGGTCCAATACGACCACATGATGACTGTTTGGTCAACACAAGAGTCTCAAGGCCAGGACTTTCACCATCCTAAGCACAATATTATGTCTTTGACCATGGGATCAAAGGCAAATGTATTAGGCCCAAGTGAAGCTTTGCCTGAGGTACCCTTGACCGCAAAACTTGAAAATAAAAAAAAATAAAAATAAAAAATGGACTCAAACTCTTAAGAAGGTTGTCACGCCATCTATCATTAGGAAGAGTCACCCGGTTCGCACAACACTCTATCCTTCGAAAGAATCGTGGCATTAAGAAAACCAAGGGCTTATTGCAAACGCCAAAACAAAACAAAAAAGCTATGAGCCTACTATGAAGCTAAAAACGAAATTTTTTAACGAAAATAGAAAAACCGAATGAATATGTACAATAGGGGAGTAGAATATACAGCGGGGGAAGTGGATATGTACATAAAGTAGAAAAGTAACTAGAATGAAAAGTTATATACAGGCCAACTATCAACTAGCAACATAAGCTAAGAGTCAAATAAATATGTATAGTCATCCCAAATGTATCAACCATCAAAATAGTAGGGCGCACCCCCACGAATAAAAGCTAGCATTGTCCCCAATGCCAACTGCCAAAATAAGCATATAAATAGAGAAAGGATATAGAGTGGCTCCTCAAGCCTGATCCGTCGTCATGGGCTGATAAGTGGTCCCCTGGTCTTCTGTATTGGCGGGAACCTCAGACTGGTTCCCGGCCTGCTGCTGCTCTGCTGCTGGGACAGGGGCCGAGTCATGGATCGGCTGAATATCTGGTGGAGCACTGGAAGTATCCTCCTGAACCTATGCTACCTCTATTACAACACCCTCAGTGCTAGGAAGCTTCCTCTTCTTCCTTGGGTGCCTAGGCTCCTCCTCCTCCTGCTGTGGCTCCGGTACAACTACTGCTGGTGGAGGTGCTGACTCATCAAAGAACAAGTCTAAAGGCAGCTGGTCTGCCGTTAGCTTGTCAACCTCAGCTCGGAGCACCTTCACCTCTTCTTTAGATGCCCTGGATTTTCTCATCTTCTTTTGTTCTCTGGCAAGCTCCTTTAGAGCTTTGCCCTGTGCATCAACTGCCTTCGTCAAGGCAGCCTGAGTAGCCAAGATCTTCTCCTGGTTGGCCAGGAGTGTCTTCAATGTCTCCTCAATGGACTGAGGAATCTCAACGGTGGCTGGAGCAGACTGGGCCGCAACTGTGGTAGCCAAGGTGGACAACTTGGATGTTGAGACTGACATCCAATTATTCAAACTGGCTAATGTCTTTGCTAACTACTGGGCCGTGAAGGGGTTGGATTTGGAGGTGGGAACCACTGGGCCAGTTAAAGAACTGGGACCCGCAGAGGAGGATGGGATGTCCGGAACAGTAGTGGCAGCAGAAGTAGGTGGCTCAACAGAAGACTCTACCACAACTGGCTCCTCAGACTGGCCAGTCGGGGTAGAGGTGGATGCTTTTCCCTTCTTATCCCCCTTCGGGTTGTCTGGCCCCTGAATACTAAACCATGAAAACGGGGACACCGGTCGGACTCCAACATCGAAGGGGTATTTCTTCACCTTTGCATCTTCAAAGTACATTGTGAGGGTGTTCGGGTAGTGGTAGTTTCTGTCCATATCAATGCCAATGAATGTGATCACATTGTACATAACATTCCCCACATTGATGGGAAAACCTGCCATAATGGACGCAATGAGAACCACTCGGGCGATTGGAATGGTCTGGTCATGGGACGAAGGGTCCAACCTGTTGCATACAAAAGTTAACCATCCTCTCGCCTCAAAATTGAGGTCCTTTCGCAGTATTTTCTTCTCCACCTGAATCTACTCCGGAACAGTACCCGGCTGAGCTAAGAACTGTTCCACCCAAGGACGAGCTTCCTCTTTCAACTCTAACTTCTCTCTGTACAGAGAGTCATCCTCCTCATTAAAACCCAAATACTTGTTCAATGCCTCTCCCGAGAACACTATCTTCTTATCCCGCACTTTGGTTGCAATTGACCCTTCTTTGGTGTGGGCCACATTGCTGTAGAATTCCTTCACCATATGTTCATTTGCATCGACCAGCTCATCTTTGAAGAAATCCCACCCCACTCTAGTAATAAATTGTTCATGGACTTGGGGAAGGTAGGGTAACAAATCCCGGGTGACTACTCTTCTTTCTGGAATCACCTTCTTCTTGGGCCACACTTCCTGGAATTTATGAAAGGCCACCTCGCTGACAAATCTGTCCTGCCATACAACTGGGTTTCTAGTTCTTTCAATTCTCCCAACTCTAAGTACCCCACTGTCCGGGACCTCCTCATCACTCTTTGTTTTATCTTCTGCACCTTCCTCGGATTCTGAAGCTGTGGGGGAGGTGGAGTATTTGGCACTGCCTGCTTCTGAGCCCTCAGACGACTCAGGTTGTATAACAGTTGGAGCTTTAGCTGGGCGTGCGGGGGCTTTCCCCGAATCAGTTGAGACATCCTGGGAGGGGAGGTACTCACTCCCCGACTGCTCCTCATCACTCATCACCCGCTTTCTTGTTTTTAGCTTTGGTTGGGGAGTGAGTTTCTTCAATTTTGCTTTACCTCCCCGGGAGGGGTCACCTCCTCGTCCGGGTTGTTTAGCTCCACGCCCTCGTTGTTTAACCATTTTCTGCACACAAATAATTCTAACATTGTTAGTTCAGGCAATTGCAAGGTTTAAGTACAGAACAGAAACACAGACAGAGAACAGATGATAGCAGTGCAGACCGCACAAACAAGGCATGCGGACCGCACTGACCAAGTTGGGAAATGAACACCTCTCTGATTAGGAACCATGTGGACCGCATGAACAAGGGGTGCGACCGCGTGGGGGCCAACGCGGTCCGCACAAATTGGTCATGCGGCCGCATTGGCCATACTATTAAAACTAGTGCCCTCTGAACCTCACCCACGCGGACCGCGCAAACATGGGATGTGGCCGCGTGGGGCATAGAGCGGACCGCACAAACCAGGAATGCGGCCGCGCTGGGAAGTATCAACCTTTAGGCTCAAGTCTTATGCCGACCGCGTAACAGAATGATGCGGCCACGTAAAAGGCATGCGAACCGCATAATCAGGGAGTGCGGCCGCGCTGGGCTTTCATTACTGGGGCAATTAGGGTTTTAAAAAAAAACTCAAGTCTTTCACGTTTTAGCATCCTACTTTGTCCCTACTCATTTATAACATGCCCATCATTTCAAAGAACAACAAGAACAATATAAAACTATCCTAATCATGAAACGATGAAGAACAAAAAGAAAAACAAAGAAGTTATGACTAGGGAAACATGTATAAAGTTTAAATTAATACTAAGTAAAGACTAACGTGAGAGATATGTTATCAGGAAAGCGAAGAAATGCTCTTGATATTAACACTAAGAAGGGTCTCTGTTGTGAACAGTAACTTTTAGGGCTCAGGGGTCAATTTTTGCGAAAAGTTCTAATGAAGACCCTAATGGCCTATTTATAGGAAACACAGCGGGGCCCAGCACTTACCGTCCAGTGCGGCCGCGTGAACACGATCACGGGTCGCGCTGGGACTTTACCATTTACCTGGTGCTGAAATGAAGGCACGCGGACCGCATGAGATAGGCTGCGGCCGCATGAGAACCACGCGGGCCGCTCAAAGTGGGCTGCAGACTGATCATTCTTGGCCTTTACCGGTGCAGACCGCACAAGGAAGGGTGCGGCCGCACTAGCCATTATCAGAAACTTGGCAATATTTTCTTTGGCCGGTGCGGACTGCACAAAGTGGGATTGCGGCCGCACGGTCACTGTTCAGAGACTGTGCACTTTTTGAATAATTGTTTTGCACTGGTTCAATCACAATTCCTGCAACATCTCACAAACCATTAGCTCAAAAATCCTAATCTACAACAGAAATCAAAAAAGAAAGAAAAAGACATGGGTTGCCTCCCAAGAAGCGCCTGATTTAACGTCGCGGCACGACGCATGTTACCATCAAAGTCACTTCAAATGAATGAGTGCCACCACGTGTCTGTCATCAAACTTTCCCAAGTAATGCTTGACACAATGCCCATTGACCCGGAAAACTTCACCATTTTTGTTCTTGAGATCAATAGCACCAAATGGGGTTACACCAACAACTTCAAATGGACCACTCCACTTAGACTTAAGCTTTCCTGGGAATAACCTCAACCGGGAGTTGAACAGAAGAACCATGTCACCAACTTTGAATTCCTTCCCTCAGGCATACTTATCATGGAGGTACTTCATCTTGTCCTTGTACAAGGACGAGCTGGAGTAGGCATGAAATCTAAACTCGTCTAGCTCATTGAGTTGCTCAACCCGGAGATTCGCAGCGACATCCCATTCTAAGTTCAATCTTTCCCAAACACCAACCAGTACGGAGACATACCAATCGGGGTCTTGTAAGCTGTCCGATAGGCCCAAAGAGCATCATCTAATTTCTTCGACCAATCGGTCCTATTGGCATTGACAGTTTTGGACAAAATACTCTTGATCTCTCGGTTGGAAACCTCAACTTGGCCACTCGCTTGAGGATGATAAGGAGTGGTCACCTTGTGATTTACACCATACTTGGCAAGCAATGAATCAAAAGCCCGGTTGCAAAAATGAGAACCACCATCACTAATGATAGCACATGGAGTGCCAAACCTTGTAAAGATACTCTTTTTCAAGAACGACACCACACTTCCAGCTTCGTTGTTGGGCAAAGCGACGACTTCGACCCATTTTGACACATAATCAACCACTACCAAGATATAGGTGTTCCCACAAGAACTCACGAATGGCCCTATAAAGTCGATACCCCACACATCAAAAATGTCCACCTCTAGTATTGTATTGAGAGGCATCTCATCCTTTCTTGAAATCCCACCGGCTCGTTGGCATTCATCACATCTCTTGACAAAATCACCGACATCTTTAAATAAGGAGGGCCAATAGAAACCGCAACTAAGCACCTTAGAAGCCGTCCTCACCCCGCCATGATGGCCACCATAGGGAGAGGAATGACAAGCCTCCAAAATACTCAATTGTTCTTCTTCCGGGACACATCGGCGAATCACACCATTGGTGCAAATCTTGAACAAATATGGCTCATCCCAATAATAATCCAAACTATCCCGCTTGAGCTTCTTCCTTTGGTTAGAAAGGAGCTCATACAGGATTATACCGGTCACAAGATAATTTGCGACATCGGCAAACCACGGCATATCATGCATAGATACCGCAAGGAGTTGTTCATACGGGAATGCATCATTGATCTCAAAGCCGTCAGAAGGCCTCCCCTCTTCCTCCAAGCGGGACAAGTGGTCCGCCACTTGATTTTCACTTCCTTTCCGGTCCACAATTTCTAGATCAAACTGTTGAAGAAGTAGCACCTATCTCATCAACCTTGCTTTTGAATCTTTCTTTGTCATCAAATACCTAAGGGCAGCATGATCGGTACGGATAATCACTTTGGCCCCCATAAGGTATGGTCGGAACTTTTCCATGGCAAACACAATAGCTAGCAACTCCTTCTCGGTAACTGTATAGTTTCTTTGAGCTTCATTCATCGTCTTGCTTGAGTAGTATACCGGAAGGAACATCTTGTTGATCCTTTGGCCCAAGACCGCCCCTACCGCAACATCACTAGTGTCGCACATGAGCTCAAATGGCAAGCTCAAATTGGGTGCGGTAATGATAGGGGTAGTTGTCAACTTGTGTTTTAGAAGCTCGAACGCCTCCATGCATTTCTCATCAAAGACAAACTTGACCTCCTTCTCTAACAACTTGCACAATGGGTTAACTACCTTAGAGAAATCTTTGATGAACCTTCGGTAGAAATCCGCGTGCCCCAAAAAGCTCCTCACCCCTTTGACAGAAGTAAGGGGAGGTAACCTTGAAATGACTTCAATCTTGGTTTTGTAAACTTCAATACCTCTCTTCGAAATCTTATGACCCAATACAATACCCTCTTCTACCATAAAATGGCATTTTTCCCAATTGAGAACTAGGTTTGTATCTTCACATCGGGCCAACACACGATCTAAATTTGTCAAGCATTCTTCAATGGAGTCCCCCACCACGCTAAAATCATCCATAAAGACCTCCAATATATCTTCCACCATGTTGGTGAAAATTGCCATCATACATCATTGAAAGGTCGCTGGGGCATTACACAATCCAAACGGCATCCTCGAAAATGCGAATGTGTCGTAGGGACAAGTAAATGTCGTCTTTTCCTGATCTTTCGGGGCGATAAGAATCTGATTGTACCCCGAATACCGATCTAAAAAGCAATAGAACGACCGACCCGCAAGACGATCAAGCATTTGGTCGAGGAACGGCAACGGGAAATGATCCTTTCGAGTCACCTTGTTAAGCTTTCTATAGTCCATACAAACTCTCCATCCCGTCACTGTCCGAGTAAAAATCAACTCATTGTTAGCATTGGTTACCACAGTCATCCCGCCCTTCTTCGGTACGCATTGCACCGGAGAAGTCCATGAGCTGTCAGAAATAGGATACACCACACCGGCGTCAAGCCACTTGATAACTTCCTTCTTGACCACTTCTTGCATAGCTTCATTGAGTCTCCTTTGGTGTTCAAGTGAGGGCCTCGCATCCTCCTCCAATATGATCTTATGCATGCAAAAGGCGGGGATTATACCCCGAATATCCTCCAATATCCATCCGATCGCCCTTTTGCGCTTTTGTAGAACCGCCAAAGTGGCGTCAGCCTGCACGTTAATCAAGCAAGACAAAAGAATAACAGGAAAAGTGAAATTAGGGCCCAAGTATTCATACCTAAGGTGAGGAGGAAGTGGTTTCAACTCCAACACCGGCGGCTCCTCAATAGATGGCTTGGTTGGGGGAGTTTTGCGATTCTCAAGATCCAAGGATAACTTCCTAGGCTCATAAAAATACGAGCCCATACCATGCAAAGCGTTTACACACTCAATTCTCCCGGCATCATCATCAACATCCATGTTCAAGAGCACGGCCTCAAGTGGGTCCTCAACATTCACTATTGCGCTTGTGTCATCCACTATCACCGCCGTGACAATGTCAACAAACGAGCACACCTCGGTGCTATTCGGTTGCCTCATAGATTTGTACACATGGAACACCACCTTTTCATCACCAACACGGAAGGTCAACTCTCCCGCTTCGACATCTACCAAGCCTTTCCAATAGCTAGGAAAGGTCTTCCAAGGATAATTGGCACCTCAAAATCCACCTCACAATCCAAGATAACGAAATCGGCCGGCAATATGAACTTATCAACACGATAAGGACATCATCAATAATCCCTAAAGGCCGCTTCATTGACCGGTCCGCCATTTGAAGCCTCATAGAAGTTGGACGAGGTTGTCCGATTCCCAAGGTCTTGAAGACCGAATATGGCATTAAATTGATACTTGCCCCCAAGTCACAAAGGGCTTTTGCAAAGTCGGCACTTCCAATGGTACATGGGATAGTGAATGCACCGGGGTCCTCAAGTTTCGAAGCCATAGAATGCACAATGGCGCTCACTTGATGGGCCATCTTGATTGTCTCACACTCCATTGATCTCTTTTTTGTAACCAAATCTTTCATGAACTTTGCGTACCCCGGCATTTGCTCGAGTGCCTCCACCAAAGGCACATTGATAGTCAAACTCTTCATCATCTCAATGAATTTCTTAAATTGGTTGTCACCTTTTTGCTTGGCCAACCGTTGAGGATAGGGCGGAGGAGGCCGAGGTAAGGGTGTTTTGGCTTTGGGCACCACTGGCTCGGGCATATCAATCACGTGTTCCCTAGATGGGTTCACGGCCTCTTGTGTCTCCTCTTCAACCTCATGAATATCAATCCGCACATCATCTCTCACACTTGGTTCAACTACATCTTCAACCACCAAAGGCATTTTATTATCTCGTAACTCATCTTCATCAACCATAACTTGGTTTCCTCTTGAGGCATGCACATCACCGCCTCTTCCACTTCGCGTTGTCACCTTCATCACATGATTATTGTGCCCACCCTTGGGGTTTACTACCGTATCACTTGGTAGAGCACCCTTTTGGCGAGTATTTAAAGACTGAGAAATTTGGCCAAGTTGTACTTCCAAGTTACGGATAAAAGTGTTTTGGGAGGCCAATTGAGCTTCGGAGTCTTGGTTTTTCTTCATCATTTGCTCAAACATAACTTCAATTCTACAAAATTCATTTCCCGAAGAACTAGACCCTTGAGATTGAAACGGCGGCGGGTTGTTCAGTTGTTGAAACATCGGAGGCCTTTGAAAGCCTTGCCCCCGATTTCCTTGGCCACCATTGTTATTCCACCCACCTTGCCCATTGTTGTTGTTCCAATTATTGTTGTTGTTTCCGCTCCAATTCCCTTGATTACCCGAATTGTTGTTCCCCCAATTTCCTCCTTGGTTGTTGTTATTGTTCCAATTACCACCTTGTTGATTGCCCCAATTTCCTTGGGGTCTCCATTGTTGGTTCCCTTGATTACCTCTATTCCCTTGATAGTTGTTGACGTATTGGACTTCCTCACTTTGATCATCATAGCATTCATTCAAATAGCCACCACCATTATCATAGTTATCAAACTTTCTTTGAGGTTGTTTCCCTCTTTGCCTCCTTTTCATCATGTTCACTCCTTCAATGGCATTGACTTGGCGCGGGTTTTGAACTTGTTGTAACTGCGCTTTAGCCAACGGATTCATTGTTGTTGTAAGTTCGGCAATGGCTTGGCCGTGATCATGTAACTCCTTATGCAAATGTATGACGTTAGGATCACCTTGAGGCACATTAGCCCGGCTTTGACATGCTGACGATGTGTCAACCATCTCATCTAACACATCACAAGCTTCATTGTAAGGAAGATTCATAAAATTTCCTCCCGCCAGTTGGTTCACAATACATTGGTTGGTTGTGTTAATGCCCCTATAGAATGTTTGTTGGATCATCACATCAGTCATATCATTGTTAGGGCATTCTTTCACCATTGTTCTAAAGCTCTCCCATATCTCGTGTAACGGTTCAGTCGGCTCTTGCTTGAAGGCTAGAATCTCGTTCCGTAGATCCGCCATGTGACCTGGAGAGAAAAACTTAGCGATGAACTTGTCCGCCAACTCATCCCATGTAGTGATGGAATGATTGGGGAGCCTCTCCAACCAATCTAACGCCTTCCCCCGAAGTGAGAACGGGAAAAGTCGAAGTCTCAATGCATCCTCCGAAACATTTGTCTGCTTGCTACCCCAACAAGTATCCACGAAGCCCTTCAAGTGTTTATAAGCATTCTGATCAGCGGCCCCCGTGAAATAACCTCATTGCTCGAGCAAAGTGAGCATCACATTTGTAATCTGGAAGTTCCCCGCTCGGATTCGGGGAGGAACTATTGCACTTGCGTACCCTTGATTGGGTAGAACTCTTGGTGCCACTCTTGGTGGAGGTAGAGGAAGGTCTGGTATATTCTCATTTGCATTGGAATTTGCATTGGCATGTTGACCTCTCCTAGGAGCTTGAGGTAATACGTCTTCTTGTTCTAGATCCTCAACCTCCTCCCCCACGACCACATTGGCAAGAGGGTCATTTGCGTTTAAAGCCATGTGTACCTGAGTGAATTGACACAAATAAAATTAGTAGAAAGAAGGAAAGAGAAGCAAAACACAAAACTAGCTACACAAATAGTCAACACCGTAAGCTCCCCGACAACGGCACCAAAAATGATCGCAGAAAACTCAACCTCACACAACGGTAGGAAGAGCGAGCGCTAAGACTTTTACCCGAATAGTGGTATCGGGGTCAATTTCCACATGGAGCTTGGAATGGAGTTGCGTATTTGTTCAGACTAGGAATGCGTGATTGCTCCTAATTGTATTTCTAACATTTTTTGGGGTTTTTGTTTAATAACTACTATTATCAACTACAAGTTTAAGCTAATTTATGCTGAAGGGATATGTTCTAAGTTGTGATTAATATAGAGAAAGACACTAGGGTCGTGGCATCACATAGGTGGTTAACTAACGGGTAGAAACTACTAATAATAGATTGACATATTTGGGATCAATGTTATAACCGTTGCACAATTGTACCCACTCTCACACCTCTCGGTAGGGAGAGCGAATTTGCCTAATTGACTCTCTCGAGACCAATTGGGTAGGCCAATTAGACCAAACAACTTGGGTTCAAGTAGGGTGATTACTCTCTCGAGGTTTAACCCGTTAATTGGGACTATCATTTCTCATGGGTCCACCCCAATTCCTTGTTGGGTCAATTTTAGGGTCAAAGACTCTCTTTCTCAAGAAGAGTCAAGACCCACTAAGCTAGAATCAATGTTTGCAACCATCAATCCTTAATTAAACCATAAAATTAACCCAAATAACAAACACCCAATATCAATCTATCATTAAGAAGCAACACCCATTAATTACCCACACTAGGGTTGAGCCACAACCCTAGCTAATGGGTTTAGCTAGACATAATTAAAGAAGAAACTGAAGAAATAGAAGATGAAACAACCATATTAATTAATTACTAATGTTAAACTACAATAATCTATGATGAAACCAAGCTATAAATGCCCAAAATAGGCCAAAACGTAAGTCTCACGAGTGCAGCAGCTATCAGATGTACAAAACTTGACCTAAAAATGGTAAAATGTTCTATTTATAGTGGGCTGGAAAAACTAGACAAAAATTCCCCTGCGGGGTTAGTGCGGACCGCACAAAGTTGACACGCGGCCGCACTGGGTTGCTTGACCTCTGAATCTTGCTCTCTGAAGATGGTGATGCGGACCGCACAAAGTTGGAATGCGGCCGCATGAAGACTGGCGCAGACCGCACAAAGTTGTTGTGCGGCCGCATGAATGGTTTTGGCAGCTTCTCTGAACTTCACTGACGCGGTCCGCGTGACCATAGAGTGCGGTCGCATGAAGAGGGACGCGAGCCGCATGAAGTGGGACGCAGCCCCGTGGTTTGCTTCTGGAATATGACACTCTCTGAATTTCTTGGACGCGACCGCATAGCAAGATTGTGCGGCCGCATGAGTGAGACGCGGGCCACATGAAGTGGGACGCGGCCGCATGGTTTGCTTCTGGAATATGACACTCTTTGAACTTCTTGGACGCGACCGCATAGCAAGATTGTGCGGCCGCATGAGTGAGACGCGAGCCGCATGAAGTGGGACGCGGCCGCATGAATTTGACTTGTAGTTTCACAGTCTCTGAACTCCTATGGTGCGGCCGCATGACATGATGGTGCGGTCCACACCAAGTTCTGAATGTCCTTACTTTAATGATCTTTGACACTTGAGCAGGTTTCACTCTGATTTGGGCCAATCTTTGACGATTTGTCACTTTATAGCTCAAACCTGCAATCAAGCACAATCTGTAAGCATTTTGGGACTATTTTGTAGCAAATTACACTCAAAGCGCAGGCAAGTATGGGTATAAAACATGTTAAAATCCTACTTATCAATAACCCCTCGAATAGCAAATCCTGACAAAAAGAGGAATAAAAGTTAAAACAATAAAGGAGAATATAGGCACGAAAAGAACAAAATGTGAACTCGTACCATGAGTCTTTACCTTCCAACCAAAGCGGTTAGAAAGTGTTTTCCAAGATTTACCATCCGTTAGTGTGATCCTCAGCAATTTATCTACCCAACCACGAAAATTGGGAATATCCCCCACAACTCCCATGGTTGCTAAAAAAGGGAGGGGGTAAAATTAGAAAAACTGATAAACTTGAAAGAAGAAGGTACGAGGGGGATAAAAGACCTACGTGCAAAATTCCACTTCTCAGGGAAGGGAACATTATCTTCACCCACTAAACCAACAGTGGAGGAAGCAACAAATCGGGCATACCAGACACGATCTTTGTCATCTTCGGGGCTCACTAAAACCCTCTTACTCCTGGCTACTAGTGTAAGAACACCATTGCGAAAAAGCCTAGGTGAGTAAAGATGAATAAAGTGAGGAAAAGTAAAAGGAGCTTCGGCTTTAGTGGCTAAATACCTTAAACAGGCAACAACCCTCCATATGATTGGGCCAATTTGACCCAAGAAGACATTGAAGAAACGACAAAATTCAAGAATGACTGGGTCGATTGCTGGTCTAAACCCTAAAGTAAAAGGGTAAGTGTAAACAAAAGAGAACCCAGTTAAATAGGAAGTAATTCTCTGATTCGGATTAGGGATAATAATGGGAAAATAATTACTCCAATGAAAATCCTTACGAACCATAGGAGTCAAAACCTCTGTAATTTGAGTGGGGTAAGCATCAACACGATCTAATGCGGAAACCTGGTTTCTAAGAGATTCCCTGTCATGGTATAAAGATAATTCTGAAGGGACTATCTCATCTACTAAAGGTTCGCGTAAAGGTTCAGAATGATATTTACCCTTAGAAGAATATTTGTGAGAAAGGGAACCTCTGGTTCTAGAGGAAGGACCAGAACCAGAAGAAGGCATAGACGAACCACCTCGAGTAGATCCTAAACTACGAAGTCTACCTCCCCTTCTGTGCCTAACAGGGGCATTGGGGAAAAAGTCAAAAATGAAAACTCTCTCAGGGTTAGGGCTTGGAGAAGACATATCAAAGAAGAATGATTTAAGGAAGAAGTAAACAGAGATTTGGAGAAATAAGTGTTCAATAAGCTTTATGTGATAAAAGACAAGGGAAAAAGTTATATTTATACCGATAAGTAACCGCCAAAGGTAAAAGTGCGGAGATGGAAAAACCATAATTATGATAACTGGCACTTCATTAATAGTGGAACCGTAAAAACCTTGAAAAAGGCTGCAAAAACTGCAGAGCCAATGGAAAATTGAGGCGTGTACGGAATATTAAATGGAAGTGACAATTAAAGCGTCAATTTTGTCATAGCATTAATGGTGACAAAAATTCTCGTTTTAATGAAATCCACTTCCCAAATATTCAATTAATGAATAAATGGAAAGTGGGGGGGGGACTATCTGTATTGGGAAAAATTGCATTTATATATGTAAGTGACATGTTGAGACACGTGGACTGGTCAAATAGTCAAAGAATTATAATTAGTCAAGAGGCACGGGCAGCAATAGAAACAAGCAGAGGCAAAGGAAGATGCACAGGAGGACATTCGAAGGATTCAGCGCCAGTACCTATTTAAGTCATTTATCAAAAGGAATGGATCTGACCATAATAAAGAGCGCAGATACGGAATTCGACAAGCATTAAATACTGTATACGTTAGAGAATTTGTATTGATTACAATGATTGTGTAACGTAGCATTCAATGTCTTTAATTATTCATAATAGCCTCATTATGATTTGGGGAAAACGCATATCCTCAAGATACCTATAAAAGGGAGGTATCTGGTCACTTGTAAACACAAGATACGATTGGAATATACTTTGATTCACTTGGTTTTCTCCTGATTACATTCTGGTTACCCCAAATTACTTTCTTCTACATATTCTTTTGATTATCAGTAACTCGCGTTCTTCTAAATTCTAGCTTTGACTAAAATTCTATTTTTTTGGTCAAACACTAAGTACTTTGTTTCTCTCTCTTTCTGACTCCATTAACAAGCAAGGTGAAAGCTTCAATCGTTGCATTTTCAGCAAATTTATATTACTATCGTGCCCCTAGTGTAAAGTCGTCTTTTATAGGAAATACTTTCTCCTATGTCTTTTTGACACAAATCTGAATTAACAACTGCCAAAATAGTTTTGGATATCGGATGAAAACCCAAAAACAGTATAAGTTGGAAACCAATGCATGTCACGATACATAAGAAATAATTGAATGGTTATCTTATTTTCGAAAAGAAAAAGCTAAGTGGATAACGTGGAAGCCGAAAAATATGAATACTCCATAAAAATTTTGATATCTTTTTCTTTTTAGGACGAAACACACACACACAAAAAAAAAAAAAATAATGCAGTTGGCGAGACCTATTAGAATAAGAAAATAAGTTTTGAGTATTACCTTAGATAATCTTCTTTGTTAAGTTAATTATGTCAAAAAAAATTATAGTGTTTATTTGTCTTTGGGGCCTAAGCACATGTCCTGTAACCACTAACCAGGACCAGCTCAACTACCTGATTTGCATTATTAAAAAAGATAATAGAAAAATAATTAAGAGACATAAAATAAGTACGTTACTAAAGATCATAATTTATCCTTTCAATGGAAAAGAAATAAAAATCATGATTATCCATTGCTTTTTCCTTACTTATTTTATGAACATATATTGAAATGGGAAATTTTGTAAGGCTAGGAAGCGACCAAAAATAATTCAAAAGCCCACAAATAATTTTGGAAAAATAAAATAAAGGAGCACAATTGTTGATTATATGATAATTAGGTGGACCATATTGTTCATTTAAATAAAAACTAGGAATGGTAGTCGAAACTCCAACAAATAAATTGATATGTTCTCATCTCGGAAAGAACCTCACTATGCACATATCTTAACTCTGAAAAAGACAATAAGTTTTGTAATTTCTGCAGAAAGTTATACTGTAGTAATTAATCCTCTAAAATACAACGGCACCCTTATTTCTGTACTAATGCAATTTTCATCTCTTTTCTATTATATTAAAGTCAATAATAATCATCTGAAAAGTTTACAGAAAAGAGAGGGGTTAAACAAATCAGAGCTTGCTTCATTTTGAACTTGATCTGACAATACTGTAAAAATAGCACGGGCTAGCCAATTTTCGGATTGGTAACCGAAAAATAGCCAGCATTTGTGAAGTCATCGAAAAATAGCCACTGTTTTGCTGAAACATGAAAAGTTCTAGCATAATATGTTGGATTATGGAGCTCACGCGAATAAACTTCCAGCATATTATGTTGGAACTCCACCACACGAAAAGTTCCAGCATAATATGTGGGATTATGGAGCTCCAACATATAAAAATCCAGCATATTATGTTGGAACTCCAACACATTATAAAAATTCCAGTATATGTAAAATATTCGAACTCCAGCATACTATGTTGGAATATTTCCATATTTTTAAGTGTTTTTTTATTCAAACTTTATCTTTACATGAAAAGTGACTAATTTAATGACTAAATTTCGATTACTTTTTAAACTGTGACTATTTTTTAATTATCAGTTGTAAATTTGACTATTTCTGTTTTTTTTTCCAACAATACTTAGCTTAATTATTTTTTACTCGGATAGTTGGGCGACAACAGGTTATACATTTTAGTTAAGAAGGTGCTCTAACATGCAATATCTTGCTCGTTTCCGAATGACAATCATATACCCATAGACAAGTCAAGTGAAATTAAACGTCTGAAGTCTCCGTCACAAAGGCTGGAAAAAGGGGAAATGGTCATCATCTATACATTAGTCTTTAAAGACACAAGAGGTGATAGACATTGACTTTTATCTTATAGCCAAGAACAAGTCACCAAAAATCACATATTCTTTTTGTCAAGTCAAAAATAATTAATAGCAGTGTGGATAGAGACGATACACACCCATATGCAATTGTGGGGAGTCTTTACTAGATGTCACCACCCAAAAATCACACGTCATGATGACATCTAATCTGACTCGCTACAATTAACAAAGAAACAACCCAAATAACTTAAAGAAAATGAAACTAGAATTTATCTGAACTTTAACAAATTTACCCATGAACTGGTAGTACAAGTCACGAGCTTCTAAGATTTGGAATTTCAAAATTGATACAAATAAATACACGTTCCGTTTGAAGGTTACATAAACAGATTAGTAATGATCTAAACTACAAAGGACAAATGGTAGCTATATCCAAACGCACGAACATCTTCCGAATCAGCACCCGACATCATCAGCAGTTCCGCTCCAAAATCTGCATGGGACGTGCAGAAGTGCAGTATCAATACAACCGAACCCATGTACTGGTAAGTATTTTGTCTAACCTCGTCGAAGTAGTGACAAGGTTTTGAGTTAAAAGATGCTAATTATTATAAGCTATATATTAGTTTAACAGTAAAAGCAGTTCAAAGCATAACAGATAAGAATATCACATACAACTCGGCGAAACAGTCCACAATTACTAAAGGAACCATAGTAGAAGATTTACGATCTTTCCTGGTACGAGAAGTATATCCAAAATATTAAGTCACATGGCACGGTAATACCCTTCGTGCTTCTATCTCATCCTCACTATGAATAAATAAGTTTTATATAACAATTCAACTAGAACGACAACATCATTCCTGCGTTCTACTCATCTTTCCAAATGATCATATACCATAGCCAACCATATCACATAAACATAATAATAGGAATTACTAAGTAGAAAATACGGAAATAACAACAATGGATAAGGATATACATGTGGGCAATAATAAAGAACTAAACGGAAAGCACATGAGTAATAACAACAACTGGAAAGCAAGGAATATCATCTTCAATTAACTAGCACATTGGAGGCCTAAGTACAAATATAACAATTAAGATGGAAACACATGATCTTTGCAAGTTAACAAGTAAGGCATGAATGACTAGCATGGAGGAAGGCTTAACTAAAGTGCAACAAAATAGATACAACATGAGTATAATTATAAAAGCAGGAAAATAGGCACGGTATTCGCAAGTTAAGCAAGTAAAATACATGGACAGTGCAACAATAATTGAGATAAAGGTCAAGTACATGACAATAATAATAAGTCACACAAAATACGTAAATACAATGTTAACAGCTCAAGGTAAGGGCACCACGTATACACAGAAAACAGATATCACATCATAATGCATGTCCCTCGTCCTCACTTGCACGGAAACACCCTTCGTGCCATGACCTAACCATAACATACAAGCATAACAATACAAATGAAATGGCACGACATCACCCTTCATGTTTTTACTCTCAAATGGTATGGCACGATATCACCCTTCGTGTTTTTACTCTCAAAAGATATGGCACGGCATCACCCTTCGTGCTTTTGATCTCAATAATATGACACAGCATCATCCTTCGTGCTTTTGATCTCAATAATATGGCACGACATCACCCTTCGTGCTTTTACTCTCAATAATGTGGAACAACATTACCTTTCGTGCTTTTACTCTCAATAATATGGTACGGCATCACCCTTCGTGCTTTACACTCTCCCTCACATGATAATATATAAACAAAGGCATGACATCACCCTTCGTGCTTTACACTCTTCCTTACCAAGCATATATAAAACAAAGACAAACAAGGCAGGAAGCATAAATGACATCAAGGAGAGTGTTTTAACGGATATTCCAAACAATCCCCAATCACAACTTTCCAAGTTAACAATGGTTCAACAATCCTCAAGAACCGTATTATTCCAATACTTTCACAAATCTCATAAATGATCCACAACACAAGTATAGAGTCTAGCATCTCAAGATTATTGTTTATATTAATGTAGTAATGATTTCGCATAGAAATGACCGAATTAGATACATTAATGTATTGTTACAATTTTCATCAAGTTTGATCAAGTTCTAACAAACTAAATCTTGATATCTACCATTTAAAATTATGTCCTTAATATCTAAGAGTCAAATAAGGCATTTAACAGGATGTCACAAAATTCTACGAACACAAATATAACCTAATCCACCCCCAAGCATGATTAACACTGGCACATACATATACACACACCACCTCATATACGTATCACCCCCGCATGCAGCAAACAATGACAAATAGGATGAAAAATTCTATTAACAAAGCGAGGCAAAATACTTACCTCAATTCGGCTATTCCAACACTCAATTTAGCCTTTTCCTCTACAAATTCATCTCTGCCCATCTCAATCTAGCCCAAGACGACTTGAATACATCACATAGTGCAAAAAGAAACAATTCCAATTAATAAAGCTATGGTTTTTATTCAATTTCTAAAAAGTCAATATAAGTCAAACCTCGGGCCCGCCCGGTCAAAACCCGAGTCCAAAGGTAGGTCTTGACTACTCATAGCCCCACGAGTCCAAATATGTGTTTTGTTTTCAAATTCAAGTCATATTCGACTCTTAAATCTCAAATTTTCATCTTTCAAAACTTTGACAAAATCCACAAAATTTCCATAGTTTTTCCATGAATTTGATGTTAAATCTTGTATAAAATCATGAAATATAATTGGAAATTGATTAAAGATACTTACTCAACGATTTGGCATGAAAATCCCCTCTCAAAATCGCCTTACCTCGAAGCTAGGGTTCAAAAATATGAAGAATGAGGCAAAAACCCAAAATTCTCAGCACTTAACAGGTTGCAGATGTCGCATTTGCGACAGAGGGTTCGCAAATGCGAACACGCAATTGCAAAAAATTGATCGCAATTGCGAACCTGGAGAATTCCTATCGATGTCGCATTTGCGACAAAGTCTTCGCAAATGCGATGGAAGAAGTTTCACAAATGCGGCAGAGTTCTTCGTATATGTGAACTCTGCCTAGCAGACCAGACTTCGCAAATGCGATGGCTGCTTCGCAATTGCGGTTGTTGCATTTGCGACCAATACATCACAAATGCAATGATACCAGTACCAGCTATCAAAAACTATGAAAAATCATTCCGAAACTCATCCCAGCCCTCGGAGCTCCAAACCAAATATGCACATAAGTCTAAAAACACAACATGAACTCACTCGCGCGCTCAAATCATCAAAATAACTTCACAATCGAGCATCCGAATCCTATCAAATTACCTCCGATTGACCTCAAAATTCGCACACAAGTCACACTTGACATTACAGACCTACTCCAACTTCCGAAATTTAAATCCAACCCCGATATCAAAAAGTTCGCTCCTGGTCAAACTTTCCAAAAATCCAACTTTCGCCATTTCAAGCCAAATTCAACTACAGACCTCCAAATTACAATCCGGACGAGTTCCTAAGTCCAAAATACCCAACGGAGCTCATGAAACTCCATTCCGAGGTCAAATGCTAAAAAGTCAAACTTGGTCAATTCTTTCAACTTAGAACTTAAATCTTGAAGTTCATTCTTCCAAATTGATTCCGGATAACTTGAAAACCAATACCGACGATTTATGCAAGTCATAATACATCATGCAGAGATACTCGAGCCCTCAAGATACCGAGCGAAGTGCAAATTTCCAAAATGACCAGTCGGGTCGTTACATCCTCCACCACTTAAACACACATTCGTCCTCGAATGTGCTAGGAGTCGTTCCAAAGCTATCCAATCACGGTGTAACCTTGCTAAGCATAAACTTGGGGGCGATCCCATGTCACCCTGCTCCACATAATCTTGTCAACACATCACCAATAAGGATCCTTGTTTTCAGCCTTGGTCTTTAAACCTTAGAACCCAATCTTTATCGCCCATAATCCATTACAAGACCTGAATCTCATAGTGACACACTGTATAAGTCTGAACAAGTGATATCAAGTCACAATCATAACACAGGATGTAATCACATGATATACCCCATCACTTAGACACTCACAGTAGGAATTGATGACCACCAATACTGCCCAAACACAAATCCGGTGCCGGTAGTAAACCTCATACTGATTAGAACCTCGTTCAAAACCTTCATACCCTACCGATGATGAAACAAACGTGCATAACCTCTTAGCCACCCATCTGATCAATAAGCCAAGAAACTCACTTGCCCGACCAGGGCCATTGTCCAAATCCTCAACAAATCATAGTGTTATTCTTCCAAACCTTCCTAGTCCCAATACAATAATGCAAACCTCATGTCTAGAAACCTCATCTCGGCCAATACAAATAGCCACACCGACAAGTATCAACAATAAACATATGGAGCCACACATAACCCGTTTTCGAACACTAACAAGTAATAATTCAGACAAAACATACAACAGTAAGAAACCTAAATAGGAAAACTACTAAGCAGGTTAAACAGGCAGGGAAAATCTTAGCATTTTACTATGAACTGCCCTCAATAAGGTGAAAGCAAGATACATAAAATAGAAATAAGGAGTCACTTTTCATCACTGTACTGTTGTGGCGTACAACCCGATCCCATCATATCAATCCACATAGGGTACCTTTCGAGCCATAATACTCAGGCTCATTGATCATATATGTATCAATATCACGCACAACAGAGTGCACAAAATATAACTGCGGGGAAAATCATTAGGGACAAACAATACTGAGAAGACAAGCACAACTATGGTGCAATAAGCAAATCAACATCACAAAGGCTATCTCGCCCATAATGCCATGAGGCCTATACTGAATCACAATATGCGTGCGAAGAATCATGTAAACCTCAGAACACATCATAGAATGAGAGAGAGACACATGACATAAACCAAAGTGTGAATATCATCCACTCTGCCCGACGATATACATAGGGCACCAACTGTGCAAGAGCAAGCAAATCCAACCTGATGCAGAATACACACCGTCATTGGGCTCAAAATAATCCCCTGACCAAATTCTGATCATCCTCGAACATGTAATAAACCTTCCAAAATTCTATAGCAACCTTTCCATAACACCGACCATTAATCATCCAATTTGCTTCATTCCTTCACAACTCGCAATCAAGGAATAGTCCGCTAACAAAAACATTCAGTCTCTGAGCCTCACGAATACCAAAATATTCATACCCAATATTAACACCGCTACTCAAATAGTTGCCATGTAATTCATACTCCATCATCTCACGGAGAAACACCAATAAGTCAAAACACAATGTACCTGTCAATAGGCGAACTCTACTTCGATGGGAACCCATAGTTCCAACAAGACCTCAAACACCCAAAATTGTCCGAGACATCAAGAACTTGTATCCCTCCCTCCAAAACTATCTGCAACCTTGCACACGCAACTTTCTAACCCCACACGGTGCATCTCCTCTAACTTGCTAACTCGCAGCACTTACGAAAATATCATAGCCAACTCTGAACCATAAGCAAATTGAACACCTCATCAACCGAGAATCTTTTAGTTAACCCAATCCAGTAAAACACCACCACATGCAATATAGCCTCTATACTTGTAGAAAACATCAACTCTGACTGTGGTCATCACCATGATAAATTCTTCAGAACTCATTAACACATAATCGAGGAATAAGAACCAATCGCCTCTAACTCAATCGAGTTACGCAGACTACCAATCCGAAAGTAACTCAATCCAATACGCCCGCCCAGAGGGAACCTCCTGGGAACCCAAAGCCATTTGTTGCATCACCCCAACATTGACTTGTGGACCTTTCTTGACAAGGAAATACCGCGAATCCGATTACCATTCATTGCTCCGTAGACAAATTCAAAAGTCTTTAAATCCACTCATCTTATTACAATCTTCAATACGCAGCTAATACGTGTTGAGCAACACGTGCTTCATCAGCATATGCCCATTCAAAGAAATAATTATGAAAACTCTTGGTCCAAAAACTGATATGGCCCATAATCCTACAATCCGATCGTCATTAGAAAACTCCACCACTTAGCTCGAAGCCATAGAATACCTCATCGGCAACCCAAATTACCATATTTTCATAGCATGCCTCAATACTACACGACTATTTAGCTAAATACTTTAGAACTCACGCAATGCTGATTATAGAACACCCCAAGATCTTGACAAGCGCTTACCCATCATTACAATAGTCAAGTAACACTCCCCAGATGCTCTGAATAATGACATATGCACCCCACCGAATGGAAACCTCATACAAGAGACACGATCAAAACTCATCATGCAGAAGATAGCCTACCGATTATACTCAAATCGACACCTGGTCATGAATTTACCTTAATCGCAATAGCCTAGCCCCCAACCAATCTTTCCCAAATCTGCGTTTACCAACCAGGAATACGAACCTGCCTTCTACCACAAACAAACGACTAGAAGACTTAACATTGCATCTACTTTTGAGGCTGGACAATAAATCACGATGATAATCAAGCATCCATAGCCCATCATAATCCATCTATAGCATCACCGATCGTCGACACATAACGAATATTGAGTGCACAACATCACATATGAGCAATCGGCAAAAGTCAAAGTCGTAGATTTCAAGCTGAAATAAGGCTGCACGATAAGGAAAGAAGAAAGGGAAAGTTTGTTCCTAAATGCCCTATAGCCTCCCGAGGATAGGTATGGATGTCATCATACTGATCCACAAGACTCTACTAGGAACTTGCTCATGACTCGTAGAACATACGAACCTAGTGCTCTGATACCACCTTGTCACGACCCAAAAATCACAGGTCATGATGGCACCTAACTTGACTCGCTAGGTAAGACAATTAACAAAGAAACAACCCAAATAACTTATAGAAAATGAAACTAGGATTTATCTAAACGTTTACAAATTTACCCAAGAACTGGTAGTACATGTCACGAACTTCTAAGATTTGGAATTTCAAAACTGATACAAATAAATACACGTTCTATTTGAAGGTTACATAAACAGATTAGCAATGATGTAAACTACCAAGCACAAGTGGCAGCTATATCCAAACGCACGAACATCTTCCAAATCAGCACCCGACATCACCAGCAGCTCCGCTCTAAAATCTGCACGAGACATGTAGAAGTGCAATATCAGTACAACCGACCCCATGTACTGGTAAGTATTTTGTCTAACCTCGTCGAAGTAGTGACTAGGTTTTGAGTTAAAAGATGCTTATTATTATAACATGTACATTAGTTTAATAGTAAAAGCAGTTCAAAGCATAACAGATAAGAATATCACATACAACTCGGTGAAACAGTCCACAATTACTAAAAAGAACTATAGTAGAAGATTTACAATCTTTCCTGGTATGAGAAGTATATCCAAAATATCAAGTCACATGGAACGGTAACACCCTTCGTGCTTCTATCTTATCCTCACCATGTATAAATAAATTTTATATAACAATTCAACTAGCACGTCAGCATCCTTCGTGCGTTCAACTCATCTTTCCAAATGATCGTATAACATAGCCAACCATAACACAGAAACACAATAATAGGAATTACTAAGTAGGGAATACACAAATAACAACAATGGATAAGGATATATATGTGGGAAATAATGAAGAACTAAACCGAAAGCACATGAGTAATAACAACAACTGGATAGCAAGAAATATCATCTTCAATTAACTAGCATATTGGAGGCCTAAGTACAAATATAACAATTAAGACGGAAACACATGATCTTTGCAAGTTAACAAGTAAGGGCATGAATGACTAGCATGGAGAAAGGCTTAACTAAAGTGCAACAGAATAGATACAACATGAGTATAATTATAAATAGGCACGGTATTCGCAAGTTAAGCAAGTAAAAGACATGGACAATGCAACAACAATTGAGATAAAAGTCAAGTACAGGACAATAACAACAATTCACACAAAATACGTAAATACAACAATAACAGATCAAGGTAAGGGCACCACGTATAAACGAAAAACAAATATCACACCATAATGCATGTCCCTCATCCTCACTTGCACGGAAACATCTTTCGTGCCATGACCTCACCATAACATACAAGCATAACAATACAAATAAAATGGCACGGCATTACCCTTCGTGCTTTTACTCTCAAATGGTATGGCACGGCATCACCCTTCGTGCTTTTACTCTCAATAATATGGCTCAGCATCACCCTTCGTGCTTTTACTCTCAATAATATGGCACGGCATCACCCTTCGTGCTTTTACTCTCAATAATATGGCACGGCATCACCCTTCGTGCTTTACACTCTCCCTCACATGATAATGTATAAACAATGGCATGGAATCACCCTCCGTGCTTTACAGTCTTCCTTACCAAGCATATATAAAACAAGGACAAACAAGGCAGGAAGTATAAATGACATCAAGGAGAGTATTTTAAAGGATATTCCAAATAATCCCCAATCACAACTTTCCAAGTCAACAATGGTTCAACAATCCTCAAGAACCGTATTATTCCAATACTTCTACAAATCTCATAAATGATCCACAACACAAGTATAGAGTCTAACATCTCAAGATTATCGTTTATATAAATGTAATAATGATTTCGCATAGAGATGACCGAATTAGATACATTACTGTATTCCTACAATTTCTATCAAGTTTGATCAAGTTCTAACAAATTAAATCTTGATATCTACCATTTAATATTATGTCCTTAATATCTAAGAGTCAAGTAAGACATTTAACAAGATGTCACAAAATTTTATGAACACAAATATAACCTAATCCACCTCCCGAGCATGATTAACCCTGGCATATACATATACGCTCGTCACCTCATATATGTATCACCCCCGCATGCAGCAAATAATGACAAATAGGAGAAAAAATTCCCTTAACAAAGCCAGGGAAAATACTTACCTCAATTCGGCTATTCCAACACTCAATTTAGCTTTTTCCTCTACAAATTCATCTCCGCTCATCTCAATCTAGCCCAAGACGACTTGAATACATCACACAATGCAAAAAGAAACAATTCCAATTAATAAAGCTATAATTTTTATTCGTTTTCTAAAAAGTCAACAAAAGTCAAACCTTAGGCCCGCCCGATCAAAACCCGGGTCCAAAGGTAGGTCTTGACTACCTATAGCCCCACGAGTCCAAATATATGTTTTTTTTTCAAATTAGAGTCATATTCGACTCTTAAATCTCAATTTTTCATCTTTCAAAACTTAGACGAAATCCCCAAATTTTCCATAGTTTTCTCATGAATTTGATGTTAAATCTTGTATAAAATCATGAAATATAGTTGAAAATTGATTAAAGATACTTACCCAATGATTTGGCATGAAAATACCCTCTCAAAATCGCCTCACCTCGAAGCTAGAGTTCAAAAATATGAAGAATGAGGCAAAAACTCGGAATTCTCAGCACTTAACAGGTTGCAGATGTCGCATTTGCAACAGGGGGTTCGCAAATGCGAACCCGCAATTGCGAAAAATTGATTGCAATTGCGAACCTCGAGAATTCCTTTCGATGTCGCATTTGCGACAAAGTCTTCACAAATGCAATGGAAGGAGTTTTGCAAATGCGGCAGAGTTCTTCGCAAATACGAACTCTGCACAACAACCCAGACTTTGCAAATGTGATGGCTGCTTCGCAATTGAGGCTGTCGCATTTGCGACCAATACATCGCAAATGCGATGATACTAGTACCAGCTATCAAAAGCTATGAAAATTCATTCCGAAACTCACACGATCCCTCGGGGATCCTAACCAAATATACACACAAGTCTAAAAATACAACACGAACTCACTCGCGCGCTCAAATCATCAAAATAGCTTCTAAAACCACGAATCGGACGCCAAAATGCATGAAAATCAAACTTAAACTTCAAGAACTTCTAGAATCACAGCTGGGTATCCAGACCCTATCAAATCACCTCCGATTGACCTCAAAATTCGCACACAAGTAACACTTGACATTACGGACCTACTCCAACTTCTGAAATTGAAATCCGACCCCGATATCAAAAAGTCCACTCCCGGTCAAACTTCTCAAAAATCCAACTTTGGCCATTTCGAGCAAAATTCAACTACGGACCTCGAAATTACAATCTGGACGCGCTCCTAAGTCCAAAATCACCCAATGGAGCTAATGGACTAACAAAACTCCATTTCGAGGTCAAATGCTAACAAGTCAAACTCGGTCAACTTTTTCAACTTAGAACTTAAATCTTGAAGTTTATTCTTCCAAATTTTTTTTCGGATAACTTGAAAACCAAGACCGACAATTTACACAAATCATAATACATCATACAGAGATACTCGAGCCCACAAGATACCGAGCGAAGTGCAGATTCCCTAAACAACTAGTCGGGTCGTTACACTAGCGTTGTCAAGAAATCATATAAATTTAACGCATGTTAAGAATAATGTCTTTAAGGATATTTCACTAATATAACCGTATTCCCTAAAATTCAATAAGCTTTTCTACTATAAATTAGGCACATAAATAAAAAAGAATAAATTTAAGGAAGAAAACCCAATAAATTATCAACAACATCAATAACATACTAGTATATTCTCACATGTGGGGTCTGTAGAGGGTAGTGTAAACGATTTTATTCTTACCTAGTGAAGGTAGAGAGATTATTGCCAATAGACTCTCGGCTCAGAAACGTAGGGAGGAGAAGAAGAATAAGAAGCAGAAGGAGAAAAAGATGAAGAAAAAGAAAGAAAAGGAGGGAGAAAAGAGTAAGTAGTACCAAATAGTAACAACATGGAAACACGATAACTGAAACGAACTATACAACATGATGTAATATAAGTATGAGAATAAGAAAGTACATGTGTGCTACTAATAATACTTGTAAGAAAGGGGGAAACTCTCAACTACCTACTAACCTTCTACCCTAATCCTCCACCTCCACACCCCCTATAGAGAATTATGTCCTCAGTAAGCTGAAGCAGCCATATCCTGCCAAATCACCTCTCCCTAATAATTCTTAGGTCTGCATTGGCCTTGTCACACCTCCTTTTCCCGCCCCACGAGGGGTGAAGGAGTTTTTCCAATTAAAGGACAATCGAAACGGGATTTGTTTATTTATTTCAGAGTCGCCACTTGGGAGATTTAGGGTGTCCCAAGTCACCAATTTAAACCCGAATCGAGGAAAAGAATGACTCTGTTTAACAGTCCGCGAACCAGAAATCCAGATAAGGAATTCTGTTAACCCGGGAGAAGGTGTTAGGCATTCCCGAATTCCGTGGTTCTAGCACGGTCGCTCAACTGTTGCGTTTAGCTATTATCTGATTTTTACATGAATAACCTATGTGTTGATTCTACTTTTTATTGCTTTTACATATACATATATATTCGAGAGAGTGAACGCTGTTTAAAGTATGTTTTCGGATTGCGCCGCATCACATGAACCCGCAATCTTAGGCATACTCTATTCAACGTCTTAGGATTTGGATTCGGGCCGCATAAAATGCCCACCCATATTTAGGAATATAATTTACTAAAGCCGCGCTTAAAGATTCTAGCGCGTTATTATATTTTAGGAGGGCCGTGAAATTCGCTAAACGGCCCTTCCCGACTTCTAAAAAAAAATTCTTAAACCTTTACTGAGGGTCCTGCAAATTTTATTATTTTTTTGTTTTTATTTGACGAAGCTCGTCTCATTTTTTTTTTTTAAAAAAAAACTACATTTCTGTTTTTATTTTAGTCTCTAAATAATAAAAAAAATCCTGGTTAATAACATGCTAGAAAAACCGTAACTTATTTAGTTAATAGATTACAACAGATGCTAACGAAAAATTGTACTCAGAACTTGTAAAAAAATGGAAAATTGCTGCTTATCATGATCTACCCCATTAATCTAACAAAATTGACAGGTTCATGTTATATCAGCGCATGACCATTTATACAATTCCTTTTCTTTTCAGTCTAATTATACAAAAAAAATTAAAACAGTTCACAAAGAAAAAAAAACTAAATAGACCAAAGTGTCTACTATCTACTTTATTGAAGCTGTTGGATTTTTATTATTGCATTTCAACTTCAAAGCTTTATCACTACAAGATTCGAATGTGTACCTGGAATTCGAATTACAATAAGAAAGAAAAGAGGTCAGGAGCAACAATGTACAACAGTAGCACAGCAACAGAATCCCACAGCAAATAACAGCAACAAAACCAACAATAACCAATGTAACAATGGTCTGAGCCAAACTGAAAAACCCCAGAAAGGCCTGACTGAAAATCAGTAGCACTAAACGCAATCCACAGAGGCAGTAACAAAGTTCTGATTTCAGTCGTAAAGAAAAGGACCTCACTTTCAATTTTTACCTCTCAAAGACTGACTTTTAATTCTGAAAAATTAGCCTATTTCTCACTTTGAAGTTCTGAAAAAAATTTCTTCTCTAAATTTTCCAGTTTTTCTTTTCTATATCAACTCCTCCTATTTATAGGCTAGAACTAAACATTATTTATTCAAAGTTTTTTACTTTCAGCCTGTATATTCCCTCCCATGTGCATCTATACACTTTTATTATTAATCCCATGCTTATTTTCTGATTTCCCACCCTTAAAGATACCAGACAGGGTGTATTCTGCACTACTAATTCCCTTTTCATTAAATAATTCCTTAATTTAATTATTCACTGAATATTCAACTGGCAGACTACTAACACTAAACATTTTAAATCTTTTAAACACCCAAAAATACCCCTGAAAATCCCCTATTATTATTGCCTTGCCCTCACTCTTAACAATCTGTATTTAAACCTCTCTGATTTACAACTACACCAAATCACTACACAGCTACAACCAATCCTTAAATCAAATTCACACAAATGATTCAAGTATAAAAACAAACCAAAGAAGTGATTCGGGTTGTACTCGTCCAAACAAAGCAGTCATAAACTAACTATTCGACGAAGTTGTTCAAATTGAAGGTAGCTTATAACGCACACTCAAACAAACAGAAGAAAAACCTTGACCAAATAAAAGGTCTTGAAGAAGAAGGAGAACTAATGAACAAGACAAGATTTACAAAAATAAACACTTTAAACAAAGATTCAATAATCCGAAAAATAGAACGAACAAAACAAGATTACGAACAACACTTAAAACCAAAAACCATAACAGAAAATAAATCAAATGAACTAAATAATCTTGAAAGAAAAATCTAACACTTGAACGAACCCAAGTCGAACTCGGAGTTGAACTATTGGAGGTCGAACGGACTATTTTTGTGGACGTCGAAAAAGGACGAAGCAGAAGCTGGTCGTTTGGCCTATGGCAGACTAGATAGAGGGACGAGGGTGGTCGTGAGGAATCGAGGAGCAGCAGCGGTAGCAGCTAGGTTCGCTGCTGCCATGGTCGACGTGACAGTGGGGTTTGGTCGTGAGCAACAATGGTCGATGGGGGGGCACGACGGGGGTGAACCTGGACTGGTGACGCAGTTGGAGGTGGTCGACGTGAAGCAGTTGGAGGTTGTCGACGGGGGGCTGCCATGGCGAACGACGCAGCAGCAGCACTGCTCGCTGCTGGTTGACGGAATGAGGGGTCGCTTGGTGGTAGACGATGGGAGTTTGGCGTCGCTTGGTAGTTTGGTAGTGAAAGAAGATGAAGCAGTGGGCTAGCGTTTTTTTTTGTTTCATTTCTTCTTCAAAAAAAAAAAAGAAGAAGATGATGAACAGTTGTAAAAATTCTCCTCTTTCTTTTCCTTTGGTCCGTGTATCCCTCTTTTCCTTTTTTACAAATCTTCCGTGTAAGTCCAAAAGTGAGAGGCTCTCATGTGTAAAAAGCGTGGGAGACAAGTGTCTCAAAATATGAGCCCATCGCATTGTGTTCCGTCCGTGTCCCCCACGCGTGTCCCCCATGTGTGGTGGGCTCGGATTATTACGGGCTAGGTCCGAAAATTAGGCCTAAAAACGGGTAGTTTGAACCCAAATATTATTCTTTGTCCAGACCCGAGAATAGAACACGATGTTATTCAATTAATCCTATGCAAGCAAAATAACTACCAAAATAAGACTAAAACAAACTATTTTTAAAATAGCTACAAAGCATAAATAAAACTATTTTTGTCATTTTCGTTTTTATATAAAGATAAAATATAAAGTACTATTTTTTTTGTATTTTTCAAGATTAAAATGGCTACAAAACGTTAATAACTCTTTTTTTTTGTAATTTTTAGAATTATACAACGATAAAAATATAAAGTACTATTTCTATATTTTTTAAGTTTAAAATGACTACAAAACATTAATAAAACTATATTTTTTTTTATAATTTTCAAAATTATATAAAGTACAAAATAAGGTACTATTTTTTTTGTATTCTTTTCAAATTTATGAGAAATACACAAGCTAAAATTACATATATATTTTTTGTAATTTTTCTTTTGCGAAGAAATAAAGTAAAATAGTCAAAATAGCTATATTAGACTCAATTCAAATATTAACGTTTTGTAGCCCTCTTTTTTTTTTGATAAAACTAAAATTCTAAATTGAGCTACAAACTAAATTAACTCCAAAAATACTAATTAAACTCCTAACAACAATTATCATACACAATTAAATACCAATTAAAACAAAATTGCATAATTTGACATTAAATGCTAACAATGCAAAATATTCCTATTTTTTTGTGACTTTCATTTTTGCAAAACAAACTTAATTAAATACTAAATGAAAATGTGATATTTTTTATATTTTTATTAATTAAAACAAATAAACATGCACTCATAAAAATACAAATAATTATACAAAATACCACAAAAACAACAAAAATTGCACACAAAGGAAAATTATTTTATTTTGAATTTTTGGGAGTAATTCTTTCATAGGGCAAAAATCACGTGCTTACAGCTGCCCCTCTTTGCCCGAAAACACGAAGGGTTTTCGTGCAAAGATAAAGTGAGCGATTTTTGCCCATCCGAGTACTCCGCATGAAGTATTTTTTTGAAAGGTTTGACCGAACCTTTGCTTCAGAGGTTTCCTACATATCCTGGGCTAAACAGGAATCAGGTCAATGTAGTTCGGGAAGTCTTGGTAGCTGGGACTACCAGGGAATTGTGGTTCTGCTGTTACTGCTGTTGTATACTGTTACCACATCCTTACTGATCTCCTTATTACACCGTATCCAAAAGAAAACAAGAAAATCAGAAGCTAGGCTAGCCTATGGATCACAAGATCTTATCTATTTTAAACTTGTCTTTGCTATCTTGCTTTCTTGTCGGCTTGTGTTTCTTCCGCCGCTTCTTTCTTCCGAAAACCTGGGGATGACACTGACCTTTTGCTTTTCTGAATCCCAGTCCTCACTATCTTGCTCGGTCCACCGGGATATGGCTTCCTCCACTAAACTTTCAGAGGTTTCTCTGGGGATTCGGCTTTTCCTCATCAGATTTGTTATGCTGGGAACAATTGAGGCTCAAAGGCCGCTTCTTTTGAGATTTGTCTTATTTTCCTTTTGACTTATGCGCTTGATTTTGTGCTGAACTTCTCATTGTAACATTCTGCCTTCTTTCTGATTTCTGAATTTGGACTTATGCTGGGACCTCTTGTTGCAACCTTCTACTTCCCGGTGCTGGGGATTTTTATTGTTTCCTGCTGGGGATTCTTGTTGTAACCTTCTGCCTTCCGGAGGGGTTACTGATTTCAAGACCTGAAGTATAAGACTGAAAAGTATTCCTCTCGTTATACAGGGGGCGCCTGAAACATAAAATGTAAAGACTGAAAAGTATTCCTCTCGTTATACAGGTGGGCGCCTGATACATAAAATGTAAAGACTGAAAAGTATTCCTCTCGTTATACAGGTAGGCGCCTGATACATAAAATGTAAAGACTGAAAATGTATACCCTCATTATACTGGTGGGTGACCTAGGACAGGAAATAAAAACAGAACTGCATACCCTCATTATACTGGTGGGCGACCTAGGACATGAAAATGAAAAATGCATACCCTCATTATATTGGTGGGCGACCTAGGACAGGAAATGAAAAAATGCGTACCCTCATTATACTGGTGGGCGACCTAGGACAAGAAATGGAAAAAAATGCATACCCTCATTATACTGGTGGACGACCTAGGACATGAAAATGAAAAATGCATACCCTCATTATACTGGTGGGCGACCTAGGACAAGAACTAAAAACGCATACCCTCATTATACTGGTGGGCGACCTAGGACATGAAATGAAATAGAAAAGTATACCCTTATTATACTGGTGGGCGACCTAGAACATGAAATGTAAAGACTGAAATGTATACCCTCATTATATTGGTGGGCGACCTAGGACAGGAAATGAAAACAGAACTGCATACCCTCATTATACTGGTGGGCGACCTAGGACATGAAATGAAATAGAAAAGTATACCCTCATTATACTGGTGGGCGACCTAGAACATGAAATGTAAAGACTGAAATGTATACCCTCATTATACTGGTGGGCGACCTAGGACATGAAATTAAAAAAAAATGTACTTGGATTTGTTTCCTTGTTCCTCCGAGAAATTTTTTAACAATGGCAGAAAATTTTCTGCCCCGGTTTTGGTGACCTTCTTTGTGGCGTGTCTTTCTGCCATCATCAACCTTTATTTTCCTGTAAAAATCAAAGAAAACTTTGTTAGTTTTAACGTGGTGAGTGATAGTGTCACTCCTGCTGGGGGATGATTTTTCCTTTCCCTTTCCCTTGCTCTGTGCTCCCAAAACTGGTTGGGGATAAAGTTGCTTGCTGGGGATGATATTCCTGCTGGGGATGATTTTCCATTTATCTCTTCCCCGCTTTTTTGTTTCAAAACATGCTGGGGGAGTTCTCTTCAACTCCAAAACTACTCCCTTAAAAGTTTATTTTCTCCCAACACTGCAGGGCATAAAATGTTATCATCTGGGGATAACGTTATTGAGGATAAGACTGTTAGGGTTATCTTGTTGCGGATTAATTCTCTCTCCCTCTTTCCCCCTTTCTGTTTTGTCTGACCCCCTTGGACCTTGGTCAATGATCTATTGAAGTTCTGCCGGGGATCTTTTTGGAACTTGGTTCATAAGTCTTTAAACCTCTGATTCTCGCTTTTCTTCATGTTCCCCTTAACTTTCCAGGACAGTTTTGTCATTTGGTTTTGCAACAAACGCCTTTTGTCTTATTGTCTTAACTTTGGCCTGTCCTCTTCGTATTTTGCTTTGTACTCTTTCGGCCCATGGTAGTAAACTCTGAAAAAATCCTTTTCGAAACAAATTTCTGGAAAAAATCTTTTTAGACAAAGAAAAATGAAAAGATAGAAAAAGAGAAAAAAAATCTTCCTGAGCAAACGCTGGGGGAGAAGAAAAGGAAAGAACTTATCTGGACGATATGACTGGTATCAACGATCATGTCATGCATTACGAATTAATCAACTCAGTCTATTTGTATCAATCAATCTTCCTGATGGCCTCACTTGCTGGGGATAAATAGGTGCTCACCTCTTCGCAAATCCAGACCCTTTTTGCCAATCTATCTTGTTGCCTTATATTTCCCTTCGAGGGGTTTTCACTAATAAGACTCTCTCCTTTCCCTCAGCTCTCGTCGCCTTATGGTGCCTGTGAAGGTTTTCACCGATAAGACTCTCTCGTTTCATTTCTCTCATCTTCCATCGCCTTATGTGTCTGTGAAGGTTTTCACCGATAAGACTCTCTCATTTTATTTTATTTTTTTCAGCGGGGAATTGGAGTGTTGCCGATATGACTCTCTCTTCTGGAGATTCTTTTCGGCTATCAATTCATTTCCAGTTTATGATCCTCTTCTTGCTGGGGATCAGTGCATTATTCTCGGCTTCCATTTGCCTGACTTGCCATCTCTCGGATATTGATCGGGAGGTCTTTTTTGGACAACGATGTTGGTTTCGGTGTGGGGCTAAAAGAAAGGCTATCAAAAATTCAACATAACTTTGATGGGTGAACTACTACAACTCTTGGAAATCAAACCCTTTTTGAAACTTTAAAACCTAACTTCTGCCCCAGTTTTTTTTGCTTGGGGGATTTCATTTTTGTTACATTATGTTGAACTATGCACACTATGACCGAGCCGTGAGGCGCCTACGTATCCTCTTTGAGGAATCAAGTCAAACGTAGTTCCCATGGTTTTGTTTTTCTTGTGATCTTTATCTTTTTTTTTCATTTTTTTTTCATCTTCTTTTTCATATCTTTTTTCCATTAGTGATTCCAAAAGAAGGGTATGAAAGAATAACTTAAGGCTCAAAAGGGGGAAGCAAGGGTTAAAAGTGTTTGGATAGAAGAAAGAATTGCCTCTGTCATTTCATTATCCAATAAGTACCAAATACAAACACACGAACCAATAACTACCATAATCAAAGAAATTACGCATAATATCTTTTGACTGCATCAGAATTGATAGCCATGTCGACACATCTTCCCTCGATATCTGTTAGACACAAAGCACCGTTGGACAACACTCTGGTCACGATATAAGGCCCTTGCCAATTTGGGGCGAACTTGCCTTTTGCTTCGACCTGATGCGGGAGGATCCGTTTCAATACTTGCTGCCCTACTTCAAACTTTCTGGGGCGCACCTTCTTATTGTATGCTCTTGCCATTCTTTTCTGATAAAACTAACCATGACACACTGCTGCCAATCTTTTTTCGTCTATCAAACTCAACTGCTCCAGTCGAGCTTTGACCCATTCATCATCATCAATCTCGGCTTCAGCGACAATCCGGAGGGACAGAATTTCGACCTCCGCTGGTATTACTGCCTCAGTTCCGTATACCAACAAATAAGGAGTTGCACCTATGGAAGTCCGGACTGTAGTGCGATAACCCAACAAAGCAAAGGGTAATTTCTCGTGCCATTGTCTAGATCCTTCCACCATCTTCCGCAGTATCTTCTTGATGTTCTTATTAGCTGCTTCAACTGCTCCATTTGCCTTGGGACGATATGGAGTGGAATTACGGTGTGTAATCTTAAACTGTTCACATACTTCTCTCATCAAGTTGCTATTAAGATTAGCACCTTTGTCCGTGATTATCACTTTCGGGATCCCAAATCTACAAATGATATGGGAATGGACAAAATCTACCACTGCCTTCTTAGTTACTGACTTGAAAGTTTTGGCTTCAACCCACTTAGTGAAATAATCTATGGCTACCAGAATGAACTTGTGACTGTTCGAAGCTGCCGGCTCGATAGGCCCAATGACATCCATGCCCCATGCTACAAATGGCCATGGTGCGGACATTGTGTGCAATTCCATTGGTGGAGAATGAATCAGATCTCCGTGTATCTGACACTGATGGCATTTTCGTACGAAACTGATACAATCATGCTCCATAGTGAGCCAATAATATCCCGCTCGCAGAATCTTCTTTGCCAACACATATCCGCTCATATGGGGCCCACAGACTCCAGCATGTACCTCTGTCATCACTATCGTGGCTTGACCTGCATCAATACATCTCAGCAATCCCAGATCTGGGGTTCTTTTGTACAACATTCCTCCACTGAGGAAAAATCCATTTGCCAGTCGTCGAATGGCTCTCTTTTGATCTCCGGTTGCCTGCTCCGGGTATATCCCCATCCTGAGGTATTCCTTGATATCATAAAACCATGGCTCGCCATCCATTTCTTCTTCTATTATGTTGCAGTAGGCATGCTGATCACGAACCTGAATATACAATGGGTCAACATGGATTTTGTCTGGATGGTGCAACATCGATGCTAAAGTGGCCAAAGCATCGGCAACCTCATTGTGAACTCTCGGGATGTGTCTGAACTCCACTGATCGAAATCGCTTGCTCAGATCGTGCAAACATTGTCGATATGGTATAAGCTTCAAATCCCGTGTTTCCCATTCACCCTGGATCTGATGTACTAGGAGGTCCGAGTCTCCCAAGACCAAGACGTCCTGAACATCCATGTCTGCAGCCAATCGTAGGCCCAAAATGCATGCCTCATATTCAGCCATGTTGTTGGTACAATAGAAACGTAGCTGAGCTGTAACAGGATAGTGATGTCCTGTTTCTGAAATAAGTACTGCTCCTACTCCAACTCCTTTTGCATTAGCAGCCCCGTCAAAGAAAAGCTTCCACCCTGGTTCCTCATTCAGTTCTAACTCCTCTATATGTATCACTTCTTCATCTGGAAAATACGTCCTCAAAGGCTCGTATTCTTCATCAATAGGATTCTCAGCCAAGTGATCGGCCAATGCTTGGGCTTTCATGGCCGTCCTCGTCACATAGACAATGTCGAACTCTGTGAGTAATATCTGCCATTTTGCCAATCTTCCTGTGGGCATAGGCTTCTGGAAAATATACTTTAATGGATCCAGACGTGAAATAAGGTATGTAGTATGTGACGACAGATAATGCTTAAACTTCTGTGCTACCCAAGTTAGAGCACAGCATGTCTTCTCAAGTTGAGTGTACTTATTCTCATAGACTGTAAACTTCTTGTTGAGATAATAGATGGCTTGCTCTTTCCTTCCTGTGATGTCGTGTTGCCCCAACACGCAACCAAACGAATTCTCCAGGACTGTCAGATAAATAATTAATGGCCTCCCTAGCTCAGGTGGAACCAACACAGGTGGATTGGACAGATACCCTTTAATCTGGTCGAAATCCTCTTGACACTCCGCCATCCAGTTTACCACAACGTCTTTCTTCAACAGCCGAAATATGGGTTCACAAGTCGCCGTGAGTTGAGCGATGAACCTGCTGATGTAATTTAGTCTCCCCAACAGACTCATTACCTCTGTTTTGTTCTTTGGCGGTGGTAAATCTTGGATGGATTTGATCTTGGATGGATCCAATTCAATACCCCGTCGACTGACGATGAATCCTAACAGCTTTCCTGATGGAACCCCAAAGGTGCATTTGGCCGGGTTGAGCTTAATATCATACCTTCGAAGTCTTTGAAAAAATCTCCTTAGGTTTGCTACATGGTCTTGCTGACGCCAAGACTTTATGATCACATCATCTACGTACACTTCAATTTCTTTGTGTATCATGTCGTGAAACACAGTAGTCATTGCTCGCATGTACGTTGCCCCAGCATTCTTCAGTCCAAACGGCATGACCCGGTAGCAGTAAGTCCCCCATGGTGTGATGAAAGCTGTCTTTTTTGCATCTTCTTCGTCCATTAAGATCTGATGATATACTGCATAGCAGTCCATAAAGGATCTGATCTCGCGCCCAGCGCAATTATCGATCAGGATATGGATGTTGGGCAATGGAAAATTATCCTTAGGACTTGCTTTGTTGAGATTGCGGTAGTCGACGCATACCCTGATTTTCCCATCCTTCTTCGGCACTGGTACCACATTGGCCAACCACTCGGGATATCGAGTGACCCGAATGACCTTCGCCTGCAGCTGCTTAACCACCTCTTCTTTGATCTTCACACTCATCTCTGTTTTAAATTTACTTAGCTTTTGCTTGACCGGAGGGTGTCACACCTCCTTTTTCCGCCCCTGCGAGGGGCGTAGGAGTTTTTTCCAATTAAAGGACAATCGAAACGGGATTTGTTTATTTATTTCAGAGTCGCCACTTGGGAGATTTAGGGTGTCCCAAGTCACCAATTTTAATCCCGAATCGAGGAAAAGAATGACTCCATATTACAGTCTGCGTACCAGAAATCTGGATAAGGAATTCTGTTAACCCGGGAGAAGGTGTTAGGCATTCCCGAGTTCCGTGGTTCTAGCACGGTCGCTCAACTGTCATATTCGGCTTGATTATCTGATTTAATACATATTGAACCTATGTGCGAATTTTAACTTTTAACCGCTTTTGTCATTATTATTATTTTTATCAAGAATTGCAACATCGTGGAAACACATCTCGAACCACGTCACATCAATGCACCCGTGGTTGTTGGCATATTTCAACTCTGTTGAGATTTGGATTTGGGTAACATAAATGTGCACCCGAGTTTAAGAAGCCAACATTATTAAATACGCGCTTAAAGCGACTAGCGTATCATTTTTCTTTGGGTAGGGCCGTGGAATTTTGCTAAACGGTCCATCCCGAAGTCTAAGCAATTTTAAGGCAAATATTTACTGAGGGCCCCGCAATTTTGTATTTTTATTCGGCGAGGCTCATCTCATTCTTATTTTTTAAAGGAATTTGCAACGTCATGGACATGCATCTCAGACCACGTCACAATCAATGTACCCGTGATTAGAGCCACATTTCGACTCCGTTGAGATTTGGATTTGGGTCACATAAATGTGCACCCGAGTTTAAGAAGGTAAGATTTATTAAGGCGCGTCCTAAAGAGACTAACGTATTGTTATTTTAGGAAGAGGCCGTGAAGGTTCATTAAACGGCCAAATACAAAGTCTAGTCAATGGTTATGTATTTATTGAGGGCCCCCCAGCGATGTGTGATTTATTTGGCGAGGCTCATCTCATTTTTATTTTTAAGGATAAACCTACAGTGACTACATTTCTTCTATTAAGTTTGTTTCTAAAAATAAAAGAAAATTTCTCAATTAATTACATGCTGAAAAACGTAACTTATTAGTTATTAGTTTACGGCTAATGCGAATGGAAAATTGCGATCGAGTTTGTACAAAGAAAAACTGCTTTCATTCTATATTCTATTATTCAATAATACTAGAACATAAGATTGACACACCATAATATCAAAACAAATTAACTAGTATTTGATTAATTTAAACTAACATTATAAGATGAAGAAGTTATACATATGCAACCCCATTACTCATTAATTAATCGACTATATTTTTATACAAATAAAGGAAAATTATATTCAAACACAAATCTAAACAGGAGGAATTCAATAGGAACAAAGCCTAATTAATATTTCATTTCTCTTCAAGCCGAGAGTGTACAAACGTGTACCTGGAAATAGCAGTACAAGAAGAAAAGAAGGAGGAGTCAGCAGCAGTAATAACACAGCAACAGCAGGTTCATCAACACCGCAAAACCAGTAACAACCAGTAGAATAACCCAGCAACGGATTGAAAAATCAGCAATACCAAAGTGCAATCGCAGTCAAAGCAGAAAAGAGACAGATACAAGATGCAGTAGTTTACTGATTTTGAATAACACTCGAGAAAAGGCAAAACGGAAATTATTCCAGTGAAAGTTCAAATTGTCTTTCTCTTTTACTCTCTAACACTCTTGAAATTTTCCAGAATGTATTACTCTAAAAAATATTCTCCCCAAAAATCTCTGTAGAAAATAATCCTCCTAATCATCCTCCTCCTATGTCAAGAATGACTCTTACTTATAGCAAGACTCTTGTCTTGAACCTCTAACCCAAAATATTCCCCCAATGGCATGCTTTGTCCCCACTAATTAATGTTTTCTTTATTTTAAATCTTTGTTCTCCATGCCTACATGCTTTGTCTCCCACTACATTAAATAAATATATCAATCCCAACCCATTACATTTTGTCCCTCATGCCTAACATAAACAATTACAATATTCCCCCCACTACATTATGTCTTGTCCCCCATTAAATTAAACAATCATATCAAACCCCACCCCATTACATTTTGTCCCCCATGCTTACATAAAGAATTATTTAAAATGTTGAATTACCAAACTACCCCTCCGACCTTATTGCAATTACCATTTTACCCCTGAACGTACTGCAATTTACCAAACTACCCTATCAGCTATAACCAATTCATCTAATCAATCTTAACCAAAATATAGCCAATATGATCAAATTCTAAACAAACTCAACAACAAACCATATGAACACAGATGAATCATTCAACTTCAAATTAATGGAAATAAATTAACCATATTGGGAACCAATCCTGGTTAACTTAGACCAAAATGGATGAGCAAGGAAACAACAATATTAACAACACAATACATGATTCAAACTAAATCTACAAATCAAAAACCAAAAACAAACTCAAATTAAATTACTGGATGGACTTCAAACAAAGGATAAACATGCATTAAAATCTATTTTAAACAACAAAACATGACGGATTCAAACAACAACAAAACGATTTAAAAATTTCTGAAAAAAACACATAACAACACATGAAACAAACTGAAGAAATAATTAATTAAACTTCAATTTGAATCTAACAACATTAAACTAACAACTTCACATGAACAAACTGAAAAATTAACAAAACAATGAACATGAACAAAACAAAAATCAAACATTTACCGATCTTAGATTTGAGAATATCAAAAATAAAATACGGACAAAAGTGAAACTCAAAATCCACTAACCGGATCGAAACGACGAAGAACGACTGACCAACGACGAACTCGAACTAGGTATGGGCTGTTTTGACGACCCCAACCAAAACTCGAACAAACGACGATGAAGACGAATTTAAGAAGCAACTGAAGCAGCGCCGAAGCGGTAGCAGCAGTCGACGCAGCAAAAGCGATGCTCGAGCTGGACGGGGCAGTAGAAAAGGTTGAAGCAGTAGCAACAGCAGCCATGGACGAGAGAGCTGGACGCGGAGCAAATGCTCGACAGCAGCGTCGATGAAAGATGGAAGAAGTAACCGCGACAACAACAAATGGAAGATGCAGCAGTGATAGCAGCGTCGATGAAGCTAGAAGAAGCAGTGATGGCGATGATGGTGTTATAGTGGAGCTGGGCATAGCAGAAGTAGCAGAAAGCAGAAACAGGAGCAGTGAAGTGAAGCCCCGCGTCCATGGCTGGAGCTCGGGAGCTCGACCACTCAACTCAAACTCGACGAAACGAAGAAGATGAAGCAGAAGGATCATTCATGGAGCAGCTGCGGGCAGCATGGAGGAGCTGGAATGAGGGGTCGTTTACAATGGGGTTTCAACCATGGGAGGGCAGCCATGGCGATGGTGGTTGACGACGAAGACGCAGCAAGGAGGTGGTGGATGTCGCGGGTTTGAAGATGGTGAAGGAGAAGAAGCAGACGAGCATGGGTTCGAAGGCAGCCATGGACAAGCTGCCATGGATGTGTGTGTGAGAAAGCTTGAAGAAGATGGAGAGAAAGAAGGGAGGGGGCGGATCTTTTTTAAGTTTTTTAGGGTTTTTTTTGTTTTGTTTTGTTTGTTTGAAATGCAAAATAGGGGTGTTGGGTCTTTGGGGTTATGGGGCGTACCGGGTCGACCCGTGTAGAGATGGACCGGGTCATGGGGAAGGTTGGGCCATTATTTGGGCTTGTGGTTTGAATTAGATGAAGTGGCCCAATCCGATTTTTCTTTGTATTTTTGCTCTCTTTTCTTCTTTTATTTTTCTAAAACTAAATTCTAAAATCCTTAAATTATTATTAAGAAATAAATTAAGTTATAAAAGTGCAACTTAACTCCCAATAACAATTAACGCACAATTAAGTAATAATTAAGCATAAAATTGTATATTTGGACATTAAATGCTAAAAATGCAAAAGATGCCTATTTTTGTAATTTTTAATTTTTGTAAAACAAACTTAATTACTAACAATTGTAGAATTAAATCCTACATGCAAAATGCGACATATTTTTGTATTTTTTATTAATTTAACAAATAAACATGCACAGACAAATACAAATAATTATCCAAAAATGTCACAAAAATTCTCAAAATTGCACACCAAGGAAAATCATTTTATTTTGCATTTTTTGGGAGTAATTCTCATATAGGGCAAAAATCACGTGCTTACAGCTGCCCCTCTTTGCTCGAAGACACGAAGGGTTTTCGTGCAAAGATAAAGTGAGCGATTTTTGCCCATCCGAGTACTCCGTGTGAAGCATTTTTTTGAAAAAGATTTAACCGAACCTTTGCTTCAAAGGTTTCCTACATATCCCCGGCTAAAGGGGAATCAGGTTAATGTAGTTCGAGAAGTTTTGGTTGCTGGGACTACCATGGGACTGCAATGTTATTGCTGTTGCATGCTGTTATCTCTGCTTACCGATTTCCTTGTTACACCGTGCTCAAAAGAAAAAAAAAAGCTAGACTAGACTACGGATCATAAGATCTCATCTATCTTCAACTTGTCTTTGTTGCCTTGCTTTCTTGTCGGTTTATGTTTCTCCCGGTGCTTTTCTTCCGAAAACTTGGGGATGGCACTGGCCTTTTGCTTTTCTGAATCCCAGTTCTCACTATCTTGTTCGGTCCGCTGCGATATGGTTTCCTCCGCTAAACTTTCAGAGGTTTCTCTGGGGATACGGCTTTTCTTCATCACATTTGTTATGCTGGGAACATAATTTAATGTTCACAAGCCACTTCTTTCAAGACGCGTCTTTTCTTCCTTTTGACTCAGGCGCTTGAATTTGTGCTGGGACCTCTTGTTGCAACCTTCTGCTTCCCGGTGCTGGGATTTTTATTGCTTCCTACTGGGGATTCCTGTTGTAACCTTCTGCCTTCCGGTGGGGTTACTGATTTCAAAATCTGCAGTATAAGACTCAAAAGTATTCCTCTCATTATACAGGTGGGCGCCTGAAACATAAAATGTAAAGACTGAAAGTATTCCTCTCGTTATACAGGTGGGCGCCTGAGACATAAAATGTAAAGACTGAAAAGTATTCCACTCATTATACAGGTGGGCGCCTATTTAAACTAAGACATAAAAATATTCCTCTCGTTATACAGGCGGGCGCCTATTTAAACTAAGACATAAAAATATTCCTCTTATTATACAGGTGGGCGCCTATTTAAACTAAGACATAAAAATATTCCTCTCATTATACAGGTGGGCGCCTATTTAAACTAAGACATGAAAATATTCCTCTCGTTATACAGGTGGGCGCCTATTTAAACTAAGACATAAAAATATTCCTCTTATTATACAGGTGGGCGCCTATTTAACTAAGACATAAAAATATTCCTCTTATTATACAGGTGGGCGCCTATTTAAACTAAGACATGAAAATATTCCTCTCGTTATACAGGTGGGCGCCTATTTAAACTAAGACAGAAAAATATTCCTCTCGTTATGCAGGTGGGCGCCTATTTAAACTAAGACATAAAAATATTCCTCTCATTATACAGGTGGGCGCCTATTTAAACTAAGACAATAAAATATTCCTCTCATTATACAGGTGGGCGCCTATTTAAACTAAGACATGAAAATATTCCTCTCGTTATACAGGTGGGCGCCTATTTAAACTAAGACATGAAAATATTCCTCTCGTTATACAGGTGGGCACCTATTTAAACTAAGACATGAAAATATTCCTCTTGTTATACAGGTGGGCGCCTATTTAAACTAAGACATGAAAATATTCCTCTCGTTATACAGGTGGGCGCCTATTTAAACTAAGACATGAAAATATTCCTCTCATTATACAGGTGGGCGACTATTTAAACTAAGACATGAAAATATTCCTCTCGTTATGCAGGTGGGCGCCTATTTAAACTAAGACAATAAAAATATTCCTCTCATTATACAGGTGGGCGCCTATTTAAACTACGACATGAAAATATTCCTCTCGTTATGCAGGTGGGCGCCTATTTAAACTAAGACAATAAAAATATTCCTCTCATTATACAGGTGGGCGCCTATTTAAACTACGACATGAAAATATTCCTCTCGTTATGCAGGTGGGCGCCTATTTAAACTACAATTTTAAAAATAAACGTCATTCCTATGGGTAAAACAAACTTATGAGGAAATGCCTCTCCTATGGGTAAAACTAAACTTAGGAGGAAATGCCTCTCCTATGGGTAAAAACAAACTTAGGAAGTGCGTCTCCTAGGGGTAAAAACAAACTTAGGAGGAAATGCATCTCCTAAGGGTAAAAATGAACTTAGGAGGAAATGCATCTCCTATGGGTAAAAACAAACTTTGGAGGAAATGCATCTCCTATGGGTAAAACAAACTTAGGAGGAAATGCATCTCCTATGGGTAAAAACAAACTTAGGAAGTGCGTCTCCTAGGGGTAAAAACAAACTTAGGAGGAAATGCATCTCTTATGGGTAAAAACAAACTTAGGAGGAAATGCATCTCCTATGGGTAAAAATAAACTTAAGAGGAAATGCATCTCCTATGGGTAAAAACAAACTTAGGAGGAAATGCATCTCCTATGCGTGAACCGTTTCCTTATTCCTGAATTATTTACTTACCTGTGTTGTCTTCCCTCGATTTTGCCGGGGATGAATTTTCCTTTTCTTCCTTACCCACTCTGTGTTATACGACCCTCTTGAAACTTGGTCGAAACTCTGTCGAGGACTCGATGATCCGTTGGGGATAACACTGCTGAGGATAACTCTGCTGAATAAATATGTTATCTTACTCCTTCCAAAATTACTTCCTTTTAAGTAGGATGTTTCATTCCTCTGCAAACTACTTCCCCTTTTTTCTTTTTTCTTTTTTTTTTCTTTTTTTTTTGTTTAGCTTCTTCCTTCGAAGACTACCTCCCTTAAGACTCGTTTTGCCTTTCCCCGAAAGGAACCGCTGAGGATACCAATTTTCACCAAACTTGTGTTGGACTCCTCGAAACTGCTGGGGATAACACTGTTGGGGAATTATTTACTTACCTGTTGGGGGTAGAATGTTATCAGCTGGGGATAACGCTGTAAAGGATAACACTGCTGGGGGATTCTGATTCCTTCAGAACTAGTGCTTCACTCTTCGGAAGGCTGTTGGGAATGATACTGACCTTTTGCTTTTCTAAGCACAAGTGTCATCCCTTTGTTCTGTCTGCTGGGGAACAACTTCCTCCATTGAAACTTATTATGTTGGGGGCAACACTGGTTCAAAGACCACTTCCCTTGAGACTGGTGTTATTTTTATTCTTCCTCGAATGGGTACCTGACTTCCAGAAAATTTTCTAAATGAAAGGGAAATTTTCTGCCCCAGTTTGACAGTCTCCCTTATGGCATGCATTTTTGTCATCAATGTCATTTCCTTTACCTGTTTCAAATCAAACAAAATTTGTTAGTTTAAAACGTGGTGGTTGGTTGTGATACTCCTACTGGGATGGTTTTCCGTTTCTCCTTCCTTGCTCTGCATTCCACAACTTGTTGGGGATGATATTATTTGCTGGGGATAATCCCTTTCTGTTGGGGATATCCCTCTTCTTTTGTGGCATAGCTCGGAAACTGGCATTTCCCCGACCTTTTAGTCTCGCATGAATTTCCCAAATCATGCTCATTGCTATCCTTGATTTGTCCACAGGCCTTGGCCTTGAGGTTTATAACCTTTGATTTCGGCAAGGATATCCCTCTTGACACTCGTCAATCCTTTTGTCAATTCCCTTTTGCTGGGGATATCTTTTTTTGACACTGGCCTCGCGCTTGTTCCTTGCTGACTATACCATTTGGATGTACTAGTCAGATCTCATCTTGCATGATTGGAAAGCTGATGGCCTATTTTGATGTCAATTCTCACTTGTGCTGACCAAACAGACTCTACTGGGGAATTTTTCTATGAAAGGAAAAGATAAACAAAAGGGGAACCGAATAAAAGACAAAGGAAAAAAACGACTCTTTAACAAAAGAAACTATAAATAAAAACCTATCAAACGCAGATACCGACTCTAATGGTCATGACATGCATATGCGGTCTATCCTCTGCTGTTAATCGTCTTTCAAGACCTTCAATTGGAAATTCCCCATCTGATTCTCAATCTTATTCGACTTGTAGTGCCCGAAGGGTTTTCACTATCAAGCCTCTCTCATTTTGGTTTTTCTCTCAGCTTTCATCGCCTTATGGTGTCCGTGAAGATTTTCACCGATAAGACTCTCTCATTTGTATCACTTTCCAGCTGGGGATTTGGAGTGTTGCCGGTATGACTCTCTCTGCTGAAGATTAGAGTCCTTTCTATTGTGGAACAGAGTGTTATGTTCACCGATAAGACTCTCATTTGTCTGACTTGGCATCTTTTGAAGACTGATCAGAGGGTCTTTCTTTGGACCGTAATGTGGGTTTTTGGATAGGGCTAGAAAGAAAGGGTATTAAAGGCTAAAAAAACAAATCAATTTGGGGTTCAAAATTACAACCTTCGGAACCATATTTGTTTACAACAAGCGCAACCCTTGCCCCAGTTTCTTGCTTGGGGATTATTTATTTATTTTTTTATTTTTAATTCTTATTACACCATGACCGAGCTGTAAGGCGCCTACGTATCCTCTTTGAGGAATCAGGTCGAACGTAGTTCCCAATTCCTCTGTTTTTCTTCTTTTTATCATTTTTCTTTTCTTTTCTTTTCTTTTTTTTTGTTTTGTTGTTTTCTTTCTTTCTTTTTTTTTCTTTTCTTTTGTTTACCTGCCATGCTTGCGTTTTCTAGTCGTTGCTACTGATTCCGAACGAGGGGTATGAAAGAAAGAAAATAAATAAGGCTCAAAAGGGGTAACGAAGGATAAAGTGTTTAGGTAGCAGAACAAAATGTCTTCGTCATTCCAGTCTTCAAAACATGCCACGTGCAAACAACACCATTAAACAAAGATTTGCAGTCTCTTCCGATGGTGCTGGACTTGACAATTATATTCACATTTGCTTTTTCATTTGTCAATTCTAAAGCACTATTGGGCGACACTCTCACTCTCATTATCATGAACGACCCTCATGCCAATTTGGCGAATCTTTCTTTTAACGGTTTTCTTTGTGTTTTACTTGCCCTAGTTCCGTATGACTCGAGCTCCGAATAGTCTCAAACCGTCCTTATTTCCTTTAAATGTTCTGATCACCTTTCCGGGGTTTTATGATTAACTTTTAAGATTAGGCCCAAACTATGTGCGCATGTCATGTCACTAGAATCGGCGCTGAACAAAAAATGATAAAAGGACTAAACAAAAAGATGACTCGAAATAATAAAAGACCAGATTTGCTTTAGACTACCGGTGGAATGGTTTAAATAACAAGACAAACAAAACAAACCAGAATAAAATCCTAAAACAAACTGGACAAAACTTAAACAAACCGCTATGACAAATGGAAAGATAAGAAAGTTTGACACAAGACAATATCCGGACTACAACCCTAAGAATAATCCGGTCAACAGAAATGACAACAAAATAAGCCACCACAAGCTTCTCTCTTGCTAACCCAGGAACGAAGCGTCCTCCCACTTTATCAAAACTGGCATCTTAGCCACTGAGCTTCGCATCAGTATTGCCTAGACCATTACCAACATTCAATATCATTAACCATAGTCAACAAGTCCCCAATAAGATTTGAGTGCTTCTGCTATCAGGCCTGATCCCCGCAAAGTGTGCATCATGATGTGCGGGTAAAGGATTCTGCGCGATGTTTTGGGTGTCATTGTCTTGGATTACCACAAACCAACCACCTTAACTTTCTTTGCGATTCAAAACAATACAGGTTAGAATGGACTCAGTCGGTCCTCATTATTAACATCTTTTTTTTTCTTTTTTTTTCTTTTTCATTTTTCTTCTTTTTTTTCATTTTTTTTTCATTCTTTTTTTTCTTTATTTTTTTGTTGTGGTCGAATCTTATGGAGATTGCCTACGTATCATGACCCCGCATGAATCAGACCTTGCGTAGTTCGGACCAATTAAAGATAAACAATAATAAACATTTTTTCTTATCAATTTTAATAATACAACAAACTGGGTTTCAAAGGTTTAAAGATGACCTACAAACTTGAAAATCAAACAACTCATATATTCTAATCAAGAGATTTATAAACTCAAAAACAAAAGGCTAGCTCCCTTTCTCTGTTCGACAAATGCAACCAAACGGTTATTTTTGCAAATGTGGCCCCTTCCAAATTTCACATGAATTTTGAGGCCAGGGAGGATTATTTTATGACACTTTACAAACTTGTCCGTTCTTTTACGAAAATAGCCTTTCGACAACTGAAAGATACTCTAAGTATTTCGGCAAGAACGGTTTAAGACGCGGCCGAAGCTGGCTCGGCTTATTTTTGACTAAAAATTCAAACGGTATTCACCTGACCGCTGACTCTTTGTTTTTTTTTCTTTTCAAATTACAATAAAACCTGGTGTTGCAAACACGGCCCTTCAGCGCCTCGGGGACGAAGATTTTTAAGGCTGTGTGGGTCAACTGGACCAAAATCCTAAACATGACCCAAAAGGTGGCTGTTTATGCGAAGTCAGTCTTCCGGAGTCCCTTTCGGGAACATTCGGCTATTTACGACAAAACAACATTACCCAACTTATTTATGACAAAATTAAGATTTTGACATGTTTTTTTTTATTATTATTATTTATTTGTTTTTGGCTATTTTAGCAAAAGGTGGGGTTGGACCCGATGAGGGTTGCCTACGTATCTCACATCCGGTGAGAATCAAACCCGCGTAGTTCGGGCAAATTAACCGAACTATTTTAAAACATGACTCTTTTTCATTTTTATTTTTTTCCTGGCAAGACAATCTATTTTCCTTTTCTATTTTTGAAAAAGACAAAATAACGATTTTTTTTTTCATTTTCAACAAACAATAAAACAATCTATTTTTTGAATTTTGAATTTTCTTTTCAATTTTGAAGGAAGAAGGAAAATATTTTCGAATTTTTTATTTTATTATATATATATATATATATTTTCGAATATATATATTTTTTAATAATTAAAAAAAAACTTTCTAAAGAAGTCAATAATGGAAAATATTTTTGGATTTTTTTTTGTTTTGAAAATTGGGGGTCTAAAAAACTTTTCTAGACTTTTTGGCAAGACAAATATTTTTTGCAACAAATAAAGATATATACATATATTTTTTGGAAATAAAGAAAAACTTTTTGGATATATATATGTATGTATATATATATATTTGCAACAAATAATGAAACCACTTTCAACGCCCGACTCTTTTATTTTATTTTTTGACATTTTCATAAAAATAATAAAAAAATATTTTTTTTTTTAAAAACAAGACTCTTTTTCATTTTCATTTTCATGGCAAGACAAACTATTTTTTTCTTCTAAATTTTTTTTTGAAGAACAACGAATTTTTTTCTATTTTTCCTGTGCTTTTAATAAAACAAACTAATAAGACATTTTATTTTTCTCATTTTCTCAAAATTTCGGCAGAGTTTTGACAGTATTTGGGCATTGGTTTTTTTTTCAAAAATAAACAATCGATTCCCTAACCGCTATTTATTTTTTGTTCAATTTCAAAATATTATTCCTGATATTCAAAAGTCGGTCAACACACAAGTCCGAATCAAATAAATGCGCAAGTAGCAGCAAGTAAGATGCATCAGGATGATCATTTTCATTTTTGGTGCACCTGTCCTAGACGGACTCAACCCCTGTGTTGAGTCTCCAAAGTCAAATGCACATGATGCAAATAAGTGTTCCTACTAGGGATCCGACATGAGGCTTTGTTATACTAAGTTTTAAAACCTAGGTGTTTGTTCTAGACCTGGCTTACCCGAGCGGACAACTCGAGCCGAGGATGGGAGCTGTGTACCGGTAACCAAAGGGCCATCCGGTTTTGCAACTCCTCCGAATCCTCGTTCTATTTTGGTATATGACACTAACAGAAAAAAGTCACGACCAGCGTGCGCTCCTCAAGAGAGAGAAGAGAGGGGCTTCAGCACAATTTATATATACAGTCCAAGTAATATCAAAGCGGTAAAACACATCATTTAGCACATTGAGCCCAAACATGTAACAAAATCAGATAAAGCCAAATATAACAATTTATCTAAGCTCGAATTTCTAACCCTGAACCAGAGATTCTGGGTTCGTTCCCCAGCAGAGTTGCCAGAGCTGTCACACCTCCTTTTTTCGCCCCGCGAGGGGTGTAGGAGTTTTTTCCAATTAAAGGACAATCGAAACGAGATTTGTTTATTTATTTCAGAGTCGGCACTTGGGAGATTTAGGGTGTCCAAAGTCACCAATTTTAATCCCGAATCGAGGAAAAGAATGACTTCATATTACAGTCTGCGTACCAGAAATCTGGATAAGGAATTCTGTTAACCAGGGAGAAGGTGTTAGGCATTCCCGAGTTCCGTGGTTCTAGAACGGTCGCTCAACTGTCATATTCGGCTTGATTATCTGATTTAATACATATTGAACTTATGTGCGAATTTTAACTTTTAACCGCTTTTGTCGTTATTATTACTTTTATCAAGAATTGCAACATCGTGTAAACACATCTCGAACCACGTCACATCAATGCACCCGTGGTTGTTGGCATATTTCAACTCTGTTGAGATTTGGATTTGGGTAACATAAATGTGCACCCGAGTTTAAGAAGCCAACATTATTAAATACGCGCTTAAAGCGACTAGCGTATCATTTTTCTTTGGGTAGGGCCGTGGAATTTTGCTAAACGGTCCATCCCGAAGTCTAAACAATTTTAAGGCAAATATTTACTGAGAGCCCCGCAATTTTGTATTTTTATTCGGCGAGGCTCATCTCATTCTTATTTTTTAAAGGGATTTGCAACGTCATGGACATGCATCTCGGACCATGTCACAATCAATGTACCCGTGATTAGAGCCACATTTCGACTCTGTTGAGATTTGGATTTCGGTCACATAAATGTGCACCCGAGTTTAAGAAGGTAAGATTTATTAAGGCGCGTCCTAAAGAGACTAACGTATTGTTATTTTAGGAAGAGGCCGTGAAGGTTCATTAAACGGCCAAATCCAAAGTCTAGTCAATGGTTATGTATTTATTGAGGGGCCCCCAGCGATGTGTGATTTATTTGGCGAGGCTAATCTCATTTTTATTTTTAAGGATAAACCTACAGTGACTACATTTCTTCTATTAAGTTTGTTTCTAAAAATAAAAGAAAATTTCTCAATTAATTACATGCTGAAAAACGTAACTTATTAGTTATTAGTTTACGGCTAATGCGAATGGAAAATTGCGATCGAGTTTGTACAAAGAAAAACTGCTTTCATTCTATATTCTATTATTCAATAATACTAGAACATAAGATTGACACACCATAATATCAAAACAAAGTATTTGATTAATTTAAACTAACATTATAAGATGAAGAAGTTATACATATGCAACCCCATTACTCATTAATTAATCGACTACATTTTTATACAAAGAAAGGAAAATTATATTCAAACACAAATCTAAACAGGAGGAATTCAACAGGAACAAAGCTTGATTAATATTTCATTTCGCTTCAAGACGAGAGTGTACAAACGTGTACCTGGAAATAGCAGTACAAGAAGAAAAGAAGGAGGAGTCAACAGCAGGTTCATCAACACCGCAAAACCAGTAACAACCAGTAGAATAACCCAGCAACGGATTGAAAAATCAGCAATAACAAAGTGCAATCGCAGTCAAAGCAGAAAAGAGACGGATACAAGATGCAGTAGTTTACTGATTTTGAATAACACTCGAGAAAAGGCAAAACGGAAATTATTCCAGTGAAAGTTCAAATTGTCTTTCTCTTTTACTCTCTAACACTCTTGAAATTTTCCAGAATGTATTACTCTAAAAAATATTCTCCTCAAAAATCTCACTAGAAAATAATCCTCCTAATCATCCTCCTCCTATGTCAAGAGTGACTCTTATTTATAGGAAGACTCTTGTCTTGGACCTCTAACCCAAAATATTCCCCTAATGAAATGCTTTGTCCCCACTAATTAATGTTTTCTTTATTTTAAACATTTGTCCTCCATGCCTACATGCTTTGTCTCCCACTACATTAAATAAATATATCAATCCCAACCCATTACATTTTGTCCCTCATGCCTAACATAAACAATTACAATATTCCCCCCACTACATTATGTCTTGTCTCCCATTAAATTAAAAAATCGTATCAAACCCCACCCCATTACATTTTGTCCTCCATGCTTACATAAAGAATTATTCAAAATGTTCAATTACCAAACTACCCCTCCGACATTATTGCAATTACCATTTTACCCCTGAACGTACTGCAATTTACCAAACTACCCCATCAGCTATAACCAATTCAACTAATCAATCTTAACCAAAATATAGCCAATATGACCAAATTCTAAACAAACTAAACAACAAATCATATGAACACAGATGAATCATTCAACTTCAAATTAATAGAAATAAATTAACCATATTGGGAACCAATCCTGGTTAACTTAGACCAAAATGGATGAGCAAGGAAACAACAATATTAACAACACAATACATGATTCAAACTAAATCAACAAATCAAAAACCAAAAACAAACTCAAATTAAATTACTGGATGAACTTCAAACAAAGAATAAACATGCATTAAAATCTATTTTAAACAACAAAACATGACGGATTCAAACAACAACAAAACGATTTAACAATTTCTGAAAAAAACACATAACAACACATGAAACAAACTGAAGAAATAATTAATTAAACTTCAATTTGAATCTAACAACATTAAACTAACAACTTCACATGAACAAACTGAAAAATTAACAAAACAATGAACATGAACAAAACAAAAATCAAACATTTACCGATCTTAGATTTGAGAATATCAAAAATAAAATACGGACAAAAGTGAAACTCAAAATCCACTAACCGGATCGAAACGACGAACAACGACTGACCAACGACGAACTCGAACTAGGTGTGGGCTGTTTTGACGACCCCAACCAAAACTCGAACAAACGACGATGAAGACGAATTTAAGAAGCAACTGAAGCAGCGCCGAAGTAGTAGCAGCAGTCGACGCAGCAGAAGCGATGCTCGAGCTGGACGAGGCAGTAGAAAAGGTTGAAGCAGTAGCAACAGCAGCCATGGACGAGGGAGCTGGGCGCGGAGCAAATGCTCGACAGCAGCATCGATAAAAGATGGAAGAAGCAGCCGCGGCAACAGCAAATGGAAGATGCAGCAGCGATAGCAGTGTCGATGAAGCTGGAAGAAGCAGTGATGGCGATGATGGTGTTATGGTGGAGCTGGGCGTAACAGAAGTAGCAGAAAGCAGAAACAGGAGCAGTGAAGCGAAGCCCCGCGTCCATGGCTGGAGCTTGGGAGCTCGACCACTCAACTCGAACTCGACGAAACGAAGAAGATGAAGCAGAAGGATCGTTCATGGAGTAGCTGCGGGCAGCATGGAGGAGCTGGAAGGAGGGGTCGTTTGCAGTGGGGTTTCAACCATGGGAGGGCAGCCATGGCGATGGTGGTTGACGACGAAGACGCAGCAAGGAGGTAGTGGATGTCGCGGGTTTGAAGATGGTGAAGGAGAAGAAGCAGACGGGCATGGGTTCGAAGGCAGCCATGGACAAGCTGCCATGGATGTGTGTGTGAGAAAGCTTGGAGAAGATGAAGAGAAAGAAGGGAGGGGGGGCGGATCTTCTTTAGGTTTTTTAGGGTTTTTTTTGTTATGTTTTGTTTGTTTGAAATGCAAGATAGGGGGTGTTGGGTCTTTGGGGTTAAGGGGCGGACCAGGTCGACCCGTGTGGAGATGGACCGGGTCATGGGGAAGGTTGGGCCATTATTTGGGTTTGTGGTTTGAATTAGATGAAGTGGCCCAATCCGATTTTTCTTTGTATTTTTGCTCTCTTTTCTTCTTTTATTTTTCTAAAACTAAATTCTAAAATCCTTAAATTATTATTAAGAACTAAATTAAGTTATAAAAACGCAACTTAACTCCCAATAACAATTAACGCACAATTAAGTAATAATTAAGCATAAAATTGTATATTTGGACATTAAATGCTAAAAATGCAAAAGATGCCTATTTTTGTAATTTCTAATTTTTGTAAAACAAACTTAATTACTAACAATTGTAGAATTAAATCCTACATGCAAAATGCGACATATTTTGTATTTTTTATTAATTTAACAAATAAACATGCACAGACAAATACAAATAATTATCCCCAAAATGTCACAAAAATTCTCAAAATTGCACACCAAGGAAAATCATTTTATTTTGCATTTTTTGGGAGTAATTTTCATATAGGGCAAAAATCACGTGCTTACAGAGGGTATGCCGGGTCAGTGGGCAATTTGTGAACCACTAGATTGGTGCTTAATCCCGGCATATCATCATATGATCATGCGAAAACATCTTTGAATTCCACGAGAGTTTTGATCAATTCCTCCCTGACATTTGGCTCAATGTGGATGCTGATTTTGGTTTCTCTGACATTATCTGCATCCCCTAGATTCACAGCCTCAGTGTCATTCAGATTAGGCTTGGGTTTCTCTTCAAATTGGAATAGTTCTCGGTTTATTTCTTCGAAGGCTTCATCCTCGTCATATTCAGACTCATTGTCACGATCGACCTCTTGTATCATTAAGTCGGAGTCGGATTGATTTATTAGACTAGGTCGAAGATCCGCTGTGCATGTCATGTCATTAGAACCAGTAAAAAGAGAACTGTTCAGAAAGAAAAAGAACAAAACAGAAATCAAAATGAGGCAAAAGAAGAGAATTTTATTAAAATTTGGGATAACAGGGTTCACACTATTACAAAAAATAAAAATGAAATTTGGATTACACCCTGGAATAATCCGAAACAAGAAAGCAAAAATCAAAGCCTACTACCAGGACTCCCCCGGATAGGAAGAGGAGTAACTGTCCAATTGTTGGTTTTGGCCTCAGGCCCCACAAACTGTATGTCTGCTCCACTGGAACTCTCTCCAACTTCTACCATATTGACATCAGCGAATAGCCTCTCGAAACTCTGATTCAAATCCCCGTCCATCCCAATCAATGGTCCGAGAATTTTTGGGACCGATGACCCCTTGGCATTTGCTCTAACAAAAGATCTTGAGAGACGTGGCACAAGTTTGGGAAGAAACCAAACTTTCTTCTTCATTTTCCGCGCTCGCTTTACATCTACCGCAGTCGGTTTGAACCCCAATCCAAAAGTCTCCAAATTCTTGGGCAAGGAAACAGGTTGGACAATCCCCTGAAGCTCAACCCCCAGGCCTTTTCCCGGCACAAACCCATTACCCAACATTTCCGAAACCATCATGACCGTTGCGGAAGCTACCCTAGGGTGCTGAATGATCTCACCCTCGGAAATCTTGTTTGCCAACACTGCATCGAAAACCTGGTAAACCCAGGGACCTTTGTCATCATTGGTCTCTATGAAGGGAACAATGGCGCTTCCCATGGTGCACACAGTGTCCTCGCCGTGCAGTACGACCTCTTGTCTATCCCACTCGAACTTGACCATCTGATGCAGGGTGGAAGGTATTGCTTTAGCTGCGTGGATCCACGGTCGCCCCAATAGAAGGTTATAAGATATTGCGACATCTAATACCTGGAACTCCATGGTAAACTGGACTGGACCGATGGTCAATTCAAGTACAATATCCCCCACGGTGGCTGTTCCAAATCCTCGGACGCAAATGCTATTCTTGTGGATTCTTCCATGGTCGATCTTTAACTGGTTCAGGATGGATAATGGACAAATATTGGCACTTAAGCCGTTATCCACCAATGCCCGAGTAACTACCGAATCTTCACATTTGACAGTTAGGTAGAGAGCTTTATTATGCTCCGTGCCCTCCACTGGCAGATCATCATCTGAGAATGTTACCCTATTCACCTCGAAAATTTTGTTGGCAATCGTTTCCAGGTGATTTACAGAAATCTCGTTGGGCACATGAGCTTCATTCAGTATCTTCATCAGGGCCCGACGATGTTCATCTGAATGGATCAGTAATGATAACAGCGAGATCTGTGCCGGTGTTTTCTTCAACTGTTCGACCACGGAGTAATCCTGCACTTTCATCTTCTTCAAGAACTCCTCAGCTTCTTCTTCTGACACAGGTTTCTTTGTTGTAGCTGGGTTGGGTCTTCTCAACTCCACGGAGCAAAACACCGTCCTGATCGAGTTAGTCCCTGCGCCTCACAACTATCCTCCTCCACTGGTTTTCCCCTGTACATCACCATTGCCTTCTCATACTTCCAAGGCACGGCCTTGCTATCAATCATGGGCAATTGGACTACCGGCTTTATGGTGACCAGTTCCCTGCACACCCCTTTCAACACAACTGCGGGTGTGGGTGGCGTCCCTGATATTACCAATTTGGCTGGCTCCGGTTTCTTTGTTGCAGTGGACGAACTCTTTCCCAATATCACCACTGGCTTGACACCTTCCCCTTTCAAATGTACCCCTGGTCTTCCACCGGTCGATTCTTCTTTCGGAGCGGCCTGGATCATCATCACTGTTTGTGAGGGCTTCCTCGGCTCTCCTCCCTCATACAACAACTCGATCATGTGAGCCTCGTGGTGTGTTGGCAATGGGTTTTGGTTGATGTTAGGTGCCTCCGGCGTCTGGACCTCGATCTTGTTGGCATCAATGAGATCTTGTATTGCATGCCTCAATCTCCAATATTTTTCAATATCATGCCCCAGCATCCCTGAGCAGTACTCACAGCTTATCGATCGGTCCAAATTTTAGGGTAAGGGATTTGGCAATCTAGGCTAAACAGGATTTAATAAACCCAACTGCCTCAATTTGTGGAACAAGGCAGTATAAGTTTCTCCCAACTCAGTAAAGGTTCTTTGCCTCTGCAGTCTTTCATTTCTGGAAGCCGGTTTTCTCTTGAAACCCATCCCTGGAGGGTTCCTGTAGGCTCTTGGCGGTGGATAAGTGTTTTGTGGTGGTGGGTAGGTATTATGTGGAGGTGGGTATGTATTGTGGGGAGCTGGCACGCGCCATTGTGGGCGAACCGGAGGTTGGGTGTATGTCTGTGCTTGATGGACGGTGAAATGTTGTTCTTGTGGTGGGTAGTAGGGTTGTGGAGGGTAATTTGGAGTGTGTGGGTAGTTTATATGATGGGGTATGGGTTGGTAATGAGGGGAAGGACCTCTAGATCTGGACCAATTGCCGACCTCTATTGTCGTGACCTCCTCTGTCCTTTTCTTTCCGAGCGCACCTCCCGCGCCGCTCTGAATGGCCTGAGTCGTTGCCTTGATTGCTGAGTAACTCAGGATCTTATTGAACTTAAGTCCCTCTTCTATCATTCCTCCCATTTTCGCCACTTTATTGAATGATTTGCCAACTGACGTCACCAAGTGACCGAAGTAAGTTGGCTCGAGAGTTTGTATAAAGTAATCCACCATTTCTCCCTCTCTCATTGGGGGATCAACTCTGGCTGCCTGTTCTCTCCATCGGAACCCAAATTCCCGAAAGCTCTCTCCGGGTTTCTTCTTAAGCTTCAGCAATGTGAGACGGTCTGTGACTATCTCAAGGTTGTATTAGAAGTGTCCTGCAAAAGCCTGTGCCAAGTCATCCCAGGTGTAGCACCTGCTCGGGTCTTGTCTTGTATACCACTCCAGTGTCGACCCGCTCAAACTCTGGCCAAAGTAAGCTATCAATAGCTCATCTTTTCCCCCTGCTCCCCTCATTTTGCTACAAAAGCCCCGTAGATGTGCCATAGGATCGCCATGCCCTTCGTACAAATCGAATTTGGGCATCTTGAACCCTGCTGGTAATTGAACGTCAGGGAAAGGGCATAGATCCTTGTAGGCCACGCTGACCTGGTTGCCTAACCCGTGTATGTTCCTGAAGGACTGCTCCAGGCTTTTAAATTTCCGCATCACTTCGTCCTGCTCTGGGATCTTAGTCAGCTTTTCAATCTCCGCCGGGACCTCAAAGTGGGGATTATAGGTATGCGGCTCAGGTGCTTTGAATGTGAGTTCATGGGGGTAATATTGTGTGTCGTGAGCCTGAAACAGTGGCTCACTGGATGATCTGTGCAATGGGGCTGGGGGAGGTGCCAGAAAGACGGGAACATTTGGTGGAGGAGGGTTTTGACTGGGTGGTGGAGCTTTGGGATCATAGGCCTCTCTTCCCTGATAGTAGTGATGGCTTGGGAAACTCGTTGAAGGGCCGGTGGAGGGGTATTCCGGCGTGTGTATTGGTTGGAGGGTAGGAGTAACGGGTAGTTCTTGCCCCTTCTGGGCTCTAGCTAAGGCTATCTGCATCTCATTCATTTCCAGCCTCATTTTTTCCATTTTCTCCAGGGCTTCCTTCAGCATCTGATTGGCTGTCTTTTCTGACTCAACGCTGTTGTCTGACCCAGTCATGCTTTCTAGTATAGGACCTTTCGATCTTGTTTGATAATGGTACGGTGCCAGTACGCTCTAAAAAACTAACTGGTATTGATTGGAAAAACAACAAACTTGTTAGTGTTAGAGTCTTAACAGATATTGTAATTGCACGTTGGGGGATGCAATGTTCTTAGGCAGTTAACCATTTCTAACATGCTTTTGCTCTGACCGCATGCATCATTCCGGCTTATTTTATTTGGTGCCTCTTTCGAATGTTTCAGGGACCTTCCTTTTCTTATTCTCTTTTTTTTTTTTTTAAATTAAAGTCAAATCCTATATAGATTGCCTACGTATCGTGACCCCGCACGAATCAGACCAGGCGTAGTTCATGCATCCGTAAGATAAATACCCAATTTTCTATTACTCAAATATGTTATTACAAACTGTGATTTGAAAGAAAACAAATGAAATACAGACTCTACATTATTAACAATGTTTGAAGAGAACATAGTGGTAAACAACAGACTCTGAAAAACAAACAAGTGCAAACTTGAACTAGGGACACATTAAAGATTTCAATTTAGGTACTCGTGAGGCATCATTCGGCCTTTTCGCGGGTTTTGGTATAAGACCCCTCTGCAAGCTCTTCAACTCATTCATGATCCGGTGGACGTAGCCCATGATAGAGGCAAGAAGGGTATCACGAGGTATTTGCTCACATGTTAGGCATCTCATGTAGATGTAGTGCCCAATATCATCAATCCTTCCCCGGATGTTATCCCTTTCCCTGAACAGTTGTTCTATTTGCCGGTTCTTTAGCCCCAGCATTTGAGCATTGTCAGTGAGTCGATCCTGAAACCTCTCCATTCGTTTTCCATTATGGCCATCAAATCATAACATCGCCTTCTGTCTGCCCGGGCATCTCGGGCTTGTTTAAAGACCTGCTCCTGAAGAGTGGAGTTTGTCTCTCTTAAAAGTCCCATGCTTATTTCAGAATCCCATATGACTTGTTGTAGATGCTTCCTCCGTGCCATTGTCCCTTTTTCCCACCTGACCCGCATTCTTTCTATGCAAGCCTTGGATCTCTTCAAGTCCTCTCGGCTTTTGCCGACTTGATTTCTCAGCTCTGTTATCAACCTTTCATCAGAGCGATGTTTCTGTCGGTCGTTGTTACTCTTACTGACTTGGCGAATTTGGGATTTTAGTGCCTGGTTTTCTTTGGTTAATTTATTCTTTTCACCCTGTTCCGAGGCGACTTGCACGCGGTTCTCAAATATAAGCCTTTCAACTTGTTGCTTCAGCTTCCCGATTTCAACCCGGTAACCTTCTTCTCTTGCCAACCAACCCCACTGCTCTTGCGAATCATCCGTAAATTGTTGTACATGAGCTCTTTCAGCAGGTCTCGGATGAATCTGGAACCTTTTACCGAACCAAGCATTGTATTTTAAGTCTACCTCACCCTTAGCCAATTCTCGATCCATAGTCTTGGGCTCCAGGAATCTATATTCGTGCCACAACTTTCTAATTTTTTCTTTGAGGAATACGACTCCTGGGCTTAATTCAATGGCGTGCTTGCTTAGATATTCATCAGTGGGAATTACCTGAAATCTTCCTAGCTAGCGCAATACCCGATGAGGAGCATATGGTTGGATACTACGCACTTCTATCAAAAGAATGTGACATTCCTCACCCGACATGTATATCACCTCAGTATCAGGCAACCACCCAAATGCCCATTCAATTTGGTCGGCCGTCATTGAACTTAATCGTGCAAGCCATGCTTCGACACCTTCGGGGAATACAACGCCTATCATCCGTTTCTCACAACCACTGATACAGTTTTTTCCGGTCAACCCGTGATTCATGTATCTTGCTCGGTGACAGAGGTGCTCTTGCATCCACAGCTGGAGTAACAAATTGCATCCCTGGAAGAAATTGCCTCCCTCTCGGCATATAGTCAAGGCTCGGTAGATTTCGATCAAAACCAAAGGGACCACAGTACTGTTAATTTTTTTGATTGCAACATCAGCCATCCCTACAAGGCCTATCTCTATTTTCTTATCTTTGCGGGGACAAACCATGATTCCTAAGAAGGCTGTTATGAATGCCAAAGTACGTCTTGCCTCCCACTTGTTTCTGTCCCCACCATGAGTTAGTCCGAGGTTCGGTTCTTCGAAACCCTGAGGAGTACCATACCGCTGATATAAGAATTGAAGAGCACAATAACCTTTCGACAAATCGTCATCTTGCACCTTCCGACTAATGTGTAGCAAATTCAAAAACCCATGTGGAGACACTGGTCTAGGAGAAAGCAAATATTGCCCCCTCAATTTTCCATCCAAACCTGCATAACCCGCAATCTCCTCTAATGTAGGTGTAAGCTCAAAGTCTGCAAAGCGGAATACATTACGGGTTGGATCCCAGAATGGTATTAAAGCTTCAATGACGTCCGTCCTTGGCTTGATATCTAACAGACTGACGAGGCCTCCTAAAATTCTTTCCACTATTTTCTTACTATCATTTCCCAAATCATTCCACCACATGTGGAGCTGCAGAGGGACCTTGCTAAAGACTGAGAACGGTTCGATTTGATTTGTGCTCATCCTGCACATTTATTAAGGTGATTAAGAAAGAAAAAAAAACTTTTATTCGACTCAAAAATAAAACTATTTATATGTTGTTTTGTGTGTTTTCAAATTGGAAAAAGTAAAAAACTTGATTTTCAAACGCGGCCTTTCAGCACTTTGGAAGCGAAGATTTTTAAGGCTGTGTGGGTCAACTAGACCAAAAATCCTAAACATGACCCAAAAGTGGCTGTTTATGCAAAGTCAGCCTTCCGGCGTTCCTTTCGGGAACATTCGGCTATTTATGACATAACAACATCACCTGACTTATTTATGACTCTTTTTATCGTTTTTCAAATTAGAAAACTCAATATTGCAAACACGGCCTTTCAACGTCTCGGGGACGAAGATTTTTAAGGCTGTGTGGGTCAACTGGACCAAATCTTAAAAAAAAATGACCCAAAGGTGGCTGTTTATGCAAAGTCAGCCTTCCGGCGTCCCTTTCGGGAACATTCGGCTATGTTTTGACAAAACAGCGTCACCCGACTTCTTTATGACAGAATTAAAATTTTGACATATTTTTTATTATTATTTATTTGTTTATGGCTATTTTAGCAAAAGGTGGGGTTGGACCCGATGAGGTTTGCCTACGTATCTCACATCCGGTGAGAATCAAACCAGCGTAGTTCGGGCGAATTAACCGCACTATTTTAAAATAGGACTCTTTTTCATTTTCATTTTTGACATTTCATAAGCAAAAATATATAAAAAAAAAACATTACTTTTAAAACAAGACCCCTTTTTTTCTTTTTTTTTCAACAGACAACCTATTTTCCAAAAAATATCTTTTTTTTTTTAACAAACAATATAACAGCCTATTTTTCGAACTAAAAAACAACCCTTTTTCTTCTTTTTTTCTTCGCTCTTTTTTTTCTTTTTTTTTTAGTAAAACAAACCAAAAAATAATTTTTTTTTATTTTCTAGAGTTCCGACAGTACTTGGGCATTTTTTTTTCAAAACCATTAGTTAACTCTCCAACTGCTATTTTTCTCTTTTTCTTAATTTTCTAACATTCCCGAAATTCAAAAAACCGGTCAACATCCAGGCCAGAGCAAATAAATGCACAGAAAACAATTAGGATGCATCAGGATGGTTTTTTCGTTTCAGGTTGCTAGCCCTAGACGGACCCAACCCCTGTGTTGAGTCCCCTAAGTCAAAATGCACATGAAGCAAACAAGCGTTCCTACTAGGGATCTGGCATGAGGCTGAGTTATTCTAGGTTCAAAATCTGGGTGTTCGTTCTAGACCTGGCTTACCCGAGCGGACAACTCGAGCCGAGGAGGAGGCGGTAGTCCGGGAATACAGAAGCTTCACCGGCTTTGCGACTTATCCAAACCTCGTTCTAAATTGGGACTTGACACTAGACAGAAAAGAAGTCGTACATCGTACACCCTTCTTCACAATTCAGAAGACTCAGAGAGTAGATGGGTTTCGGCACAGTTTATATACAGTTCACAAAATATCAAAGCAGTAAAAGCAGTTAGTTAGCACAGTATGCACAGATCATGTAACAAAATCTGATAAAGCTGAATACAACAATTATTCCAAGCTCGAATTCTGAACCCTGAACCAGAGATTCTGGGTCCAATTGTCCCCAGCAGAGTCGCCAGAGCTGTCACACCTCCTTTTTCCGCCCCCGCGAGGGGTGAAGGAGTTTTTCCAATTAAAGGACAATCGAAACGGGATTTGTTTATTTATTTCAGAGTCGCCACTTGGGAGATTTAGGGTGTCCCAAGTCACCAATTTAAAACCGTATCGAGGAAAAGAATGACTCTGTTTAACAGTCCGTGAACCAGAAATCCGGATAAGGAATTTTGTTAACCCGGGAGAAGGTGTTAGGCATTCCCGAATTCCGTGGTTCTAGCACGGTCGCTCAACTGTTGCGTTTAGCTATTATCTGATTTTTACATGAATAACATATGTGCTGATTCTACTTTTTATTGCTTTTACATATACATATTTATTCGAGAGAGTGAACGCTGTTTAAAGTATGTTTTCGGATTGCGCCGCATCACATGAACCCGCAATCTTAGGCATACTCTATTCAACGTCTTAGGATTTGGAGGATTTGGATTCGGGCTGCATAAAATGCCCACCCATATTTAGGAATATAATTTACTAAAGCCGCGCTTAAAGATTCTAGCGTGTTATTATCTTTTAGAAGGGCCGTGAAATTCGCTAAACGGCCCTTCCCGACTTCTAAAAAAAAATTCTTAAACCTTTACTGAGGGTCCTGCAAATTTTATTATTTTTTTTATTATTATTTTTTTGTTTTTATTTGACGAAGCTCGTCATTTTTTTTATTATTATTTTTAAAAAAAATACATTTCTGTTTTTATTTTTGTCTCTAAATAATAAAAAAAATTCTGGTTAATTACATGATGGAAAAACCGTAACTTATTTAATTAATAGATTACAACAGATGCTAACGAAAAATTGTACTCAGAACTTGTAAAAAAATGGAAAAGTGCTGCTTATCATGATCTACCCCATTAATCTAACAAAATTGACAGGTTCATGTTATATCAGCGCATGACCATTTATACAATTCCTTCTCTTTTCAGTCTAATTATACAAAAAAAATTAAAACAGTTCACAAAGAAAAAAAAAACTAAATAGACCAAATTGTCTACTATCTACTTTATTGAAGCTGTTGGATTTTTATTATTGCATTTCAACTTCAAAGCTTTATCACTACAAGATTCGAATGTGTACCTGGAATTCGAATTACAATAAGAAAGAAAAGAGGTCAGGAGCAACAATGTACAGCAGTAGCACAACAACAGAATCCCACAGCAAATAACAGCAACAAAACCAACAATAACCAATGTAACAATGGTCTGAGCCAAACTGAAAAACCCCGGAAAGGCCTGACTGAAAATCAGTAGCACTAAACGCAATCCACAGAGGCAGTAACAAAGTTCTGATTTCAGTCGTAAAGAAAAGGACCTCACTTTCAATTTTTAGCTCTCAAAGACTGACTTTTAATTCTGAAAAATTAGCCTATTTCTCACTTTGAAGTTATGAAAAAATTTTCTTCTCTAAATTTTCCAGTTTTTCTTTTCTATATCAACTCCTCCTATTTATAGGCTAGAACTAAATATTATTTATTCAAAGTTTTTCACTTTCAGCCTGTATATTCCCTCCCATGTGCATCTATACACTTTTATCATTAATCCCATGCTTATTTTCTGATTTCCCACCCTTAAAGATACCAGACAGGGTGTATTCTGCACTACTAATTCCTTTTTCATTAAATAATTTCTTAATTTAATTATTCACTGAATATTCAACTGGCAGACTACTAACACTAAACATTTTAAATCTTTTAAACACCCAAAAATACCCCTGAAAATCCTCTATTATTATTGCCTTGCCCTCACTCTTAACAATCTGTATTTAAACCTCTCTGATTTATAACTACACCAAATCACTACACAGCTACAACCAATCCTTAAATCAAATTCACACAAATGATTCAAGCATCAAAACAAACCAAAGAAGTGATTCGGGTTGTACTCGTCCAAACAAAGCAGTCATAAACTAACTATTCGACGAAGTTGTTCAAATCGAAGGTAGCTTATAAAGCACACTTAAACAAACAGAAGAAAAACCTTGACCAAATAGAAGGTCTTGAAGAAGAAGAAGAAGAAGAACTAATGAACAAGACAAGATTTACAAAAATAAACACTTTAAACAAAGATTCAATAATCCGAAAAATAGAACGAACAAACAAGATTACGAACAACACTTAAAACCAAAAACCATAACAGAAAATAAATCAAATGAACCAAATAATCTTGAAAGAAAAATCTAACACTTGAACGAACCCAAGTCGAACTCGGAGTTGAACTATTGGAGGTCGAACGGACTGTTTTTGTGGACGTCGAAAAAGGACGAAGCAGAAGCTGGTCGTTTGGCCTATGGCGGACTAGATAGAGGGACGAGGGTGGTCGTGAGGAATCGAGGAGCAGCAGCGGCAGTAGCTGGGTTCGCTGCTGCCATGGTCGACGTGACAGTGGGGTTTGGTCGTGAGGAACAATGGTCGACGGGGGGGGGGTTTGGACGTGAAGAAGGCGACGACGCAGCAGCAGTTGCTGCTGCTCGACGGGGGTGAACCTGGACTGGCGACACAGCTGGAGGTGGTCGACGTGAAGCAGTTGGAGGTGGTCGACGGGGGGCTGCCATGGCGAACGACGCAGCAGCAGCACTGCTCGCTGCTGGTTGACGGAATGAGGGGTCGCTTGGTGGTAGACGACGGGAGTTTGGCGTCGCTTGGTAGTTTGGTAGTGAAAGAAGATGAAGCAGTGGGCTAGCGTTTTTTTTTGTTTCATTTCTTCTTCAAAAAAAAAAAAAAAGAAGATGAACAGTTGTAAAAATTCTCCTCTTTCTTTTCCTTTGGTCCGTGTATCCCTCTTTTCCTTTTTTACAAATCTTCCGTGTAAGTCCAAAAGTGAGAGGCTCTCATGTGTAAAAAGCGTGGGAGACAAGTGTCTCAAAATATGAGCCCATCGCATTGTGTTCCTTCTGTGTCCCCCACGTGTGTCCCCCATGTGTGGTGGGCTCGGATTATTACGGGCTAGGTCCGAAAATTAGGCCTAAAAACGGGTAGTTTGAACCCAAATATTATTCTTTGTCCAGACCCGAGAATAGAACACGATATTATTCATTTAATCCTATGCAAGCAAAATAACTACCAAAATAAGACTAAAACAAACTATTTTTAAAATAGCTACAAAGCATAAATAAAACTATTTTGTCATTTTCGTTTTTATACAAAGATAAAATATAAAGTACTATTTTTTTGTATTTTTCAAGATTAAAATGGCTACAAAACGTTAATAACTCTTTTTTTTGTAATTTTCAGAATTATACAACGATAAAAATATAAAGTACTATTTCTATATTTTTTAAGTTTAAAATGACTACAAAACATTAATAAAACTACATTTTGTTTTATAATTTTCGAAATTATATAAAGTACAAAATAAGGTACTATTTTTTTTTTGTATTTTTTTCAAATTTATGAGAAATACACAAGCTAAAATTACATATATATTTTTTGTAATTTTTCTTTTGCGAAGAAATAAAGTAAAATAGTCAAAATAGCTATATTAGACTCAATTCAAATATTAACGTTTTGTAGCCCTCATTTTTTTTTTTTTTTGATAAAACTAAAATTCTAAATTGAGCTACAAACTAAATTAACTCCAAAAATACTAATTAAACTCCTAACAATAATTATCATACACAATTAAACACCAATTAAAATAAAATTGCATAATTTGGCATTAAATGCTAACAATGCAAAATATTCCTATTTTTTTGTGACTTTCATTTTTGCAAAACAAACTTAATTAAATACTAAATGAAAATGTGATATTTTTTATATTTTAATTAATTAAAACAAATAAACATGCACTCATAAAAATACAAATAATTATACAAAATACCACAAAAACAACAAAAATTGCACACAAAGGAAAATTATTTTATTTTGAATTTTTGGGAGTAATTCTTTCATAGGGCAAAAATCACGTGCTTACAGGCCTCTTCTCTAACCCGCAATGGCCTACCTCTCACACCTCCTAACAAGAGCGTCAGTACTCATTCTCTTAACATGCCCGAACCATCTCAGCCTCGATTCCAGCATCTTGTCCTCCACTGAGGCCACTCCCACTTTAATTTGTCCCAAATAACATCATTCATAATCTTATCTCTCCTGGTACACCCACTCATCAATCTCAACATCCTCATTCCTGCTACTTTCATCTTCTGCACATGAGAGTCGAGACGTGGGAGCTTTTGACCGGCCAACACTCAACCCTAACAAATTGTCATAATTATAATAATGGCCCAATGACTAGGACTATGATTTCGATAATGGTACATATATCCATGCTTAGGGAACAAGTACTCCACTACTTCAATCTCCATTTTTCATGCGCTTGAACCCGGTTCTTTAGTAGCACATTAAAGTACAACATTGTATAAAGTGAAGGAAGATCGAGATTGTTTAATTTAATTAGTGAGGGACTCTTTTTTCTTTAGATAGTATTCACGTTTTTCTAACAGAATTCGCCCTGCTAATTAGAACAATACCCAAGATTTCAAAATATAAGGTTAGTAAGGAATAAGAACTATGATAGACTGAAAGAAATAGCAAGAAAATTAAGGAAGCAAATGGATTTTCGACATCTTAATCACAATTTATCATCTAATAAATGTATGCAAAGAGTCGTCAGCCAGTTCCAGGATCCTGATAATTGCAGATCTTGGTGTTGATAGTGCCTGAAAAATCATGTGAAAGTTATCAATTTATTTTTAAAAAAAATGAGCAAATGCAAGTGAAGACACCGAAGCAGTGCTGTTTGGTAACGTAGCTTTTAGAGTTAAAATGACGAGGATTTTTCCCATAGATGTGATATAATTAAATCTTATTCTAGGTCTCCTAGAATGCCGAAGAAAAAGATTAGGAATGCAGACATGAACATGAGTAAGTCCATACCCATTTTCAACTAATTTACTATCCGGTTATTTTTTTTTTTGGGTGCAAAATTCCCAGGGAAACTAGCTGCCGCTATTCTTCGGGTGCACACTGGGTAACCTGCCTCATGTGTAATAGCTCGCGAATCACACGGGAGAGGTAAATCGCACTAGGCACGCCAACGAGCTCTGCCTGAGGAGACGTCTAGTGAAGGAAATCGATCCCAGGTCTCCTACATGGGAAACTACTCACCTAACTAACTCAGCCAACCCTTATGGGCTACTGTACGATCTTTAATAAAGCTATTTGTGGAGAATTGTTCTAATCAATACTAAGGATTGTGTTCTAATTGTTGCAACATTTAAGGATAGAGGAATTTATATCTTTCTGACTTAAGTTTGAACATTGTTATATGCCAACTGAAATGAAAATAATGTGATCTAAAGATGTTGGGAAACCCGCAGGGGAAAAAATGCTAACTGTAGACTGTAGTAGTAGTAGTAGTAGAGATACTAGTTAAAACTGAAAAACTCTTCGTGGGATGGCTTTGATCTGTACATCATTAATGAACAAAGAGTACTCATATATATACTATTTCTATCAAGCTAAGCTAGTAAGCAATCTCAGTTAATTAACGAGCCCGGTTTAGCATATTATTAAAGGCACGCTGATCAGATTCTTGCCTCTGCAACATTCTCTCACGGTTGATTTTCTTTATGAAATCATCAAATCTTTTGTTGGATTCCTCTGCACTGACGGAATTAAAGTCCCCTCTCAATCCCCCTCGTCTAAACACCGATAAAGCATCGTTAAAAGTTAATGCCTTCCTCAAGTCCTTCCATGCCGAAGCCACTGATGGCAACAAGTCTTTGGATCCAATGCTCTGTGCTGATGACACTACCCTTGCCTCTGGCTCCGCTGTCCATGTCTCACTCTTCTTTAGTACTACTTGTTTCTTATTTTTCTTGTTTCCTCCTCCCGTTATCGCGTTCCATGTTGCCTCCAATGAGTCATTCACTTCCTCTAATTCTTCAATATTTTCTTGATTGGTCATTTCTTGCTGATTGGTGTAGGTTGTTGTATAGTTGGTTTTTATAGTTGGTTGAGGTACTGGATTTGTTGAAAGTGGACTAATGATTTCACGGGCTTGAGTCAAATGAGAAATGTCTGGAAATGACATTTTTTGTACACAATCAATTTCAATGTCTTTCACACTACACGGCATCTCATCTTCAATATCTTCTAAGACAGGATGTGAATTATTATAACGACTGAAAAAGGACATAACTGTGTCCATTGCAATAGCAGAATTAGATCTATTCGGCTTGTCATCTTTCTCATGATGTTGTGGTGGTGAACATAATTGTGGTGACTCTGACTCATGATCCTGAATCTGCATATTTTCAGCACCAACATTCTTTTCATCTAGAAAAATATTAAGAAAGTCCATTGTGGAGCGGTGAAATTTGGAGAAAGTCAAGATAAGAATGACAACAGAATTGATAAAGAGGCAGATATAAAGTGGAGATGACAAGAAGCTCTTTAAACAAGTAAAAACTTCCTTCAGGTTAAAGAGAAACATGTCAAATAAGTAGCGCGGATTTATAGCTTTTTTGAGCATGAAAAAAGTAGAGATTAGTCCAGTTGATAAGAGAAGAAGCTCTATGGTTAATATCGCAGATTGTATTATGCTTTTCTTCTCTGATAATCTATACGCTATCAACGTTGCCATGGACAGAGATTGTCTATTAAGTGAAAAACAAAAGGTGATTTAATTTGTTTCTTAAGGCTAATAATAGAGGGTTGAGATCTAATTTATTTTCAAGAATTGCGTACTGGAAAGACAGAGGGGGAATAGGTTTCTTGATAAGACTTGGGATTTTCTTTTTGCTGGAGAGCTAAATCTTTATAGTGTATAGCCACTAGATATATTGAGTACAATACAACACTATAGACCCACACAACATCAAGTAAAGGTTTATGGAAGCCTTTTTATAAGCAGACAATAATGGTGACAATGAATTTCCTCACTTATTTAACTTTTTTCTTAGGCGGTGTTTAGATATAGATTTGGTCGAAACTTTAAAAAAGAGTTTTTAATTTGGACATATATTTTATTTGAAAAAAAATATGATGTTTTGTGAGTGAAAAAAGAAGTTTCACCCAAAAACTTCCCTAAATAAGTTTCTGGAAAAAAAAAATCATATTCCAAGAACAAATAGTATTCAATTTTGTTTTTTTTTAAAAAACAAAATCTACCGTCAAAAGGAGCATAATCTCAGCCGTTCCTCTTCCTATGCCAATTTTTCTTTTTTATGAGTTTAACTAGTATATATTTAGTGGAAATAATTATAATATCTGGTGACCTAAAAGATTATAACAGATAAAATAATGCATGTAATCTTTATAACATATTAAATTACATTGTTCTTTTTTACTTGTGGGAGAGTGGAGAGGGGAATGGGTCAAGGGAGTTGGGCTGAGGGATGAAATGAAGTATGCATAAGAATATTCTTTTTACCTTTTATAGCAAAGATTAACAGCTTATTTATTTTAAATAAGTACCATTTAAAAAAATTATATTCTATAGATATCTTTTAATATTTATAGCAAAATATTTAATTTTGGTTACCTCCTACCCGTAAGCCACTAAATACGCTATTCAATTATACTATTTTCTTTCTCTCTCTACTTTGATACATTATTCAATAATGAAAGCAGTAAGTTACGATTTTCTCTTGTTTTAACGAGGCAACAAAATTTCTTAACCCCCTCATGTATCAGATCTACTATGTTTTTCCTATTTTTTCCAGATATACTTTAACAGTTTGCAAAATCAATTAAAGATAAAGGGACACGGTATATCTAAGATTTGTCTTGTTGACCTTGATTCTAAGATATGATTTTAATTTTATGTGGTTTTGCCATTGTGGCAGTCTTATCGGGGGGTTGCTTCTGCTCAGGCGCGCCAAGGTGGTGCGTTTTCACTACTGGCTTCCGGTGAACGACGGATTCGCCGGAAATTAGGGTTTGTTCTTGAACAAAGACGACGGAGCTTAGGGCTGAGCAACTTGATTTTCTGTTAATATATTTCAATGTATTTTCATCTATTTCATTGTATTCATTGTCTTTTTTTCATTGCAATTCAATGTATCTCGTCATATTCCATATATTTCATTGTATTCACTGTCTTTTTTTTCATTGTACTTCAATGTATCCCGCTGTATTCTATGTATTTTATTGTATTTACTGTCTCGCTATATGCCATGAATGTATTCATATGTTTTTTTTAATTAATATAACTTATGTATTCAGATACATTATATAATTTTTCTGAAGATTGCTATGTTTTTAGGGTATTTTTCGGTTGAGAATCTTTTTTATAACTGAAAATACAAAATTTGTATGTTATAATTGAGTTTGTTGAGTTATATTAGGAGTCTATTGTGTTAATTGATTCACTTTCCGTTTTAAAAACAGTGTAATCCACTATTTCACGTCGTGAATACAGTCGAATACAATAATCTGTCTAGTTGTAATCCCATGTTTCACTCCATAAATACAGTCGAATACACTCGAATACAACAATTGATTAGCTGGACTTCCCTGATTCACGCCTATTTTTGCTACTGTATTCATGAATACAACAGCTTAAATACATCAAATACATCTTATAACCACAGAAAATGTATCTATAATCCGTAATATAGCAAATGATATTTATAGATGACTAATTACTACTAAAAGATAGTGCTTTATAAAAAAATTCCTAAATTAAAACGAAATTGATTGATAAGATTTCCAAGTTTACCAATAGACTTTAAATAACCACGTAATACAGTCTTGGTCTAACCTTCACAATAAATTAAATTTCTAACGTGAAGATAAGGATGAGATACTTGCTTTTAATTTAATAGAAGTAAGCTTACATTTCTAAAACATTTCTCTCAACTTCTCCAACCTTTGATTATACATTTGTAACTTTCTTCATCATTTCTTGAATTTTGTATGACAAAGCGTATCCAAATCGATCATGGTGCTTAAGATATTTAATCGACAACAATGATATAGAAATGCAACTTTATAGAAAATTTGGATTAATTTACTCGGCATCAATATCTTTGCTTATTATAATTTTAATCAAGCAATTAGTTAAACCAAAAAGTTAATTGTTAGTCTTTCTTTGGTCTTACAACTTAGAGATGACTAAAGCAAACATGATTCACCAAAGTCAGTCAATATATCGATTATATTCTTGTTTGCTGATGTGGTGGCGTTTCAAGTAACCGTAGCTAAACCAACGTAACAAGGGTGTAGTTGAGTGGTAAGTGCTCATTCATTCTTAACAGAGGTCTCGAGTTCGAGCTTTGGGTATGAAGCCGTCTTCGTTAGGGAGCGCTTTACCCCTAATATGAGACTTTCCGGTACGAATTCTAATTTAATCGGACCCTAATGCGAGTATCGAATGCCAGCAAAAAAAATACTCTTAGCTGAAAGGGATCAAATAGCCTTGACAAATCAGGTTAATTTGCACTTTCCAGCTTGTCTATTTATCATATATTATCTATGGGATTTATTTTCCTTCTCCAATTATGAAAGTATATCACTCCTTAAAACCAGTATTAATCATATTTATCTCTTTCATGTCGACATATATACGTGACTATGAAGTTGTACCAACACTTGTCAAAATAACCATCTTCTCACCCATACCATAAGTTCGAAAACTGAATCTAATTAATGTAAAGGAGAATTGTTTTTAACAAATTAGTCATGTATTAAATAATATTACAAAATAGAGCATGAAAGGGAAAAAAGGAAACTCATTCTAATGTTAATAATTGTAAAATTAGTTAATTCAAATTTCAACCCCTCCCTCTAGATAATTACACGCATACAGCCAATAAACAAAAAGGGTAACAAAAGGAAGATACCTACTTATTAGCTAGTCGAAAAGTTAATCCAGGTGTCATATGTAGAGTTACCTTAGAAATTACATGGAACTTGTGTACTAATTTTAAGTGATATAAATTAAACTAGCTTAAAAATAGAAGACTTCCAAGGAAAAAGCTCCCGTAAGTCACTTATTAGGTAAACATCAAGTTAAACTATAAAAAGGTAAATTAAAAATGGTCAATATATATGACTATAACATGTACCACCACCAGTCATTTCCCCACTAAAGTGCAATTGTTAATTTGTTAAAGTAATCATTTTGAAGGTAACCCTTTTGGCTTGTTTTGATAAACTTTTTGGAATCCGGTTATAATTTAATCCAAAAAGGTCATGCTTAAGTCATGAAAATGAAGTTGCTCTACGTAATTATTAAACGTAATTAGTATTAGTATCCGCGCAATGCGCGGACACAAATCATATTAAACTGTGATGTTGGTTATTTGAATCATGTGCAAATAACCTTAAAATATAAACCTTTCAGATAAAAATTATATAACATTAGATATTAATTATAAAGTAGGATATGAAATTATTGTTCAAATCTCGTAGTGCACAACCTATTTTATTTTTTATTTGTAGCAACCTAACTACTTGATTTAGTACTTGCACTTCGTTTTACTGTCAGTATCAAAAAATACTAAACATATCATGTTGCGATCTGTCTTGTTTGAGCACATTAGATCATATTATTTAAACAAACTTCTTACTATCACTTTGTTTTTATCTCTAAGTTAAATATGTCTTATTCATCACATTATTTTTATGCAAATTCTTTTTTTTCTTATAGTTATTGTATTATATATTATTTAAAATTATTTTACTATCATATAATTTTTTATTATCTTAATTAATATCTTTCTTATTATTCTTTTAATAGTCTTTAATAACTATAAATATTTTATTCTTGAAATTTGGTATATTTTCAATTTTTTTTAATCATTTAAACTTATTGTAATATTTTTAAATATAATTAAATTTTTTAATTTATTTATTTTTAAATTAATTTAATGTATAAGTATCCTCACACTATCTCTATTGTTTTACTACATTCTCTTCCCTACTATAAATTTTAATTATTTTTATATTAATTTTTTACCTTTAACCAGAATAATATCATATTTTATTTTAAATTGTAAAATTGAATTAGTCTAAAATATTAATACATATATTTGATGATTATGTTACAAATATATTGAGTTCTCTTATAACTATTTTTGTATTAGATGCAGTTATTTTTTTAACTTTAAGATACAAATTTAATTTTTAATTTTCATTAGTAAAATTACCTATATTAGAAAGTTATTTATATTATTAAAATTTTATTTTAATCATAGAAAAATAATTTCTTAATTGTTTGAACATATTATATATATGTAGTAATATGTTTATTGTCATTTTATTTCTTTACATAATATTTTAAAAAATAAAAACTTATGAAATAAAAAAAATCTCATCTCAAATTCAAATAATTCTTATCATTCTATTTTCTAAATTGGACCGCATTTTTAAAATATTATACTATATATTCAAACTTAAACTAACTGCACTCAATTCAGATATTAATCATAGAAAAATATTTTCTTTGTTGTTTGAACACATTATATGTTAATGTTGTAGTAATATTTTCATTATCATTTTATTTCTTACGTAAATTTTCTTTCTTTTTTAGATTTAATACAAATTTAATCTTTAATTTTTATTAGTAAAATTACCTATATTAGAAATTTATTTTCTATTTTAATATTTTTTCATAAATAAGACTTCAATTTCGTGATATTATCCATAGTTTGGACATTCTAATCGTAGTTTTAACAAATTTCTAATTTCAAATTCAAATAGCCTTTCCCTTTCATTTCTAATAATAATTTTTTAATAATTTTGCTAATTTTTAATCTATTATATAGTCTTATTACGTTTTATGTGGCTTTTCATTAACTTATAATTTTTTTTAATATCATTATAATCTACTATTCTTTAATATAATATAGATAAATATATAATTTCTAATCATAAAATAAATATTTATTTTGTTTTAAAAATATTGCTCGAAAATTTTAAATTATTTAAATTTTAATAAGATTTTAAGCATTGTATATTTAATTTATTTTATTTTTTAAACTTATGATTTATAAATATCTCATATTATCTCTAATTTATTTCTATTATTCAATATTTTTAGTTTTTGATTTTATCCATTAGACTTGAGTTACGTGGACTTATCCATATTATGAATTTTCTTATCATAATATAAAAAACTTTCCCATCTCAAATTTAAATAAGTTTTACCCTTCTTCTCTATGATAAAAAATCTGAATTTTTATTTTTTCTCTATTTATTATTTATTTTTGATATTATATTATTAAATACCTAATATTATTACATTGTCATGTGGATTTTTATTAGCTTGTTTGAATTTAATATTTATTTCTACTACATTCATTCTAATATAATATAGATAAAAATTAAAAAACTTTCTCAAATTCAAATAAGTTTTATTATTCTATTTTCTATATTTGACTACATTTTTAAAGAATTATGTTATACTTTCAAACTTAAACTTACTGTACTCAATTCAAATATTAATAAAAAAATATTTTCTTAATTGTTTGAACACATTATATCTGAATGTTGTAGTAATATTTACGTATAAAATATTCGTTTGCCCGATTTATCAATATTAATATGACTTTATTATTCTTATTTTTAAAATATTTTTTTACTGATTATTTAAGTTTTTTCTTACCTTATAAATAATTTATATACTTTATTTAAGATCTTATTTTGCTGCTTGAATTTATTTAATTTTTAAACTCAATATATCTTTAATAACTTAAGTAAATTTTAATTTTATTTTATATTTTAACTTACTCTAATGTATAAATAGTCGTAGGTTATCTCAATTACGTCTTTCTATATATTTTTTATTTTTTTCGATTAGAATTTTTAATTAATTTTTACCTCCAATATCTCTAGCTAATAAAAAAAAAATAATCTATGGGTGAATCAATATAGATATAAATATACTTATAAATATAAATATAAATTTAAATGTAGATATATAGATTAAATTTGTATAAGATCTATTTAGATTCAGTATAAGATTCATTAACTACTTTCATTAATTATATTTCCATTTATGATTCAAATTTTTAATGTTGTCTTTAAATTGCCAAATGACTTCTTTTTAGCTTGTCACTTGGCTTAACCACATGTTTCACTACTCTCCTTTTAATATAATATAGATATCTTGTGGAATAAGTAAACGATTAATCAGTGAGTTAGTTCCAAGTCAAGACCTAACGAATTAAACTATTCATCCACTTGTATTTTCAGTCAAAATTTTGTAATTTCAGATGCTAACGCTTGAACCAATCCCTACGTTAAATGAACCCTGATATTTTCCTTGTTATATTATAGTACTTCCAATTGCAAAGCTTTTTAAGCAAATTTTTCAAAAGGAACTTTCACTAGCTTATAGATTTTCAATGTCTGAGGTCTTTTCTTATATTATCAATATACAGATTAAATTCTACTATTACTTTTTTTACTCGATACTCCACTTCTTTTAATCACTCATAAATCGAGTAAACAAAGTGTTTAATCCGAAGTATTGAAAATGAAATAAATGCCTTAAGGGAAAAGAAAAGAAGAAGAAGAAGAAGAATTAACCCAAATAGTCGCCCACATAATCTCTTAAATTAAAAATAGTTAATATATATATATATATAGATATAACTTATATATAATTGTGTATAATCAATGTATAATCTACGTAAACCGATTAAAAAAAGTAAACATTGATATAGAAAAACTGAGAACAATGGTGAAACTGAAACTCTTTGACTAGTAAAGTGTTCGAGTTTTTTTAGGAGAGTTGAAAAAAGGCCCTCATAAAAGGAACCATTCAGAATAGAGAAAGAGACTTAAATATTTGAACGTTGAAAATTTTAAATTATTAAGAGCGTATATAAATAAAGTCTTGTAATACAATAATTGTGAAGATTCGAAAAGAAAATGCAAAGAAATTATATATAAAGAGAGATATTTGTCCCTCAATTTGTTATTGTATATGAAACGCAAATCAAGCTAAGGGCCACATAACTTGCCGCTCTTCAATTTTTCCATTAATTAGTTGAAAGGAATAATTAAAGGTAAAGGTGGTCAAAGGCTAAATAATCAAAGGACTAATTTGTCTGGTGGTGAGGGACACAAATACAACTCTCCCTGGCCACTCAAACTTTATTTTGGTCTTATCACAACTCACAAAATTCATAACCATAAGCTATTAATTCGATAATCAAAAAACACAAAACATGAAAAATGAAATGACTTAAAAGTACAATTCCCCGACTTGCCTCCATTAATATAACGAGGACACTGCCTCCACATATGCCCAAACTCTCCACACTCATAACAACTCCCCAGTGTTGGAGATAGGGACTGAAAGGAACCCCTAGTACCGGAATAACCAGTAGAAGGACCTGGCATGGAAGAACCCTGAACTAATAGAGCACGGGACGAACTCTGGGCTGGAAGGGCACTAAGTGATGAGTGACCCTAATGAGAACTGTGAGAACCATGACCTGGTGATGCCCCACGATACCCTGGGTGAGCTGAATGAGCCTCCCTAAATGAGCGGCCTCTGCCCTGTTGGAACTAACCCTTCGAAGGAGCACCACTAAAGCTACCAGATCCTCGAGGCCTCTTGGCCTCCCTTTCTTCTCGCTCCTGGAGACATACAGACTCAATCTCATGGGCAATATTCACAACCTCCTCGAAAGTAGCACCTATCACCCTCTCCCTAGTCATGAGAATCTGAAGCTGATATGTGAGATCATCAACAAACCTCATAATCCTCTCTCGATCTGTGGGAACCAACCAAACTGCATAACGGGCTTAGAGAACCATATCTCATGTTGCGTCACAATCATCTCTCCCTAATGCAACTGCTCAAATTGTTTACGCAGCTCCTCTCGGCAAGACTGTGCCACATACTTCTCTAGAAAGAGAATAGAGAACTGCTTCCAAGTAAGGGGCGCTGCACCAACAGGCCTATGCCTCTCATACGCCTCCCACCAAGTAAAGGTAGCCCCAGAAAACTGAAAGGTGGTAAAAGCTACACCACTGGTCTCTGGAATCCCCACTGTACAAAGCATCCTCTGGCAATTATCTAAGAAACATTGGGGATCCTCGCCCTCTAAACCGCTAAAAGTCAGAGGCTTGAGTCTACCAAACCTCTCTAGTCAACGCTGCTCATTGTCCGGCAAAACTGGTACCACAAACTCCTGAGCTGGTGCAACCGGCTGGGCTGGAGGTGCCCCCGGTGTCTAGAGTCCCTGCACAACCTACTCAGGTGTGCGAGCAACGGTAGTCTAGGTGCCTTTCCTGGCTTGGGAAGTAGTTGCGGCCGTAGTAACTGAAACGGCCTGAGCCAAACCGGTACACACTGATAAGATCTGAGCTAAAACCTCCTGAAGGCCTAGAATCATAATGGGAACACCTGGTGCCTGAGCTGGTGTTGTTGTAGCGTCCACAACTGGAACCTGATCTTGAACTGGGGCATCTGGTGGATCTGCGGGTGCTGCCCTAGCTGCTCTGCCCCTACCACGGCCTCGACCGCGTCCTCGGCCTCTGGTGGCCCCAACTGGTGGAACTGGTGGTCGTCTACCCTGCCCGATAGCACATGTCCTCAACATCTGTGAGAGAGTGGAAAAACAGAAGTTTAGCATTCCGATCAACAAGTTCGCACGACAAGAATTTCAAGAATATGAAAATTTTCCTAAAGGTTCTGCAGCCCCTCGAGGATAAATACAGACGTCTCCGTACCGATCTGCGAGACTCTACTAAACCGGCTCATGACTCGCAAGACATATGCAACCTAGGCTCTGATACCAACTTGTTACGACCCCAAATACCAGTCATGATGGTGCCTATCACATTACTAGGCAAGCCAACTCATTCATCTAATCACAATCCTTTTTCCTTACAGTAAGCCATTTTCTAACACAGGTTTTTAAATACCAAATTTTCATAATAAGCGTTTAAAACACAATTACATATGCGGAAGTCAAATAAACATGAAAACTACACAGCCCCCAAGTATCTGGTGTCACGAGTCTAGAGCCTCTACTACATAACTGACTATCTGATAAAACATAAGTCTAGAAAATGTGGAAAGAACAAGATAAGAAGGAGAAAACAGGGTTGTGGACGCCATGCAGCTACCTTGAAATCTCCGGCAACCTCTGGATCAGCTGAGGACCCTCACTCTGCCACTCGGGCACCTGGATCTGCACATAAGGTGCACACAAGATTTGGAGTTCATTCTTACGTTGGACTGGAGAAAGCAGTCAAGTAGGGAACTGGGAGGAGGAGATTGAAAGGTTAACGGCCTAGAAATGCAACAGTAAAACCCATGCAGAGGTACTAGGATGGCTATTAGCTGCCACTGTTTATCATGTGTGGAGTGAGCGCAATGCTCGACGATTCCAAGAACAGCAGCAAGATTGTATGTCAAGCCTTAGAGAGATTGTCATTCAATTGCACAGGAAAGGACAATTTAGAAGCAATTGAAAAAGATTACTTAGGTTGAACTCATATTCAAGTCTAGTATAGACTTATACTGTAATAGATATATAGAGGGAAGGAGTAAATGTTAGTAGGATACAAAGTTCAGGACTAGTTCTAGAGTCAAAAAAAAAACAGTGGATGTGCATATTATACTTGATTGAATAAAATTTTTATTGTTTGACCAAAAAAAATATACACGATTACTGAAATTATGTGTTGTGGGTTCTATGGAATTGTTGATTAATATACACGATTACGGGTTGCAGCCAAAAGTTTTTTCTGTTCCCAGCCTTTTATCTAATTAAAATAAATCAAAAAATTCAAATGATTAATAATTAGTCATAAAAATCTACAATTGATAAGGCGATCACATGTGCAATCAAACATGAAAATGATAGAAAAGAGATAAATATCCTTAAAGGACGATCATATAATCCTTATGAAATGGTCATCCTTTCTTTCCCATTTAGTATTAATTAGTACATATTTTCTTTCTAGTCTGTTTGAAAAAAATAATCTCTTTCTAAATGTAGAAATCACGTAAATTTTAAAAAAATTCTTTATCTTTAGTAAAATAATTTATAATCACACAAAAATCTATAATTATTTTAAATCACAAATTTCAAAAATCTTTTATTTTTTCTTAAATTCCGTGTTCAATCAAATAAATTCACACAAATTAAAACAGATATCCTTCGTTCCCTTGTTTGGAGGAAGGAGTCGGCCTTAGGCATTGCAGATTTGGTGCATGAACATTTTAAAGTGAATAGAATGGTTCTATTCACAGTAACCCCACACATAACTTCTATTTTGGAAGCATTGATAATAGTTCTCTTTGGACACAAGTGACCATTATGGTGAGGTCATTATATTATGTCTACAGTGTTTGTGTGTTTGGGACGTGAACCTAAAAAAGTTAAGAGGAAGGAGAGAATAGTGCATGAATTCGTTGAATTTACTATGTCAAGGCAAATAAAAGAAATTTCACCATACGGATATAGATTAAGTTAATTTTTTTAAGAAATAAAAATATGTTATATATAGTTGAGAATCCGAAAAAAACTCTTCCTGTTATAAATAGTTTGTACATTGGATACTACTTTGGATGCTACATTGGATGCTACATTGGATGTTCATGTTGTGAATAACTTAAAGATTAAATTTCCTATTTTATGTCCATCATCTTTACTTTTATGCCTATAAAAGACCATGTAATTGCAATGGAAAAATGCACCAAAGTGAAAGAAGAAAAAACTTCCCCCTTCTTTCTATCTCTTCTTATTTACATTTTACTGCATTACTTTTATTTTATAACATGTTATCAGCACGAAGCTCTAATTTTATTCTTAACTCCCGCTAAGTTGAGCCATATTTTATTAAGGTATGTATCATTATAATCATCTTATTTATGGCAGTACATATCATATGCTCACTGTTTGCAGATTACTTGTGCGCTTGGGCATCTTAAATAGTTTAAGTACATTGCAGTGATTAAATAACTATTTCCTTCCGTGCTCAACTCTTAGAGGACCTCAAAGTCATCAAACTAGCTATGCACTAATGTCATGGACTCCCTGGATCAAAACATATCTTTAAGGCATTTTGAAGAACTGTGAGAAATGAATTGACAAGCAATAATTTTTTAATTACTTTATATTTATTGGAACATATAAATAATGTTAGTCACGTTCAATTCTATTAACACATATATATCAATAATATAAAGTGAAATGAAACAAGTATGTAATTTCTACTTTATGGCAAGAATAAAATGAAATAGTAGATTGTTAACATGATATAGCTCTATTTTCATTTCTTTTACCTTAATCGTTTTGTTTTCATTAATTGTTTATTATTATAATTATTTCTCTAACTTATTCATCTTTTATGATAGTTTTCACTATGTCAAATTTATCAAAACTTGAATTTGTGGCACTTGACATCACCGGGAGGAACTATTTATCATGGGTTCTTGATGCTGAAATTCACCTTGACGCTAAAGGTCTTGGAAATACTATTATACAAGGAAATGAAGCATCAAATCAGGATAAAGCGAAGGCCATGATTTTCCTTCGTCATCATCTACATGAAGGGTTAAAAACTGAATATTTAACCGTAAAAGATCCACTTGAATTATGGATTAATTTGAAGGATCGATATGACCACCTAAAACTTACGGTATTACCGAAAGCTCGGTATGAGTGGATACATTTAAGGTTGCAAGACTTTAAAACCGTAAGTGAGTATAATTCTGCTATCTTTAAAGTAAGTTCTCTATTAAAATTATGTGGAGACACTATCACAGATGAGGACTTATTGGAAAAAATATTTTCTACTTTTCACGCTTCAAATGTGGTGCTACAACAACAATACCGTGAAAAAGATTTTAAGAAATATTCTGAGTTAATCACATGCCTACTTGTGGCTGAGCAAAATAATACTCTATTAATGAAAAATCATGAAGCTCGTCCCACTGGGTCGGCTCCATTTCCGGAAGTGAATACTGTAGCAACATATGATAAGTTTGAAAGAAAACAAAATAATTACCGTGGTTGTGGACATGGTCGTAAACGTGGACGTGGCAGGGGGCGAAACAATTATCATCATTATGGTGGAAATAAATTGGAGAACAATAAGGGTTCTCAAATTAATCATTCAAAAGGTAAAGCTAGTATGTGTCACCGATGTGGTATGAGAGGTCATTGGGCACGCATTTTTCGTACGTCAGAACATTTTGTCAAACTTTATCAAGCCTCCCTCAAGAAAAAAGAAAATAATGTGGAGGCACACTTGACCTTTCAAAATAATGATGATGAAGCAGGTTCCTCAGATAAATATGATTCTAAGGCACATCTTGCATATAAAGATGATGATTTTGAAGGCCTAACAAATATTACTCATTTAGAAGTTGGAGACTTCTTTGAGGATATTGATTGAAGAACTAATCATCTTACTGGGGAATGAAGCTATAAAAGTTGTTATTTTTATGTTCGCAACTAGTTTATTTTTCTTGAGTGTATTTTCCTAATGCATCATGTGTTGCTAGTTTCTCCATTCCTAATGTATTTCTTAATATATTTTTTTCCGCTTGTCTTTCATATTTCTTATGATGTATTATTTGTTTTTTTTATGAAGAATATGAAAATTTCCCAATCTTCAGTTGGACTCAAGATTAATAAAGATGATATATGTCTTTTGGATAGTGATACAACACACACTATTTTAAAAGATAAGAAATATTTCTCTTATTTGGTAATGAAAGAAGCGAATGTTAATACAATATCCGGTAGTATAAGATTAATTGAAGGTTCTAGAAGAGCCAATTTATTACTATCAGGAGGAACAAATTTGGCTATTGATGAAGCACTATATTGTAGTAAATCTCAAATAAACTTATTAAGTTTCAAAGATATTCGCCAAAATGGCTATCATATTGAGACTACAAATGATGAAAAGATTGAATATCTTTATATTACTACAATAATGTCCGGTAAGAAATATGTACTTGAAATGTTACCTGCTCTTTCCTCCGGCTTATACTACACAAGTATTAGCAAGATTGAAACACATGCCATAGTAAACGAGAAGTTTACTAATCAAGATAATTTTATTATTTGGCATGACCGGTTGGGCCATCCTAGTTCTAATATGATGCGTAAAATAATTGAGAATTTATATGGACATGCAATGAAGAATCGGAAGATTCTTCAATTTAAGGAATTCTCTTGTGCTGCATGTTCTCAAGGAAAATTAATTATTAGACCATCAACTATTAAAGTTAGGATGGAATCCCCTGCATTTCTGGAACGTATACAGGGTGATATATGTGGGCCCATTCACCCTCCATGTGGACCATTCAAATATTATATGGTTTTGGTAGATGCATCTACAAGATGGTCACATGTGTGCTTACTATCAACTCGCAATATGGCATTTGCGAGATTGTTGGCTCAAATAATAAAGCTAAGAGCACAATTTCCAGATTATGCAATTAAGACAATTCGTCTTGATAATGCTGGTGAGTTTACATCCCAAGCCTTTAATGATTATTGTATTTCAACTGGGATAACAATTGAGCATCCGGTTGCTCATGTTCATACACAAAATGGTCTAGCAGAATCATTGATCAAATGCCTCCAATTAATTGCTAGACAATGCTTATTAGAACAAAACTTCTCATTTCAGTATAGGGTCATGCTATTTTGCACACAACATCACTTGTGCGGATAAGGCCCACAAGTTATCATAAAGTCTCCCCATTGCAATTGACTTTTTGTCAGGAGCCAAATATTTCTCATCTTAGGATCTTTGGTTGTGCGATATATGTTCTAATTGCTCCACCACAACGCACAAAGATGGGTCCTCAAAGAAGGTTGGGTATATATGTTGGATATGAATCTCCTTCTATTATAAAATATCTAAAGCCGATGACTGGAGATTTATTTACGGCAAGATTTTCTGATTGCCATTTTGATGAATCAGTATATCCAACATTAGGGGGAGAAAATAAGCAGCTGAAAAAGAAGATAGATTGGAATGCATTATCACTGTCTCATTTAGATCCTCGAACAAATCAATGTGAACAAGAGGTTCAAAAGATTATTCATTTACAAAATATTGCAAATCAATTGCCAGATGCATTCACTGACCTACCAAGGGTGACTAAGTCACATATTCCAGCTGCTAATGTTCCAATTCGAGTTGATATCCCGGCAGGACAATTAATTAAAGCAAATGAGTCTAAGCCATGCTTGAAACGTGGTAGACCAATCGGTTCTAAAGATAAAAATCCTCGAAGAAGAAAATGAGCAAGTGATCAAAGTGAACATAACACAGAGGTAGTGGCTCAAGAAGAGCGCCAAGACGTAACAAATGATAAGACCTTAGGAGAGGTCCATGTACCTGAAAATAATGAAAATGAAGAGATATCAATAAGTTATGTCTCAACCGAAAAAAGATGGAACCGAAATAATATTGTTATCGATAACATTTTTGCTTATAATGTTGTTGTTGAAATAATGCAACAAGATGAGGATCTTGAACCAAAATCTGTCAATGAATGTAGACAGAGAAATGATTGGCCAAAATGGAAAGACGCTATCCAGGCAGAGTTAACTTCACTTGGAAAACGTGAAGTCTTCGGACCCATAGTTCGAACACCTGAAGGCATAAAGCCAGTAGGGTATAAATGGGTTTTTGTGCGAAAACGAAATGATAAAAATGAAGTCGTTAGATATAAAGCACGACTTGTGGCACAAGGGTTTTCCCAAAGGCCTGGAATTGATTATATGGAGACATATTCTCCTGTAGTGGATGCTATCACCTTCAGGTATCTCATAAATATGGCAGTGCAAGAAAAACTTGATATGCATCTAATGGATGTTGTTACAGCCTATTTGTATGGATCATTAGACAACGAAATTTTTATGAAAGTACCTGAGGGATTTAAAGTGCCAGAAGCATATAAAAGTTTTCGAGAAACTTGTTCAATAAAGCTTCAGAAATCTTTATACGGATTGAAACAATCAGGTCGTATGTGGTACAATCGCCTGAGTGAATACCTGTTGAAAGAAGGGTACAAGAATGATCCAATTTGTCCTTGTGTCTTTATAAAAAGGTCTGGATCTGAATTTGTTATAATCGTCGTGTATGTTGATGATTTAAATATCATTGGAACTCCTGGGAGCTTCCAAAAACAGTAGACTGTTTGAAGAAAGAATTTGAAATGAAAGATCTTGGAAAGACAAAATTTTATCTTGGTCTACAAATTGAGTATATGAAAGATGGAATATTTGTCCATCAATCAACATACACCGAAAAGATTTTAAAGCGATTCTATATGGATAAAGCACATCCATTGAGTACCCCGATGGTTGTGAGATCACTTGATATAAAGAAAGATCCATTCCGACCTCATGAAAATGATGAAGAGCTTTTTGGTGCTGAAGTACCATATCTTAGTGTAATTGGGGCATTAATGTATCTTGCCAATAATTCCCGACCAGATATAGCTTTCTCAGTAAGCTTATTGGCAAGATTTAGTACTTCGCCAACACAAAGACACTGGAATGGTATTAAACATATATTCAGATACCTCCAAGGGACCATTGATATGGGTTTATTTTATTCAAATGAATCCAAGCCATCATTGATTGGTTATGCAGATGCAGGATATTTGTCTGATCCACACAAAGGTCGATCTCAGACAGGCTATTTATTTACAAGTGGAGGTACAGCCATATCATGGCGTTCGACAAAACAAACTATGGTTGCTACTTCTTCAAATCATGCAGAGATAATAGCCATTCACGAAGCAAGTCGAGAATGCGTTTGGTTAAGATCTATAACTCAACACATTCAGCAAACATGTGGTCTTTCTTCGAAAGAGAATATTCCAACAATATTGTATGAAGACAATGCTGCATGCATAGCTCAATTGAAAGGAGGATATATCAAAGGAGATAGAACAAAACACATTTCACCGAAATTCTTTTTCACTCATGATCTTCAGAAGAATGGTGAAATAGATGTACAACAAGTTCGTTCAAGTGATAATTTGGCTGATCTGTTCACTAAGGCGTTACCAACCTCAATATTTGAAAAGCTGATATATAAGATTGGAATGCGTCGTCTTCGAGACATTAAGTGATTTTTCATCAGGGGGAGTAACTACACGCTGCACTCTTTTCCTTAACCAAGGTTTTGTCCCACTGGGTTTTCCTGGTAAGGTTTTTAATGAGGCAGCAAACAATGCATATTATAAATAACTATGTACATTCCAATATTTTTTTGTAAGTTTTTAATGAGGCACATTATCTTACATGGACATCCAAGGGGGAGTGTTATGAATAGTTTGTACATTGGATACTACATTGGATGCTACATTGGATGCCCATGTTGTGAATAACTTAAAGATTAAATTTCCTATTTTATGTCCATCATCTTTACTTTTTATGTCTATAAAAGGTCATGTAATTGCAATGGAAAAATGCACCAAAATAAAAGAAGAAAACATTTCTACCTTCTTTCTATCTCTTCTTATTTACATTTTACTGCATTACTTTTATTTTATAACACTTCCTACTTAGTTCATCATAGATTTTGTTCCTACATTTACTTTAAATCGTAAATGTGAAAAGTGATACCAAGCTTATGTACGGATACTTCACTATATATGACGAAAGAGTCGCTCATAAAGATATTGAGAATTAAATTTTAAACCTCTTTATACTCTTTGGTTTTATTTAATTGTGGGCCAGCTGAAGCTTTAGGAATGAAAAGAGTCACATAGCTAGGCTCCAGGTCATGACTATAGAATATGATGGATAAAATTAATCAATTCCCACTCACATAGATATTACATTTTTTATTGCATAATTCAAGGACAAAAAGGCTATAGGCGTGGGTATAGGTGGCGGTAGTGGTGGTGGGGTTCCACTCGGCGGCGCTACCATCGCTTTCCATGACTATATTAAGTAAATGTGTTTTCACTTTTCATAAATAAAATGGCCTAAAGAGAGAAACCTTTAATAATGGGTCCATTGGAGTTGAGAGTCAAAAGTCCCCAATTAGGGAGGCAAAAATGCAACTGTTTTGTATTTGCAGTGTTGTAACTTGTGTTGCTTGGCTTTAAAGATTTATTTGCTTTAGGAGGGCCTCAATTTTTCAATAATTTGTAGTGGGAGGACATACTTGAATGCCAAGGCAAGCCTTGAATCTTGATCCATCACTTTTGCCCCCTTACCTCCCCATAACTCAAACACTATTTTTCTGTCAATTTGGAAAAGTTAAATGTAAATACAATTTTTTTTATTTAATTCAATCTTTTCACAAGTTTGAGCTTTTGATGATATAAATCAGAATTGTGAAAAAATAAAATTGATTTTTTGGAAGAGTAAAATTATAAGTAGAAGAAGTTTCTAGAAAGTTATGAAGTAATATCATGGATATTTGTTGTACTTAAGAAATATCTAGATATTCTAGAGTCTTGGATATTTAAGGAAGATATTAGTAGAATGTGATAGAATTGTCTAGATTATTTTTGTATCTAGAATCATCTATAGACAAGTATAAATAGGAGTAGCCTTAGGCATTTGTAGTGAAGCTAAAAATCAAGGAAGTCTTCTTCAATAACAAAGTTCTCCTTTCAAAAATCTCTCTTGTCTTTTCAAGCTTCCTCTTCTTCAGTTGAATCATCCAATCTTAGTTAACGATCTTGGGCTGACAGAAGGTCTCCGAATAATACTCTTCTTCTGCTATTGTTTACGAGAATTACACAAGCGAAGTTTCACGTTAATTTTGAATGATGAGAGATTGAGAGTAAAAGTTAGAAAGAAATAATTAAAAGATATCATATTTTAAAGGAAATAGCATAGGCTGATACTAAATCATTGGATGAAAAAAAACTAAATCATTGGTAATTGGGTTGAAAAGTCGGATAATACAAATGCTCCATATGTATATGTTAGAAAATTAAAATAAACCCACTAATAATTGAGTTTTTGTATTTTCTTCAATGAAAACGTAAAAAAGATGAACTAGTGTGGCCTAGACATGTGCTAGCAACAAAGAGCAGCCCAGCTACCAGCTGATTTGCAATAAATAAATTGGAGCAGCAAGAAAACCAGAGAAAGTAGTTTATGTACTAACTAGTACATACATTATTTATTAAAGATCATAATTGACGCTAGTCAAAAGGGAGAAACAAAGAAGCAGCAAAGGATATACTATATGATTGTCCCTTAGCCTTTTCAATATCTATTTAATAAAATAAACACATATCGAACTGGGAAATTTGACATATATCGTGAGCGGCGCAAAAAAATATTTTGGAGTGATTTAAAGAAAACAGAGCATGCTTTTATTGATCATCTGAACATTTGGTAGAGTGTGTTGTCATTTGAATGGAACTAGGAAAAGTATTTTAAACTTCAATTAAACAAATGAATTCACATCTTGAAAGAGATCCCTACGCACATGATCTTGCTTGGTGATAGAGACCTTAATTTTTTAATTTCTACTGTATAAGAAATGAAGTGTAATGTTAACCAATCAACTACGTCTCAATATCATATGTATTAAAATTAACTATATCACTCTTCCAAAAACACCTTTATTTATATATAATAACGATATTTTCCCTTTATCTCTTTTCCAGCATACTTAGTCAAATACTAGTCTCAATCAAATGAGAAGCTTACAGAAAACAGGATTATACAAATATAGGCGTGTTTTATCTGAGACTAAATGCAACATTACTTGAGTTTTAAATACTTGGATGACCCTGATCGATTGGCATGTATATTGATGAGATTTTTTCCTTCCTATACCAGTAATAAAACTTTATTACCAAATATGTGCATATTTTGTAAATTACCCGACCTGTACACTGTTTTTCTACAATTTTTATATCATTCATTAATTAGTAATTAATAGTAGCTGAATCTTCCTAATATGGCGCGTTAAAAATCAGGAAAAGAATATCCTAATTGATAGCGACCTTCAGTTCAAATTTGAACGCAAATCCTTTATCTGATCTCTCCCGAATTTTTTTCGTAATTCAAAAAAAAAAAGACGAAAAGCTTCAACAAACTGAAATCAAATTGTAGAAATCAGTTCGTCGAGTTTCTTCCTCAATCCAGACATAAAAAAGGCGACCAGTTATTCAACAAAATCAAGTCAACTTGTAGAAACCAATACTGCCGATACTCTGTTCTTCATCTTTTTTTCTCAATCCACAAATCAAAAAATAATAAAATATAGAACAATACCTCAGCAACAACACTCAATCATGTCCAACATCCCAATCATGCTACAATTGAATGGGAAAAATATGATTATAAAAAATGGGTCTCATCTCTGTATTTTTTGAGAAGAAGAAGGAATTGAGAAGAGGAAGAAAGGGGAGGGGGAAAACGGCGCTGGTCTTAGGAATTAGGGGGAGCTGATGAAAATTGTTATGTTACAAATTCTATGAAAGTCTGATTTTATGTTAATATCTACAAAATTCCTACATTTATCTACAAATAAACTACAAATCAGTTTAAGTATGTATAAAGCAGTATTGTTTTTAAGGGTATCTATAAAATTACTACATTTATACTACAATTAAACTACGATCTATGTTGGAAAAAAATATTGACTACAAAATTTTCTCTTCATCTACAAAATTTCTACAAATAAACTACAAATCAGTTTTAGTATTGTATAAAGTTGTATTGTTTTTAAGGGTATCTACAAAATTACTACATTTATACTACAATTAAACTACAATCTATGTTGACTACAAAATTTTCTCTTCATCTACAAAATTTCTTCAAAAAAACTACAAATAAACTACAAATCAGTTTAAGTATTGTATAAAGCTGTATTGTTTTTAAGAGTATCTACAAAATTACTATATTTATACTACAATTAAACTACAATTTATGTTGGAAAAAAATGTTGACTACAAAATTTTCTCTTCACCTATAAAATTTCTACAAAAAAAAAAAAAAAAACTACAAAACAATTTAAGGTTTCAGGGTGAAGCTTAGTCTTTAAAAGTTAAATCTTTGAATCAAAGTCAGAAGAAGGGGTAGGGGATTGATTGGTTTCAGGGGTGATTTGAAGGTAAATATTGTATAGAATTTTGAGATGGACATCAATATTTGACACGCCTAAGGCTGGGCTTATGCTTCTCTTCTCCAACGGAAAAATTGAGAGGGATTGATTTTATAGTAAAACCATAATCCTATAATAGTTAGTATTTTGAATCCGAGAAGAAGTAGGAAAACTATGAAAGCATGTGCCCTAGATTGCTTTTGCTTACATACCAAAAAGGCAGTAGCTCTATATCGTAAAACCATAAGAATATGATTTTGAATCCGAAAAGAAATAGGAAAGCGTGGGCCCTACTATTTCGTACGAAACAAAATTGCAATTTCCATCTCTGTATTTTTTGAGAAGAAGAAGGAATGGAGAAGAGGAAGAAAGGGGAGGGGGAAAACGGCGCAGGTTTTAGGAATTAAGGGGATAGAGAAACGTGGGATATATGGACACCTTTAATTAAGGAGTAAAAACTACCCATTAATTAGATCATGGTATAGGATTGGTAATTTAGTATACTAAGTGTAATTAAATCAAACCTCAAGCATTGAGGGTAATAAGGTTTCCTATGTGTCATAGGAAGGTAAAAATCCCTATATTAATACTAGTAAAGAATGGCCCATGCTCCAACCACTATATTGCAGATTTGTTTTTTTTTTTGTTATTCATTCAAATTTTTGGTGATCTAAGTTGTATGATATCTTACTCTAACTTCAAAAATACAATATTTGTTCCTACTCATTCTAGTTGTAAAGTGTTTTGGACTCTTGCATTTCTTTTAGAGTGGTTTTATCTTTTATTGGTGGCATAATAACAAACCATGGGGTTGTATTTTCGTAATTGAAGAACGTTTTTTAGCTTCCCTTTTGTCACAAAATTGTCCAACTTGGATATTCACTTTACTCAATTTATAAAATTAAAAAAAATGATTAAATCCTATGTTTCTGTTCCGCGTTCCTGCATTATTAATAATAGAATGGGCCATGGTGTCTATTTGAATTCATTTATAGCATAATTTTATAAGTTTGAACAGGTTAATTTGTAAGAAAGCAAGTTTGATATGAAATGAATGGATAGCAAAGAGATCACATTGTTAATTTTTAGTTTGTAAAATAGTTTTGAATTAGGTATCATTATAAATTTTAAAAATATATTAAGATTTTTGAACAGTATTATTTGGAAAAGTACTTTATAGAGTAGAAGTTTGTGTTAGGCTTTAATTAAAAAATATTTTCTTAATATTATAGTAACAATATATGGTTGGCCAAAATTTCAGGAAATTTTATCCCTATTCATTAGAAATCAACAAAGTCCTTTACAATCTAAATTATGCAGTACATTTAAAATATGATTATAATTAAACCAAAAAGATAAAGAATGGCTGCTTAGCAACTACAATAAGCTAAAAAGGAAAAACGGTCAGACAAAATAATCCAAAAAACAATTGAAAGTAACTCATTGGTTATTCTAACAAAAAAAATAGCGATTTGGAAATGAAATTACAATCTCTCTCACAAAACAATTAATTTTTTTGTATAACCTGATATGGTAGCGCCTACCAAGTAAGATCGACGTCATTCTATACCCATTCGTCGAACCCAAATTAAAAATATATAATAGTACAATAATATTTTTCTATCCCAAAAATATACCATCTAGGCAATGCCATAATTGATAAGCCAGGCGTAAATTTATTTTTTCCAAAACTTATATATTTAGATATTATTTAAAAAGGTAAAATAATTTCAAAAAATTTCAATTCGGCATAGTTAAGATCTATATAAAATTTATCTCTTAAGCATCTGATGTCATTATTGTTTTTTACCAGAAGCAGTACCATTTTTGGATAAACTATCTACAATTTTTTAGTGGGAGAAAATAACAAACAATACAAAGTCATAGGAATTGTGAAAGAAGATATGTGCAATTACAATGGATCAATTTAATTTTAGCTAACCAATTTACTGCTCCAATTATAAGCGCTACTATTACTGTTAAAACATATTTTGAATGAATTTTTTATTTCAGGTATATCAATGTCAATTTACTAATATTCTAGACAACAACAATAACAACCACCCACTGTAATTTCACAAGTGGGGTCTGAGGATGATAAGATATACGCAGTTTTACCCATATTCTGAACGGGCAAAGATATTGTTTCTGATACAATTAATTCAGAGAGGAAAGATGGGTTACAATGTTTTCATAATTAGAACATAAAAAGGCTGACACTGAATAATTAAATTAAATAAAAATTAACATGCTTAATAATCGTAGAATACATATTTAATATTTAAATTAGATAAATTTTAACTTAAGGAAAGTCTGCTGTTACTTCTATTTTACTGGAAAGAATTTCACTTTTGGAAGAATTACTGTATAACTTTACATTGTCAAAGGGTCAAACAACGTTGGACAAGCAAAATTGACTGAAGAAAAGTGCAAGTAAAATATTCATGTTTTTTAGCCCCAAAAAAAAACACAAAAAGAAGGAACGGAAAATGTTGCTGTACGTGTACTTCAACATGAATCAGAACCATGCGCTTTTTGAACAGTCAAATTATTCTCAAAGTTTGTCATATTTACTCAAATACCAGTGGCAACTAAAGCAATAAAGAGATTATTCAGGGGCATAAGAATTCTTCAAAAAACGGCGCTGCCAAAGTAATTGTGAAATTCCAGAAATATCCTTATGCCAGGCAGACATATTGACCGCTGTCTGGTTATTCCCACTTATAGTATAGGAGACTAGATATGGGTTGCCTGTGCCGAGCACGGGCCCAACATGTGATCCAATGTGTTTTTTAATATTCCATTTCGAAGTAATGAAATGGGCGATCTGCACAGATAGCCACTAACCGCTCATGTCTTTATTTTAAAGCCAGCGTTTTAAATGTCTTTAGTCTTTAGCCACTGATTTAATAAACTTTAACTGCTCGGACGAAAATACCTTTCTGCTCATGTCCTTAACTTAAGGACTTCAGGACTACATGTCCTTAACTTTTGAACTTGAAACTCTAAGTTCAGGATTTCAGGACTACATCTCCTTAACTTTTGAACTTGAAACTCTAAGTTCAGGACTTCAAGGTTATATGTCCTTAACTTTTGAACTTGGAACTCAAACTTCAAGACCAAACGTTCTTAACTTTTGAACTTGTAAGTCAAAGTTAAGGACCTATTGTCCTTAACTTTTGAACTTGTAACTGTAAGTTAAGTACTGCTTGTCCTTAACTTTTGAATGTGTAACTGTAAGTTAAGGACTGTCTGTCCTTAACTTTTGAACTTTAAACTCAAAGTTAAGGACAGACAGTCCTTAAGTTTTGAACTTGAAACAATAACTTAAGGACTGTATGTCCTTAAGTTTTGAACTTGAAACTATAAGTTAAGGACTGTCTGTCTTTAACTTTTGAACCTGAAACTCAAAGTTAAGGACATCAAGTCCTTAAGTTTTGAACTTGAAACAATAACTTAAATACTGACTGTCCTTAAGTTTTGAACTTGAAATTATAAGTTAAGGACTGTTTGTCCTTATCTTTTGAACCTACATGTCAAATTTAAGGACTGCATGTCCTTAACTTTTAAACCTGCATGTAAAACTTAAAGACTCATGTCCTTAACTTTTAATCTTTGAACTCAAAAGAAACAAAAACAAGGTAAGAAGAAAGAAATTACTGTACGTAATTGAGACATCTGCTCAAAAATTCAGAACTTGAAAGTTTTGATGATGCAAAAGGAACTACTGTACATATTGGTAAAAGAAATAGTGAAGCAAAATTAGAAGGATCTCGTGATGGACCTGGTTATGTCCTAGTAATTGGGGCTACGAATAGACCCGATGCTATTGACCAAGCATGGAGGAGGCCGACCGTAAAATCACCTTGGGTATTCCAGATGAAAATGCAACGCGAAAGAGAGGAAGAAAGGGTAAAATTGTCTTTTTTCTATTAGTAGTGGCTATTTTTGCTGAGCATTATAATTAGTGGATAAAAATTAAAGACACCCTTAATTAGTGGCTACTACACGCTATTTTTACTAATGAAATCAAAAAAGATACATTTGAGCTATTAGTTTGCACATGCTATAGATAAAACTGGCGAATTATATTGACTAATGCGATCTGGATCAGATTTGTAGGTATTTTGTGAAGATAACTAGACACCACTTCCCAGTAATTTGGTTATGTATTAAATAGATCAAAATTAACGGTAAAAACTTCATCTAAAAGGTGCTTCCAGGAAAATAGCAAAAATTTATTCTCATAATTTTTTGAGAAAAAGAAAAAGCATGGACCACATGAACATACCATCCACTAAAAAAACGAATTGCAACAGGTGCATAGGAAAATTATACCTGGACAAAATTAAATTTCTGCAACCCCTCATGTTAAAAAACTGACTTCGGTGCTAGAAAGTAGAAATATGTTTTTAATGATACAGACCTAGGATTCTAGCTATATGTTCGCTCCAACGATAGTTCTTAAAGACATTGCTTGGAGATCAGTGAATGATTAATTATATTTGTGGCGCATATATTCCCCATTAGAGCTTTATTATAGTGATACACACGCTCAAGCAATAATTCAATTTAGATCAGATGAAAGTTTTTGGAACTTCACTATCTAAGATTATTCAAAATGATAATTAGTGTTATTTGCCTACAAATATTATATTTTGCAGGCGCATTTTGTTGAACTTCTTTTGCGTCTAACAACACAGAAAAACTGAAAAGTAGGTCTATTCATTTTCATTACATGCTTGACGCCTCCAAAAGCTATGACACTATTCTAAAAAATATAGTAACACAATCCTCCTTGGGGCCTAGATACATGTTGCAAAGTCTATCCAATACAAAATAGAAATAGAGATATCCAAGTGGTATCTTTCTAGGTTATTACATTACTCTTCCTATTTCGGTTTCACAGAAAATAGGGAATAATACATAAATGTATTATTATTTCATCTTCTGTTGATGCTAAATAAATTTTTGTTCTCCACTCTGTGATCAGAGTGCTGAAACATAAAAAAGAAAATAACATTAAAAAGCTTAGTGTCACTTCATATTGTCTTCCATACTGTTTTATGCTACCTTTCTTTACCTCTGCAAGTTCTCTCCTAAAAGTAAAGCAAAGTGATAAAAACGGTTCATGAGATCAAGTAAAACAAAATCAGATAAATAAACTAACTACGTCTTTTATGCTTAACAATGATACTTTTTTATCATTGCATTGTTTAAACAAGAGTAAAAGAGGGAAACATGACCCAATAATTCAGGTGTAGATTTGTTGATGTAAGAACTTACTGGTTCAAACTTCTTGCTAACTATTGCATATAAGAGTGGGAAAAAATGGGACAAAAGATATTAAACAATTCATAAAGAGAAAAGAATTTGCATAGAAAAAACAAACATAAGAACTAAGCAAGATCTCAAAAATAATCGTCATGTAAAGGAACTATATCATCTTAAACTTTTTCTAAATGAGGCTCTGGACTTATTAACTCTTACTGATGAAATTCTGGACATATTAACTCTTATAAATCAAATGAGAGTCTCTTACCTTTACAAATAGAATACGTCTATGGAAAATATTTCATTTGAAAAATCTTTAAATAGACGAATGGATCCAAACAATGATACATCCTACATCTGGAGAAGATGAATAAGATAAACACCTTGACTATAAATTTGATATTCTTTGGAATCTAAAGTTATTTTGTCAAGAAAATCTCACCATATAGAAATTGCAACTTTAGAGGGAACTCCTTCGCACATCTAGCATCAGCAAATAGAAAATGTCAGTATACTACTATAATTGTTGAATCTAACCAGCTTTACTTTGAAAGAGCAATCAATTGGCATTATAGTATTTTGCAACAAATAGTGCTTTCTAATCTTCCTGGATATTATAAGTAGAGACTCAGCATAATCTTGCACTGGATCAAGCTGAAGAATCTGACCAAAATATTGTATCAAATATTAAAAAAATGGAGAAGTGATTGAATACAGAAGATAGTGTTGTTTCTATTTGGTGTAAATAAATTTATTCGAGTTAACAAGTTCCTTCGAAATGAAGGAGAGTAGATTTACAGGTTTTGTAACAAGGTGGATGGTACTGATATTCATGTACTCGATCCCTTTCATTTTATACATCTTAGTTTGACTGACACAGAGTTTTAGAGAAATGAAAGACCCTTCTGTAGGTTTTGCAACTCTAGCTTTCAGAAAGATAGTCGAGCATATCATTGCAACTCCAGCTATTAGAGTATAATGAAATTTACTATTGAGTACATAACGAAAGTATTCAATGACTTTTCTAGCTGAATAAATCAATTGGTTGTTCAAAATAAGAAAGGCATTAGTAGAAATATAAGTTGTGGCATCTCATTTTTTTACTATTCCACACAAACATTCAGTCAAGAAGCCAGAAGCAACAACAATTACATCAAAACCAGTTAAGTATATTGTCAATATTAAACTTTGTCATTCAAAATTTTGTCCAAAAAGAGTGACATAGGGAAATGCACAATGGATGCTACCAGCTAATACAATAGGTGATTCTCACCTCATAGAATCTGATGACTACAATGTTTAAACAAAAGCACAAGCACTCTGGTACATCTCTACTCAACATCATCTTTAATCTCTACTCAACAACTACCTTACGCTTTTAATCCAATTCTACTTCTGAAAGAATTGAAAAGTCAATTTAGTTCAGCCCAGAGTGAACTTCTATATCATATCCCAAAGGCATCAACATTTAATCCTTCTTAATTATAAATCAAAAAAAGAAGAAAATAAAAGTACTACTCATTGAGAAAAAATCCATCTAAATCATAACATTTTGAAAAGAAAAAAAAGGTATACCAACTAACAGAAAAGTATCTAACAATGCAAATACCCCGATCACTACGCATTTGTCACGCTGTAAGAGCTGTCGCTGATTGATGAAGCAGCCACATGGTACATGAAGTCGTGCAAAAGAATAAGAAAAAGAATAGATATAACCATTAATATTTTATTGAAAAGTTCAAAGAAGTCCGTAATATTTTAAAAGCAATTTGTCACGTCCTTAGTCTTAAACTAAGCGCACATGCGGCACTTGGCAACTCGCTCACGATATTGCACAGCATGCTCACGTTCTTGCTATGCCAAGTCAGCCCTACTACACTCATGATCACTAAGAAATGTTAGAACACATGAGAATTGCCAAAGGAAGCTTTTGTATTAGAGAGAACTTGATTGTTTTGCTTGGTTGATGAATTACAAATGAATGCCCCTATTTATACTAATCACCTAGGGGCTAGTATGTAAATAATAATTGTTCTACAAGTCCTTCCATATTTACAACTACGTACCTTCTCTAGAGACACAACTAGATTCTTCTAAGAACTTTCCTAATAATTCTATAGGGTTCTAGGTCTTCCTAAGGAAACCTCTATATTTCTCTAGAACCTTCCTACAAATGCATAAATATCTAGAACATTTCCAAGAAAATTCTCTATAGTTCTAGAATATTCCACCAAGATATAGTCCCTAACTTATGTAACCATTCTATATGACAAAAATATATGCCAAGTGGCACCTACATGGCATGATGATGTGGCGGGTCATGACACTGTCCCCCACCCAATTTTGTGTCGCCCTCGGCACAAAGCATCGACACATATACGCGCACCTCGCCTTGGCGTCGCCAGAGATATTTGTCCATTAGTTATGATGCCCTATGAAGCGGTTCTCCTTCCCATTTCACAAGGTACTGGTTACCTTTCTTCTTACGCCGTAGGTACATTGGACAGCTAGCAATGATGGCCTCCATCCTCCACCCATCGGATGCCCCTCCTTGATCTTGGCATGAATCTTCCCATGACTCAACCAAGTCTAGCAGCTTCTCAAGCATCGAGTCCATGCTTCCACTCCCTATTTGGCTGCCCTCCGTAGTCCAGCCTTTCTGGCAAACTTGAACCCTCTGCTTGGTGCATCGTCTGAGTCTGATAGCATGCCATCACTTTATAACTCGCCATCCTCTTTAACTATGTCCGTCCAACTTTTCTTGTTGCCACCATGCTCCATTTGCATGGTGCCAAGATAGGCTTTGGAATCCCCTACTTTCGGCTTAGATTCCAAGCGCATCCCTCAAATACAGTCGGTTCCCCCTGTGTCATCCTTATGTGCTTGAGCAAAGTTCCCTATCATTGCTGCAAGCTTCCCCAACTCTGAGCATTCACTTGCCCGATGTGATCCTTCACAGAAGTAGCACCCTATTTTAGGCACGTACTCCCTACCATTTTCTGGCCCCTTGCCGTTTCTCTTGGACCCATGTTCGTTATGGGATGGCCTCTTTCCATTACCCTTATATACCCCGGCTATGCATTTCCCGTTGTGCTTATCATGATCTCTCTCATCCCTCTCGGCGTTGCCTTCTTTGGACTTGGTAGACTCCATCTTGAAGTCAACAATTGACTAGGCTACTCCGATGGCCGCGTTCATGTTGGCTATTTGATGTCTTCTTAACTTATGCTTTGCCCAATTTTGTAACCCATCCATGAAGTAGAAGAGGAAATCTTCCTCGGACAATGACGAGATTTGCAGCATTAAGGTAGTGAACTCGCGTACATACTTCCGAATTGTGGCCTCTGTTAGAGCTCCATTAGCTTCCACCAGTCTGCTCCCTCGCGTGTAGCCCGTGTACCACCATACTGCTTTCGCTTAGGGACCTTCGCGTTAATCCCTTCTGCAAGTACCAAGCCCTTGGTAATTCTGGCCATGGTTCCCTACAAATTTCCTTCTAGCAATCTCTTATATTCTTTCTAACATTCCTTAGTCATAACCTTTGCTCTGATACCATGTTGTCACGTCCTTAGTCTTAAACTAAACGCACGTGCGGCACTTGGCAACTCGCTCATGATCTTGCACACTCTGCTCACGTTCTTGCTATACCAAGTCAGCCCTACTACACTCATGATCGCTAAGAAATGTTAGAACACATGAGAATTGCCAAAGGAAGCTTCGGTATTAGAGAAAACTTGATTGTTTTGCTTGGTTGATGAATTACAAATGAATGCCCCTATTTATACTAATCGCCTAGCGGCTAGTATGTAAATAATAATTGTTCTACAAGTCCTTCCATATTTACAATTAAGTCCCTTCTCTAGAATATTCTACACAGCTAGATTCTTCTAAGGACTTTCCTAACAATTTTATAGGGTTCTAGGTCTTCCTAAGGAAACCTCTATATTTCTCTAGAACCTTCCTATAAATGCATAAATATCTAGAACATTTCCAAGGAAATTCTATATAGTTCTAGAATATTCCACCAAGATCTAGTCCATAACTTATGTAACCATTCCATATGACAAAAATATATGCCAAGTGACACCTACATGGCATGATGATGTGGCGGGTCATGACAAATCACTCCAAAAAAAACATAAGTATCCATTGAAAATTAAGAAAAACCCATTAAATTTTAAAAGCGTCAAAGACCCAAAAGAAGTAAACAATTAAGGAAAAAATAAAAAGAAGAAAAGCATAAGATCTTAACACCTTTACTATTAATATCAGCTTATATTTGGTTCTAATTTCCAGAACTCCACTATTTCCGAATCCAGAAAATCATATAAAAAAGACCACTTTTACATTAAAGAGTTTCAAGTTTTACCCCCAAATAGTCAAATCAAATATGGGAGATAAGGCTATCTATCTATATCATCAATCCATTCCTTAACAGAATTTGAAGGGATATTTTTCAAAATTCAGAAAGAAGTCTAAGGCAAATAAAATTACCACTATGATATGTTTCTTTAGAGTTATGTACTCCCAAACGTTTTCCTACATTTTACACATAACAAACCCTTCTACTTTTATTTCTTCTTTGTATTTTTTAATTCAAAGTTTCAATCTTTCATTCCCTATATAGACATAAAATGTCGAACGGAGGCCATATATGTCACGACCCGAATTCCCCACCGTCGGGAGTCGTGATGGCGCTTACTGTCGGAGCTAGGCAAGCCAACCTTAAACATACCTTTTCAACTAATTTTCAACAAGATAATAATAAAAACAATAAATTCAAGCGGAAGCCTTAATTTAATATTAAATGAACGAAAATGCGGAAAAATTAACATCATCCTCTACCCAAGATTTAGTGTCACAATACTCACGGACTATTATAAGATACTACAAATAAGAGTTTGAAAGAAAATACATAAGGAGTATGCTTCGATACAATGAAACCAAACAGAAATAAAATAGATGAGACTCAGGGCCCACGCCAGCGAACTACCTAGGAGTCTCTGGACTGAAGGCACGCTCCCAATCTACTGCTACTGCGGTCCGTAAGCTACCCCCGAATCTGTGCACAAAAAGGGCACAGAAGTGTAGCATCAGCACAACCGACTCCATGTGCTGGTAAGTGCCTGGCCTAACCCCGGCGAGGTAGTGACGAGGCTAGACCGGACCTACCTCAAATAACTTGTACATCTATATGTGCAACAACGGAAAGATATACAGAATTTAAACAGATAATAGGGAGGGGACATGCTGTGGGGTGTAACAATTTAGATATAAGACCAACGAACAGAGAGATGGAAACTGAATAATTAGCATCTATGAAAGAGAGCAAGTGAATCAACAACTGCACGACACCAACCTTCGTGCTTTTACTCTCAATTCTCACCAAAACTGTCAAATATAGTGCGCGGGCATCACCCTTTGTGCTTTTCCTCACATAACTCTCACATCAAAGCACAGAATGACCCTTTGTGCTCAAATAATTAGAGACATGGCACGGAAAGACCCTTCGTGCATGAATAATTAGAGACATGGCACGGAAAGACCCATCGTGCATAATTATCAAAACATGGCACGGAAAGACCCTTCGTGCATAATCGCTCTTCCTCACCCAATCATCAGTCACAACCAATCGGGGAAAGGGAATATACAACAAGATTAAACATCCCGGCAAGGGAGAACAAATCAACAATAGGTCCCGGCAAGGGAAAAATACCACACTTCCTTCTTTAACTCATCTGCTTCTCAACTATCACTTCATAATTATATTAGTAAGTAATTAGCTCAACTGTTTCACATCTTTCGAATTTGAAAGCAACTACGACTCACGGTCATGCTAGACTCCGGTGTATAGATAACCGTCACCATGCCTATACACCGTACTCCACAGTTAACACGTAGCAAATAATATCCAAATCCTAATCCCTCAAGCCAAAGTTAGAACAAACACTTACCTCGAATGCTCCAAACTCAACTCACGCTTCTAGTATAGCTTTACCTCTTGATTCCACCACCAATCCGCTCGGATCTAGTCATAAGTTACTTAATCACATTAATAATTACTAAATGAATCACCCCCAATGCATGAAAATAGATTTCTCAAGGTTTTTCCCAAAAAGGTCAAAAATACCCCCGGACCCACGTGGTCGAAACTCGAGGTTCGGACCAAAACCCGGTTACTCATTCCCCCATGAATCCAAATATATGATTTGTTTTTAAATCGGACCCCAAATTGAGGTCCAACTTCTCAATTTGTAGAAAACCTAGGTTCTACCCAAAACACCCAATTTTCCCCATGAAAATCTTTGATTTGAAGTTGAAATTATATTAAAAGATGTTAAGGGATAAAGAAATTAAGTTAGAAATCACTTACCAATCGTTTTGGAGAAGAAAAGTTGTTTGGAAAATCGCCTCTTAGGTTTTGGGTTTTTGAAAAGTGAAAAATGACTGAGATTTCCGAACTTGTATACCTTTCTGAGGACCTGGCGTGGACCGCACAAAAATGTGTTGCGGCCGCGCCGAGTGGGAGAAAAAATTGGGGCTTCTCTGAACCCTTCCAGCGCGGACCGCACTTTTTTGGTGCGCGGCCGCGCTGGTTGACCTGAAACCCTAGCCCTCAGACTCAGCCACGCAGACCGCACAGAAAGGCATCGCGGTCGTGCGTCTCCAGCGCGGACCGCGCGGAAATGACCGCGGCCGCGCTGATGTATGCAACACCTGAACCTGCATATTCTTAAGTCCAAGACCTCCCGGGCCCCATTCAAAACTCACCCGAGCCCTAGGGGCTCCAAACCAAACATGCACACAACCTTAAAAACATCTTACGGACTTACTCGTGCGATCAAATCGCCAAAATAACATCATATACATAGGATCAAACCTCAAACACATGATTTTCTTTCTCTTCAACTTTCATAACTCAAATTATCCATTTTTAGTCCGAAACACGTCATATGACGTCCGTTTTTAGCCAAACTTTACAGATAGTGCTTAACACATATTTAAGACTTGTATCGGGCGTCGAAACCAAAATACGAGCCTGATACCTATATTTTCTAACTCCTTTTCATTTCAAATTTTCATATCAATTTTCAGAAAAATAATTTCTTTCAAAAATTCATTTCTCGGGCTTGGGACCTCAGAATTTGATTCCGGGCACACGCCCAAGTCCCATATTTTTCTACGGACCCTTCGGGACCGTCGAATCACAGGTCCGGGTCCGTTTACCCAAAATGTTGACCGATGTCAACATTATGCATATTAATACCAAAATTCATCAAATGTTTCACATAATTCACATATTCTAACATAAAAACTTTCCGGCTACGCGCCCGAACTATGCACGCCAATTGAGGCAACTAAAAGCAAGGTTTTCAAGGCCTCGAAAGTGCAGAACAAGGAAGAACTACGGTGATGACCCTTCGGGTCGTCACATTCTCCAGCTCTAAAACAACCGTTCGTCCTCGAACGGACAAAAGAAAGAAGTACGTGAGTTGGGAAATAAATGAGGATAACGGCTCCGCATATCGGACTCGGACTCCCAGGTCGATGCCTCAGGAGGCTGACCTCTCCACTGAACACGCACCGAAGGAAAACTCTTCGACCTCAACTGTCGAACCTGCCGGTCTAGAATAGCCACCGGCTCCTCCTCATATGACAGATCCTTGTCCAATTGGACAGTGCTGAAATCTAACACGTGCGATGGATCTCCGCGATACTTCCGGAGCATAGATACATGAAACACGGGATGCACAGCTGACAAGCTAGGTGGCAAGGCAAGTCTATAAGCCACCTCTCCCACACGATCAAGAATCTCAAATGGACCGATGAACCTAGGGCTGAGCTTGCCCTTCTTCCCAAATCTCATCACGCCCTTCATAGGCGATACACGGAGCAATACCCGCTCACCAACCATGAAGGCAATATCTCTGAACTTGCGGTCAGCGTAACTCTTCTGTCTGGACTGAGCTATACGAAGTCTATCATGAATAATCCTGACCTTGTCCAAGGCTTCCTGAACCAGATCCGTACCCAATAATCGAGCCTCTCCCGGCTCAAACCATCCAACTGGAGACCGACATCGCCTACCATACAACGCCTCGTACGGAGCCATCTGAATGCTGGACTGGTAGCTGTTGTTGTAGGCAAACTCTGCTAAAGGCAAAAACTGGTCCCACGAGCCTCCAAAATCAATGACACAGGCTCGGAGCATGTCCTCAAGAACCTGAATAGTCCTCTCGGACTGACCGTCCGTTTGGGGATGAAATGTTGTACTCAACTCAACCTGGTTGCCCAACTCTTGCTGAACCGCTCTCCAGAAATGCGAGGTAAACTGCGTACCCCGATCCGAAATGATAGATAGCGGCACCCCATGAAGGCGAACAATCTCCCTGATATAAATCTCGGCTAACCTTTCGGACGAATAGGTGGCTGCAACAGGAACAAAATGCGCTGACTTGGTCAGCCTATCAACAATGACCCAAACTGCATCAAACTTTTTCCGAGTCATCGGAAGTCCAGTAACGAAATCCATCGTAATCCTCTCCCACTTCCACTCGGGAAGTGCAATCCTCTGAGATAGACCACCAGGTCTTTGATGCTCGTACTTAACCTGCTGACAATTCAAACATCGAGCCACGTGCGCAACGATGTCTTTCTTCATCTTACGCCACCAATAGTGCTGCCTCAGATCCTGATACATCTTCGCGGTGCCCGGGTGAATAGAATACCGAGAACTGTGGGCCTCCGCTAAGATCAACTCTCGAATCCCATCAACATTGGGCACACAAACTCGCCCCTGCAATCTCAATACACCATCATCATCTAAGGTTACTTTCTTGGCACCTCCACGCTGCACCGTGTCTCTCAAGACACACAAATGGGGATCCTCAAACTGCCGCTCGCGGATACGCTCTAATAGTGAGGAACGAGCAACCGTGCAAGCTAACACTTTGCTAGGCTCAGAAATATCCAACCTCACAAGACGATTGGCCAAGGCCTGAACATCCAAAGCAAGCGATCTCTGGCTGACTGGAATATAAGCAAGACTACCCATGCTGGCGGACTTCCTGCTCAATGCATCGGCCACCACATTGGCCTTCCCCGGGTGGTATAAGATAGTAACATCATAATCCTTTAGCAACTCTAACCACCTCCTCTGCCTCAAATTCAACTCTTTCTGCTTGAACAGATACTGAAGACTCTTGTGATCAGTGTAAACCTCACACGTCACGCCATATAAGTAATGCCTCCAGATCTTCAAGGCATGAACAATGGCTGCCAACTCGAGATCATGAACCGGATAATTCTTCTCGTGGATCTTCAACTTCCTCGAAGCATAGCCAATGACTTTGCCTTACTGCATCAACACTGCCCCAAGCCCAATACGAGACGCATCACAATAGACCGTATATGGACCTGAACCTATGGGCAAAACCAATACCGGTGCAGTAGTCAGAGCCGTCTTGAGCTTCTGAAAGCTCGCCTCACACCCGTACGACCACCTGAACTGGACACCCTTCTGGGTCAATTTGGTCATAGGGGCTGCAATGGATGAAAACCCCTCCACGAACCGACGATAGTAACCTGCCAACCCCAGGAAACTCCGAATATCCATAGCTGAAGCTGGTCGAGGCCAGTTCTTGACTGCCTCTACCTTCTTCGGGTCTACTTGAATACCTGCTGCTGATACGACATGACCTAGGAATACGACCGAACTCAACCAAAACTCGCACTTTGATAACTTAGCATACAACTGACTATCCTTTAGGGTCTGAAGGACCACTCTGAGGTGTTGCTCATGCTCCTCCTGACTGCGGGAGTATATAAGAATATCGTCAATGAAGACTATCACGAACAAGTCCAAATAAGGTCTGAACACTCGGTTCATCAACTCCATGAACGCTGCTGGGGCATTAGTCAATCCGAATGACATGACCAAAAACTCATAGTGCCCATACCGAGTGCGAAATGCTGTCTTAGGGACATCAGACGCCCTAATCCTCAACTGGTGGTAGCCAGATCTCAAATCTATCTTTGAAAACACCCTCGCACCCTGAAGCTGGTCGAACAAATCGTCAATCCGCGGTAGTGGATACTTGTTCTTTATCGTCACCTTGTTTAACTGGCCGTAATCAATGCACATCCTCATCGACCCATCCTTTTTCTTCACGAACAACACTGGTGCACCCCAAGGTGATACACTGGGTCTAATGAAACCCTTATCAAGCAAGTCCTGAAGCTGCTCTTTCAACTCTTCAACTCTGGCGGGGCCATGCGATATGGCGGAATAGAAATAGGCTGAGTGCCCGAAGCCAGATCAATACAGAAATCAATATCCCTGTCGGGCGGCATACCCGGTAGGTCTGAAGGGAAAACCTCGGGGAACTCCCGAACAATAGGAACAGAGTCAATTGATGGAACCTCTGCGCTAGAGTCGCGAACATATGCTAGATATGCTAGACACCCCTTCTCGACCATACGTAGAGCCTTGACATACGAAATAACACTGCGGGTGGCATGGCCTGGGGTCCCTCTCCACTCAAGTTAGGGCAAATCTGGCAAGGCCAAGGTCACGGTCTTGGCGTGACAATCCAGAATAGCATGATACGGGGACAACCAGTCCATCCCCAATATAGCGTCAAAGTCCACCATATCTAAAAGCAATAAGTTGACACGGGTCTCAAGACCGTCAAATACCACCACACATGAACGATGCACTCGGTCGACCACTATAGATTCACCAACCGGTGTGGACATATATACAGGAATAACCAAAGCCTCACTAGGCATGATCAAATAGGGTGCAAAATAGGACGACACATAAGAATACGTAGATCCCGGGTCAAATAACACAAAAGCACCCCTACCACAGACCAGAATAGTACCTGTAATCACAGTATTTGATGACTCGGCCTCTGGCATGACCGGCAAAGCATAACAACGGGGCTGACCCCCACCTCCCTGAACTGTGTATCTGGGGCGATCGGCTGCTGGCTGACCCCTGCCTCTGGTGGTCCGAGCTCCACCTCTACGGTCTCTCCTTCCACCCCTATGATCCCTACCCCCTCCTCTAGCTGGCTGGGCGGCCTGTGGATCACCTACTGCCTGAATCGTAGGGCGAGGACCCTGCTGCTGAGAACTACTCGAGGCTCGGGGGCAAAACCTAACAATGTGACGCGGGTCACCACAACCATAACATGCCCTCGGCTGCTGGGGCTGCTGGCCCTGTCGACCTGTATGTCCTCCCCTGAAGCTCTAAAGTGGCGGTGCACTGATGGGGGCTGGTGGTGCGCTGAAGGTCTGCCGACCCGAATAATACTGCTGAGGACCACCACCGCCTGGAGTACCATGAGAAACCTGAAGTGCCGACTGGAAGGGCCTCTGAGAGTGGCCTCTGTCATATGAATCCCTACATCTAGGCGAGGTACCACTAAATCTACCGGAATAACGGGGCCTCTTATCAGACCCATGACCACCTCCCTGAGCAAGTGCCATCTCTATCCGGCGGGCACCATCTGTCGCCTCCTGAAATGAAATCTCACCACCGGCACTCATGGCCATCTGAACACGGATCGACTGGGCCAACCCATCAACAAACCTCCGCACCCTCTCTCTCGGTGGGGAGTATCACAATGGCATGTAGAGCGAGATCAATGAACCGGGTCTCATACTGGGTGACCGTCATAGGACCCTGCTGGAGACGCTCAAACTGCCTGCGAAGAGCATCTCGCTGAGTAACTGGAAGGAACTTCCCCAGAAATAACTCTGAAAACTGATCCCAGGTCAATGATGGCGACCCTGCTGGCCTAGCTAAACAGAAATCCCTCCACCAAGTCTTGGCGGATCCTGCCAGGCGAAAAGTGGCGAAATCGACCCCATTGGTCTCTACAATGCCCATAGTCCGTAGAACCTCATGACAGCTGAATATGAAATCCTGAGCATCCTCTGAGGGAGTGCCACTATATGTAGTAGTGAAGATCTTGGTGAAACGATCAAGCCTCCACAAAGCATCCGCGGACATAGCCGCACCATCACTGGACTGAGCCGCAATACCTGGCTGGACTGCCACAGCTGGCTGAACTGCTGGAACCTGAGCCTGAGGAGCTACCGGCTCTGGAGTATGAGTATCGAGAGTCTGAACTCCTCCCCCAGCCTGAGATGTGGCTGGAGCTGCGGGAAGCAAACCCGCTCTAGAAATGCCCTCCATAATGCCTACCAGTCGGACCAAAGCGTCCTGAAGCACTGGAGTGGCTATGAAACCCTCTGGGACCTGAGATGGGCCCACTGGAACAGCTGGGGCCGGAACCTCCTCCTCAAAATCGACCTGAGGCTCTGTCACTAGAAATGCTGCTCGGGGCTGAGCCCTGCCCCGGCCTCGGCCTCGCCCTCTGCCCCTAATAGGGGCTGCTGCTGGGGGCTCAAGCTGCTGCGCGGTAGAAGAGGAAGCACGTGTCCTCGCCATCTGCGAAAGAACAGAGTGGAAAGACAATCAGTACTTGAGAAACAGAATCGCACGACAAGAATGAACAAGGTGAAGTTTTCCTAACTCGGTAGCCTCTGCGGGATAAATACAGACGTCTCCGTACCGATCCCTCAGACTCTACTGAGCTTGTCCGTAAGTTGTGAGACCTAAGTAACCTAGGGCTCTGATACCAACTTGTCACGACCCGAATTCCCCACCGCCGGGAGTCGTGATGGCGCCTACTATCGGAGCTAGGCAAGCCAACCTTAAACATACCTTTTCAACTAATTTTCAACAAGATAATAATAAAAACAATAAATTCAAGCGGAAGCCTTAATTTAATATTAAATGAACGAAAATGCGGAAAAATTAACATCATCCTCTACCCAAGATTTAGTGTCACAATACTCACGGACTACTATAAGATACTACAAATAAGAGTTTGAAAGAAAATACATAAGGAGTCTGCTTCGATACAATGAAAACAAACAGAAATAAAATAGATGAGACTCAGGGCCCACACACGCCAGCGAACTACCTAGGAGTCTCTGGACTGAAGGCACGCTCCCAATCTACTGCTACTGCGGTCCGTAAGCTACCCCCGAATCTGTGCACAAAAAGGGCACAGAAGTGTAGCATCAGCACAACCGACCCCATGTGCTGGTAAGTGCTTGGCCTAACCCCGGCGAGGTAGTGACGAGGCTAGACCGGACCTACCTCAAATAACCTGTACAGATATATGTGCAACAACGGAAAGATATACAGAATTTAAACAGATAATAGGGAGGGGACATGCTGTGGGGTGTAACAATTTAGATATAAGACCATCGAACAGAGAGATGGAAACTGAATAATTAACATCTATGAAAGATAGCAAGTGAATCAACAACTACACAACACCAACCTTCGTGCTTTTACTCTCAATTCTCACCAAAACTGTCAAATATAGTGCACGGGCATCACCCTTCGTGCTTTTCCTCACATAACTCTCACATCAAGGCACGGAATGATCCTTCGTGCTCAAAAAATTAGAGACATGGCACGGAAAGACCCTTTGTGCATAAATAATTAGAGACATGGCACGGAAAGACCCTTCGTGCATAATTATCAAAACATGGCACGGAAAGACCCTTCGTGCATAATCGCTCTTTTTCACCCAATCATCAGTCACAACCAATCGGGGAAAGGGAATATACAACAAGATTAAACATCCCGGGGGAGAACAAATCAACAATAGGTCCCGACAAGGGAAAAATACCACACTTCCTTCTTTAACTCATCTGCTTCTCAACTACCACTTCATAATTATATTAGCAAGTAATTAGCTCAACTGTTTCACATCTTTCGAATTTGAAAGCAACTACGACTCACGGTCATGCTAGACTCCGGTGTATAGATAACCGTCACCATGCCTATACATCGTACTCCACAGTTAACACGTAGCAAATAATATCTAAATCCTAATCCCTCAAGCCAAAGTTAGAACAAACACTTACCTCAAATGCTCCAAACTCAACTCACGCTTCTAGTATAGCTTTACCTCTTGATTCCACCACCAATCCGCTCGGATCTAGTCATAAGTTACTTAATCACATTAATAATTACTAAATGAATCATCCCCAATGCATGAAAATAGATTTTTCAAGGTTTTTCCCAAAAAGGTCAAAAATACCCCCGGACCCACGTGGTCGAAACTCGAGGTTCGGACCAAAACCCGGTTACCCATTCCCCCATGAATCCAAATATATGATTTGTTTTTAAATCGGACCCCAAATTGAGGTCCAACTTCTCAATTTGTAGAAAACCTAGGTTCTACCCAAAACACCCAATTTTCCCCATGAAAATCTTTGATTTGAAGTTGAAATTATATTAAAAGATGTTAAGGGATAAAGAAATTAAGTTAGAAATCACTTACCAATCGTTTTGGAGAAGAAAAGTTGTTTGGAAAATCGCCTCTTAGGTTTTGGGTTTTTGAAAAGTGAAAAATGACTGAGATTTCCGAACTTGTATACCTTTCTGAGGACCTGGCGCGGACCGCACAAAAATGTGTTGCGGCCGCGCCGAGTGGGAGAAAAAATTGGGGCTTCTCTAAACCCTTCCAGCGCGGACCGCACTGTTTTGGTGCGCGGCCGCGCTGGTTGACCTGAAACCCTAGCCCTCAGACTCAGCCACGCGGACCGCACAGAAAGGCATCGCGGCCGCGCGTCTCCAGCGCGGACCGCGCGGAAATGACCGCGGCCGCGCTGGTGTCTGCAACACCTGAACCTGCATATTCTTAAGTCCAAGACCTCCCGGGCCCCATTCAAAACTCATCCGAGCCCTTGGGGCTCCAAACCAAACATGCACACAACCTTAAAAACATCTTACGGACTTACTTGTGCGATCAAATCGCCAAAATAACATCATATACATAGGATCAAGCCTCAAACACATGATTTTCTTTTCTTCAACTTTCATAACTCAAATTTTCCATTTTTAGTCCGAAACACGTCATATGACGTCTGTTTTTAGCCAAACTTTACAGATAGTGCTTAACACATATTTAAGACTTGTACCGGGCGTCGAAACTAAAATACGAGCCCGATACCTATATTTTCTAACTCCTTTTCATTTCAAATTTTCATATCAAATTTCAGAAAAACAATTCCTTTCAAAAATTCATTTCTCGGGCTTGGGACCTCAGAATTTGATTCCGGGCACACGCTCAAGTCCCATATTTTTCTACGGACCCTCCGGGACCGTCGAATCACAGGTCCGGGTCCGTTTACCCAATATGTTGACCGATGTCAACATTATGCATATTAATACCAAAATTCATCAAATGTTTCACATAATTCACATATTCTAACATAAAAACTTTCCGGCTACGCGCCCCAACTACGCACGCCAATCGAGGCAACTAAAAGCGAGGTTTTCAAGGCCTCGAAAGCGATGAACAAGGAAGAACTACGGTGATGACCCTACGGGTCGTCACAATATATGAAAAGACAAAATGACAAAAGATGAAGGAAGAAAGAGAAAAGAATAATAACCACATCAATCATGAATTTAAGTCATAAAACTGGGAAATTTGAAGGAACCGGTAGAAGATTTGAAAAAAACGGGAGAAAAACAGACATGAAATTGCAGCACTAAGAAAATGAAGAGAACTCAAATAGAAGTATTTGGAAGATTGAAGAAAATTGACGAAGGACAATGATGTTTCTTAAATTCTTATTGGGTTTGTTGATTGAAATAAGATAGCGTTGAGTGAGAACACGGGACAGAGTTAACTGTGCACATTTATGACTGAGCTAAGTTGACAAAAATGCCCTTGGTCGACCAACTTGTCTCTTATATATATATATATATATATATATATATATATATATATATATATATATATATATATATAATAGATACTAGTGAGGTAATGCTCGTGCTATGCACAGACCCAATATTTAAGCTCATGCAAAATATATTTGTATCAAATAAATTTCATAATTCTGAAAATAGCACTACCAGAGGGGAAAAAAAACTTAATGGTTTACGAATAAAACTTGCAAACTCATAATGTAATAAAGGAATTGACTTTATAATGCAATATAATATAGACTCTCTTCTTAAAATAAGAAGTTCAAATTATTTATAAATAAAATTTCAACTGTATCAAACAAATTATTCTAGTTTAATTTGAACTTAAAGTTCTCATTTTTATATATAATTTGCTTTGGAGTTGTTTCTTGAAGGTTTGTCACTCATATTAAATATTATTTGTAACTTATCCATCTTAATCGTTTGAAAGTTTAAATTGTTGACTTGACAAGTTTATTCATGTCAAACAAAATATTTTTAATTTTATTCTACGTAAAATTGGTTAATTGATTTTTATATTTTTAGGTGAAGATATTGGGTATTTCTACATACTTTTCTCCTTTTGTTATGTTATGAGTATTTTGTTGTTGTTTACAACTAAACTTTTTTTACCTATGGAATTACAACTAAACTTCCACGGATTCTCCTTTTTTTTATATATAAAATAGGTATATATTATATTTCTGGCTATTTTACTATCTGTTAATCTTAATATTTGATTAATACCTCTCAAAAAGATTGATGTTATTTGACCAACGTTAATCAATAAATTGTTATGTTATCAATTTGGTAGTTATCGTTTAAAATTATAATCACTTTGTATGTTGTCGGTAACTTATGCAATCTTAATAATTGATTTTTTTTAAAGTTTTGAATGAGACAAATTTACTGTAAGGTCAAAAAAAAATATATTTTTTTTACTAAAGTTGGTACTTGATTTTTTAATTTTTGTTCAAGGTTGTTGGATTTACAGTATTTTTATATTGGTTTTTCTTTTTGTTATACTAAGAATATTTTTTATAACTAAACTTGCGTGGAACCTCCTATTCTTCAAATAAAATAGGTTTATGTTATCTTGCCATATTCTTTGTTAACCCTGTATATTTTTTGGACCTCTCACTGAGATTGATGCTATTTGTTATCATCTTGATTTAAGGAAATCTTAGATTAAATTGAAGTTTTATTGAAGTAAATACTTTGTCATATCCAACTTAAGTTAAAAGTTTGTGATTGATTTAATCATAGTATCCTTCACTAAATATAATCTTTAATAACCTATTATTTGGAAAATATTTTTATATTCAAAATCTCACTTATTAATAGCACTCCTATATTCGTGTCTAAGATCCGAAAATTATTTAATGAAAAATCTCATAGCTATTCTCTCATAAAATTTGAAAAACTATATTCTCTTTGATACTCAATATCACTTCTCGTGCGTACTCTATTATTATTTCAATAGAAAGTTACATTTTACATGAAAATAGTTTATACCATATTAATAAACTTTTTATTTAATGAATATTTATATATTCGTTACTGAAGTATTATAATACAGTAAAACCTTTATATAATAATCATCATCTATAACAATACTTTACTATATTGGTCAAGTTTTATTGGGATTATTTTTTCATATTATGTTATAATAGATATTTTATATAACAATACCTTACTATAGCTGCTAAAATATATCGGAACAATCGAAATGTTATTAAAAAGTTTTCTTGTAGTATAAGCATAATTCTTTGTTCAAACAAAAAATGAAAATAGAAGTTTGTATTCAATGGGCCCATACGCTTTCAAAATAGAAGTACATCCCGTGGGGCAATTTAGTCAAGACAGTTCAAAGCTTGTAGCACTTTAATTTGTTTTAGCCAATCATGTTACCTCACTTATCCTGAAATGACCAAATTGTCCTTTAAATCCTAAGCAGACATGTCATCCAGCTCTGTGCTAATTCCCTCTTATTAGATAGTAGAATCTGAGTTAAATTGATAAAAATGTCCTTGGTCGACCAATTTGTCTCTTCTATATAATAGAAATTAGCAGGAATATTGTACATTTTAGTTAAGTAGGTGATCCTTAGATCGTATTTTGCAAACAAATAATACACCAGAAATCAAGCTAGATTCTTTTTTTGGGATTAAAAATAGCGTTGGAAACATCGTTAAGTTTTCCTAATTGCTTGGAAAGGGAAAAGGGGGAAGAAATTTGTTGAAACGTCAATTGTTAACTCAATTTGAAGTATTAATAATGAGTGATAATACACGAAAGTGGCCCCAGAACAGAGATTTAGAGACCAAAAACAAATCACTCACACATCATATATTCATGTCAAGTTGATTCATTCAAACATCTTCACCAACTCAACTAATCCTATTGATAATTAGTTTACCCGAAAATAGACAATTTTTTTATTTCTCCTTTAAAGACTTCCAGTCCAAGCTTATTATTTTGGAGTTGAATCCATTGAATTTATAGCAGTCAAATCAGTTCAAGGGGTGTGTGTCTATATATATATAACAAACAAAAACAACAACAATAACAACAACATACCCAATATATTCCCACATGTAGGGTCTGGGGAGGGTAGCGTGTACGCAAACCTTACCCCTACCTAGTGCAGGTAGAGAGGCTGTTTCCAATAGACCCTCGGCTCAGAAAGACAACGATAACACAACGATGGTTGGATGTTTGTGGGGTGAAGGGGGAGAACTCTTTCATTTTCTTTCAATTATAGGTAAGAACAGTAAACAAACTATGGAAGATAAAAAGAAACAAAAATGGATCAACATAGATTGTATTATATGAAGGAAATCACTTTCTATAAAGAAAAAATAAATGATCCATACATTAGTCTTTAAGATACAAGTGGTGGTAGAATGCAGTTGCCAACTCTTTAAATTATAAATCATATTGCACACAACTAGTATTAACTCTATACATGTTGCTTGACCCATGAAAACTATTAACAATGGATTGAGACTATCCCCTCCCAGTTAACAATCCCAGCAAATCTTCACAAGTAAAAGAGGCACTCCTGCTAAGAATTACAGCAAATATTATAAATAGAAGAAAATTACAAAAGATTTTTTTCTAACAATAACAACAAAAAGAAAACAAGGATACTCAGCATATTGCAACACAGCAAGAGAAAGAAAAATTAGAGCAATATCGTCTATGTGAACTTTTCAGGAAAACATACCAAATCTCCAATTTCTAATTATAAGAATCCGAAGATGGAACAAAATGAAGTTATTGTTTCTGATTGACATTGTACAGAAGAAATCCTGGTGCTTACTGCATAGCCGAACTAAAATGAAAGAACAGTGTGAAGCTATATCTGTAGTCTTGACTGATTACTGCATGTGAAGTGAACCAAGACATTCTAGTATGCTGAATTAGCTCCTCTAGAATATGAATGTAGAGAGTGGCCAGCCAACCAACTCCAGGATCCTGATACCTGGAGAGGTGTTGATTCATGCCAAACATATTTGCTAGTTGAAGATGATTTTCAATAATAACTGTGATGAATAAGACATTCATTTTGCCTTTCAAGAGAAACTGAGAAACACAGAGGTATCTGTTCATCAAAGACTTGCCATTCGATCACCCTAGCGATTTTAAGGTTAAAGGACGATTTCACAGACCACCCAAGAATTCACATTGTTATGCCAATTAAAATAAACAATGTGTTCTGTTAGAAACTTAAGTGTATCTTGACATCAAGATATGAGGGTTCTTAATATAGAGAATAAATCAGTATCACAGAAAGTGTACTAGTACGTAGAGCAAAGGGAATAATCTAGTTTGGCCCGGTAATTGATCAATGGCTTTCCAATTTCTTCGCTTCTCGTCTCAGATCCTGACCATCTCTAGAAAGGAAAGAGGACTCTTCTCTTTTCTTTCATAAGTTTGACTTAAACAAAGCTTCCTTTCTTTTCTTGCAAAAGTTCTACTTAAACACAGTTTTAGAAAGAGTAGGATTCTGCTTCCAAGATTTACTTTTTCTCTAGCAACTTTTTTGTCAAATTAAATCCTAAACTAAATATACCGCGCTCGCTCCAAAAATCTCGAAGTCTAAATTATATGATCTTATTCAGAAAATGAGTCACAAAATGAGCATCCTGACTAAATGAATGCTGGTCCTATCTCCTTTCACAAGTCAGAGAATCGGATGGAATAAATAGAAAAGATATGTGTTCATCAAAGAGTACGAAATGATACAGGAATGCAAAGGAATATTTAGTAATGCAGCATCAATGACATCCCCTTATAGCAATCATGATTAAGAATGCAGTTGATTATGCCTGAAGAGAAATCCAATATTAGAACGGTACTTGCCTAAAGTTATTATTAATGTATGTCAAACTGGATTCAATTACATGAGCGCATTAAATATACAAGAGGCCACCTTCAAGCTTGGGTGTAAATTTTAATAGGAACTAGGTTTAGAGGAAGGAATGGAATTCAATACAAAAGAATGAAATTCTGATTCATGAATGGGCACCAAATGGAAATTGTATCTCGCAAAGCACTCGGTGAGCCATCTAGTTACACAAGAAACATCAACTCTTTTATCTTCACCAGTGCCGGTTGAATGAGACAACAAAATAAAACACGCACTTCACACATGTGCTTACGTGTTGAAGTGCAGCTTTTTTTCTTGACTTATCATCCATAAACTCTAATCCAATGCAAAAAAGTGCTAGAATATATTCCCAACTGGTTCTTCTCTTGGTCTCATCAGCTCCTATATCCAAAGAAAAAAAAGCAATTCACAGGTTGGTATTTCATATTAATAAAAGCTGACCTTTATTAAGGCAAAGCACGATTTACTACATAACAGCTGGATACCATAGAGGTATAGCCAGGAAGCAGTAGAATACAAGTTTATTTTCATGGTTGAATGTAAGAACTTTCTAGTTCTTGAAGATTCAATCAACTGAAAAGTAGATCTATGTTAACACTCTAGCTGTATAACAAATCTTTTAACTGCTTCATAATTCATAAACTTGTACAAGTAATTCAAAAAGTCATTTAGCAAAGAGTGTACTTACACTCAAAGGTTGCCCAGCGAGATGGAGGCACAATAGTACGATCTTGTTTTGCCTCTGAGGCATAGAGCAAAGTGAAGAGATCCTTTGTATCATCCTTTTTCTTCACAGACGGGTTACTGATGAGACTGTTTTTTGGAGGTAAATTAAGAATTTCATCCATCGTGTCCAAAGAAACCTGAGAAAATACGAGTATTTCTTAAGATAACGTTTTTCTGAGCCATGCTTGACAATGAAAAGGTCCAGGAAAAAAATGTAGTTTACCAAGAAAACTTAGTATTAGCAAATGCATTTGGCTATACGACTTGCCAAAGAGTATAGCACATAATGAAGAGATTGTTAACCGAATTATAAAAGATAAATAAGTAGGCAAAGGCATACTCCTGGTAGTTAAAACCTAAAAAGAAATTTGCTTCCACGGAAAAAACATGTAAACAAAGTACAATATCTGCAGTACCCCACGAGATCTTGTAGTTGAAGGAACTTGTGGCGGTTGTTCATTAAAAACTTCTTCCTCCAAGGAATATTTTCTTGCTTTCCTTGGAATATCAGCTGTTGCTCCAACTTCGCTTGTTTCAGCAACCATATTAGATGGGGCTGGTTGAGAGGCATATCTAGAAGCCCATTTTTTCTCCTGATACCTGGAATCAGAATGAAATATGTAAATGGAACAGTCATGTAGCTTTCATTGATAAAAACATGTGAGTGCATAACATAAGTTTTTGTGCAGAATTACTTGGTCCGAATAAATTTCGCAATGTTGCTTCTATCTGTGCTTGCTGGTAGATCTGCCTCCCAATAATTGTTCGACTTCTCATTACCTACACCTGCACATTAAAACATGGACCAATAATTATCCTTGTTAGACTCCTAAATATCTTCAGAAGTATAAGAAATTTAAGGGGACAAGATAACCAGAATATCAAAGGCAAATGGCAGTATGGCACATAGCAGGGCTCTACTTGGAATGAAGAAAAACATTTACTCCATGATTTTTACCGAGCTTCTTGTATCTTGTTCTATAAGCTTCTTAGGACAAGTTTTCAACTGGAGAACACTCTCAATACTAGGGGGGAAAAAATAGTAGTTCGCCCACCCCTACCCCAAGCACACAACAAAAAGAGGACCTCCTTTGCGAAGAATTTCTTGTTCTTGTCCACTTTCGTGATGGTATTTGACTGAGAACAAAATTATGGATGTTACAATTCAACTTATATATCATAGCGGTGACAGTTGAAATAGTGTAACATTGATCGCTGAATAGTTAGATTGAATAAAGCAATGAATTTCTTGTCAAAATTGTATAACATATGAATTCCATTAATATTTCCACACATCCCAAAATAGATAAAATGACATGTAAATTAGGAAGAGGGAGTTTCTGTTTTCCCAATTATTCAGACTAGTTTTTCCTTTTTTTCCTAAGAACCACCTCAATTAGGCTTCCTTGTCCACTGAAAAATTAATTGTGGAATGTTTTCAATATGTTCACACAAAAGTGGAGGATGAGGAACAAAGTTTCACTCAGAATTTCACGAAAGTTTTTCAACAACAGATGTACAAAAACAACTAGCCTTTACTACTATTCCTCATTCCCACTTCCACCGTCCTTTTCTCCTCCACAGACAAAAGCCTGCCCAAAGTCCACATTCTGAGATGTCAATAACTCTGACCTAGTTAGTAATTGAATGAAGATTAGTAGCCTTCTGCTAACTATGAAATGCCATAAGGACGAGAGCTGTATAGCATACTCAAAGGATCATGAAATGTTTCTATTCGGTTGGGGAAGTAGAGGAGCGACTACGTTCATTTTGATAATAAAGTAGTGACAATCTTTAATACCTAAAGGTTTTTTATACATGTGGCATGTGTGGCATGCACGGAAGAGAGAGAGAGAGAGAGAGAGAGAGAGAGAGAGAGAGAGGTACATTGCATGAAAGCAACCTGCTCCGGCAGCCAAGTATCCAAAGTTGTCGACCTTACCTATCACAAGCAAGAGACATGATAGCCATTAGCAAAGAAGATTAAGCATTCAAGTCTATATCCCAAAAGTCTGTGTGTGCTTTCTTTGATGTATTCAGAAAAAGCTGAGCGACCTTCTGGAACTGGACTCAACTCCATGATTGCATATATACAAATAAAAGGGTAAAGGCATAAACTGAGAACTTCAGGGATAGAATGTCAAGGACAGTGCCATCTTTATCTTTTCTATATTTACTTGGACAATTCCAACGTAATCATTAGAAATTCTTTAATTCAGTGAAGTTGAGGTATGTTTTTATGCAGCAGTAAGATGGAAATTTTCAGGAACAGAACACTTGTTTGTTGTAGCAGTGTCATGTATATATTGCTTTTGTTGTTTGAGAAAATCACGACAGAAGACAATGTTTATCGGATGACAAGAATGGTTTTCCCCTATTTTCATTCAAAAAGTTCTCCAGAAAAAGTTAAGGTTCAATGAAGAAAAACTGAAGTCAACAACATATACGCAGCATCTCATCTAGATGACCCAATCTCCATTTTCCTGAACCACAGATTTTTTTTTCCTCCTAAATCAATCTGATTGGTTTGCACTGTTCCTAAAGTAGACAAAAAACAAATGGATATTTTGCCAACTATTATTTTACGTAGACTGGAAAAGTGACGTAGTGGCAAGCAAGTTCGAGAAATATTTTACATTCAGTTCCGAGACTATAACCCTTGCATAGTCATTAGCTTTATGTTTAAATTTCAAGAGGAGTCCGGTGTAAGGGTTTACTAAAATTCACTGATAGCATGAAACATAAAAATTTCCACGAAGAAAGAATCAGTGATAAATTTAGTTGACCTGAAGCCTTAACATTTAAAAGCATAAACTTTTTTTCTCTGTACCCAATTAAAGTGATCAAAAGCTCATAGTGTGTAGGCCTTCCCTCTTCAGATTTCTTTCCAAGGGCAGGAACACTAAAACTAGAAACGAATATCTTACAGAAACCGGCTACTTTATTAAAAAGATAGCGTTGAATATTATTTCACTAAAGGAAAAAAAGAACTTGGGAGAAAAAGCAGTTCATTTCATACTGATCGCTTCATATATTTCACTAGAGTGAACATAGGGAATAATTGAATAAGAAAATAAGAAAATTCAGAAAACAACAGTAGAAATAGACCTGCTACGACTTCTTACTTATGAAGGTATTACAAATTTCAGAGACAGCGGGAAAAAGGTGTTTGAAGTCATCAGAAAGTCATAATCTTTGCTTCTCCCCCTTGTAGATAAGTAATGAGACAATAGAATTACCTTAGCAGGGAAAGCCATTTCCACTAATAGATAGTCCCCAAGAATGTTAATAGATAATAGCCCTTTATGCAACAGAAGTTAATTTATGCTTCACCATCTGAGTCTTCCCATCTTAACCTACATTTAGTGCTGCATAAGGCCTATAGTTCACTTTACTCACTTAGTATTCAGGTGGCCGTTATCAAATTCCACGACAACCCTTCAAATACATCCTTAAACCACTTAACTAAGTTATTCGGAACAAACTATGTCTCATTCAGATTGTTTTGCAAAAACTCAATAGCACCCAGAATCGAAACTGTGTTTCACCTGTTACAGATAGTCTTTTAGTGTTGAATTTGTAATGCTATTAAATAAAGGATGGATGCATTTGATAGTCAAACAGTAAAACTTAAAACCAAAAAACATGTCGAGTAATTTTGCTCATTTATACGCATTACTAAGAACTATAGTTAATGATAACTAAAGTGTATACCTTTGAGATATGCACCCCAAGACTCCGATGAATTCCTGAACATTGCAGGCAGATGAATATCCCAAGGTTGATGCTCGCCCACCTTGGGGCCCTGATACAAAATATCATAAACTATCAAAAAGTGATTAGACTAACATGTTGGATGAAAGGTGTCAGATATGTAGTCTTGTCCCACATTGGAATAGGAGTAGTATGTCTTGAGGGGGAGTGTCCTTGTATAGTATAGCTATAAATAAGGACCTCTTGTATACAATATCAATACATCATATTTTCTCCCGCGCCTTCTCACATGGTATCAGAGCTATCGTGAGAGATTTATCGCTGTGCATAAATTCCAGCGATTCCGGGAAGTAAAATCAGTCACCGGAACCCTTTTTTCCGGGACTTTTCATAGTTGTTTTGCGTCTGCTTTGTCTCGATCAGTGTTGTGCAAAAAATCCAACACTACCAAAAGAGTAGTCACTGTCCGGCGACCAAACCCTAGTGAAAATCTCCGGCGGTACTGTAGCTGTTCGAAGAAAATTTTCCGGCGAAGTTCCGACGTCGCATGGGCCACCTTCCAGCCATTTTTTGGCGACGACTCTTCAGGACAGATTGTTTCCCTTGCAATTCCGAGCCTACCCATCCAGGTTACACCAAATTCCGAGCACTTTTATATTTTTCCGGTGTGAATTTGAAAAAGTTCCTTCATAACAGTTGGGTCTTCATAACAGTATTTCTGGAGTGAACAGTGTTATGTTTTCCTGCTGTAAAAAAGTGTTTTCTCAGCGATTTCTTCAGTTTTCCCAAAAGAGTTACTAATTTTCACTATTTCAAGTTAACCCTACCACTATAAATTGTAGCGACATGGGAACCGATACTTCGAATAGTCGGATGGTTTCTTTAGTGGATTATTTTGAGTTTCTTCAGTACAAAGCAAGTAAGCAGACATCTTCTGAGATAGCTTCCGTTGTTCAAACAGGTAATAGCGTGACTTGTGTCTCTCAATCTTCATTGATTCAAGTGCATCGGATCATATTTCTGGTAACAAATCTCTTTTCACTACTATTTCGTATTCTCAATCTCTTCCAAGAGTCACAATGGCCAATGGGTCTCAAACCATGGCAACTGCAATAGGTCAAGCAAGCCCAATTCCTTCCTTACCTTTAGATTCAGTTCTTTATGTCCCTAATAGTCTTTTTAATCTCATAGCTGTTAGTCGCCTAGCCAAATCACTTAAATGTGCCGTTTTATTTCTTGATGACCATGTTTTTATACAGGAACGCAGTACAGGGCGGATCATTGGTACCGGGCGTGAATCAAATGGACTTTATTACCTTATCCTTTTATATCCTTAATCCTTGTGGGTCGGACTTCCTCAAAGTCCATCTCAAAATGGAGTCGTGCCCCTTGCACTTCTCCCCCAAGTATCTTCCAAGCGTGCCTCTGCACTTCACCTCTTATCGGTGTTCGCTCGGAAAGTGCCTCCGCACTTGCACCCTCTGGTGTCTAACTTTGTGGCGACCCACACTAGTAAATCTCCCCTTCCTTTGTTAATATTAAAAGGGCAATTGTTCTCTGGTGGACGTAGGATTATTTTGATCCGAACCACGTTAAATCTTGTGTTCTTTCTTTTACGTTTCCGCTAACAATTGGTATCAGAGCGACAGGATTCTTTAACGATCCAAGGAGAAAGAACAAGCAAATATGAGTTCCATGAAGTTTGAAATTGATAGATTCAATGGACGCAACAACTTCAATATCTGGAAGATCCAGATGATGGCGTTACTGCGGAGGGAAGGTTCAATCCATGCTATTGACGGAAAGTATCCTACGGATATATCAGCTCCCGACAAGGAGAAGATTGAAGGGGATGCATTGAGTGCAATCCAACTATCCCTTGCACCTAACGTGCTTTGTGAAGTGAGTACGGGTACCGAAGAGACGGCCAAACAGTTATGGGAAAAGCTAGAAGGGCTATACCAAGACCGATCAGTGACAACAAGGATGTTGTTACAACGGCGTCTTCACACATTTAAGATGGGGTCAGGTACTTCGTTACAAGATCATTTAGATGCGTTCAATAAACTTGTCATGGACTTACAGATTGCAGGAATTAAAAAGGAGGAGGAGACGCTTGCATGTGCTTTGCTATTTTCATTGACTTCAGGATATCGTGATATTGAGAATTCAATGATGTATAGCAAGGAGCCAATCAAGCTTGAGCAAGTGCGGCAGACACTTAACTCTAGTGATGTACGGAGGCACATTGAAGGAGATAGAGATGACTAGGCAAGTGGGCTCTTTGTGAGAGGCCGGACTAGCCAACAGGGAAAGAGCAAATCAAAGCACAGATCAAAGTCTCGTGTGAACAAGAAGAATACAGAGTGTTGGGGTTGTGGCAAGAAGGGGCACTTTGAACGAGATTGCCCAATGTCAAAGTCCAAGGAAAAGGCGAGTGCATCTACAGTTGAACAGGTACATAATTTTGATAATGATTATGTACTAACAACATCGTGTAATAATAATAGTAGTTATGAAAACAAATGGGTGTTAGACTCTGCTTGTACTCTGCATATGACGTTCCGAAAAGACTGGTTTAGCAGCTACGAGAAAAGTGGAGGAACCGTAGTAATGGGCAATAATGCAACTTGTGCAATAGTTGGCATTGGCTCAGTTCGGGTTCGCTGCCATGATGGAGTCGTGAGGACTATTACACAAGTCCGTCATGTTCCTGATCTGAAGAAGAATTTGATCTCCCTGAGTACTCTGGATGAACAAGGCTACAGGTACATGAGCGAAGCAGGAACTATAAAGGTGACTAAAGGTTCTTTAGTCATGCTGAAAGGCAAGCTGGAGAACGGCCTTTACACATTGGCCGGAAGCACCATTGTTGGCTCTGCAAATGCATCTACAGTGCAGTTATCTAATGATGACAAGGCAAGACTATGGCACATGAGACTGGGTCATATGAGCGCACGTGGACTGGAGATGTTGAGCAATCGTAAACTTTTGGAAGGTGAGAAGATCAGCACGCTTGACTTCTGTGAGCACTGCGTTCTAGGGAAGCAGAAGAAGGTCAGCTTCAGCACTGGCAAACACAAGACAAGAGGAGTGCTAGACTACATCCATTCAGATTTATGGGGTCCTTCTAAACTTCCATCGAAGGGCGGAAAGAGGTATCTTCTCATTTTTATTGATGATTTCTCACGAAAGGTATGGTCAGGTGAACCCTCTAACTATTCATACTTACGAGTATTTGGGTGTCCAGCTTATTATCACGTTAATGAAGGAAAGCTTGAACCAAGGGCTAAGAAGGCCATATTCGTAGGGTATGTGGATGGAGTAAAAGGGTACAAACTTTGGTGTTTGTCTTTACTCAAATTTATAGTTAGTAGAGATGTCACCTTTGATGAATCCTCTATACTTGATCCCCGTAAAGTTTCCGTGGAGTTTTCAGGAAACAAGAACGACGAGCAGGTGGAGCTTCCGGTGGAGCTTGCCAAGGAAAAGGATCAAGAGACTCAGGTTAAAGATGAGTCAGAAGATGTAGACCTTGAAGAACTTGCTGTCAATGAACCATACACAATTGCGAAGGGGAGGGAGAAGAGGCAGACACGAGAACCAGAACGCCTTATAGATCAAGCAAACTTGATTTATGCGTTCGTAGCTGCACAAGAAAAGATTAAGGATTTGGAGTCCTCGTATATTGAAGCAACTTCTTGCAAGGATGCTATACAATGGCGGTTATCCATGACTGAAGAGAAGGAGTCTCTTCACAAGAATCAAACATGGGTCTTAGTGCAAAGACAAAAGGGGAAGAGGACAGTTGGATGCAAGTGAGTCTACCGAAAGAAAGAGAGAATTCCTGAAGCGAAAGATGCTAGGTTCAAGGCGAGATTGGTTGCAAAAGGTTTCAGTCAGAAGGAGGGAATTGACTACAATGAGATTTTCTCTCCCGTCGTGAAGCATAGCTCAATTCGCGTGCTACTAGCATTGGTTGCCCAATTTGACTTGGAGCTTCAACAGCTTGATGTCAAAACTGCTTTCATACACGGTGATCTAGAAGAGATAATCTATATGGATCAGCCTGAAGGTTTCCTAGCTGAGGGAAAAGAAGATCACGTATGCCAACTAAAGAAGTCTTTGTATGGTTTGAAGCAATCCCCTAGACAGTGGTACAAGAGGTTTGATGCATTCATGACTACACATGAATTCTCAAGGAGTGCATTTGATAGTTGTGTGTATCACAAGAAGATGTCTGGTAACTCAATGATTTATTTACTGTTGTATGTTGATGATATGCTTATTGCTGCTAACAACATTACAGAGATAAATGCTTTGAAGAAACTGTTGAGTAAGGAATTTGACATGAAGGATTTAGGAGCTGCAAAGAAAATCCTTGGTATGGAGATTTCAAGAGAAGACGGTGTTGTACATCTTTCTCAGAAGAGGTATATTGAAAGGGTTCTCAAGAGATTCAATATGCATACGTGCAAGCCTGTAAGTACACCATTAGCTCCTCATTTTAAACTTTCAGAGTTACAAATGCCTCAGTCCGAGGATGAGGTGGAGCATATGTCAAAGATTCCTTATGCCAGTGCAGTTGGTAGCATTATGTATGCTATGGTATGCACACGTCCAGATATTGCTCAATCTGTAAGTGTGGTAAGTAGATACATGTCCAGCCCAGGAAAGAGGCATTGGGAAGCTGTCAAGTGGATATTGAGATATCTCAAAGGAGCTTCTGGTGTTGGTCTGACCTTTCGAAAAAGTGGTGGAGGTATTTCAATTCTCGGTTATGTAGATTCTGACTATGCAGGAGATAGTTGTTAGGTGGAGGTGGTATGTTCAACAATGGTTTGATTCTTCTTGTTTCTTACAACGGGGTTGCCTAGTAAGCTTAGAAGTTTTGGCCAAAGTTGTTCACACGCACGCTCGAAACGCAAACCAAGGTAGAGATTGAAAGTGTTGATTTATGTTTAGTCAACAATGGCATGTCAATTGGAAGAGTTGGTGGAAAGAGTTGGTGTGGATGCTAGGAGGAAGCTTCTTCCTTTGATGTCACCCATGACATCAAGAGGAGGTAGTTTGATGTCACCAATGACATCAAGATGAGGTCTTTACCTCTATAAATAGATGCACTCCTTCATTTGTAGAATGCTGCAGACATGTTGACCAAGATAGTCCCGCTCGCTAAGTTTGCACACTGCAAGGACTTGGCGGGGGTGTGCATCAACTGATGCAACTCCGAAGAGAACAGTTGCTAGGTGGAGGTGGTATGTTCAACAATGGTTTGATTCTTCTTGTTTCTTACAACGGGGTTGCCCAGTAAGCTTAGAAGTTTTGGCCAGAGTTGTTCACACGCTCGAAACGCAAACCAAGGTGGAGATTGAAAATGTTGGTTTATGTTTAGTTAACAATGGCATGCTGAAAATGTTGGTTTATGTTTAGTCAACAATGGCATGCCAATTGGAAGAGTTGGTGGAAAGAGTTGGTGTGGATGCTAGGAGGAAGCTTCCTCCTTTGATGTCACCCATGACATCAAGAGGAGGTAGTTTGATGTCAGCAATGACATCAAGAGGAGGTCTTTACCTCTATAAATAGATGCACTCCTTCACTTGTAGAAATCATCCCAAAATAATACAATACATTGTAGTGAGTAGAGAGTTAAGAGAGAAATTCTCTTAAGTGTAATTGGGAAATCTCCCCTTCCTTTGTTAATATTAAAAGGGCAATTGTTCTCTGGTGGACGTAGGATTATTTTGATCCGAACCACGTTAAATCTTGTGTTCTTTCTTTTACGTTTCCGCTAACAATTGGTATCAGAGCGACAGGATTCTTTAACGATCCAAGGAGAAAGAACAAGCAAATATGAGTTCCATGAAGTTTGAAATTGATAGATTCAATGGACGCAACAACTTCAATATCTGGAAGATCCAGATGATGGCGTTACTGCGGAGGGAAGGTTCAATCCATGCTATTGACGGAAAGTATCCTACGGATATATCAGCTCCCGACAAGGAGAAGATTGAAGGGGATGCATTGAGTGCAATCCAACTATCCCTTGCACCTAACGTGCTTTGTGAAGTGAGTACGGGTACCGAAGAGACGGCCAAACAGTTATGGGAAAAGCTAGAAGGGCTATACCAAGACCGATCAGTGACAACAAGGATGTTGTTACAACGACGTCTTCACACATTTAAGATGGGGATAGTCCGACCCATTGTGGGATGCAAAAGGATATACTCAAATTTTTGGGCTTGATTATAGTGATACTTTCTCTCCCGTGGCTAAAGTAGCATATGTTCGTCTTTTTTTGTCCATGGCTATTGTACGTCATTGGCCTCTTTATCAGTTAGACATTAAGAATGTTTTTCTCCACGATGATCTTGACGAGGAAGTTTATATGAAGCAACCACCTGGTTTTGTTGCTCAGGGGGAGTTTAGTGGTTGTGTATGCAGATTGCGCAGGTCACTATATGGTTTGAAACAGTCCCCTCTGTAAGCACGTGATTTTTGCCCTATATGAGAATTACTCCAAAAAATTCAAAATAAAACAATTTTCCTTTGTGTGCAATTTTGAGGATTTCGTGCCATTTTTGATAATTATTTGTATTTATCCATGCATGTTTATTTGTTAAAATAATAAAAAATACAAAAATATGTCGCATTTGCATTTAGGATTTAATTCTACAATTATGAGTAATTAAGTTTGTTTTACAAGAATGAAAATTACAAAAATAGGCATCTTTTGCATTTTTAGCCTTTAATGTCCAAATTGTGTGATTGTATTTTAATTGTCATTTCATTTTATATGATAATTGTTGCTAGGAATTAATTAGTACTTTTAATAAGTTAATTTAGTTTGTAACTTAATTTAGAATTTTAGTTTTAGAAAGTAAAAGAAAAGAAGCAATAAAAGAGGAAGAAAATCGGATTGGGCCACCTTCTAATTTAAATCAACCATGGCCTGGTAAGTTCAGCACAATTATTCAGGAGTTCGGCATGACTCGTAGTGAGGCTGATCACTCTGTGTTTTATCAGCATTCTGCTCCGAATCTGTGTATTTATCTGGTGGTTTATGTTGATGATATAGTTATTACTGGCAACGATCAGGATGGTATTACTAATCTGAAGCAACATCTCTTTCAGCACTTCCAAACTAAGGATCTAGGCAGACTGAAGTATTTTCTAGGTATTGAGGTCGCTCAGTCTAGCTTAGGTATTGTTAGTATGTCTTAGACATTCTTGAGGAGACTGGAATGATGGGTTGCAGACCTATTGACTCTCCCATGGATCCGAATGCTAAGCTTCTGCCTGGACAGGGAAGCCTCTTAGAGACCCTACGAGATATAGGAGGTTGGTTGGAAAATTGAATTACCTCACAGTGACTAGACCTGACATTTCTTTTCCGGTGAGTGTTGTAAGTCAGTTTATGGATTCTCCCTGTGATAGTCACTGGGATGCAGTTGTTCGTATTCTTCGGTATATAAAGTCAGCTCCAGGCAAAGGATTACTATTCGAGGATCGAGGCCACGAGCAGATTGTTGGGTACACAAATGCTGATTGGGCAGGATCACCTTCTGATAGACGATCTACATCTGGATATTGTGTTCTAGTAGGAGGTAATTTGGTCTCGTGGAAGAGCAAGAAACAAAATGTAGTTGCTCGATCTAGCGCCGAAGCGGAATATCGGGCCATGGCTATGGCAACGTGTGAGTTAGTTTGGGTCAAGTAGTTGCTCAAGGAGTTAAAGTTCAGAGAAATCAGCAGGATGGAACTAGTGTGTGATAACTAAGCTGCTCTTCATATTGCGTCAAATCCGGTGTTCCATGAGAGGACTAAACACATTGAGATCGACTGTCACTTTGTCAGAGAAAAAATACTTTCAGGAGATATTGTTCCAAAGTGTGTAAAGTCGAATGATCAACTAGCAGATATTTTCACTAAGTCTCTTACTAGTTCTCGTATTAGTTACATGTGTAACAAGCTCGGTACATATGATGTGTATGCACCGGCTTGAGGGGGAGTGTTACATATGTAGTCTTTCCCACATTGGAATAGGAGTGGTATGTCTTGAGGGGGAGTGTCCTTGTATAATATAGCTATAAATAAGGACCTCTTGTATTGTATTGAATACACAATATCAATATATCATATTTTCTCTCGTGCCTTCTCACAAAAGGAATATGCTTTACCACAGGGACACCGTGAAAGACTATGCAGAGACAGAACAATCAGTACAAGAAAGAGAATCACATAGACGGTGAACAAGGTGGAAAGTGCACATCTAGCTCCTTGCATAACCTACTTCTATTCTAGATGGTCATGATATACAGTTAACAGCTGCAAACTGGTTGCAGAAAGCGCACCTTCCCCGACAATCTGCACATTCCCTATTTTCTGGAAGTTTAAGAAGGCCCTCCAATATCTGCAATAGTGAAAGGTACACACTAAGCTAGAAAATCATACATGAGAGTGCAGAAAAGCCAAGTGGACCAAAAATTTGAAGAAAAAAGATCACTAGTGACAGAGTTTGATTCAAAAGGATATAACTTTGACTTTTGCAAATAAACAGACTTTCCAATTATATATGCATATAATTTCTTACTTCAGACTTTCTTCCTCTTAAAAAATGTATATCTGGTTATGGCAAAAGCTATGTGGCAACTGTCATACTAGTTCATGGGCAATTTCAAAAAATTAAACCCCTTAACACAAGATAACTATGCAGTGGAACATGGTAATCCACCTTGTCCTATGAGTCTTCAATATCAGGATATGTCACCATCTCAAACATGATGAACTTTTCTGCCAGTAAGATGGGCTGAGGGAAGGGGCATGTTAGATCAAGGATGTGAACGATCCTATCCAACTAAGCTATGTAGCAAGCCTAAAACAAATATAGCTTTCACAAATGAATGCTCATCCTACTAATCAAATTTCTGAAGTTGCCACAGTGCAGATTTAATAAGCTTAAAATGGTATAAAACTGAATCTTAAGAGCAGGAAGTTTTCTCAAAACCACATTATAGCTCCACAAAAGGATTCTAAGATGGTTCCTTGGCTTCTTTGCCCTGTCAGAAATTATTAATCACCTTCTGGAACAAATATATTTGTCCTAATCAGAGAGAGTTAGCCTATATTAGTTCAGTTTTTTTATTAAATAGGAAAAAACACACAGGCAACAAAGGTACTAGGGTGGTAAGTGCTGAGGAGGCGAAAGAACAAATGAAGTTTGATAGAATTAAGACAAGATGGACTTAGGAGCAATATCTTTTAACCTTGTCTTAAGGTAAATTTTTGTTTATAGTCAAATCCATTGTTTAGATGTATATGTTTTTTGACTCTAGTCATTTTTCTCAATTTGCTTACATAGTGTAAATGCTGATACTATCAAATCACAAACGTCACAATAGGTTGTTCCTAAAGTTAAATTAGGAACTAACTGTTAGATTGGTAAAACACTAACATTTGTGTGATCACTGCCAGACACAACAACAAAAAAATTGTTTTATTTTAAGTGAGATGATTTTGCAAAAGTCTTTCTTTGATGATATCTGATAGTCTTTTAAGATTTCACTGCTCTAAGAGATAAATACTTATATATTGTATTGTAACACAATTACCGACTTTGGCCAATTCAACCTAACAAGTTCTATCAGAAACCTTGACTATCTGATAGTAGTTTTACAGCTATAGCTCATATTGACTGCTAAAACTAACAGTCAATGGTCGGATTATTCTCGAACATTTTTCGCCCCCAAGACATTGGTTCACAACAAAAATATACAACTTTGGGATGTGTGGTAGGCTCACATCACATGTTCAAATCCTGCTAGGAGAAATCTGGTATCTAAGTGGAGAAGGGCAGAGGGATGCACCCATATACACCAAGTTTCAGAACTGCAAATAGAAACTTTTTTCTTAACCAAAGCACGTCGCTGTCAACTAAAAACAAAGCTTTTTCCATGTAAAATCTAGAGCAATGTGACAATGAATTCAAGGCACATATCTAACTGAAAAGCATTATGAGCTAGTATATTGACATTACTACCAATGTTTAATGTAATGAATAGTCAGTCTTTCCTTAGGTCTATCTTCTCCTCCAGTAGAAATTGCCAAATATTGTTCAAACCTTCTTTGGAATAACAAAGTTTCAAGTAGAATGTCTTTAATTAGCTTTTAAGCAATAGAGCAAAAGCTAACTACTGAATGAATTAGCGCCAATTGCATAACCTTGTTTAAAGGAGAAATTATCAGAATGAGGGAATTAAATCTGTTTTCTTTGATCATAAAAGATTATAACTAATCCAAACCTCGATAGTATGGACAAAAAGTAATGATAACACTGGGGACATTTTAATCTCTTCTCCTTGTGATTGCACATTAGTCGCGGGGCTGGTAAATGCATTGCATTCAATTGTATTGCTGGTAATTAAATTACTCTCAACGGTACAGCACAGCGACGCTATTTGAAAAAGCAAAGTAATCAACACAAAAGGATTGGTAGGGAGAGCTTCCTCTTTAACGGGACTTACACAAACAAAAAAACTAATGCGGATACCGAACAGTGACGAGAAACCAAAAAAAAAAGAAAAAGAAAAAGCATAGCAGGTAAGAAACAGGGGGCTATACCTTTGCATGTTTGGCATTAAGCTCCTTGGAAACGGAAGCCTTGTCGTTCATGGCTGCTATTTGGTTCCAAAATCCAAAACAGAACAACAAGGGCTAAGCTGATAAACGCAGAAGAGAGAGAGAAAACGATCTCCCTCTCTGGGATTGGGGATGAGGTGGTGGGTGTAATGTGTATTGTATTCTCTTTTTTTCTGAATGGTTTTCGATCGTGGAATGGGGAAAACCTCTTCAAACGTTCAAAGGAAAGCAGTTACTTTACATTCCTTAAACCGCGGCTTCGTTCATAACGGCAACTCCAATTCCTAACCCATCAACACCACTCTCTTCTCCTCTCCCATCACTCACACACACACCACGTCGCATATACCTTTCTTTACGCCAAATCCTATTCCAGTATTATGTTACCGATAAATAAACAATAAATTAAGGTGAGAATATACCTTCATTAATTATATTTAAATAGTAAAACTGTTTGTAATAAACACCTTACTTTTTAGCATTGATTTAGTGCAATATATCATATATAAGTTATACTCTCCATTTAAAAAGAAAGAACTTAGCAAAAACAAACAAAGAAAGAAAAGTAAACAAAACGAAAGAATAATAAGGATAGGCGGAAGAATTCATATTCTTGTGCCATTTATCATTTTTCTCTTTTAAATATTTTTTCCTTGTATTAGTCTGACACGCTTCCCAATAATTATTTCTTTATTATATTATTTTAAAAAATTGTATGATACCGGATTCAAAAAAAAATTAATTTGAATTTCCCATTTTAACATTATAGCCACAAAAATATTATGTTATGTTTAAGAATATAAAGTTTTATAGTCAAATGCTCTACTTTTTGGTATGTCTAATAGCCTTTTTGGCAAGCCTAAAAAGTAGGCTTATTTTGAAAAGTATTTTTTCTCAAAAGTATTGAGAAATATTTTGTGTTTGACTAATAATGTTTAGCCAAGCTTTTAAAAACTTCTTCTAAATGTATTTTTCAAAAGTACTTTTGGAGAGAACTACTTTTTCCTATTATGCTTCTATTGAAAAGCATTTTTTTTCTAAAAACTTGGCCAACACTTTAACTTTGAAAAAAATATTTTTTTTGGAAAAAAAATACTTTTGGCTCGGAGAAACTTAGCCAAACAGGCTATAAATTGTGATGTTTATCAATTATCTATCGAACTCTTTCTTTTAAGATCATTTTCACAACAATTAAAATGTATAGGAGAAACTATTACTTAGCTCTTGGACCAAAATGTTTTTTTTGGGTTCAAAAGATAAGCATTTATTGCAATTAAATTAAGCGTACAGAGAATTTATGCATAAACTGCATCCTACTAGAATACACACTATTAGATAATACACAACTACTAGATAATGTGTCATTACACAAACCCCTAGTATTACTATTATCATCTACAGCAAACTTGCATCCTTTGGCTGAAGCATCAGTCTTTGTTGGAGCAATGTCGGAATCAGGCAAAACATGTTCTGGCGCTGTAGTTGTTAGTAACATTAGATACCTGTCTTCTTCAAAAACTTGTCTTACAAAACCTGGGATTGTATCAAAAATATACTGGACATAGTTATCTCCAAAGTTGCTTGCTTCCTTAGCTAGTAGATCTGCCACCCTATTTTGTTCTCTGTATGCATGTTGCACTACTGGTTTATCTAACTTGTCTAGGAGGTACCTGCAGTCAATTAATATATTATCAAACAACATATTATTAGATTGAATCATTCTAACAATCTCTTTCGCATCCACTTCCACCTCCAGTGGTTTCAAATTATGTTCATGTGCAAGTGTAAGACGAAGTAGCAGTGCATGTAACTCCGCTGACATAGCTGTATTTCTTGGGATTGAAGCAGCAAATCCCAGCACCCATTCTGCTTTTGAATTTCTAATTAGTCCACTGATGCCAGTATTTGTATCCGAGCAAGACCCATCTGTATTAAGTTTATAAAACTTATCCTTTGGAGGAATCCACTTAAGATTAGGCTGCCGTGTTCTAACACATTTATGACCTTTAGTTGTTAAATAAGTGAACTCAACAGCCTGCTGAGTTGTATGGCCAATGGAAGCTCTCTCAGTACTATGATTGTAATTAATTACGTGTTAACCATATGTTCCATAGGCTTAGTGGTACAAATGAGCGCGAGGTAATGTGATAAGGAAACTTAATGCCCTGACAATAAATGAATTCATGCAACCAGTTATTTGGATGCGTGGTACTAATGATTTGATCAATACACTGGTTGATGCCCATTTCCTGCCAGTATGCTCTAGCACTGTTGCAGCCAAGAAACAAGTGTTTTACTGTTTTATTTTCTTGATGACAATGTTGACAAGTCACATCTTGAATTAGATTAATATTTTTAAGGTAATCTTTAGTAGGGAGTCTATTATGATATAGAAGCCAAATAAAGCCTTTGATTTTGGGGTGTATAGGGAGTTTCCATATCCAAGAGTATTTTATATGAGTATCAATGGATTGGTATAAGTTAGTAGACAAAATATTGTACATAGAATTAGTAGTGAAGTTACCTTTTGGCGTTAGACCCCAATATATAAAGTCATTCTTAGGATAATATTTAGGAACGTATGTGTTCAATATTGTTTGTATAATAGCTGATGGCAAGTCAAATGGAAAATTATTCAAATTCCAGCACCCGTCATTTAATAGAGAAGAAATCATAATATTTTGATGGCTAGCAGGTATTGGTCCTTGAATTTGCGATCGCATTGTTGTACCTTCTTTAATCCAAGGGTCCTCCCAAAAATTAATATGCGTTCCTTCTCCTATTTTCCATTTTAAACCCAATTGACATTGTTGCCAACCATGGAGAATATTTGACCAAATTTTTGATTGACTAAAAGTATGTGATTTCTTAATATATTTATTTAGAAGAATGATGGCCCACATAGAATTAGGATCTTTAAACATTCTCCAAGATAAACTAGCCAGTAAAGCAGAATTGTTGTGGCTAAGTTTTTGAATTCCTAGTCCTCCTTCTGCCTTTGGGAGAGTTATTGTATCCCATTTAACAAGGTGTAACTTCTTTCGTGTTGAGGTAATGCCCCATAAAAAATTACGCTGATATTATTCCATTTTCTTTATAATGGAAGAAGACAATCAAATGAATTGCATGATATGGTTTGGCAATTGATTTAGAGTTGATTTGATTTGAATAGTTCTTCCTGCCAAGGTGAGAAAATTAATTTTTCAGCCTGCCAATTTGTTTTTAAAATTAGCAAGGAGAAATTGAAAGTCTTCCTTTTTTTATCTTCCCAAGATCATGGGAAAACCCAAATATTTCCCAAACGAGGTACCTTCCCTAATACTAAAGGAGCTTGTATTAAAAGATTTATCAGGGTTGCAATTTTTAGAGAATAATACTTTAGACTTTCCAAAGTTGATTTTTTGTCCTGAATGATGTGAGAAGTTATTCAAAATATCAATTATAGCATGGCAACTCTTCATACTAATTTTGGAAAAAAGGATAATGTCATCCGCAAAGAAGAGGTGTGAGATTTCTGGACCATTCTTAGATAGTCGTATTGGCTTCCACTGAAGATAATCTACAGAACAAGATATGCTATGTGATAACATTTCCATGCACATGATGAACAAGTATGGTGATTGGGGATCTCCCTGTCTTATACCCCTTGTTGGTGTAAAGAATTGAGTTTTGGAGCCATTAATTAGAACAGAAATAGATGTAGTTGTAACACAAGACATGATGAGTGATATTATAGAGGGAGGTAGATTAAAGTAGAACAAAGTTTGTCTAATAAAAGACCATTCGAGCCTATCAAAGGTTTTTTTTAAGTCAATTTTTAGGAGTATAGAAGAACATTTTCCTTTCATTTTTGCTAAGTAATTTAAACATTCTTGTACTATTATAGCATTATCAGAGGCTCTTTTCCCTTTTTGAAAACTAGTTTGTATTGGACCAATAATATTATTAATAATAGGTTTAAGCCTATTGACAATAATCTTAGTGATAAGCTTGTAAACAATATTGCGAAGACTAATAGGTCTGAATTGATAAATAGTAGTAGGATGCTTTACCTTAGGAATTAAACATACTAAAGTTTTATTTAGTTCTACAGGAATTTCCTTCGAATTAAAAATATCCTTACAGAATTGAGTGGCTTTCCCTCCTACGTCTAGCCAATATTTTTTTATAAAAGAACGAATGCAAACCAAGCTTTGTAATGCCAAATTAATTTCCTCTTGATGTAGTGGTTCGTTAATACTATTAATAGTAGTAGAACTATGACAGTAAGTAGACGAAATGTTATGACATCTAGTAGATTAGGTATGATCAGTGTGAAAAAGATTGTAATAGTAATTCAGAATTAAATTATTTAATTCACTAGGATTTGAAATCCAGTTACCTGCCTCATCTTGTAATGAATTTATCCTATTTCTCCTTTGTCTATGAAGAGTAGATATGTGATAGAATTTAGTATTGGCATCACCATCATTTAACCAATAACACGAGATTTTAATTGCCAAAATTCCTCTTCTACGCGCAAAATGTTGTTGTACTCTAAATTTAACTGGATTTCTAAATTTTGTAGAAATATGCTAGTAGGATAATGAACTGAAGATTGTAGCCCAGCTAGTCTAGCTAAAATCTTTCTTTTTTGTTTAAAAATATTACCAAACGTAGTTTGATTCCATCTTGTGGCTACTGCCTTGAACTTATTAATAGTAGGCATAAGAGGCAAATCATCCGACCAAGTATCATGAACAAGTTGTTTAAATTGAGGATGAGAAGCCCACATAGTTTCAAACCTAAAAACCTTATTAGGAATTAAACATGTAGGATCTAAACTAATTAAGATTGGACAGTGGTCAGAATGATTCCGTGGAAGATGCTTTACTGTAGCTTCTGGATATAAGTTTATCCAATCATAATTAGCAAGAAAACGATCAAGCCTTTCTAATACTGTATAGCCATGTCTTTGTTTATTAGTCCACGTGAAATGACTACCTTGATAACCTAAGTCTATTAATTTGCAGTGATTCAAACACTTAGCAAATTTGTCAATCCTATTATTCCTTACAAGTAGCCCCCCAAATTTTTCCTTCTCTTCTAATACTTCATTAAAATCACCCCCAATTAACCAAGGCAAATTATAAGCATCATGCAAGTTAATTAAATTTTGCTAAAGAATATCACGTAACTGATAATTATGACTAGCATATATGGAAGAGAATATCCAAGGAGGTTTAGATAGACATACCTGGACCATGCAGTGTATCTCCTGGTCTGATATCCTCATTTCTGCCATATTAACCCTTTCTTCATTCCCCAGTACTATTTAAGCCCCCTATAAGTAGCAGGTGCTTGCGACATATTACCAAAATTAAAATCATCACGCAGAGTTGTATGATCTTGCATGTGTATTTCAAGCAAGATAGTTACAGCAGGCCTATGATTATCTAGTAGAGACCTAAAGTGTCTCCTAAATTCAGGGTTATGTGAACCTCTACAGTTCCAAACTAGGAAATTCATATAAGAATTTGGATTATTGATCTGCCCTAATGGAGTTTAAGTTATTGGATGGACAGCATGGGAAGGTATCAGATCCAGAGTCATTGGAAGCTAAAGAAGTGTCGGAATAATGACCATTGCATACTTTCCTACCACTAGATTGGTGGTTTGGCGAAAATTGAGACTGCATGTCACCATCTACGGTGGACATTTTAGGATGAATTTTTTTTCGAACTGTTCTTGTAGGTTGTAGAATTGAATGCCCTTTAGCCACCAAAACTCCGCGCGTGTCTCCCTCATTTCTATAAGTACTGCTGCTAATTCTTCTCTTCTTTGCCTGTCTAGTTCTTATATATGTTAATTGAGGTGGAGGACTGTCCTGAGGGGAAATACTCTCTAATGGACTCAATGGGCTCGAGTAAGGGGATAGAGAATTGAACGAGTTCAGTGGTTGGAACCAAGGAGCATATATCTGGCCCATATGATGGGGTGGGTAAAAAGGGAGAAGACTGACAGATTGGTTCCAAGAGGGATTCATCTAATTCATGGGATAAGTCCACTGTTGTTGGTTTGAACTGGATGCCTGGTCCAGCAGAAGAGGTGTTTGAGTTGTATACCATTGTTGCTGATTGAATGCTTCCATTTCTAGCCTCATCCCTTCCGTCACTATTTCTGCTAAGTGAGTAGGGTTCTGAACCAGTAGAATCGCCTCTTGGTTGTTCAGTTCTAGCATAAAGTTCAGAGCATACCCTTGTAATCCCATCTCCAACCAAGATTGGAGTGGAAGATCTGTGGACATCAGCTGTGATGTGTAAATTAGAAGGGTTGAGATGTGAGGTAATTGAGGCCCTAACATTCTTAACCTTGGCAGATGAAAGAGTTGATTGTTGGCCTGTGTGGTTTCCCTCATGGATGGAGCCTGATTGTTGGCTGGGAAAGTTGGTCTCTGCATGTTGAGTTTTTCGATGTAATGGTTGTGGCTTAGACGATGGACTATGGTTATGGTGAATGGTTATATCAGGAATAGAAGAAGGTATATTAAGTATAGCAAGTAACTGATTAGTGGGATTGTCATGATGGGGTTCACATGAAACTTTATGATTTTGTTTACATGGGGGTTGCGGAAGCCTATTATCAGAAGTAATCTGGGTTACTGTAGCATGCAAGCTTGTTGCATGAATGCCTTGGGTTGGTTCAGACATGTCCCTAATAGTAGGTTGATCACATCTTAAATTGTCAAAGCTTGATTGGCTAAAGAGAGGCTGTTGTGGATGTGGTCTAGGTGGAGAAGACAGCTGATGTGGCTGGGAAGCCTGTTGAAACGTGAAGGAGGGAACTAAGAGCTGAACAGGTTTATGAATTAGCATAGGCCTAGTATCTGTTAATGTTGGATTGGGCAGAAAGGCCGGTATAGTTGTATCATAAAGGATTAGTTGAGTAGTGTTTTGGTGGGTTGACATGTCTAGATCCGTTAATATTTGAGGTTCTAACTTATCTTGTATTGGACTCTTATTTGGAAGATCAGATTGGGCTACCAAGGGCCAAGTAGAGGAGAGGAGCTGGAACTTATTAACTTCTTATATGTTGGGCCTAATCTGAAGTGGTGTTTGCTTTGAATTTACCCGGCCCAAAATAATTGTAGTAGGGTTAGGAAGCTTACATGGCAGGTGTTGTTGGCTTGGTGGCGCCGCCACTACAACCGCCTTATCTTTGTTGATGGTGGAAGAGGAGGCTGAATAGTTATGCCTTTTCCCAAAAGATACAGTTTTCCATTCACTTTCCTGTGAAGGGCTATGCTTAGGGGTTAAATTTTGTTGCATTTCTTGGCCCTTGATAGGTTGTTCCTGGACCGGACGAACAATCTCAGAACAAGTAGCAGTTGGATGCCCAAACCTACCACAGTGTGTACATAAAAGATTAAGCCCTTCATAAAGTAGTTGCTGCCTGTGGTGCCCTATATTCAGGTGTGTTTTTAAAGGCTTCTCCAAGGGTACTTCAATACAGATACCTGCATATCTTCCTCTTGTTGTAGTTGATGTACATGTATCTATCTTCAGTAGTTGTCCTAGCTTCGAACCCACCCTACGTAATATTTCTAGATCGTAGAATTCTGTGGGCAATTCAGGAAGCCTTACCCAAATAGCTGCGTAAGTTAGCTGTGTAGAAGAAGCTTTGAATTTAGGCTCCCACTTTCTTACCGTTAAGAAATGATTTAGTATAAACCATGGACCTCCTTGTAGTGCCTTAATCATGTTTTCTTGTCTTTGAAACTTAATGAGGAAAAATCTGAATCTAGATCTATGATAGGTAGATCTTCTGTTGGATTTCATAAGGCTATGAGTTTAGAGCGAAGGATCTGATGTATAATTCTTCGACCAAAGAGTTTCACTATTACAGAATATTGCCAAGGTTCATACAGTCGTGATTTATCAGTTGAGGTGATTGGAATAAAGGTATCATTATTTGCAGGATTATGAATAATTACGTCAGATAAGTCAGGTGTATTGAAAGAGGTTAATTGTGTGTTTAGTGTAGGTGATAGGTATTTGTTTGAGATTAAAGTTTGTAAGAAAGTTGCTGGAGTTGATTGCATGTTTGTGTCATCTATCTGCATGGATCCTATATCTGGGGGTTCATTAACTTGGTTTTGTGATTTCAGGTGATTCTGGTGATCAGCCATTGTAGATGTGAAAATGGTAAAATGTTCGGAGAAGTTTGAGAGCTAGGTTCAGTAGCAGTCGCAGGAAGAAGAAGAAGAAGAAGTTATTACATTTTAGAAAGTTTTTTTTCTGGACTATAATGTTTCAAGTTTCAACAATCAATTATACAGTTGTATATTCATTTTGTTTCGCACTATACTTCTACTCATTGCTAACAAGATTTTTCTTCTAAAACTAAACGATATCAAGTTTGTCGATTGATACAACTATATATTAATATGCTATACTCAGCTCACAATTTACTCCATCACATAGTCGAAAAATTACGCGGTGTAGTTAGGCTAAAATTTTACTTATATATATATATATACTATAGTTAAATCATCTGTGATTATTTTTTATATTAAAATTTCTGACTCCGCCATTGCACATAACGAATATTATTAATCCAATATGGGAAAATAATTGCACATTCTAATAAGTTGATTACACTTTGAGAGTTTAAGAAATTTTGAAGACATATAAAAAAGGATTTAATTTAAACTAATTCATGGTACCACTTTATGTATAGGGTCATAGAGACACGTGCACGTGAGAAAAGATTGCCACTAATGATAATTCACGATTAATTACAGTTGACAGCTTAGGAGCTAGTACTAGAAATAGACCTGTTGTACTCTGTTGCAGACTATGAGCAAAAACCCTAATTCCTCTCTGAATTCTCTCTATTCTTCTTCTTTGAGATGGCTAACGAAAACAAGCAAACCACAACTACCGCCATGGAGATGAAGGAAATGCGTGCCCTAATCGGGAGGCTATTCGGAGTATTGCGTGACAGACAGGACAAGTCTGATCAAGCAATTCTAGAGCTGAAGGATGTTGAATTATGTCAAATTTCCATCCCACATCGGTGGGTTAAGGAGTTGGTGGGAAACTTTTCCCCTATAAAAGAAGGCTTAATGTTTAGGATTTAAACACACCTCTCATTTGCCTTCTCATCTGTTTAAGGCATTTGTATCTTCTCTCTTTAGTATTATTTCACTTGTATTTTTGGAGTGGAATAAAATATTGGTTGTGTCCGAGGAGTAGGCAAAATTAGCCGAACCTCGTAAATTCTGGTGTTCCCTTTATTGTTGCTTTATTGTCTTATTTATTATTTGGTGGCTGTCATAATTTTTGGTATAGTAGTTGTGACTTATTCACACTATATACATTTGGCTTCCGCAACAATTGGTATCAGAGCCAAGGTACTGTCTTAGTATGCTCTGTGGTTGCAGCATAGTCTGATCTTCCACATCAGAAAAGATTTATCTTGGTAACTGTGTCAAGATTCTGTCTTTGAGTATGCTCTGTGGTTGCAGCTTAGTCTGATCTTCCACACCAGAAAGGAAATAATCTTGATTTGTGTCGTCAGCTATTAAATAATATTTGTGTCAAAGATGAGAGACAATAAACAAGAAGAATCTACATCAAGTGTCAACAATACGTCATCATTGGCATCTTCGCTTATGACAAGAATTGTGTCAAATGCGAAATTTGCGGTAGAAATATTTGACGGGTCCGGACATTTTGGGATGTGGCAAGGCGAGGTTCTAGATGTCCTTTTTCAACAAGGGCTAGATCTTGCTATTGAAGAAAAGAGACCAGATGCTATTGGAGAAGAAGATTGGAGAATTATCAATCGTGTTGCTTGCGGTACCATTCGATCCTACCTTGCTAGAGAGCAGAAATATCCATACACAAAGGAAACTTCTGCAAGTAGATTATGGAAAGCACTGGAGGATAAATTTTTGAAGAAAAACAGTCAAAATAAATTGTACATGAAGAAGAGACTGTTTCACTTCACCTATGTTCCTGGTACCACGATGAATGAACATATCACCAGTTTCAATAAGTTGGTCACAGATTTGCAAAATATGGATACAACTTATGATGATGGTGACTTGGCCTTGATGTTGTTGGCGTCACTTCCTGATGAGTACGAGCACCTTGAAACTACTCTACTCCATGGAAATGACGAAGTTTCTCTCAGAGAAGTTTGTTCGGCTTTGTACAGCTATGAACAAAGAAAGCGAGAAAAACAGAAGGGCGGAGAAGGAGAAGCACTATTTGTGAGGGGTCGTCCTCAAAATCAAACGAGGACAAAGAAGGGAAGATCCAAGTCAAGAATCCAGACCCAGCAAAGATGAATGTGCCTTTTGTCGAGAAAAAGGGCACTGGAAGAAAGACTGTCCGAAGTTGAAGAATAAGGCCAAATATAATAATGGAAAGGCCATTATGGATTCAAATGTAGCTGATTGTGATGATTCAGACTTCTCATTAGTTACAACAGAGTCATCAACATCATCAGACATATGGTTGATGGACTCGGCTTGTAGCCATCATATGTGTCCCAACAGGGACTGGTTTGTGGAATTTCAAGAAGGAGAATATGGAGTCATCCACACAGCGGATAACAGCCCTCTTACCTCATATGGCATTGGTTCAATACGATTAAGGAACCATGATGGAATGATCAGAACATTAACAGATGTTCGATATGTACCGGATTTGAAGAAGAATCTCATCTCTGTGGGAGCCCTAGAATCAAAAGGGTTCAAAATCATTGCAGAAAATGGAGTGATGAGAGTATGCTCCGGTGCACTAGTGGTAATGAAGGCTAATCGGAAGAATAATAATATGTACCGCTATCGTGGCAGTACAGTTATTGGGACAGCGACAGTGACATCCAGTGACGACAAAGAGGCAGAAGCAACCAAGCTATGGCACATGCGCTTGGGACATGCTGGAGGAAAATCCTTGAAAACTCTATCAGATCAAGGATTGTTAAAAGGAGTAAAGGCTTGCAACTTGGAGTTTTGTGAGCATTGTGTTAAAGGGAAACAGACAAGGGTTAAATTTGGTACAGCGATCCATAATACTAAAGGCATTTTGGATTATGTACACTCTGATGTTTGGGGTCCTTCCAAAACACCTTCATTGGGTGGGAAGCACTATTTTGTAACCTTTGTTGATGATTTTTCTCGAAGAGTGTGGGTGTATACAATGAAAAACAAAGATGAAGTGTTGGGAATTTTTCTCAAATGGAAGACGATGGTGGAGAATCAAACAGGCAGGAGGATCAAGTGTATTCGCACAGACAATGGAGGTGAATACAAAAATGATCATTTCAATAAGGTCTGTGAAAATGATGGCATCGTCCGACACTTCACTGTTAGACATACACCACAACAAAATGGAGTGGCAGAACGTATGAACCGGACCTTGCTGGAGAAGGTACGGTGTATGTTGTCCAATGCTGGCTTGGGCAAAGAATTTTGGGCTGAGGCAATTACATATGCATGCCACCTCATTAATCGTCTACCATCTGCTGCTATTGATGGCAAGACACCATTTGAAAAATGGTATGGAAAACCTGCTGTAGATTATAACTCTTTGCACGTGTTTGGCTCAACTGCATATTATCATGTGACGGAGTCAAAATTGGATCCAAGGGCAAAGAAGGCTATTTTTATGGGAATTACTTCTGGAGTCAAAGGATATCGCTTATGGTGTCCTATGACAAAGAAAGTAATATTCAGCAGGGATGTTACCTTTGATGAATCTGCTATGGTAAATAAGGTAACAGAAGATACCAAACAAAATGAAGGTGCTTCTAAGCAGGTGGAGTTTGAGGGAAAATTTATTTTTCCTACACAAGAAGCAGAGGAGGAAACAAATGAAGATTATCCTCTAGAAGGAGAGCCAGTAGAGGAGATTCCAACTCAGGAACCTCAACAACAACTTGAATCAATAGCAACCAGCAGGCCAAAAAGAACAATAACGAAACATGTTCGTCTCATAGAGACGGTTGCTTGTGCAACCTCAATTGTAGCTGATGATGTTCCTACTACTTATAAAGACGTTGTCCAAAGTTCAGAAGAAGATAAGTGGAGGATTGCCATGAATGATGAAATACAGTCCCTTCATCAGAATCATACATGGAGATTGGCCAATCTCCCGAAGGGAAAGAAAGCAATTGGGTGCAAATGGGTATTTGCAAAGAAGGAAGGATTTCCTAACCAAGTAGATGTTCGCTACAAAGCAAGATTGGTGGCCAAAGGATATGCTCAAAAGGAGGGAATTGATTACAATGAAGTGTTTTCTCCAGTTGTAAAACATTCCTCCATTAGAATTATGTTGGCTTTGGTAGCACAATTGGATTTGGAACTAGTTCAGATGGATGTAAAAACTGCGTTTTTACATGGAAACTTGGAGGAGGAAATCTACATGACTCAGCCAGAAGGATTCAAAGTTGCTGGAAAAGAAAATATGGTGTGCAAACTTGAAAAATCGTTGTACGGATTGAAACAATCTTCTAGACAATGGTACAAGCGATTTGACGAGTTTATGTTGCGGCAAGGGTACAAGAGAAGCAAATACGATCATTGTGTGTATTTGCACAAGCTTAAAGATGGTTCCTTTGTATATCTTCTCCTATATGTTGATGATATGTTGATAGCTTCCAAGAATTTGGAAGAAATTGATAAGTTGAAGATTCAACTGAAGAAGGAGTTCGAGATGAAGGATTTGGGTGAGGCAAAGAAAATTCTTGGCATGGAGATAATTAGAGATAGACGTTCAAAGAAACTCTGTTTATCTCAAAAGGAATATTTGAAGAGAGTACTTCAACGTTTTGGCATAGATGACAAGACTAAGCCAGTTAGTACTCCACTTGCTTCCCATTTTAAGCTAAGTACTACTATGTCGCCAATGGATGAAGTTGAACGAAAGTATATGTCAAAGGTACCATACGCAAATGTTGTTGGTAGCTTGATGTATGCAATGGTTTGCACAAGGCCTGACATTTCACAAGCTGTTGGAGTTATTAGCAGATATATGCACAATCCAGGGAAGGAGCATTGGCAAGCTGTGAAGTGGATTCTACGGTATATTCATAATACTGTAGATGTCGGGTTAGTTTTTGAGCAGGAAGACAATCAGTCTGTAGTTGGATATTGTGACTCAGATTTTGCGGGTGATCTGGACAAACGAAGATCAACTACTGGTTATGTGTTTACTTTTGCAAAGGCACCAGTTAGTTGGAAGTCTACTTTGCAGTCAACAGTTGCTTTGTCTACAACAGAGGCAGAGTACATGGCTATTACAGAGGCTGTGAAGGAGGCAATTTGGCTTCAAGGATTGCTAAAGGAGCTTGGTGTTGAACAAAAAGGTATCACAATTTTTTGTGATAGTCAAAGTGCTATTCAATTAGCGAAGAACCAAGTTTATCATGCAAGGACGAAGCACATTGATGTTCGGTATCATTTTGTACGAGAAATCATAGAAGAAGGTGGAGTCACAGTGAAGAAAATTCATACTACGGAGAATCCTGCTGATATGCTGACAAAGGTGGTGACTGCGGTCAAGTTTCAACATTGTTTGGATTTGATCAACATTGTTGAACACTGAAGATTGAAGATGAAGACACAACCAAAATTTGTTACCGAGAGAAAATTGAAGATGTGGAATTTTGCCAAGGTGGAGATTTGTTGAATTATGTCAAATTTCCATCCCACATCGGTGGGTTAAGGAGTTGGTGGGAAACTTTTCCCCTATAAAAGAAGGCTTAATGTTTAGGATTTAAACACACCTCTCATTTGCCTTCTCATCTGTTTAAGGCATTTGTATCTTCTCTCTTTAGTATTATTTCACTTGTATTTTTGGAGTGGAATAAAATATTGGTTGTGTCCGAGGAGTAGGCAAAATTAGCCGAACCTCGTAAATTCTGGTGTTCCCTTTATTGTTGCTTTATTGTCTTATTTATTATTTGGTGGCTGTCATAATTTTTGGTATAGTAGTTGTGACTTATTCACACTATATACATTTGGCTTCCGCAACAATTGGTATCAGAGCCAAGGTACTGTCTAAGTATGCTCTGTGGTTGCAGCATAGTCTGATCTTCCACATCAGAAAAGATTTATCTTGGTAACTGAGTCAAGGTTCTGTCTGAGTATGCTCTGTGGTTGCAGCTTAGTCTGATCTTCCACACCAGAAAGGAAATAATCTTGATTTGTGTCGTCAGCTATTAAATAATATTTGTGTCAAAGATGGGAGACAATAAACAAGAAGAATCTACATCAAGTGTCAACAATACGTCATCATTGGCATCTTCGCTTATGACAAGAATTGTGTCAAATGCGAAATTTGCGGTCGAAATATTTGACGGGTCCGGACATTTTGGGATGTGGCAAGGCGAGGTTCTAGATGTCCTTTTTCAACAAGGGCTAGATCTGGCCATTGAAGAAAAGAAACCAGATGTTATTGGAGAAGAAGATTGGAGAATTATCAACCGTGTTGCTTGCGGTACCATTCGATCCTACCTTGCTAGAGAGCAGAAATATCCATACACAAAGGAAACTTCTGCAAGTAAATTATGGAAAGCACTGGAGGATAAATTTTTGAAGAAAAACAGTCAAAATAAATTGTACATGAAGAAGAGACTGTTTCACTTCACCTATGTTCCTGGTACCACGATGAATGAACATATCACCAGTTTCAATAAGTTGGTCACAAATTTCAGATGACTAATGACCTGTTTGTATTGGAAAAAAAAACTGAATTTATATTAAAAATGATGTGGCATGACACGTGGATTAGTTGAATGGTCAAAGAACAGCAATTGATTAAGAGGCACGGTGAAAACAGCCACGGGAAGAAGAATTTAAATAGGCACGAGACGACGTATAGATACGAGTCTCGTACCAATTTAAATTATTTACAGCCAACAGATTAGAAGGCATTGAAAGCAAGGATCAGATGACAGAAAGGAGTCCAAATTCATTATTAAATGTCTAATACGTTATAAAGTTGGTATTTAATAGGAATGATTGTATAACGGCTTATTTAATGTCATTTATTGCTCATGATTATATCATTAAAGCTGAGGCTTTATTCCTTTACCTAGAATGATCTATAAAAGGAAGAAGTATCATCATTTGTAAGGACACGGAATACTATTGAGAATTCATTGAAATACTTATCTATTTACCTTCTACCATTGTTCTCAAAAGTATTTTATTTTTTGTCTCCTGATTATCAGTAACCCGAATTTCTCTTTTAGCTTTGACCAAGGACTCAGATTTTTGGTGAAACAAATTGGTTCCGTTACCGGGAATCTGATAATCTTTCCTTTTAAGCTATATCTTATCTATTATCATCACCATGTCAAACAATAACGCCGACAACAACAGTAACAACACATTGGGAAACCATGAGAATCAAATACATCAAAATCAAGATATCGTGGTTCCCTCTCCTTTAAATTCACCACGTCAATCTCGTGAAGGCACTCCTGTTACTGAATCCCGTGCTGATCAACAAGAGCAATCTGAACATTTTGAAGGAGTTACAACTGAAGCTTTGCAAAAGCTAATCGATGCACAAGTTGGCAAAGCTCTTCAGGCACTTGTTAGTCGATTGCCTGTGCCACCTACACCAACTCCTAATAATAATACATTGGAGAACCCCGTTCTGGTCTTGATAATTCTGGAAACGGAGCAACCCCCAGTGAACCACAAGAAGGGGGACCAGGTAATTTAAATAATTCATATTTGAAAAATTTAGTACTAACCTTGCAGAAACAGCTGAAGGAACAAAATGAGCGAATAGAACAAATCCCTGGAGTTCCACCTGTAATAAAAGGAGTAGACATGGACAAATACTCACAACAACCATGGAAGCCTAGTACTGCTCCCCTTCCAATTCCGAAAAAATTTAAAATGTCTGACATCCCGAAATATGATGGTACTACAGATCCACGTGACCACGTGACTGCATTTACAACCGGCGTGAAAGGCAACGACTTGACCAAACAAGAAATTGAATCAGTATTGGTCAAGAAATTTGGAGAAACACTCACCAAGGGTGCATTAACCTGGTATTCTCTTTTATCTGAAAATTCTATTAATTCTTTTGCTGAGCTTGCAGATTCTTTTATTAAAGCACATTCGGGAGCACAAAAAGTTGAGAAAAGGATGGAAGATATTTTCAAAATCAAACAAGGGGATTCGGAGTTGCTTAGAAACTTCGTTGATAGATTCCAACGTGAAAGAATGACTCTACCTCGTGTGCCAGACAATTGGGCTGCTATAGCTTTTGCAAGTAATTTAAATGACAAAAGTTCTGAAGCCACGAGACGACTCAAAGAAAGTCTTCGAGAATTTCCTGCAACCACATGGAATGATGTTTACAACAGGTATAGCACGAAGCTGCGAATCGAAGAAGATACCGTACCTAAGCTCCATCATGAAGAAAGGGGCGGTACCCGAAGGTCAGATTCCGAAAAAAGATCAGGTAAAAACAGGTACGATCCATATATGGGACCCGCAGGAAAGGACCCACGGTCGAAGCAAGATAACCATCAATACGATCAAAAGTCAAGGAACCGGGATTCTGGCTCTTCTTCAAAGCTCAGGAATGATCGGAATAGACAAGAATCACGTGATGATGACAGGAGTTTAAAGGCACGATTCGGTGGATATAATTTTAACGTCTCTACCTCCGAGCTCGTAGCTATTTTATGAAGCATGGGAGATAAGGTACGGTGGCCGAAAGAAATGCGGTCAAATCCAAGTAGACGCAATCCGGATCATTGGTGCGAATTTCACAACGATCACGGGCACAAAACTTCAGAATGCAGATTCCTGCAAAGTGAAGTAGATCATTTATTGAAGCAAGGATACCTCACTGAGTTATTTAGTGAGAAAGGAAAACAAGCTTATATGAAAAACAGACAAGAACCACCACAACCTCCTTCACCCAAGAGGACAGTGAATGTCATAAGCGGGGGAGAAGATATTCATGGCATAACTTACACAGCTTCCAACAAGGTTTCTAAGGTAACGATTACACACGGGAAACGGGTGCGGCAGGTCCTTGACAATGAAAGCATTTCGTTCGATGACGCAGATAACGAAGGAGTGACAACTCCACATAATGATGCACTGGTAATATCTTTACTTGTATATGATACTAATGTAAAGCGAGTTTTGATTGATCCAGGAAGTTCTGTAAATATTATATTACTAAGGGTACTGCGGGAAATGCAAGCTGAAGACAAAATGTTACCCAAGGCGCACACCTTGTCAGGCTTCGACAATTCAAGAGTAGTAACAAAAGGTGAGGTAATACTAACAACTTTTGCTATGGGTGTTGTGAAGGAAACTAAATTTCAGGTAGTTGATATGGAAATGGCCTACAATATGATCATGGGAAGGCCATGGATACACGATATGGATGCTGTCCCATCAACCCTGCATCAGGTTATCAAATTCCCATCACCATGGGGAATTTGTCAAATTCGTGGGGATCAGCAGATGGCCAGAAATGTCAACGCTGTAACAAGTACGAGCGCCGTAAATAAAGCAAAATAGCAATTACAGGAAACAGTTGAAAGTAAAAAAGATCAAACTTCAACTGAACAAGAGAAAACAGATTTGGACTCAAGGCCTGACACAATTCAAGAACCTGAAGAGAATGAAAGCATCAAAACGACGATTGAAGAGCTTGATGCAGTGATGTTATTTGATCAACAGCCTGAACGGAAGGTTTATATCGGGGCTAATTTAAACACGAACATGCGAGGTATGATAATCGAATTTTTAAAAGCTAACTTAGATTGCTTTGCTTGGTCCCACGCTGATATGACAGGGATACCACCAAATGTGATGACTCACAAACTCAACGAGGACCCTTCTTTCACACCAATAAAGCAAAAGAAACGGAAACAAGGTGCTTTCAAGAACCAGGTGATTCAGGATGAAGTCCAAAAATTATTAAAAATCGGATCAATCCGTGAGGTAAAATATCCTACTTGGTTAGCTAACACGGTGGTTGTACCCAAGAAAAATGGTAAGTGGCGTGTTTGTGTAGATTATACTGATTTAAATAAAGCCTGTCCAAAAGATTCCTTTCCCTTACCACATATAGATCAACTAATTGATGCGACCGCAGGTCATGAACTTTTAAGTTTTTTAGATGCATACTCAGGATATAATCAAATCAAAATGGATCCTGGTGATGAAGAAAAAACTTCTTTCATCACAGACAGGGGGACTTATTGTTATAAAGTAATGCCCTTTGGTCTCAAAAATGCTGGGGCAACCTATCAAAGGTTGGTCACCAAAATGTTCCAAGAACATTTAGGGAAAACAATGGAGGTATATATAGACGATATGCTCGTCAAAACCCAGCAATCTCATGATCATATTTCTCATCTATCTATTACTTTTGAAATTTTGCGAAAATTTAATATGAAACTCAACCCAGAAAAATGTGCATTTGGAGTTGCATCAGGTAAGTTTTTGGGTTTTCTTGTTTCTAACCGTGGTATTGAAGTGAATCCTTCTCAGATCAAAGCAATAGAAGAAATCCCGGATATCCTTACTAATAAAAAGGAAGTACAACGATTAACGGGAAGAATTGCAGCTTTGGGGAGATTTATTTCCAAATCCTCAGAAAGGTGTTTTAAGTTTTTCTCTGCACTTAAAAAGCAAGATCATTTTGAATGGAATGAAGATTGTCAGCAAGCCCTTAGAAATTTGAAAACTTATTTGTCAAAACCACCGTTGTTGGCAAAACCGAAGGTAGGGGAAAAACTTCTCATTTATCTGGCCGTATCTGAAGTCGCGGTAAGTGCTGTTTTAGTCCGCGAGGACCAAGGTAAACAATCTCCTATTTATTACGTAAGTAAGTCCTTATTGGAAGCTGAGACACGATACCCACAGCTAGAAAAATTAGCATTAGCTTTGGTCATGGCATCTAGAAAGTTAAGACCTTATTTTCAATGTCATCCCATTGTTGTAGTTACTGCTTTTCCGCTTCGAAATATTTTGCATAAACATGAACTTTCAGGAAGATTAGCAAAATGGGCTATAGAACTAAGTGAATATGAAGTTATTTATCAACCCAGGACCGCTATAAAGTCTCAAGTACTAGCTGATTTCGTGGCTGATTTTAGCCAGGGGATGCATTTAGAAGCAGAAAAAGAATTATTAGTTTTTAATGGTGCGAACCCGGGGACTTGGGTTTTATACACTGACGGTTCATCTAATGTAAAAGGGGCAGGCTTAGGAATAGTCCTCGTACCACCTGCGGGTGAGACCATTAGACAGGCTATAAAATGTCATTCTATAACTAACAATGAAGCAGAATATGAAGCTGTAATTGCAGGTTTAGAATTGGCACGAGAACTCGGCATAACACAGATTATAATCAAGAGTGATTCTCAACTCGTGGTTAATCAGATGCTGGGGACTTACACAGCCAGAGAGTCACGAATGCAAGAATACCTCGCAAAGGTACGGGAGTTAATAAAGCAATTCCAAACTTGGAAAGTAGTGCAAGTCCCAATAGATGAGAATGTAGAGGTAGATGCTTTAGCAAACCTTGCTTCCGCAGCAGACGTGGCAAACAATACAGATGCTTCAGTCATACATCTATTTCATTCCGTTCTTGAACCTGACAAAAACGAGGTAAATTTTAATCATCTAACATGGGATTGGAGAAATGAAATTGTTGCCTTTTTACAGCACGGAACCGTGCCTAATGACAAAGGAAAGGCTTACGCGCTTCGCAAAAAAGCTGCACGATATTGTTTATATCAAGGTAATCTTTATCGAAAGATGTTCGGCGGACCACTAGCAAGGTGTCTCGGCCCTTCTCAAACCGAATATGTCATGAGAGAAGTACATGAAGGACATTGTGGGAATCACGCAGGAGGACGGTCACTGGTAAGAACGTTAATTCGCACAGGATATTATTGGCCTAAGATGGAAGAAGAGGCAACCAGTTTCGTGTCCAAATGTGATAAATGTCAAAGGTACGGCAATAATATGCACAGACCAGCTGAGTTACTACATCCTGTTTTAGCCCCTTGGCCCTTTATGAAATGGGGAATGGATATCGTAGGTCCACTTCCACAAGCAAAAGGTCAGGTAAAATTTCTACTTGTACTTACAGATTATTTCACTAAATGGGTAGAAGCAGGGGCATTTAAACAGGTACGAGAAAAAGAAGTTAAAGACTTCATATGACGAAATATAATATGCCGCTTTGGAGTACCAAAGGATATCGTATGTGACAATGGACCACAATTCATTGGAGCACAAGTTACAGAATTTCTTCGAAGTTGGCAGATCAAAAGAATAACATCTACGCCATATCATCCAGTGGGGAATGGACAAGCGGAATCAACTAACAAAGTTATTATCAATAACTTGAAAAAGAGGTTACAAGATTCAAAAGGTAATTGGCCTGAGGTGTTACCCGGAGTACTATGGGCTTATCGTACAACGACCAAAACAGGCACTGGAGAAACACCATTTTCGATGGTTTATGGTACGGAAGCCTTAATACCAGTTGAAATAGGTGAGCCAAGCACACGGTACGATCAGGCAACGGAGGAATCCAATAATGAGGAGATGCGGGTTAGCCTAGATTTACTTGAAGGAAGAAGAGAAGCTGCTTTGATAAGGATGGCAACACAAAAGAAAGTAATAGAACGATATTACAACAGGAAAGCACGCCTCAGATTTTTCAAAATTGGGGACTTCGTGCTTAAAAAGGTGTTCCAATCTGCAAAAGCTGTTAACTCAGGAAAGCTAAGTCCAACATGGGAAGGACCATACAAAGTCCGTGGCATTGCGGGAAAAGGAGCATACCAGTTGGAAACAATGGATGGTAAAGTTTTACCCTCACATTGGAATGCTGTCCACTTAAAAAGATATTACTTTTAAGAAAGTACCTACGGTCAGGTATCATCATGTAAAAATTCTTCTCTTGGTTTATTAATATTTTACTAACGATTTTAGATGCTAGGCTAAATATCCTAACTCGTGCCAAATGATGAGTCACAACCTGCAAGGCAAAATGGAGTATGCTTAAATTCCTAGCCCAGGGTTACAATTAATCTGATGGAAATACACACGAGTTAGGCAGTCTTCATCTATAATCACACCGTCGAGTCCCGTATATCTTTCTGTTTCAGGAAAAGGGCCAAAGTAAAAGAAACAAACAAGTGCTCGAGGCTTCATACTTCACCGCTCAAACACTTGGGGGACTACATATTATACACAGATAGGTGCAAAGAAACAGATACGAGTATCAAATAAAAATCGTCCACAAAGAAGCAAGTGTTGAGAAGAAGTTACGAAGTCTTCAGCATTCATGAGAACAACAGAGTCATCTCTCAAACTCATAAACAAAGTCACCTCTCAAACCCTTCTTAACATGTAAAGATAGGGTCATGACTATGTACTGAAACAGGTTATAAAAAAAACCTTGTTTAGTTTATGTTATTTACAAATCTGTTACAAGAAAAACAGTTACGAGAAAAGTTGTAGATGTATTGTAATACATGTAACAGTCAAACACTTGTTAAAAGTTTATGAATGAAAACTTGCCAAAGTTGTTTCATACAAAACGTGTGTTTTCCTATTACTTTCATCGTATTTTAACACCATTATGAAGTTGAGACGTCTTCTTCATTAAGTGTCGATAAAATAAAAGGGCCCTCTTTTATAAGCCTCATGTCAATAAGTCATGGGAAGAATCATAAAGCATTTTCAAAGGATAAAAATGCTAAACTATTCTATAAGTCCTAAATAAGTAAAGAAAAGGCAAGAGTAGAACACATTGAAGTACTAATAAAACTTCTTGATATAATTAAAAAGACTAAGTAGAAACTTAGTCAATAAAAGTTTATACAAGTGCCCCATTATGATAACTGGGGACTTTCACCAAAAAATCCTTTAAAAAAACTAAGGGATAAAACCATCATTCAATTGAGGGGGTTGTCACGGAAGCTTCAACTTCCACAGACTGGGTTGTAGAAGTTTCACCCTCTGAAGCTGGAATAGCAACATTTTCAGGAACTTCAAGGGCAGGAGAAGGAGTATCAGTAGACTGTTGGCTTTTCTCGATGGTATCTATGACTTTGGCCAGTTCAGACTGCAAGTCAAAACCCTCTTGAGCAGCTTCCGTCAAAGCATCACGACGAGAATTCAGAAAAGCCCAACTCACTTCTATGTTAAAATTTTCCTCTAGAAGTCCATATTCCTTTTCCCACATAGCAAGATCGTTTTTTAAAATTTGATTTTCAGCTAAATGGGAATCAAGGGAAGCTTCAAGAGAAGCATGAGAACTCTTCAAGGCTTGAATCTCGTCAGAAGAAGTCTGTAAGTCAGCCTGAGCTTGAGTCAAGCTTTGCACTAACTCTCCTGCATATTCTTCCTTTTTAGCCAAAAGTGCCTTCAGCTCTCTAACTTCTTCACTAGCTCTGGATAATTGTTCTGACAAAGAGCATTCCAAAAGCTCTTTGTCTCTTTTCAATTGGCTTGAAGAGGCTTTGACTGTTGCCAGTTCAGAAGTTAAACCACGGTTTTGCTGCTCTAGGAGGTTTTTATCTTCTTGCAACTCTTCTATAGTCCCTTGAGCATTTTCGAACTGCTCCTTCCAGTTGGTTGCTTCAAGTTGGGCTCCCCTAGCTATTTCCTCAGCCTCGTGGACAGACTTTTCAGACTCACGAGCTTTTCTTTCCAGTAAGGAAATTCTTCTCATTAATTCCGTGCTAATAAGGTTAGCCTACAGAGGTAAGTCATGGAAATGAGAAATTGAAGATAATTTAAAAAAAAAAGAAAAAAACTTGTTGGTAGAAATACCTTCAAAGTAGAATGAACTACGTCATTCATCAAAGTTAAGCAGCTATGGCTCTCCATCTTCTTCTTCTCGATATCTCCAATTAGAGGTTCGAGCCAAACATCGGCTCTGCCGGTCTTCCTCAGGAGGCTATGATTGGCAGGAACCTCCAAAGTAACACTTCTCATTGTCATATTTCCGCTGCGAGAACCTATCTCTGTATGATGAACAGAGGGAAGAGGAGCAGCGGAAGGAATGGAGGGAAAAGATGTAGAAACCAACACCGGAGCAGAAGCAGGTGCGGTTGAAGCAGCCAAGGGAACAGATATAGGAGCAGTAGAAATTGGCAAACAAACGGAAGTTGTTAAAGCTGGTAAGAAACACTTACGGCTGGCAGAGGAATGGAGGAAATAGGAACAAATGAGGAAAGATGAGCTTCATCAAAAACAGGTCCGAGCTCGCCACTCCCGAAACCACTGTCAAAAAGGTGCTGAATTGACTCATTATTATCTCTTGGTTCGGCATCCTCATCAGATTGAATCAAAACAGGCTCGGTGGCGGAGGTACGAGCAGGAGTGTTTTCAATTTCATTATCAATGATTATTCGTCTCCTGGCCCTTGGCCTGGTAATTAGGGAGGTACCCTCCTCTTCTTCTTCAGAACTTTCCTTTGTAGCTTTTCTTTTAGGCAGCAAGGCTCGAGCCTTATCTAAATCCAGAGCAGCATTCGCAGACATGCGAATGGCCATAGCTACTTCAGCTGTCATTCCTCTAATGCCAAATCCTGATTAAAGAATGGATATACATGATTAAAGTTGAGGAAAAAGTGCTTAACATGTAAAACAAAATTTTGTAAAAAAAAGGAGGGGGGGATACCATGTGTTTTGACTTTCCAGCCATGTAAAGAAGAAATTGATTTCCAAGTTCTCTGCTCCCTAGTAGCAATCTTCAAAAGTGAGTCTACCCAACCACGAAAGTTGGGAATAGGTTCCACATCTCCCATGGTTGCTACAAAAAACCAAGAAGGGACGAGGTTAAAAACAACATTCTTTTGAAATTCTCAAAAGTAGGTACGGTAAATAAGAGGAAACTTACGTTCAAAATTCCACTTCTCAGGAAAGGGAATATTTGTTTCGCCAATCAAATCCACTGTACAGACAACAACGTAACGAATATACCATCCACGATCTTTGTCATCCTCAGGGTTTACCAAAACTTTTTTGCTCCTTGCAGTTAAGGTGAAAACCCCATGGCGTATTAAGTTGGGATGGTATAGATGAATGAGATGAGAAAAGGTGAAATTGACATTGGCCTTGGATGATAAATATCTCAAACAAGCCACTGTTCTCCACACCAATGGACCAATTTGGGCCAAACAAATTGTAAAGAAACGACAAAAATCGAGAATAACTGGGTCAATCGGAGGATTAAAACCTAAAGTGAAGGGGTAAGTGTAAACAGAAGAATACCCATTTCTAAAAGAGGAAATTCTTTGATTTGGGGAAGGAATTGACATTCGGAGACTATCCTTCCAGTTACAATCTCTTCTTATGGTGGGGATTGTAAGCTCGGTTACTAATGTTGGGTAAGTATCGGCTCTTTCTAAATTTTTAATTTGTTTTTGAAGAGACGTTTTGTCACTTTCAAAAGACAAATCGTCGGGAACTATATCATGAACTGAGGGTTCTTGAGAAGTATCAAGAATTTCCCTACTTTTAGAAGAAGGGGTTTTTGGGACAAAACTCCTTGAAGAAGAACCAGAAGAGTCGCCTCGCGTAGATTCTAACCTTGTTCGAAGCCTACTTCCTCCGCCTCTTCTGTGTCTAACAGGGGCGTTGGGGAACTGATCTAGAATTGGAACTTTTTTACGGTTAGGGTTTGAAGAAGACATTGTTAAGAAGAAAGTATGTGCTGAAGATTTGTGAAGAAGACAAAGGAAGACAAAGTTATGTGTAAAATGGGAATCGTCAACTTTTTAAGTGTAATGATGAAAAGCCTATAATAAAGGCAGCTATCACTTCATAAATAGTGAGAATGAAGAAGTCTCGAAGAAGGGTATGAATAGCGGAATCAATTATAAAATGACACATGGACAGAACATTAAATGGAAAAGACTGCTGAGACGTTAGTACTGTCATGAGCATTAATTGTGGCAAAAGTTCTTTTTACATGAAGATCCACTTCCCAATTATTTAATTGATAAAAAAAATGGAAAGTGGGGGGACTATCTGTATTGGAAAAAAACTGAATTTATATTAAAAATGATGTGGCATGACACGTGGATTAGTTGAATGGTCAAAGAACAACAATTGACTAAGAGGCACGGTGAAAACAACCACGGGAAGAAGAATTTAAATAGGCACGAGACGACGTATATATACGAGTCTCGTACCAATTTAAATTATTTACAGCCAACAGATTAGAAGGCATTGAAAGCAAGGATCAGATGACAGAAAGGAGTCCAAATTCATTATTAAATGTCTGATACATTATAAAGTTGGTATTTAATAGGAATGATTGTATAACGGCTTATTTAATGTCATTTATTGCTCATGATTATATCATTAAAGGTGAGGCTTTATTCCTTTACCTAGAATGATCTATAAAAGGAAGAAGTATCATCATTTGTAAGGACACGGAATACTATTGAGAATTCATTGAAATACTTATCTATTTACCTTCTACCATTGTTCTCAAAAGTATTTTATTTTTTGTCTCCTGATTATCAGTAACCCGAATTTCTCTTTTAGCTTTGACCAAGGACTCAGATTTTTGGTGAAACAAATTGGTTCCGTTACCGGGAATCTGATAATCTTTCCTTTTAAGCCTCTCCCTAAAACCCCCCGCTATGTTTTTTGAGGATAGTGATTATGCTATTAGAGCCACTAGTTTATGTTTTCTGCAGTTTTCTCTCCCTCTCTGAAAGTAAAGGAACTACTTGTAGTTATCATTAGTTGATTATCTAACAATGTTATATGTCATTTTGAGAGTTGGTTGTATCAGCCTTGCAAGTTATGAATTCCATTGAGTTTTTGCTTCTCTATCCTTCCTCAACTCCTTGAGTTGTTGCAGTGTGATCTGTCATTATTGCTATTATGGATTAATTTTTGGTTGTTTCTTGAATTGTATTTAATTAAAAGTTATTTTAGATTTTCAAAACTCAATTCACATTCAGCTTGTTTGGATGGTTGTTACATATCGTTTTATAATGTATTGTATTGTATTGTTTGATAAATATAATGTTTGGATAGATTGTATCGTTTGCCGTTGTTTCATGATATCGCACACCGACAATAAACTTGCAATATTAAAAATAAAAATTATAATACGGGGTAAATTATTATATAAAAAGGTAGGGTAAATGATAAAATAAAACTATTTAATATAATAATGAAAGGTGAGATGAGAGAAAAAGATAAGTAACGACGCGACCACACCAAATTGGTCGTTACATAAAGTGGCATATTTTGTTGTTAGGTAACAATGAATTTAACGGTACAATAAAATTAAGTAACAATCAAAACAAACATCATATTTAAAGTTACAATACAATAGATAACAATCATCCAAACAAGGTGTTAGTCGCCTTGACAACCATTTCTGTTTTCTTGGCACCCCAATAGCTTTTCTGTTTTGTTTTTTTTATATTTGGCCAAGGCATGTGTTATGTTGCATATGATGTTACTAATTAGGACTATATTCAGTGTATTTTAATTCTTCTCCTACTTTGCATTTTACAACATTGTTAGTTTACAGATTAGAAGCTTCAGAATTCACAGTGTCATGGTGATGGGGATATTTCACAATTTTCTGCTCACTTTTGTTATTAGGAATAAAGTTGCATTGGAGGAATACTCTTATTATCTGCCTTGGACCAATTAGACATGGTAATTAAGAAGGCAATTCATGTTGCCGGTGTGAAGGTCATATACTAGTCTGATTGTCAAGGGGATGTGATAGTTTCATTTACTAACATTTTCATGTGGTTCTGAGGAGTTTGTCCCTCTTATAAAAAATTTCGCCGACCTCTATATTCATGAAGGTAGAACTTCTCCCAGGGCAGTGATATGCCTCCAAAAAGATTTATTATGGAAAAGGAAATGAGTGTAAATAAAATCGCCTGCCATGGTGGAGGTGGATTCAGCAAGTTGTAATGAATCAAATGTTAAATGAGATTGACTTAAAATTACCTCTTTGCAACTCGAAAAAAATTATGTTTTTCCATTTATGCATTTTACACGTCAGCTGGTCACCTTGTGCCAATAAAATGAACTAATTGGCGAACAATTTTTTTGGGATATTTTCCCGTGTTTAATAAGATGACAACCTAATATGCAAATATATTGAGTAATAAAGCACAGGTATTATTCATTTAATGATTTTTCTATGCACGGCCTAATGATATACTCTAATTGGGAAAAAGGAAACTAATTGCGTTATGCGTAGTCAGCCAAAGATTGTCTAATCTAACATCAGAAGAGCGTTTGATAGCGTTTCACCTTATCATCACGTTGCTAGTTGTAAACTTAAAACTCAAATTCATATTCATAGTAATATGTGTTGGAAAAATATTAAATTATGGAAAATAAGATTTACTTTGAGGCGTGTCGAAGATACTGTCCTTAAGGATATTTCATCCGCACCGAGATGAATAAAATTAGGCGTATCCCCCAGGATTCAACAAGCTCTTCTAGTATAACTAGGAGAAGAAATAACAAAGATTAACAAAGACAACCCAGCACAATAGTAAAAAAGTATTTACTTTGTTCACTCACTCAAAATAAGTACAAAAAAATATATATACATATAGAGTCCAAAAGAATGTAAACATTTGATGGAATCTTTGAAACCATTTTGCTTTAATGGTTAAGAAACGTTTGAAAATTATAGCCATTAAGGCTAAACATTATTGTTGTGACAAAAAGTAACGTAGAAGTTATTATAGCTATTCAATTGTCAGATTAAACTTATCAAATTAGTTGTTACAAATATAATTAAAACAATTACTATAATAACGTCTCATTAATATAATAGTAAGAAAATGAATCTAGATATAGTTTTGGAATATTTCTTTTTGAGATATCAAAAGTATTTTTCTATCAATCCCCACATATTTCAAAAGAATACTAAAAAATAGTAAAATAATAAAATAATTTGCTGGGTTTCACAAATGAGCATAATGCACCGAATTTGATATTTCTTGGACTATGAACCAGACCTAGATAAAATAAGATTAAACTTACAGAACAATTGGTGAAGTTCAAAACTTCTATGAACCAAGAATTCTTTTGTAAGTTTAGTGTCTTATCTATCACATTATAACCCCACACACTTTATTGTTTATCGCGGTTTTGCGCTAATAGGCCATGCGCGCGCCTGGTTTTCATGAGTGCTCTAGAATTTTTTGCCACAAATTTCATAGGAGCGGCCTCACTCCACATTCATATAGGTCCATCCATCAAGTGTATTATGCAACACAATACACCACCTATAAAAGGCTATAGATTATTGGATTAAGAGTTTAATAACTCAACCTCATATTCCTTGCAGTTTTGCACTATATACACACACACCATAGGAAGAAACATAACTTAATAGTGCACATTTGATCAACTAATGACTTGTTATGATCCTACTTCATGGGATCTCCAATCACATAGGTTGGGTTACCATCATTGTTGATACATCTCAAATTGGCAAAAGTCTCAACCCCTCGATGTTTCACTTATAAGTTAAAGGATCGGCCAAATCCTCTTTTGACTACACATAATATGTATAAAAACTTCTCATCTCTAAGCAACTGCTTTATGACATTATATCTTTAAAAAAATATGTCTACTTTTCCCGGTGAAAGATTTATTTTCTTACAATGGCTATTGAACCTTGGCAATCCCAATTCATCGACATAAATATTGTCGGTTTAATTCCTAGTGGAATACACATCAATAGGTTGCTTAATCAGCTTCACTGCCAGGCAATTTTAATATCATAACACCCACCAAAGGTGATCACACAACAACTAGCTAGTTTTTTCTCATCTGAATCAGAGATTCAATATCATCATTGTATCTTTCTAATACAGTGGAAAATCCACATACAAAATACTAACTTATAGTATTTCTCAAATAAAGCATAAAATCATCTCAAATGAAATAAAACCTGACTTCTGTACAAGTGCCTTTTGAACCATCTTTGAACACATAAGAATTTAGTTTCTTTTTGTATCTTCCGTAGTCAAGTACCAAATAAAATTTTCTAAATACAGAAGCAACTTTAATTTATAAAAATATCTCAAATCAGTAAGAAATGGGTCATAATTCAATGATTTTCTGCACCCAAGTGATTAAGAGACCCAAAGCAGCATAACTTTTCGAAGTTAGAAATACAACAAAATTTTGATCTTCCAATACAAAAAAATTTTCACAAAATATCTCATTTTTGTAAGGCTTCAATGTTATAATTTTAATAAACAATTTTTTTTTAGGATCAAGCTAGATAACTTAGGATACCATGGTCCCCCACATTTTTTAAAAATTTCAAGTTAAGGAGATACCATTTCCACAACTCATAAAGAGTTCCACCAATTTATAAATAACAAGCTAATAATATAGTTTCACCCAAAATGTCACAAGAGCATGATGGTCTTATCTATTATTTCTAACAAACTAATACGGAGGGGGCCCGCAATGATCTTGGAACACATATACTCAAATTGAATTCCTTAATTTTGTGGTGCGATTTGATCTTCATAATACGATAGTGTACGAAATTGAAATAACGACTTATCAAAAGTGCATGCCAAAGTATAACCAGCAACAACGATATATGCCAATATAATAATAATATTGTTCATCTATCATCTTTTACTCTCGAGATCCCATAATTGATATTATCCATAGCATCGTGGAATTATCCTTAAGATTGTTGGAAAAATATTAAATTATAGAGAATAAAATTTAGCTTGAGGCGTGTCGAATACACTGTCCTTAAGGATATTTCGTCCACATCGAGATGAATAAAATTATGCGTATCCCCCAGGATTCAACAAGCTCTTCTAGTATAACTAGGAGCAGAAACAACAAAAATTAACGAAGACAACCCAGCACAATAGTAAAAAAGTATTTACTTTGTTCATTCACTCAAAATAAGTACAAAGAAATATATATATACATATAGAGTCCAAAAGAATGTAAACATATGGAACCTTTGAAACCATTTTGCTTTAATGGTTAAGAAACGTTTGAAAATTATAGCCATTAAGGCTAAACATTATTGTTGTGACAAAAAGTAACGTAGAAGTTATTATAGCCATTCAATTGTCAGATTAAACTTATCAAATTAGTTGTTACAAATATAATTAAAATAATTACTATAATAATGTCTCATTAATATAATAGTAAAAAAAATGAATCTAGACATAATTTTGGAATATTTCTTTTTGAGATATCAAAAATATTTTTCTATCAATATGTAAGTTATATATCAATCAATTATACTCTAATCTCAAATTAGGATCAATTAAGTTATATGCCAATTTTTAACACTATCCATAACAGATCCCTTGTACTTTTCTTAAGGTTACAAACTCACATTATTATAATAGTTTGATCCTTAAATAACCTGATACTTTAGTAAGAAAAGTTTTATTTTGTATCTCATACAACTTACACTAGTTGTATGCGGCTCCTTTTTGTCTCACAAATTTGTGGCTCCCAATCTTATACTTCTTGGTCCACAGAAATCTGGGTTCACAAAACTGTGAGACAAAAAAGTTGCCTCATACAACTAGTGTCAGTTGTATGAGTTTTTGAACCCAGATTTCTGTGGACCCAGAAATGTAAGATTGGGGTCCACAAATTTGTGAGACATAAAGGAGCCTCATACAACTAGTGTAAGTTGTATGAGGCACAAAATAAAACTTCTCAGTAAAAAGATTTTTATATGGAGTACTGCATATAACAAAAACAAAGAATAAAGATAGAAAGGGGAGAAAATAAAAGGAACGGAGGCCAGCATATATACGAGTCCGGAACCCAATTGTGGTCTTTTTGGACAAGTGTAAAATATGTGTAGAAACAAAAGAGTGACCATTCTACATATAATGTGATTTTATACCGCGCTATACCTTAACGGTGTTTTGACCGTTAAAGTATAGCACTATATAAAACCGTGTTATACTCTGTGTTTGTATCTTGACGCATAACGCTTTAAAATACAATGCTATACCACACTATGTCTATTAGGCCCCAGTCCCATGCTTATCTGTGCTCATGTTTTGTCCCTTACTCTTAGAAAATGGCATCTCCTTAATTTTATTGGACTAAATGAGCCCCTCCCCCCTCAAGTCTCGGGAAATCAACAAAACAAAATCAGTAGGTCCTTTCAATAATCAACCTTTTGAAGCTCTCCAATATGTGTGTTTTGAGTTTATTTTGCCTTTTATTTAATTAATGAGCTACTCATCTAAATATTTATGATATTAGTATAAAGAAAATGAATCTTAGGTCTAATTTAACCAAAAAACTAAATTAAAATTTTAATTATTGCCTAAAATTCCTCACCATCTCCGGCGGTGGCACAACCCCAAACCACCTCCAAAATTACACCCTATAATCCCTGGCCTCTCCTCTTCCTACACCCCAAAACGATTTCCCTCGAATCCCTCTCAATCTTCTTGAATTTTAGATTTAAAGTCAAAACCCTAAAGCCCCAAATCCGCGTACCCCTGTTCTGTAGCATGCAAGGCCTAAATCTCCAAGTCTTTGAGTTTCAAGGTTTGATTTAGCATGAAATTAATGTTGGTCATGTGTTCTCAACCAGAACATGCGATTAACATCAATTTTGGGCTTAAATTGGAACGGCCAGAGTTTCTTTAAGTCAACTACTAGGTATTTTTTCCATTTATTTTTCCCATCTGCCTATTTCTGTGGTTTTTTTTCTTCTATGTTGTTTCCTTTCTTCTACCTTTCTTTAATCAGTTTCTTCATGTTACTCTTCTCCTTAGTTTCTTTTTATATTTTTCTTTGTTCTCCGACTTCTTTCTTTAGTTTTAACCTCTATTCATCTAATTATTTGTTTATTTATGAGCTAAAAAAGTTAATTTGTTGTCCAGTTTGTGATTAGGGTAAATTCTTAAGTTAGGGCAATCATCAGACATGTTGTTCTCATTTTATTATTTTTTTAAATTATCTAATTGTTGATACATTTTAGCATGTTTTTGGTTCAAGGTCAATCATAGTTTGCATTTTTAATTAGGTTGTTTATTCGGTTTCATTCTGAAAATCCTTGTTTGGGTCTTTTGGGTTGATTGGCCCATCTTTGTTTGGAAAGGAGTGGCCCATAAATTTCCTTTGGGTTTTGGTTCAGTAATTGAAAAGTAAATATAGGGGTGTCAGGGGTCAATTTAGGTATTTGGAAACCTAGGGAATCATTTTCTGTTAAGAGGAAGTTTCTAGAGGATAAGATGAGAGCTGATTTGTTAAGAGCAGGGGGTATCAGATATTTTAAAAGGGGTAAAAGGGTAAAACAACCAAGAATTCAAGGGTAGAAAGGGAATTGATTAGCTGGACTAGGGCTGCCTTAGGCATGCCTATATAAGACCTCTTTCCCTTCATTTTTAAGCAGCCTTGAACACTCTAAATATTGAAATTTTCCTGCATCTTCTAGTGGAAACTAGCTTTGGTTTTGCTCTTTAATATTGATCATTAGGCAGAATTTGAAAGCTTCAAAGAATTTTTGTTCATCTGGGTTTAAAATGATCTAAAATGGGCTGAAAATTGGTGTTGATGTTGTTGATCTACTGCTGTTGCTAAATCCCTCACTCTCCTTGTTTTTCTCTTGACTTCCAGGTATCTTTTGGACTGTGGATAAAACATGAGGTGTAAATGTGTAATCTGAATGTGGAAATATGATGAACACAAGCTATTTTTTGTTGAACTTTACTTTCTATGTTCTTCAATTACATTCATGTTATGTAATAGCCTAGTTATACATATATATATATATATATATATATATATATATATATATATATTCTGCTTCCCTTACATGCTATTGATGTGGTATCATACTATTAAGTTTGGGGTTAAGTCTTCAGCATCTCCTATTAGGTTGTAAGTTGATTTAAGCTTGCCATGGGTATAGATAAATGCTCAAGGCTTTTTGCAGTGAGGGCTTAGGTCATGTAATGAATTGCTTTTGGTTTTCGTTTAACTCTGTTCAGAGTTGATGAGATTTTCATATTCAAGGTGGTCACATGATACTCTTGTTGGATTTTGCTATTGTTTGTATTAGAGAGGTTTAGATTGAGGTTCGAATTTCATACAAATTGTTCATAAGTTAGCATGAGACTAAATTAAGTTTGAATGCTATACAACCTTGTTCTCATGTCACTAATCCAATTGAATTCGAAACAATGCTCCTTTTAGATGTGTAATATGGTTTTGTAGCATTTAAAGTTTTTTTACATCATATTGTTGGGTACTGATAATAGCCAAATGGGCTCAGCTAGCCTTCTCAGGTTTTAGATGTTTCCTATGTTCTGTGTGGACTCGATCTTGAGTCCCACACTCCTCAGCCTTTATTTTTTACCAAAATTGGATTTACTTTGGGCCTGGACATTGGGGCCACTTGGAAATGGGGAAATTGTATGCCTTATCGTTTTTGGGCCTGCTTTCGAGCCCAGATCCTCATTTAACTGATGTTGCCGACTATGTCTATAACAGGCGTGGCCCAAACGCTTGAAAGCCCAGCGCGACCCCCTTTTTTAATTAGTAGTTGTGTAAATATGGCCTTAAATCACATTGGTTAAAGTAATTCTTGTAATTAGATTGAGGTGTGCCGTCAAAATTAATCTATGGCCCTCACATGATATAAGTAGACATTAGGATAAATATTCGTAGAAAAGGCTTTAGGGCCATTTAAAATACAACTATGATTGTGTACACGTTCGCGTGACATAATTACAATTCTAAAACCAATGCGGAGTATGCGTTCGCACAACTTCGGTCAACTTTTGCTAAATAATAAAGTGGTTGCTAATAGGCCGCTAATTTAATTTAGTTCATATAGTTCGAGGTGTGCCATCCACAATTTAATCATACATGGCCCTCATATTAATTTAGATATGAAAATGACAATTGTTCGTAGTTTGCTTTAGGCACGTTTAAAATACTACCGTGGTTGTGGATACGTTCGCATGACATAATTACGATTTTAAAAACAAAACCGGAGTATGCGTTCGCGAAACTTTGGCCAAACTTCTTCTTAATAATAATAAAGCATCACTAATTGTGGACACATTCGAGTGACACAATTTTTGATGCGCCAAACCAATGGGTAATGTACGCGTGACTCATTTCAAGATAATATCTTAATTAAGAGAGGAAAATGCACATAGGTTCTAAAATCAGTAATTAAACAATTTAAAAAGGCAAGTATGATCAAAGAGACCGTGCTAGAACCACGGAACTCGGGAATGCCTAACACCTTTTCCCAGGTTAATAGAATTTCTTACCCGGACTTCTGTATTTGCAGACCATAATAAGAGTCAACTTTTCTTGATTCGGGATTTTAAACCGGTGACTTGGGACACCATAAATTATCCCAAGTAGAGACTCTGATTTTAATATATAATCCCGTTTCGATTGTCACTTAAATTGGAAAAAACTCCTATATACTCCTTCTGGGAGTAGTAAAAAGAAGGTGTGATAGCTCTGGCGACTTTGCTGGGGATTGAACCCAGAATCTCTGGTTCAGGGTTCAAGAATTCGAGCTTGTTAATATGATTTTTAGTTGGCTTCATTTATTGTTAATATTATTGTATTCTGTGAACCTTTTGTGCTAAATGCTATCTGTTTACTACTTTAATATTGATTGAATTGTATATAACTGTCTTCTAATGCCACTCCTCTGAGTCTTCTGAAAATGGTGCACACATTTGCGTGGCCCGCTTTTCTGTAAAAATTATACTAAATAGAACGAGGCTGGGCCAGTGACAAGGTTGGGTAGAAAACCATAGCATCATAGGAACGCTTATTTGCGTCACGTGCACTTGACTTTGGGGACTCAACACAGGGGTTGGGTCCATCTAGGACAGGTGTGCCCCAAAATAACATACCATCCTGTTGCATCCTATGTGTTATGTGAACATTTATTTGTTTCGGCATGTATGCTGACCGGCTGGGGAAAATAAAGCAAAAGAAAAACCAAGAGTGATGTAGGAAAGGAAATAAAACCCGCTTCTGAAAAATCCCCGATATTTGAAATTGTCCCGAACTCTGCCAAAATTTCTCAAAGAGAGTCATTTCAAAGAGAGTCATTTCAAAAAGAGTCAATACTGTGTCATTTTCAAATGTGTCCAAACTGACCGAACTACGCAGGTTTGATTCTCACCGGATGTGGGATACGTAGGCAACCTACATAAGGTTCGGCCTTATTTTTGAAAAAGAGAAAAAGAGTCAACGATCAAATAAATGTAGTTTGGAGTTTCGGTCAAAATAAATCGATCCAGCTTCGGTAATGTCTTAAATCGTTCTTGCCGAGATAGCCTTAGAGTTTCTTCAGTTGTCAAAGGGCTATTTTCGTGAAAGAACGGACAAGTTTGTAAAGTGTCATTTTTTCCATAAAGTAGTCCTCCCCGACTTCAAAATTCATTTGGAATTGGGAAGGGGCAACATTTGCAAAATGGTCATTTTTGCTAGATTTAGCATATAAGGGAAGGAATTATGGTCCATTGATTTTTCTTGTAAAAAAAAATTGAAAACCTGTTTTGCAAAAGAAGGTCCATTGGAGTCAAACCTAATCTTAACCCTTCACAGGTACAAATGAATACTGTCTAGGACCCGTCACAAATGAACATTACCTAGCAATCGTCAAAAGTGGTCAGAAAATAGGCTCAGTTGTAGTTGCGTATGTGGTGGAATGATCTAGAGGAAGGCGGTCAGAAGTGGGTAAAAAAGCAATTGGGTGCCCTTAAAAACATTTTGGAAATCAAGCCACGGGAAGATTTAATTAGGGCTTTGGTAACTTTTTGGGACCCTATCCACAATGTTTTTCGTTTCTTGGACTTTGAGATCACCCCTATGTTGGAGAAAATGGCCGGGTACATTGAGTTTGGCTAGGACTTGAGGAAGCAACAACTTATATTTCTAAGGGCTCCTTCGGTGCACAAGTTCTTTGACCTCCTGAATATCAGTTTACAGATGAAGAAGGCCCATGTAAGCAAAGGGTGTTGTTCTTTCCACTTCTTGTACTTCATGTTCGGGCACTCGGCTGGGTTCGAAACGCATAAAAAGGGTTTGAGCAACAAGCAAGCTAAAGGCCTTTGGAAAATTCATCGTCGATTCGCTTTTATTGTGGCACTTTTGGGGATCATGGGTTTTCCAAATGAGGAAGGGACGGTGGATACTCATATGGTCAGAATTGCACAAATCCTCACTACCAAGGAAGGTCATACACTTGTCCAGTTAGTGCTGGCTGATATTTATCGAGCATTGACATTATGCAAAGCAGGGGCTCAATTCTTTGAAGGTTGCAATATCCTTCTACAAATGTGGCTGATAGAGCATCTTCGCCATCATCCCAGATTCATGAGTTATGGTTCGAGACTGGATAATTTCATTACCAGTTACGAGGAAAGGGTAAAGGACTACAATGTGCCAAAAGGGTTTGAAGCATGGGTCTCCCACTTGAAAGCTCTCAAAGCAAGTCAGGTTGAGTGGACTATAGGATGACTCCCGATGACAGAAGCCATATACATGATTTCTACCAAGGGTTTCCTGAGGTTAATGGGTGTGAGGAGTATCCAGCCATATGCATCGCAAAGGGTTTTGAGGCAATTAGGAATATATCAGATCGTGCCCGAAAATGAAGATCTAACCACCAAGGTCATAGAGCTGCATCCAGAAGCTGCATTGCCCGAGGCTTTAGTTCTGCAGGATTGGAATAGCTGCCGGTATCTGAAAAATAGCACCCAGGTACCAGATATTGCAAAGGGGGAAGTAGATCCAAATTATGCTGCCTGGTTTGAGAAAAGGTCTTGTGTAAACAACGAGCCTGAGCCTGAGCTCGAGCCCGAGCCCGAGAGGCCTACCAAGAGACCTCATGTTCAAGCTTTTGACGACAAAATCCAAGAAAGGTTGGCATGGGGGAAAAAGAGAAGAAATATCAAGTCGAGATTCATGCCTTGAAAGAGAAGCCGAGAAACATGGAATTCAACAATAATCTCCAAGCATAAGAAGCCGAAGGTGAAAGAAGAAAGTTGACCCAAAAGAATGAAGCTCTCCGAGCCCAAGTTCGAAAAATGAGAATAGCAATCAAGAACCCAGGCAGGAGCAGAAAAGATGAAAAGCTCATCTACAGCCTTACCCAAAAAGTGTGTGATTTTGAGGATGATTTGCAAAAGACCGAAGTGGAGCTAGAAAATGCCCGAGCCAAGTTAGCTAAGAATGCAGAGGGGCGTGCCAGTTTTATTCGGCAACTGAAGGAGAAGTATGACAAGAGAATAGTGAATATAAAGAAAAGGGTCAATGTCCTTGAAAATGAAATGGCCAAGCAGGCGAGAGACTTCAAAGTAGAAAGGGAGCATTGTTATGCCCCGATGGCATAGCTAGAGAAAGACCTTCAGCAGCTTCAAGAGCAAAACCATGCAGTCAAACAAGTTTTGGGTGCTAGATCTCAGCAGATCGGACGGTTGCTACAGGAGAAGGGTATTATCAGGGAAAGGGTTAGGAGAATTGCGGACTACATTGTGATGAAATGCAATGAGTGTGAATACATGACCAGGTCCATGTTCTTCGCTTAAGTTATAATTTTTGTCCGATAGGTTATGGATGACTTGACGCCTCCAAGAAGACATGCGCAAGGGCCCGCAGCAAGGCCAACTGGGGCAGCAGTTGAAGCACTTATGTATTCTTGACTTTGTTTGTTCGAGTCTATTTTTGTTAGTTTATTTTCGAGTTTGTATTGTCAGTTTGTTAGTTTAATTTGAGTCTGTATTTTTAGTTTTCTTTTGAAGTTGTCGGCCCACTCATTGAGTCTCTTAGCCTTTATGTTTAAATCTGTAGGGAAAGTTGTCATAATCAAGATGTTTTATTTTATTTTGTTTTATGAAATTTGAAAACCCCAAAAATGGTTTTCTATTATTCATTTTATTTTACACTTATTTCTCGAACTACGCTTGGTCTGATTCATGCGGAAGCAATCCCCATAGGATTCGATCATAACCTTGAAATGAAAAGGAAATAAAAGATTTTTGAGAGAGGAAAAAAAAAGGAAAAAAAAAAAGAAAAAAAAAACAAGAAAGTTGTGGGAAAGAAACAATTGTAAAACAAGAGAGGAAAAATGAGAGAATAAAGGAATAAAGATAAGAATTAAGCAAAGAAAGACAGGAATGAAAAAAAAAGAGTGAAAAATTACAAAATGAAAATTAGTAAAAGCCGGGATGACACAAGCAACCATTCAAATACATCTTAGAAATGGTTAACTGTTTAGGTGTATTGCATTCCCACCATGCGGTTGCCTATCTGTTAAGCTCTAATCGCTAACGAGTTTGCATGTTGTCATCTAGTCCAGGCAGGTGGTTAGTTTGTTTGGCATTCTAGCAACTCACTTATACAACACCAGGTCCAAAGACAAGTTGATCATGACTGGCCAAGAACTGGATGCAAGTGTTATTGATCAGTTAAGGGATGGGGATGAGTCTGATGTTAATCTGAAAGAGGAGTTACATAAGTTGAAACACCAGATGATAGAGATATACCAACCGTGGATGAAAGGGTATCCACCATAATCATTTCCCTCCAACCCTGCTTTTGTCCCGCTATTGGCTCACTCCCAAGAACCTCCCACTGCTGATTCTTCTCCAGGCTTCCCTATTTACCACCACTACCAAGGCACCACTTCCCAAACTCCACAAGCACCACTACCCATACCCTCCTCCACCAGCTACCAATGTTTTTGTGAAACCTCTACCCGCTACACTCCATCGATCCTCTAGTGAGACCTTATTCCAGACCCAAGATAACCAATACTATCCCCCTGAGCCCACTTTCAAAGCTCCGGAACATTACTCCTACACTCCTCGTTTCAACCTCCCAGTTGAGACTGAGAAACCACCTAAAAATCTAGAGTAGGAGGAGATGTTCAGGAAGGTAAGAAGCCTGGAACAGTCGTTCAGAAACATGCAGGGATTAGGAGACCAAGTGAGCGTATCCTACAAAGATTTTTGTCTATTCCCCGATATTCAGTTGTCGGTGGGATTCAAGATGCCTAAATTTGATCTATATGACGGGCACGGAGACCCGGTAGCCCATTTGAGGGGATTATACAGTAAAATGAGAGGAGCCAGTGGGAAATATGAGCTGTTGATGGCATACTTTAGCCAGAGTCTGAGTGGCGCGGCATTGAAGTGGTACACTCGTCAAGATCACAACAGATGGTATACATGGGATGATTTGGCCCAAGCATTATTTCCAATACAACATCGAGATCGTTCCAGATCGTTTGTCTCTGACTAACATTGAGAAGAAGCCTAGTGAAAGTTTTAGAGAATATGGTTTTCGCTGGAGAGAACAAGTAGCAAGACTTAATCCCCCGATGGAGGAGAGCGAAATGATGGAGTACTTTTTGCAGGCTCTGGAGCCCACCTACTTTAGCCATCTAATATCGGCCATAGGCAAGTCTTTCAACGAGGTAGTGAAGATGGGTGTCATGGTGGAAGAATGGCTTAAATCAAGCAAAATCATGAGTTACTCAGCTATCAAGGCAACTACCAAGCCATTCAGAATGGTACTAGAGGAGTGATCGGAAAGAAGAAGAAAAGAGATGTGTCAACAATTGATTCAGGATCATGGTTTGGACCAAGGGGCCCATCTCACCACTATACCCAGCCTCAACCCCATCACAAAACCTACACCCCCATATAATCCACCCAACACTACTTCCCATCACAAGACCCTCATATTTCTGTCCACCTCGCTCAAACATATACTCAACCTCATGCCTACGCACAATGGCGTGCCCCAGCCCCACAAAATACCTACCCAGCTCTACAAAATACTTACCCACTCCCATGAGCCTACCGAAACCCTGCCAGCCCAGGTTTCTGCCCAATCCAGCATTCAAAAATGATAGGTCACAGCGAAAGAAAACGTTCACCCTTATACCAATAATTTCACAAATTGAGGCAGTTGGATATGTTGAGGCTAATTGAGTCAAAATTGCCCAACCCTCCTCCAAAGAATCTTGATTACTTCTTAAGATATGAATATTGTTATGGTACTTCGGGGCATGATACAGAGAAGTGCTGGAACTTGAAAAATACCATCCAAGAGCTCATTAACACAAACCGGATTGAAGTCCAGACTCCAGAGGCACCCAACATCAACCAGAACCCATTGCCAACCCATGAGGAAACAAACATGATCGAGATAGTACATAAGGGAGGGGAGCCCAAGAAGCTGTCATAGACCATCATGATGATTCGGTCCAATGAGGTCAAGCCAGTTAAAAACCAATAGTTGAAGGATCAGTGGACAAGTTGAGCAGGACAAACGGTGAACCATCTGTGATAGTCAAAAAAGTATTCCCAAGTGATGTTGCAACAAAGCAAGAAAAGTTAAAAGTGGTTGTTCCAGGAGCGACAAACAAGCCTGTCATAATTGTAGAGGGTGCCCGTACGGATCTTGTCATCATCAAGCCTGTAACCCAGTTGCCAGTAATCAGCAGCAAGGTTATCCCATGGAACTATAAATGGGTGATAGTGACCTATAAGGGAAAGGAAGTGAAAGAAGAAGTCAATGAGGCCCTGAGATTAACTCGTTCGGGGAGATGTTTTGCCTCGAAAGAGTTAAGGAAAGCTAAAATGTCCAGAGATAATTCAGTCCTAGTAAAGAAAGCAATGACTGAAGAGGAGCGGAGGAGTTTCTAAGAAAAATGAAGGTACAAGATTATTCAATTGTGGAACAGCTGAGAAAGACGCCCGCTCAGATTTCTTTGTTACCATTGCTAATCCATTAAGATGAGCATCGTCGGGCCTTGATGAAAATTCTGAACGAGGCTCATGTTCCCGACAAAATTTCGTTGAACCATCTAGAAAAGATCGCTAACAAAATATTTGAAGTGAACAAGGTCACCTTCTCTGATGACGAGTTGCCTGTGGAAGGTACTGAACACAACAAAGCTCTCTATCTTATGGTGAAATGTGAAGATTCTGTAGTCACCGGGGTATTAGTTGACAATGGTTCTAGTACATATAGTTGCCCTCTCTCTACTCTGAACAAGTTGAAAGTTGATGATGAGAGGATTCACAAAAATAGCATATACGTCCGAGGTTTTGATTGTGGAGGAAAAGACTCGGTCGGTGATATAGTGCTTGAGTTGACGATAGGACCGATGGAATTCACCATGGAGTTCTAAGTGTTGGATGTAGCCATCTCTTACAATTTACTGCTAGGTCGGCCTTGGATTCATACCTCCAAAGCAGTCCCGTCCACTCTGCACCAGATGGTCAAGTTTGAATGGGATAGACAGGAGATCGTCGTGCAAGGTAAATATAATTTGTGTGCTCACATTTATGCCTCTGTCCCGTTCATTGAGTTTGAGGATGACAAAGGGCTTTAGGTCTATCAAGTGTTTGAAACAGTGACGGTCGAGAAAGTTCCAGAAGGGAAATGTGTTCCAACTCCAAGGATAACCTTTGCATCGGTCATGATGGCCTTTGAAATGCTGAAAAATGGTTTTGTGCCAGGTAAAAGGTCTGGGTGAATCTCTGTAGGGTATTATACAATCAGTGTCCCTCCCTGAAAATTTGGATATGTTCGGTCTTGGATTCAAACCTACAGTGACAGATGTGAGAAGGGCTAGAAAGTTGAAATAGAGGGCGTGAGCACTTCCGAAGCCTATTCCGCATCTCTCCAAGTCTTTTGTAAGCCCGATGTCGGGAAACACCCAGTGATGATAGTTCCAAGTTCTGGGATTGACATTGATGAGGAGTTAATTGAAAAGTTCCATAGGTTATTTGATGATGTGAAAATGGTAGAAGTTGGAGAAGATTCTAGCAAGGCGGACGTGCAGTTCGTCGAGCCGAGTGTAAAGCTTAATAATTGGAAGTCTACTCCTCTCCCTACCCAGAAGGAGGCTTGGTAGTTTGTTTTGTTTTCCTTTTTATCTGGGTTATTCCAGGGTTATGACCCAGATTTTTATTTTCCTCGCTTGTTGATGTACAAACCCTGTTATCCTTTATTTTTAATGAAATGCAATTTCCCTTTCCATCATTGCTGATAGTTTTATTTTTTGTTTTCTTTTCTGTACAGTTCTTTTATGTTGGTATCAATGACATGACATGCATGGGGAATCTTCGGCTAAGTCTTAAAAGTCAATCTAATTCCGAAATAATAATCCAAGAAATAGAGTGTGATGATGAATCAGAATATGATGGGGATGAGGCCTTTGAAGAGATTAGTAAGGAACTAAGTTATTTTGAAGAAAACCCCAAGCCTAATCTAAATGAAACGGAAGCAATCAATCTAGGGGATCCATATAATGTCAGAGAACTAAGATAAGTGGCCATCTTAAACCGCAAATCAGGGAAGAAATAATTAAAGCATTGTTTGAGTATAAGGACATTTTTGCATGGTCATATAATGACATGTCAGGCTTGAGTACCGATCTGGTGGTCCACAAATTGTCAATTTATCCAGCATTCCCTCCCGTTAAGAAGAAGTTGAGAAAGTTCAAAACTGACATGAGTGTGAAGATTAAAGAAGAAGTCACAAAGCAGCTTGATGCAAAGGTCATTCAAGTCACGCGGTACCCCACTTGGTTAGCCAATGGTGTGCATGTGCCAAAGAAAGATAGCAAGACCAGAGTGTGTGTTGATTACCATGATCTCAACAAGGCAAGTCCAAAGGACAACTTCCCACTGCCAAATATCCACATTTTGATTGATAATTTGCCAAGCATGAGATCGGGTCTTTTGTGGATTGCTATGTAGGGTATCATCAGATTTTAATGGACGAGGAAGATGCGAAAAAGACGGTATTCATCACGCCATGGGGAACATACTGCTACCTGTTCATGCCTTTTGGTTTGAAAAACATTGGGGCAACTTACATGAGGCAATGACAACCATATTCCATGATATGATACACAAGGATATTGAGGTTTACGTGGATGATGTGATCATAAAGTCCAGGAACCAGTCTGACCACGTCAAAAATTTGAGAAAGTTTTTCCAAAGGCTCCGCAGGTACAATCTTAGGCTCAATCCTGCAAATTGCACATTTGGTGTTCCATCGGGGAAATTGCTGGGATTCATAGTCAGTCGACGAGGCATTGAATTGGATCCATCAAAGATCAAGGCTATCCAGGAATTACCACCGCTAAGGAACAAGACTGAAGTGATAATTCTGTTAGTGAGGCTGAACTACATCAGCAGGTTTATTGCTCAGCTCACAACAACTTGTGAGCCCATCTTCAAATTTCTAAAGAAGGATGATGCAGTCAAATGGACCGATGAATGCCAGGAAGCCTTCAATAAGATCAAGGAGTATTTGTCGAACCCATATGTGTTGGTCCTACCAAAGCCCGAAAGACCTTTGATTCTTTATTTGACAGTCTTGGATAACTCATTTGGTTGTGTATTGGGTCAGCACGACATCACCGGCAGGAAGAGCAAGCCATCTATTATCTTATCAAGAAATTCACATCTTATGAGGTTAACTATACTCCCCTTGAAAGGACGTGTTGTACCCTGACTTGAGCAGCACAGAAGTTGAGGCATTATTTGTCATCCTGCACTACTTACCTCATCTCTCACCTGGATCCTTTGAAGCATATCTTTCAGAATCCCATGCCCACATAAAGGCTCGCAAAGTGGCAAATCTTGCTCACAAAGTTTGGCATCGTTTATGTGACTCGGACAGTGATGAAAGCCAAGCTTTGGCCGATCACTTGGCCGAGAACCCAGTGGACAAAAAATATGAACCTTTGAGGACTTACTTCCCTGATGAAGAGGTAATGCATATCGATGAGGTCGAGAAGGATGAAAAGCCCGGTTGGAAACTTTTTTGGATGGGGTTGCCAACATGAAAGGTGTCGGGATAGGGGCAGTGCTTATTTATGAAACAAGGCATCACTACCCTGTTACGGCCCAGCTGAGTTGCTACTATACCAACAACATAGCTGAGCATGAGGCATGCATTCTCGGACTAAGGCTAGCTGTAGATATGGGAATCCAGGAAGTCTTGGTCTTGGGAAACTCGAACCTTCTGGTGCACCAGATTCAAGGAGAATGGGAGACCCGAGATTTAAATCTTATACCGTACCGACAATGTTTGCATGATCTTTGTCAACGGTTTCGATCAATTGAATTCAAGCATATTCTATGGATCCATAATGAGGTTGCCAATGATTTGGCTACCTTGGTGTCAATGTTGCACCACCTGGACAAAGCTTATGTTGATCCTCTGCATATTTAAGTTCGTGATTAGCACACCTATTGTAATGTAGTTGAGGAAGAACTCGATAGTGAACCATGGTTCCATGACATCAGGGAGTATATCAGGATGGGGGTATATCCGGTACAAGCCACAGGTGATCAAAAGAGAACAATTCGGCATTTGGCTAATGGATTTTTCTTGAGCGGGGGAGTCCTATACGAAAGCACTCCAGATATTGGGCTGTTGAGGTGCATCGATGCAAAGTAAGCCACGACTATTATGACCGAAGTGCATTCCAGAGTTTGCGAACCGCATATGAGTGGGTATGTTCTGGCAAAGAAGATTCTTCGAGCGGGTTATTGGCTCACAATGGAGCGAGATCGTATCAGTTTTGTGGGCAAATGTCATCAATGCAAAGTAAACGGAGATTTGATTCATTCTCCGCCATCTGAATTGCACACAATGTCTGCACCCTGACCCTTTGTTGCTTGGGGTATGAATGTCATCGGACCAATTGAGCCAGCAGCATCTAATAGACACAGGTTCATTCTAGTAGCCATTGACTATTTCACTAAGTGGGTTGAAGCTAAAACTTTCAAATCTGTGACCAAGAAGGCAGTGGTTGATTTTGTTCATTCAAATATCATTTGTCGGTTCGGAATCCCAAAAGTGATCATCACAGATAATAGTGCTAATCTTAACAGTCATCTGATGAAGGAAGTGTGTCAACAGTTTAAGATTACACATCGCAATTCCACCCCATACCACCCTAAGGCGAATGGAGCAGTCGAGGCAGCCAACAAGAACATAAAGAAGATACTTCGGAAAATGGTGCAAGGTTCTAGGCAATGGCATGAGAAGTTGCCCTTTGTGCTGTTAGGTTATCGCACTACTGTTCGAACTTCAGTAGGTGCAATTCCTTATTTGTTGGTATATGAAACTGAGGCAGTGATACCCGCGGAAGTTGAAATTACATCCCTTCGGATTGTTGCAGTAGCCGAAATTGATGATGATGAGTGGATCAAAGCCCGTCTGGAGCAGTTGAGTTTGATTGATGAGAAAAGATTGGCAGTAGTGTGTCATGGACAGTTGTATAAAAAGAGAATGACAGGAGCATACAACAAAAAGATACGTCCCCAGAAATTTGAAGTGGGTCAGTAAGCATTTAAATGCATCCTTTCACATCAGGCTTAATCAAAAGGCAAGTTCGCCCCAAATTGGCAGGGGCCGTTCAACATAATAAGAGTGTTGTCCAATGGTGCTTTGTATTTAACAGATATAAAAGACAAATGTGTATATATGGCTATCAATTCTGATGCAGTCAAAAGATATTATGTATGACGTCTTTGGTTTAAATTATGTTTGTTTGTACTTGGCATATTTTGAAGATTGGAATGATGAAGACATTTTATTCTGCTATCTAAACACTTTATCCTTTGTTACCCCTTTGAGCCTTATTTATTTTCTTTCATACCTCTCTTTTGGAATCAGTAGCAAAGTTCAGAAACACATATACAAATGGTAAATAAAGAAGGAAAAGAGGAAAATATAAGATAAAAAGAGAAAGGAAAGAATGAAAAAGAGTGAACAAAAAGAAGAAAAGGAAAAAAAGAGAAGAAAAGAAAAGAAAAGAGAGAAAGAAAGAGAAAAGAGAAAAGTGCCAAAACAAAGCAATTCCTATTGACATGAACTACTTTCGACCTGATTCCTATTAAGGATACGTAGGCAGCCTCACGGTTTGGTCCCATCAAAATTCAAAAGTCCCTAAGCAAAGAAATTGGGGCAAAAGTTGTATTTATTGTGAGAAATCTAATTCCAAAAGTTGTAATTCTAAACCCATTCAAGTTGTTTTGAACCTTTATTGTGATATCCTTTCTTTCTAACCATATCCAAAAGCCCACATTATGGTCCAAAGAAAGACCTTCTGATCAGTTTTCGAGAGATGCCAAGTCGAGCAAGTAAAGGTGATTCATATCAGGGCAAAACTCCGGTCTAAACAGGAAAAATGAAAAATGAGAGAGTTTTATTGGTGAAAACCCTCCTGGGCACCGCAAGGCGATGGAAAGCTGAGAGAAATTTAAAAAAAATGAGAGATTCTTATTGGTGAAAACCCTCATGGGAACCGTAAGACAACGTTAAGTTGAGAGATGAACAAATGAGAGAGGTTTGTTGGTGAAAACCCTTCAGGACACCGCGAGCCGAACAAGGTCAGTGATTTGGCAAAGAAACTGGGTTATGGAAATCCCGGGGCATAAAGTATGGCAACTGAAAGGTGATTGGCTGAATAGGCTGGGCTGATTAATTCGAAATGCATGTCATGATCATCGGTACCAGCTGCTCCACTCAGATAAGTCTCTTTCCCTTTTCTCCCTCAAACAATCATCCAGTTTGGATTTTCTTCTTTATTCCTAACCCTCGAAGTCATTGCATTTCATTTCTTTTGGGTTTATTTCTCTACGGTTTTTCCAATGTTAGCCTTGTTTAAGAAAGAAAGAAATGATTTCAAAGATTACTACCAACTTCCAAATTGCAAAGCAAAGTGAGGCCAAAGCTTACCAAAATTAGCATGATGCAAAAGTTGAAAGAATAAGGTGTTAATGAAAGTTCAAACGGACAAATGGTTTGTGAATTTTGTGGAAGATACAGAGGTTCAGGAAGAAGGGCCAGAAACGTAGAACGACGGTTTGGGTATAGAGCACTCAGGTCATCCAGGGTCCTGCAGTTGAGGGTCAGTTAGAGAGTCAAAGAATCCTTGGCCAGTTCTAAGCAGCGAATCAAAGCAAAGCACGACAGCGAAAGGGCCACCTCCAGCAAGAATACCACAAGCTAACCACCACACTTTAAACTAATAAAGTTTTCTTTGATTAAAACATGGGTAGGAAATTTTGTTTATTCAGAGTAATCCTCCATGGGGAAAGCATGTACCGTACAGGTTCGACCGTAAATTCTCAGGACCCGCCTGGATAATGGGATTTAATTTAAAGTTTTCAGGATCCTCCTAGATAACGGGACCTAGTTAAAATTCAAAACATTCATGAGTAGAAAGATTTAGCATAAGCTCTACCTTGAGGAAATATAAGTTAGGTTTAAAGTTTTCATTATTAAGATGATCGGTGATTTTAATCTTCAGTACCCTTCTGAATAATGTGACTTAGTTTTAAGACCTCCATTAGATGATGAGATTTAGCATAAGTCTTACCTTTAGGAAATATAATTTAGCTTTAAAGTTGTCATTCTTAAGATGATGTTTGATTTTAATTTTTAGGACCCTCTTGGATAATGGGATCTAGCTTTCGAATTCTTAGAGGTATTGGGTAACATGATTCAATTAACACTCATAGATGTGCCCAGCTACTAAACTGGGACAGAAAATTTTCTTTGTTTTGTCTATTTTGTTGTAATCGGGTGCCCACCTGAAGAGCAAGGGAGAATAACACGAGTTTCAAGAATAGAAAGAAGTTCAGGTTCAAGCAATCAGGCACCCACCTGGAGAAACAAGGGAGAACAGTTCAAAGGAAAAGCAGTCGCAAGAGGAAGTAGTTCAAGTTCAGTAATCAGGAGCCCACCTGGAGAACAAAGGGAAAACAAATCAAGTTCCGAGGAAAAGCAATTAAAGTTTTGGAAATCAGGCACCCACCTGGAGAGCAAGGGAATATAGTTGAAGTTTTGGCAATCAGGCGCCTACCTGGAGAGTAAGGGAATACAGTTGAAGTGTTGGAAATCAGGCACCCACCTAGAGAGCAAGGGAATACAGTTGAAGTGTTAAAATCAAGCACCCACCTAGAGAACAAAGGGAAAGCAGCAGTTTTAGAGGAGTCAATTAAAATGTTGGTAATCAGGCACCCTCCTGGAGAACAAAGGGAAAGCAATTCAAGTGTTGGTAATCAGGAGCCCACCTAGAGAACAAAGGGAAGCAGTTCAAGTTTAGAGGAAAAAAAGTGCAAATGTTGGTAATCAGGCACCCTCCTGGAGAACAAAGGGAAAGAAATTCAAGTGTTGGTAATCAGTATCCCACTTGGAGAACCAAGGGAAAACAGTTCAAGTGTTGGAAATCAGGCGCCCACCTAGAGAACAAGGGAAAAACAGTTCAAGTATCGGAAATCAGGCGCCCACCTAGAGAACAAAGGGAAACAGTTCAAGTTTCGAGGAAAAACAATTCAAGTATTGGAAATCAGGCGCCCACCTGGAGAACAAAGGGATAGCAGTTCAAGTATCGAAAATCAGGCGCCCACCTGGAGAACAAAGCGATAGCAGTTCAAGTATCAGAAATCAGGCGCCCACTTGGAGAACAAAGGGAAAGCAGTTCAAGTATTGGAAATCAGGCGCCCACCTGGAGAACAAAAGGATAGTAGTTCAAGTGTCGAAAATCAGGCACCCACCTAAAGAACAAAGGGAAGCAGTTCAAGTTTCGAGAAAAAACATCTCAAGTGTTGGAAATCAGGAGCCCACCTAGAAAACAAAGGGAAAACAACTCAAGTTTCAGAGGAAAGGAAGACAATTCAAATATTGGTAATCAGGCACCCACCTAGAGAACAAAGCGAAAGTAGCAAGGTTCAAAGGAAGACAGTAATCAGGTGCCTGTCTGGAGAATAAGGGAATACAGTCAAATGTCGGCAATCAGGCGCCCTCCTGGAGAATAAAGGAATTCACCTCAGAACACAATTCAAGTCAGCAACAAAGGAAGTTCACCTGGAGAGTACAAGTCAACAGAACAACGGAAACTGCGAGATCAAGTTTGAAGGTATAGATAGGATTCTTGTAATTCATAAATCATAGCTTAGTCAGCAAGTAGTAGCAGCAACAACAACAGTGAAATCACAGCTTCCTGGTAGTCCCAGCTGCTGAAATTTCCCGAACTACACTGACCTGATTCCTTTATAGTGAAGGATATGTAGGCAACCTCGGAAGCATGGTGCGGTCAAATTTTTCAAAGAATGCTTCCCACGGAGTATTCAAACGGGCAAAAATCGCTCGTATCCGCTCACTTTATCTTTGCACAAAAACTCTTCGTGTTTCCGAGCAAAGAGGGGTAGCTGTGAGCACGTCATTTTTGCCCTATATGAATTACTCCCATAAATTCAAGAAAATAAATTTTTCCCATTATTTGCAATTTTATAGATTTTTTGTAGGAATTTTATTAATTATTTGCATTTTTGTGCATTTTTAATTTCTATTAAAAGTCATGAAAAGTAAAAAAATATCATGCATTGCATTTAGGTTTTATTCTACAGTTCCAGGATTTTAGTTAGTTGTTTGTTTTGTTAAAAAATGAAAATCACAAAATTGGCTTGTTTTTGCCATTATTGTCTTTAATTTTTAGATTATTGATCTTATCTCTCTTGAGTTAGGATCAAATAATTTTACAAATTTTGTAATTTGATAATTAGTTAATTTTACAACTTAGTTTAATTTGGGGTTTAATTTGGAAATTTTATTAATTTAGGGGAAAAAAGGAAAAGAAGAAAAGGAAAACAAATTGGAAAAGGGAAAAAGGAATTGGAGTCAAAAGGGGTTGTTGTGTTAGGGCCAATTTATTAAGGCCCAAGTCATTTTTCTCATTACCTGCCCCAACCCATACAAAATACCCAGTCCAGTCCACAGTCCTCACCAAATGTCGTCGTTTTGATCAAACCAATCTCATCCGTTGATTTCCTTCTCATCGAACGGATAGGAACTGGTCATAGGCACGGTATAAGATTGTCGGAACAAGCCTTACCCCCCAGTTCCATCTGCTTAGTCTCACATTTCTTAGACTCTTGGAACCCAAACCCTAGCGCTACCCTAAAATTCCTCACCATCTCCGGCGGCGGCGCAACCACAAACCACCTCCAAAATTACACCCCATAATCCCCGGCCTCTCATCTTCCTATACCCCAAAACGATTTCCCTTGAATCCCTCTCCATCTTCTCGAATTTTAGATTTAAGGTCAAAACCCTAAAGCCCCAAATCCGCCCTACCCCGGATCTGTAGCATGCAGGGCTTAAATCTCCAAATCTTCGAGTTTCAAGATTTGATTTAGCATGAAGTTGATGTTGGTCGTGTGTTCTCAACTAGAACATGCAATTAACATCAATTTTGGGCTTAAATCAGAATGGCTGGAGTTTCTTTAAGTCAACCACTAGGTATTTTTCCATTTATTTTTCCCCTCAGCCTATTTCTGTGGGTTTTTTTTCTTCTATGTTCCTTTCTTCCACCTTTCTTTAATCGGTTTCTTCGTTTCTCTTCTCCTTGGTTTCTTTTTATATTTTTCTTTGTTCTCCGACTTCGTTTTTTAGTTTTTAACCTCTATTCATCTAATTATTGGTTTATTTATGAGCTTCATGTGTTAATTTGTTGTCCAATTTGTGATTAGGGTAAATTCTTAAGTTAGGGAAATAATCAGGCATGTTGTTCTCATTTTTTTGTTTGTTTAAATTATCTAATTGTTGATACACTTTAGCATGTTGTTGGTTCAAGGTCAGTCATAGTTTGCATTTTTAATTATGTTGTTTATTCGGTTTCATTCTGAAAATCCTTGTTTAGGTCTTTTGGGTTGATTGGCCCATCTTTGTTTGGAAAGGAGTGACACATAAATTTCCTTTGGGTTTTGGTTCAGTAATTGAAAAGTAAATACAGGGGTGTCAGGGGTCAATTTAGGTATTTGGAAACCTAGGGAATCATTTTTTGTTGAGAGGAAGTTTCTAGAGGATAAGATGAGAGCTGGTTTGTTAAGAGCAGGGGTTTTCAGATATTTTAAAAGGGGTAAGAGGGGTAAAACAACCAAGAATTAAAGGGTAGAAAGAGAATTGGTTAGCTGGACTAGGGTTGCCTTAGGCTTGCCCAAATAAGACCTCTTTCCCTTCATTTTTAAGCAGCCTTGAACACTCTAAATATTGAAAAATTTCTGCATCTTCTTGTGGAAACTAGCTTTGGTTTTGCTCTTTAATCTTGATCGTTAGGCAGAATTTGAAAGCTTCAAAGAATTTTTGTTCATCTGGGTTTAAAATGATCCAAATTGTGCTGAAAATTGGTGTTGATGTTGCTGATCTACTGCTGTTGCTAAATCCCTCACTCTCCTTATTTTTCTCTTGTCTTTCAGGTATCTTTTGGACTGTGGATAACACATGAGCTGTAAATGTGCAATCTAAATGTGGAAATATGATGAACACAAGATGTTTTTTGTTGAAGTTTACTTCCTATGTTTTTCAATTACATTCATATTCTGTAATAGCCTAGTTTTATATATATATATATATATATATATATATATATATATATATATATATATATATTCTGCTGCCCTTACATGTTATTGATGTGGTATCATACTATTAAGTTTGGGGTTAAGTTTTTAGCATCTCCTATTAGGTTGTAAGTTGATTTAAGCTTGCCATGAGTATAGATAAATGCTCAAGGCTTTTTGCAGTGAGGGCTTAGGTCATGTAATGAATTGCTTTTCGTTTTCAACTCTGTTCAGAGTTGATGAGATTTTCATATCCAGGGTGGTCACATGATACTCTTATAGGGTTTTGCTATTGTTTGTATTAGAGAGGTTTAGATTGAGGTTTAAATTTCATACAAATTGTTCATAAGTTAGCATGAGACTAAATTAAGTTTGAATACTATACAACCTTGTTCTCATGTCACTAATCCAATTGAATTCAAAACAATGCTCCTTTTAGATGTGTAATATGGTTTTGTAGCACTTAAAGTTTTTTTATATCCTATTGTTGGGTACTGATAATAGTCAAATGGGCTCAGCTAGCCTTCTCAGGTTTTCGATGTTTCTTACGTTCTGTGTGGACTCGATCTTGAGTCCCACACTCCTCAGCCTTTATTTTTCATCAGATTTGGGTTTACTTTGGGCCTGGACGTTGGGGCCATTTGAAAATAGGGGAATTGTATGCCTTATCGTTTTGGGCCTGCTTTCGAACCCAGATCCTCATTTAACTGATGATGCCGACTATGTCTATAATAGGCGTGTCCCAAATGCCCAAAAGCCCAGCGCGACCCCTTTTTTTAGTTAGTAGTTGTGTAAATATAGCCTTAAATCACATTGATTAAAGTAATTCTTGTAATTATATTGAGGTGTGCCGTCAAAATTAATTTATGGTCCTCACATGATATAAGTAGACATTAGGATAAATATTCGTAGAAAAGACTTTAGGGCCGTCTAAAATACAACTATGATTGTGTACACGTTTGTGTGACATAATTATAATTCTAAAAACCAATTCGGAGTATGCGTTCGTGCAACTTCGGTCAACTTTTGCTAAATAATAAAGTGGTTGCTAATAGGCCGCTAATTTAATTTAGTTCATATAGTTTGAGGTGCGCCATCCACAATTTAATCATACATGGCCCTCATATTAATTTAGATATGAAAATGACAAATGTTCATAGTTTACTTTAGGCACGTTTAAAATACTACCGTGGTTGTGGACACATTCGCGTGACATAATTACGATTTTAAAAATAAAACCGAAGTATATGTTCGCACAACTTTGGCCAAACTTCTTCTTAATAATAATAATAAAGCATCACTAATTGTGGACACATTCGCGTGATATGATTTTTGACGCGCCAAACCAATGGGTACACGTACGCATGACCCGTTTCAAGATAATTTCTTAATTAAGAGAGGCAAATGCACATAGGTTCTAAAATTAGTAATTAATATATTTAATAAGCCAAGTATGATCAAAGCGACCGTGCTAGAACCACGTAACTCGGGAATACCTAACACCTTCTCTCGGGTTAACGAAATTCCTTACCCGAGCTTCTGTGTTCGCAGACCATAATAAGAGTCAACTTTCCTCGATTCGGAATTTAAACCATTTCGATTGTCACTTAAATTGGAAAACAACTACTATATACTCCTTCCGGGGGTAGTAAAAAGGAGGTGTGACAATTGCAAGGTGCCCTATTTATTGTGGATTTATATCTACTTCCATTGTCGTCAAATTGTGACATCGTACTAGGAGGCGAATGGCTAAACACCATTGTTGGGGAATTTACGATGGATTCTAAGGGTATAGAGTTTTTCTTCCAAGGTAAGAAAATCTTTTTACCTTCCAACAAATCAGCTGAACGCAGTAAGCGCTAAGGGTCTTGACAAATGGGAAGTACTGAGGCCTCTAGTTGACCTGTTTTATAGTAGCTTTTTCCTAATGAAGACTTTAGGTTTGATCTCTCTGCTCTCCCCTTAAAATTCCCTGCTATGTTTCTTAAGGATATGATTATGCTATTAAAGCCACTAGTTTATGGTTTTTACTATTTTCCTAATAGTTCTCCCGCTATGAGATAACTCAGTTCCTATAACACTCGTCTCTTTTGATACAATGCCTCACCAATGTTGTACTCTCCTTTTTTCTCTGACTTGTTACACAACAGGACTTAGAGAACTACAATGTTTGTTTGCAGTAGAATAAAGAGAGGATTTTTTGTTCGATCAAAGTATGTGTGTCTAAGGCTTGATGTTGAGTATAAATACTTTGGTGAAGGTCGTTTGCTGACGAGACTTGATAACCTAAGAGATTTGATCCTTGGAAAGAGATTGATTCTTTCCAAGAATAAGATTGTTTGTCGTTGCTCTTCCTTAATGAGAGGAAATTGAAAGCTTTCCTTCTGCAGTTGTTGATGATGAGGGTTACTCGTTGATTATTGGTCCTTCTAAAATTAGCAGATCAACTAATCTTCTTTCAGAATCTTCGATGCTTTTTGACTGCTTCAATCTTCGGGATTTGTGCTGGCCTTGATTGATGCCTTAAGTTTAGGCTTGCTTGATTCTTTCCATCGCAGCTGTCCATGATCTTTGCTGATTTATTCATAATCTTTGTTGATTGATTTCTTTCCTTAAGCATCCAGATTGACTTCAGCAATCTCGCAGTAACTCCTTGATCTTCTCTAATTGATTTCCTGCACAGATATATTATTTGCATCATTAAAATTAGATCTAACATACTCGAGTTACAACCAGATCCTCATGGAAGAAGAAGACCTGGAGAAAACCACTTTCATCGCTCACCAAGGAACATATTGTTATAAGGTCGTGTTGTTCGGACTAAAGAATGCAGGGGCGACGTATCAGAGATTGGTCACAAAGATGTTAAAAAACCAACTCAATAAAATAATGGAAGTCTACATCGACGACATGATGGTTAAATCGAAAAGGAAAGAAGATCATATCGATCATCTGAAGGAAGCCTTCGACATATTAAGACGGTATGGTATGAAATTGAACCCCGAAAAATGTGCCTTCGGTGTAACCTCGATTAAGTTCCTCGGTTTCCTGGTATCACAAAGAGGCATAGAGGTCAACCCAGAACAGATTAAGGCCATTGAAAGAATACACAAAACAATGACCAGCAAAAAGCAGGTACAAAAATTGACAGGACGGATAGCCGCTTTGTCGAGGTTTATCTCACGGTCATCGGATGATTGCCATAAATTCTTTAATGTATTAAAGAAAGACAATGGACTTTAGTGGAATTCAGAATGTGTAGACGCCCTAAGGAAATTGAAAACATACTTGTCTTCACCACCCTTACTCGCCAAGGTAGATCCAGGCGAGTGCGTCCTAGTCTACCTTGCCGTATCCGAAGTCACGGTAAGTGCAGTTCTAGTCCGAGAAACAAAGGTACACAAACTCCAATCTACTATATCAACAAAACCTTAATTGACACCGAAACAAGGTACCCCCACCTTGAAAAACTAGCTCTAGCATTAGTCGTAGCTTCGCGAAAGCTTAGACCACATTTTCAGTGCCACCCCATAAAGGTGGTGACAACCTTTTCTCTCAGGAGCATCCTGCACAAACCCGAATTATCGGGTAGGTTGTCCAAATGGGCCATAGAATTGAGCGAGCATGATATAACATATCTGTCGTGAACTGCAATAAAGGCGTAAGTGCTCGCCAATTTCGTCACCGACTTTAGTGCAAAGACATTGCCCGAAGTCGAGCAAGAAGCGCTTCGCGCTTCACTTGAATGACCTAACCTCTGGGTCATCTACACCAACGGTGCATCTAATGCGTCGGGATCGGGACTGGGACTGGGACTGAGACTCATACTCGAAGTCCCAACGGGCGAAGTAATTTGCCAATATATACGATGCCCTAAAATGACTAATAATGAGGCCGAGTATGAGGTCGTAATTGTAGGACTGAAATTGGACCTCAAGTATGGTGCTCGACGAGTCATCCTCTGCTGCGACTCCCAACTTGTTGTAAAGCAAGTTACTGAAACTTTCCAGGTTAAGGAGCAAATGTTGCAGAAATATCAGACCGAAATCCACAAGCTTCTATCAGAATTCGACGAATGTCGACTCGACCAAATACCCCGAGCACAAAATATTGAAGCAGGCGGTCTCGCCAAGCTAGCAGCAGCAACTAAAAACATCACCAAGGAGAACGTGGTCAACCTCCTCCACTCGTCAATAGACCAAATCGAGGCACATTCTATAAATTTAGCTTGGGACTGGCATAATCGCATCATATCATATCTGCATGAGGGAACACACCCACAAGATAAAAAGAAGCCAAAAAGCTCTGACTATAAGCGGCTAGATATAGCCTCATAAACCATGACCTTTACAAAAGGACATTCGGCAGCCCTTTAGCCAAATGCCTTGGACCAAATCAGACAAGGCGTGTGCTCGAAGAGGTACACGAAGGCCACTACGGTGCCCATATAGGCAACCGGCCCCTTGTTAGGTGTTTTATTCGTGCAGGATACTATTGGACCACTATGAAAAAAAGGCCACAAAGTACGTCAAAAAATGTGAGCAATGCCAGAAATACGCCCCTATGATATACCAGGTGGGGGAACTCCTGCATTCCGTCACTTCTCCATGGCCATTTATAAAATGGGATATAGATATCGTCGGGCCCCTCCCAACAGGATGAGGTAAGATACTCTTCCTTTTGGTTTTAACTGATTATCTTTCCAAATGGGTGGAAGTAGGTGCGTTCGCTCAAATATGCGAATAAGAAGTCATCGCATTCATCTGGAAAAACATCATATGCCGTTTCGGCATCCCCAAAGAAATCAGTTGCGACAATAGACCCCAGTTCATCGGGGAAAAAATGACTGAGTTCTTCGAAAAATGGCACATCAAGCAGATACTCTCCACGCCATATTATCCTGCCGGCAACGGTCAAGCGGAATCCTCCAATAAAGCAATATTGAACATATTAAAGAAAAATCTTGAGGATGCCAAATGGCTATGGTTGGAACTGCTACTATAGATGCTATGGGCCTACCGCACAATGCCGAAAACTAGCACGGGTGAGACACCGTATTCATTGGTCTTCAACACTGACGCAGTCATACCCGTTGAGGTTGGGGAACCTAGCATGAGATACTCCAATGAGAGTGGACAAAGCAACGACGAAAGGAGATTAAGACCTGGATGAGGTCGAAGAAAGAAGGGATATGGCATACATAATGATGGTGGCACAAAAACAACAAGCAAAAAGTTACTATAACAAGAAGGCCAAAGTACGACCACTCAGAGTCGGGGACTACATGCTAAAAGCCAAAATGCAAGCAGCAAAATACCCGAATGAAGGGAAATTGGGAGCAAACTGGAACGGGCCATATAAAATCACAGCAACAGCAAGAAAAGGAGCATTACAATTAGAAACAATGGAAGGAAAACTACTACAAAATAACTGGAATGTCGCCCACCTCAAGTACTTCCACTTCTGAAAAGAGACACCGCCCAAGTCGTACTCTTTTTCCCTCGCCCGAGTTTTGTCCCAATCGTGTTTTCTTGGGGAGGCTTTTAATGAGGTGATGAGGGGGACATCTCGAGGTTCGAAGTATTGTTCATTGCCTTGCCTACTGATTACATCTCCAGGCTGAGCAATGAGCGGACTCGATATAAAGAATCTCCATTATATGTATGCAATCGACATGTACCGCCATTGTACGATCAAAGTCGACATGTATCTCTGACATATGAATAAAATCACTCCATTATGTACACAAAATCAACACGCGTCTCCAATGTATGAATAAAACCGGCATCTACGGCACTCCAACAAATAAAATAGAATGCCACCCTCATAATGGGATACTACTTCGGCACCAGCTCGAAAGTAACATCCCAATGGCTAAGGCCATCGTCGAAGAAAAGAGTTTGACTTCATTCAAATCACGATGGGATACTACTTCGGCACCAGCTCGAAAGTAACATCCCAATGGCCAAGGCCATCAAAGAAAAGAGTTCGACTTCATTCGAACCACGACGTGATACTACTTCGGCACCAGCTCGAAAGTAATATCCCAATGGCTAAGGCCATCGTTAAAGAAAAGAGTTCGACTTCATTCGAACCACGACGGGATACTACATCAGCATTAGCTCGAAAGTGACATCCCAATGGCCAAGGCCATCGTCAAAGAAAATAGTTCGACTTCACTCGAACCACAACGGGATAATACTCCGGCACCAGCTCGAAAGTAATATCCCTATGGCCAAGGTCGTTGCTAACAAAAAGAGTTCAACTAAACTGATAACACAACGGGTTTAACATTTGAACAAAGATTCAGAGTAACATGACTACGGAAAAAGAAGAAAGTTCGACCTCGATCGAATAATGACCGGTTAATATTTCGACGAAAGTTTGAAATAACACCCTTAAGGCCAAGAACCTTCACCGAAAAGAAGAAGTTCGAACTCGATCGAACAACGACAAGGTAATATCTTGACAAATATTCAAAATCACACCCTTGAGGCAAAAAGCCATTTCTGAAGAGAAAGTTTGAAATATTCCTAAGGCCAAGGGCCATCAGAAAATAGAAAGGGAAAGAAAGACTGGGTCTCACTACGGGATAATACTTCTACATAAGCCTGAAAGTAACATCCCTACGGTTAATGTCGTTATAAAAAAAAGAGTTCAAAACCATTCAGACTATGTTGGGATAGCATCTCAACACATATTCGAAAACACCATCCCACCAACGAAAGTCGTCATCAAGATCCCATTCAATTCGAATGGCATTAATTTCCCAAAGAATTAGGGAACTCGTCATGCGGGAATCTACTTCGCACCAAAGTCATGAAAAGCAAAACAGAGAAAAAGTACAAGGCATATAACAATGAAAATTCCTCTTTATATGATGTCACTGTGCAAATAGTCGCACATTACATACGGTTCGAACCAATAGTCTAAAAAAGGAGAGAAAAACAACGACAGCAAACAAAAAGGGGGGACAGAAAACAGATAAAGACATCAATTCTTTCACTCAGCATCATCATTGACATCCTCTTCACCACCATATCCAGGAAGTCTTCCCTCGCCATTTGCGCCCTCATCAGTTTCCGGCGTCACAGAGTCATATCTGCAATTAACACGAGCCTTTCGCACCTTCGCCCTTGCTCCTTCATATGCGGCCTCAGTAATATTGCCCGCCTCCCACAAACTCTTGAATATATCCTTCTGGGCTTCAGCATCAACCCAAAGCTCATGCAAGTGGTAGGGAACAGCGGCAGAGGAAGACTCGTTTGAGACAACAGTTGCTCTTTTTTGGCCACCAGAGCGGCGACCCGATCTCCCAAGGTCGATGCTTCCCGGTAGATCTCACCAATGTGTTCCTCAAGCCTCGACTCCATTAGCATGGTCGTCGCCCTCTCCGATTCCTACTTGGATTAGAGGATGTGGATAGTTTTCCTCAGGGCCACCGCCCTTGCCGAAGACGAAGACCATGCACTCTCGATGCTCTCCAATCCGGTTCACTCTCGATGCTCTCCAATCCGGCAACCTTTCTCTCCAACTCAGCCAATTTTCCCATCCACTCTGCGCTCATCGCCTCGACCTGGATAAGGTTCTGATCCATCTCAGACTGCATTGACCTCAGTTTTCCCTGAAGATAGTCACACTCTACGGCCACCCCTTTCCTAACTCAAGCTCTTCATCCTTCGCACGAAGTTGCTCCGCAAGCATACTACTTCTGTAAATGGCCTCCATTAATTGATGGTCCCTCTTCTCCAATTCCTCGCCAAGGGATCGAGCACCAGGATTCTCCTTCAGCCGTTCGTGCATCTCACGACACTTATTGCGATAGCTCCAATATTTCTCCAACGCCTTATGGAAAATCTTAGTCCGAGTGTCAGCCCTACGAGCTCTCTCAATCTCCAACATGTACGTCTGAAAAACAAAAAGATGGGTCAAGACCATATCGTCCAGAAAAATAAAAGAAACATGAAAGAAAGACGAAACGTATCCTCAGGCCCATAGCGGCCACTTCATGCATCAAGTCGATATCAGGAATGTTTGGAAGAGCCTCATTCTCGGCAGCGGAACACAAAAGGTTGAATTGCAGCACTAGATCCTCCATGTCCCCCAGGAGATTAATATCTGATGGGATCTCAAGAATACGGGATAGGCCTCTTGCATGAAACACCGAGTGGGTAATACCCTCTTCAAACATCCTAACATCATCAGGATCAAGGTCCGACTCGGATTTGTAGTCGTCGACTACTATGCCCTTTCCCCTTTCAGTAGCCGAGGAGGAAGCATGACCAGGTAGTGAGGACGAAGGCCCGTCCGGAACGACAACATCGGCCTCAGAAATATGACCCCCCATCACGGCAGGTTGCTGATCAATGACAGTGGCAAGAATCTCCATCGACGAGGCAGATATAACAGCTGGCTCCGTTTTTGTAGGCGGAATGGTATCAACCCCATCCCCAAATCTCGTTAAGGGAGAATCTTTGTCCAGATGTATCATAGCCGGAGGTATTGTCCCAGACTCCACTCGCCACCTCTTGGATGGACCCTCTCCTTCCTCAACACGAGAATATTCACCCGTCGGATGAGCGTCATGGGTCGGAGCCTCAGTTTGAGGGGTGGCCTCCATAGGTAAGACCGCAGCCATAGACTCGACTGAAGCAGCCCTTGATAAAAGTTGAGCAGTACATACTGCAGTAGGGCGAGCAGGCGATGCAGGTTGATGAAAAGCCAATGGAGGAGCCCTCTCCCTTCGCACTCTCCTTGACATCGACGAATAGCACATAAGAAACCAAGTAAAAAGAGAAAAAGGAGAAGTAGTGAACGGAAACGACATCTCACCTGTAAGGGGCTTACGTCCATATTTTTCATAGAAGGTCGACCATGTGCGGACCCTTGCCGTATGAGGAAGGATGGCACTCACCCACTTGTGGATGCCTTCAACAGATGGAGGGGGTAGTTTTGCAGCTACAAAAATAGAACAAGGTTTTAGCACAACAAAAACATACGTGCAAAGTTCCACTTCTCAAGGAACCACGTAGGATCCTCCACAAGGTGCTCGGTTCGCACATAGAAATAATTCTCGTAGAATCAATGGTTAGCCATGTCGTCTATCTTCACCATGGCGCATGTTAATCATCATGTCGCGAATAAGCTGAAGGGCAAAGATATTGAGCATATGCCCTAAAGTAATCTCACGACCAGCGAGCTCGGCAAACTTGAGCAATATAAGGAACAACTTATATAGGTACGACGAAAGTTGAGCGGGGCATACCTCGTAAAAGCGGTAGAAATCTACCACCAGGAGAGGGAGAGGAAGCGTGTATCCAATAAAAAAGGGGTAGGCATTGAACACGTAGTACCCTGGGTGGTCAAAATGTACCATGTCGTCCCTTACCGTCGACAGTATTTTGATGTAGCGAGGAATTCCCCACTTGGACTTCAATTCTGCGATCTCCTCCTCTTTTATAACAGAGTGAACAGGTTCTAGCTCCTCCCCAGTGGGACTACAAAAGTCGGTCCATGCTTTCCCGAGGCGAGGCAAGATCTCGGCTACCGACGGGACCTCCTCATCCTCTATCACTTGTGATGACCTTTTAGGTCATCACTTGTTTTTAAAATGAATTTTGTGTTCCGGGGCCTTAAAAACCTCTTTCTGTCTCACCTCAATTTGCATGTGCAATTCGGGCGCGTAGCCAAAAGGCCAATATGTGAAAATCTGTGAAAAATGATAAATTTTGACTATAAAATGAATTAAGTTGACTTCAGTCAACATTTTAAGTAAATGGACCCAGACCCATGATTTGATGGTCTCGGAGGGTCCGTAGGAAAATATAGGACTTAGGCGTATGCCCGGAATTGAATTCCGAGGTCCCAAGCTCGAGAAATAAATTTTTAAAGAAAATTATTTTCTGAAATTATTTATGAGATTTGGAAATGAATTGTGATTAGAACTTGATGGTATCGGGGCCGTATTTTGGTTACGGCGCCCGGTACATGTCTTATATGTGATTTAAGATAAGTTTGTGAAATTCGGTAAGAAACGGACTTGAAACAAAGTGAATTGGATCGTTTTTGAAAAAAATTGAAAGTTTGAAGTTCTTAAGAAAATTTCATGATTTTAATGCTAAATTCATAGTTGTTGATGTTATTTTAGTGATTTGAATGCACGGGCGAGTCCATATGATGTTTTTAGGTTGGTGTGCATGTTTGGTTTTTATCCCCGAGGGCTCGGGTGAGTTTTGGATAGGCCACAGAGTGAAATTTTAACTTAGGGAATTGCTGGTATGCTTCAGGCCAACAGGCTTCGCATTTGCGAAGCCTGTCTCGCAAATACGAGCAATGTATCGCAAATGCGAGAGGTGGCATGGGCTGCCTTCTTCGCAAATGTGAAGTGTCTGTCGCAAATGCGGCATCTGCCTGGAATCCCACTTAGTCGCAAATGCGAGACCTTTGTTGCGAACCCTGTTCGAAATTCCCATACCTGCAACCTGCAATTTTTATACTTTGCCGAAAATCAACCATTTTTCATACTCTTTCAAAACCAAAACTCCCTAGGGCGATTTTTCAAGAACAACTTTTCCTCCAAATCGATTGTAAGTCAATTTTAACTCGTTTTATTCAATAATTAACATCTTTTAACATGATTTCAACTCAAAATGAATGATTTTCCTGGGGGAAATTGGGTGTTTTGGGTAGAACCTAGGTTTTTCAAAAATTGGGGATTTGGACCTCGATTTGAGGTCCGATTTCAAAACAAATTATATATTTGGGTTTGTGGGGTAATGGATAATCTGGTTTTGGTTCGAACCTCGGGTTTTGACCATGTGGGCCCGGGGGCAATTTTTGACTTTTTGGGTAAAACTTTGGAAAATTCATTTTCATGCATTGGAGTTGATTCATTTAGCATTTATTGATGCAATTAAGTAACTTGTGGCTAGATACGAGCGAATTGGTGGTGAAATCAAGGGGTAAAGCGATAATTGAGACGTGAATTGTGTTCGTGGCATCAAGATAAGTATTTGGTCTAACCTTAGCTTGAGGGATTATGAGTCGAGTACTATTTGCTATGTGATAATTGTTGAGTATGACATATAGGCATGGTGACGAGTATCTATACGTTGGAGTCAAACATGCCCGTGAGTCTTATATTGTGATTATCATGACTTCATTGTATTATTCATGCTTTGGTGATGATTTCTATTTGTTGTGAAAAGATTGTGGAAGGAATTGTGACCTTTGAATATTGAGAAGCGTTGGCTCAAGTTGTATAACGAATTGTGAAAGTATAAGTGGTAATTGAACCCTTTAGAGCATTGGCTCAAGTGAGTTGTGAAGTAAAAGTGAAAAAAGGAGAAAAGAATCAATATATTGTCTCCTTTTCCGGGATATTGTGGTTATTTTGATGTTGTCCTTTGACGGGACTTGTTGTTGAACTATTGTTCCCTTGCCGGGATTCTTATTGTAATTTCATTTATTCTCTTGCCCTCTTGTTTGTGATTGTTGTTTGGGTGAGGAAGAGTATTAAAGCATGAAGGGCGATGTCGTGTATTGTTTTTGTGAGGAAAGACTGTTAAAGCACGAAGGGTGATGACGTGCCACACGATGTACCATTCTGTGCCGATTATATTGATTATAAGGTGAGGATGAGAGTAAAAGCACGAAGGGTGATACCGTGTACATTTTCATTACTTTATTGCTTTGGTGAAGACGAATGTAAAAACACGAAGAGTGATGTCGTGCACTTATTGATTTCTTATTCTCTGTTGATATTTGAGATACGATGTTTCTTTCAATTACTTGTTGTCTTTCTATTCTAAATTGATATCTCCCCCGCAGCATGCTACTCCTCCCATACTTGACTGTTTATTTATGTTTTTCTTTTTTGTTGTATATAGTTGAATTGCACAGGTTTGTTTGGTAGTCTGGTCCTAGCCTCGTCACTACTTAGCCGAGGTTAGGCTAGGCATTTACAGCACATGGGGTCGGTTGTGCTAAACTACAGTCTGCACTATGTGCAGATCTCAGAGCAGATTTTGGACCGTAGATTGGGTGGCTACCTTTAGTCCACGTGGAGTTCCAAGGTAGACCTGCAGGTGTCCGTAGGCCCTGGCGTCTCCCTCTATCCCTTTATTCCTGTTTCATTTCCTTAGTTCAGAGATAGTGTATCGTTTATTTTCAGACTTTGTATGTAGCACTCTTAGATCCTCTGTGGTACTGTGACACCAGTTCTGGGTAGTTAAGGCTTAAACAGTTGTATTAGATTCATATTCTAGATGGTTTACTACATTTCTTCCGCTTGTTGAAATTTCTTTTGTTTACACGTTATTGCTTTATAATTGTTAAAATGTATAAAATGGTTAAAGAAGTAATTTGGTCAAGTAATTGGCTTGCCTAACTCATATTAGTAGGAGCCATCACGACTCTCGAGGGTGGGAAATCTAGGTCGTGATAAGTTGGTATCAGAGCTCTAGGTTACATAGGTCTCACAATTCACAGACAAGCTTAGTAGAGTCTGAAGGGTCGGTATGGAGAAGTCTGTACTTATCCCCCAAAGGCTACAGAGTTAGGAAAAGTTTCACTTCCATTCTTCTCTGTCGTGCGATTTTGTTCTATCACTGCTAAATTGAAACATCTACTCTTGTCCTTTCATGAATGGTGAATTCACGTACCGCTTCTTCAGCCAAACAACAACACAAACCGATGATGGAGCAGCTATGTATACCGATGCTTTGTGGAGATTGGATAGGTTCACCAAGCTCTTCACTACTACTTTCAGTGGTGCATCTTCTGAGGATCCCCAGGATTATCTCGACAGCTGTCATGAGGTTCTTAGGAACATGGGGATAGTGGAGACCAATGGGGTCGATTTTGCTACTTTTCGCTTGTCTGGATCTGCCAAGACTTGGTAGAGAGATTATTGCTTGGCTAGACCAGCCGGATCGTCAGCCTTGACTTGGGAGCAGTTTACTCAGCTATTTCTGGAGAAGTTTCTCCCTATCACTTAGAGAGAGGCCTATCAGAGGTAGTTTGAGCGTCTCCAGCAGGGTTCTATGACTGTTACTCAGTACGAGACCAGATTCATCGACTTGGCTCGTCATGCTCTTATCATACTCCCACCGAGAGAGAGAGGGTGAGGAGGTTCATTAAGGGACTTATTCAGCCGATTCGACTTTAGATGGCTAAGGAGACATGGAGCGAGATTTCTTTTCAGGAGGAGGCCAATGTGGCCAGGAGAGTTGAGATGGTTCTATCACAGGGAGGTGGTCAGGGGTCTGACAAGAGGCGTCGTCATTCAGGCCGATTTAGTGGTACCTTGTCTAGAGGGAAAGATACGTACGGTAGAGGCCATCCTCCTATGCCTTTCAGTCAGCACTTCAGGTTTCTCACGGTGCTTCCGGTGGCCGTGGTTCTTAGATGCAGTATTCTGATCAACAGTCCTACAGTGCACTGCCAGCTCCTATCAGTGCACCACCGCTCCAGAGTTTTCAGGGTGGTCATTCTGGTCATCAGGGTCAGTAGTCTTAGTAGCCAAGGGCTTGTTACACTTGTGGTAATATGGGTCACATTGCTAGGTTTTGCCCTCGAGCACCGAGCAGCTCTTAGCATCAGGGTTCCCGTGCCATAGTTCAGGCACCGAGTGTTTCACAGCCAGCCTAGCCAGCTAAAGGTGGGGGTAGATGTGTTAGAGGTAGAGGTAGAGGTATTAGAGGTAGAGCTCAGGCCTCTAGAGGTGGAGGCCCACCAGCAGCAGTCCATCCCAGAGATGTAGTTCAGGGTGGTGCGGCCCAGCCCCGATATTATGCTCTTCCATCCAGGCCCGAGGCGGAGGCTTCCGATGCAGTTATCACAGGCACTACTCTGGTTTATAGCAGAGATGCTTCAGTTTTATTTGATCCAGGATCTACGTACTCCTATGTGTCATCTTATTTTGCACCGTATCTGGTCATGCCTAGTGATTCTTTGAGTGCTCATGTTTATGTGTCTACACCGGCGGGTGATTCTATTATGGTATATCGAGTCCATCGTTCTTGTATAGTTGTGATTGGGGGTCTTGAGACTCGTGTAGATTTGCTCCTTCTGGACATGGTTGAATTCGATGACATATTGGGGATGGACTGGTTATCACCTTATCACGCTATCTTGGATTGTCATGCCAAGACTGTGACCTTAGCCTTGTCGGGTTTACCTCGTTTAGAATGGAGAGGGACTCCTGGTCATTCTACCCACAGTGTTATCTCTTATATGAAGGCTCATCATATGGCTGAGAAGGGGTGTTTGGCCTATGCTCGTGATTCTAGTGCTGAGGTTCCTTCTATTGATTCTGTGACCATTGTTCATGAGTTTCCTGAGGTATTCCCTTCAAACCTGTCGGGTATGCTGCCCGACAGGGATATTGACTTTTGCATTGATTTGGCTCTAGGCACTCAGCCCATTTCTATCCCGCCGTATCGTATGGCCCTACCTAAGTTGAAAGAGTTGAAGTTGGAAGACTTGCTTGAAAAAGGTTCCTAGTGTTTCGCCTTGGGGTGCGCCAGTGTTGTTTGTTAAGAAGAATGACGGATCGATGAGAATGTGTATTGATTACTGGCTGTTGAACAAGGTTACAATCAAGAATAAGTATCTATTGCTGAGTATTGATGACTTGTTTGATCAGCTTTAGGGTGCCAAGGTATTTTCGAAGATTGACTTGAGATCTGGCTACCATAAGTTGAGGATTAGGGCATCTGATGTCCCTAAGACAGATTTTCGCACTCGATACGGGCATTATGAGTTCTTGGTTATGTCATTTGGGTTGACAAATGCCCCAACAGCTTTTATGGAGTTGATGAACTGAGTGTTCAGGCCTTACTTGGATTTGTTCGTGATAGTCTTTATTGATGACATTTTGATCTATTTCCGTAGCTGGAGGAACACGAGCAGCATCTTAGAGTGGTTCTTCAGACTTTGAGGATAGTCAGTTGTATGCTAAGTTTTCGAACTGTGAATTCTGGTTGAGTTCAGTTGCATTCATAGGTCATGCTGCATCAGCAGAGGGTATTCAGGTTGATCCGAAAAAGATTGAGGCAATCAATAATTGGCCTAGACTAGCATTAGCTACATAGATTCGGAGTTTCTTAGGATTGCCAGGCTACTATCATCGGTTTGTGGAGGGTTTTCATTTATCGCAGCCCCAATGACCAGGTTGACCTAGAAGGGTGCCCAATTCAGTTGGTCGGACGAGTGTGAGGCGAGCTTTTAGAAGTTCAAGACCGCTTTGACTACGACACCAGTGTTGGTTTTGCCCACAGGTTCAGGGCCATATATAGTTTATTGTGATACATCTCGTATTTGACTTGGTACGTTGTTGATGCAGGATGGCAAGTTCATTGCCTATGCTTCACGGCAGTTGAAAATTCATGAGAAGAACTATCTGGTTCATGATTTGGAGTTGGCAGCCACTGCTCACGCGTTGAAGATTTGGAGGCATTATCTGTATGGCGTGGCATATAAGGTGTTCACGGATCACAAGAGTCTGCAGTATTTGTTCAAGCAAAAGGAGTTGAATTTAAGGTAGATGAGGTGGTTGGAGTTGTTGAAGTATAATGATATCACCATCTTATGTCATCCGGGGAAGGCCAATATGGTGGCCGATGCTTTGAGTAGGAAGTCAGCCAGTATGGGCAGTCTTGCTTATATTCCGGTCGGTGAGAGATCGCTTGCTTTGGATGTTCAGGCTTTGGCCAATCATTTCGTGAGGTTGGATATTTCTGAGCTCAGTCGTGTGTTAGCTTGCACAGTCACTCGTTCTTCATTATTGGAGTGCATCCGAGATCGGCAGTATGATGATCCTCATTTGTGTGTCCTTAGAGACACGGTGCAGCGCGGAGGTGCCAAGCAGGTTACCTTAGGTGATGATGGAGTTTTAAGAATGCAGGGTCGAGTTTGTGTGCCTAATGTATATGGTCTTTGAGAGTTTATTTTAGAGGAGGCTCATAGTTCCCGGTAATCTATTTATCCGGGCGTCGCTAAGATGTATCAGGATTTACAGCAGCATTATTGGTAGAGGAGAATGAAGAAGGATATCATTGCGTATGTGGCTCGGTATTTGAATTGTCAGCAGGTTAAGTACGAGCATCAGAGGCCTGGTGGTTTGTTTCAGAGGATTGAGCTTCCCGAGTAGAAGTGGGAGCTGATCACTATGGATTTTGTTGTTGGGATCCCGCAGACTAGGAGGAAGTTCGATGCAGTGTGGACTATTGTTGATAGGTTGACCAAGTTAGCGCATTTCAATCCTACGGTAGTCTCCTATTCTTCCGAGAGGTTAGCTGAGATCTATATTCGATGATTGTTCGCCTTTATGGTGTGCCCGTGTCTATCATTTCGGATCAAGGTATGCAGTTTACCTCACTTTTTTGGAGGGCAATTCAGCGAGAGTTGGGCACACAGGTCGAGTTGAGCACAATATTTCATCCTCAGACGGACGAGCAGTCCGAGCGAACTATTCAGATTTTAGACGATATTCTACGAGCTTATGTCATTGATTTTAGAGGCTTGTGGGATCAGTTTTTGCCTTTAGCAGAGTTTTCCTACAACAATAGCTATCAGTCGAGTATTCAGATGGCTCTGTATGAGGCTTTGTATGGTAGGTGGTGTCGGTCGCCGATTGTATGGTTTGAGCCACGAGAGGCTCAGTTGTTGGGTACGGATCTGGTTCAGGATGCCTTGGACAAGGTCAAGATTACTAAGGATAGGCTTCGTATAGCTCAATCAAGGCAAAAGAGTTATGCCGACCGCAAGGTTCGTGATTTGGCATTCATGGTCGGTGAGCAGGTATTGCTTCGAATGTCGCCTATGAAGGGCATGATGAGATTCGGGAAGAAGGGCACGCTTAGCCCTAGGTTCATTGGCCCGTTTGAGATTCTTGATCGAGCGGGAGAGGTGGCTTATAGACTTGCGTTACCGCCGAGCTTATCAGTCATGCATCCAGTGTTTCATGTGTCCATGCTTCGGAAATATCACGACGATCCATCCCACGTTCAGCACTGTCCAGTTGGACAATGACTTGTCTTATGAGGAGGAGCCAGTAGCTATTCTAGACCGGCAGGTTCATCAGTTGAGATCGAAGAGTTTTCCTTCTGTTCGTGTTCAGTGGAGAGGTCAGCCTGCTGAGGCATCGACCTGGGAGTCCGAGTCCGATATGCGGAGCCGTTATCCCCATATTTTCCTCGACTCAGGTACTTCCTTCTTATGTCCGTTCAAGGACGAACGATTGTTTTAGAGGTGGAGAATGTAAGGTCATCACTTTTTTTTAAAATGAATTCTGAGTTTCGAGGCCTTAAAACCTCTTTTTGTCTCACCTCGATTTGCGTGCGCAGTTCGGGCGCATAGCCGAAAAGCCAATATGTGAAAATCTATGAAAAATGATAAATTTTGACTATAAAATGAATTAAGTTGACTTCGGTCAACATTTCGAGTAAACGGACCCGTAATTTAACGGTCTTTGAGGGTCCGTAGAAAAATATGGGACTTGGGCGTATGCCCGGAATCGAATTCCGAGGTCCCAAGCCCGAGAAATAAATTATTAAAGAAAATTATTTTTTGAAATTATTTATGAGATTTGGAAATGAATTGTGATTAGAACTTGATGGTATCGGGTTCGTATTTTAGTTTCGGCGCCCGATACAGGTCTTATATGTGATTTAAGATAAGTCTGTGAAATTCGGTGAGAAACGGACTTGAAACAACGTGAATCGGATCGTTTTTGGAAAAAATTGAAAGTTTGAAGTTCTTAAGAAAATTTCATGATTTTAATGCTAAATTCATAGTTGTTGATGTTATTTTAGTGATTTGAATGCATGGGCGAGTCTGTATGATGTTTTTAGGTTGGTGTGCATGTTTGTCTTGGAGCCTCGATGGCTCTGGTGAGTTTTGGATAGGTCACAGAGTGGAATTTTAACTTAGGGAATTGTTGGTATGCTTCAGGCCTGCAGGCTTCGCATTTCTCGCAAATGCGAGCTCGAAAATGCGAGCAATGTATCGCAAATACGAGAGGTGGCCTGGGCTGCCTTCTTTGCAAATGCGAAGTGTCTGTCGCAAATGCGACATCTGCCTGGAACCCCTCTTAGTCGCAAATGCGAACATAGAAGAGGTCGGGGTTTGCAATTGCGAACCCTGTTCGCAATTCCCATACCTGCAACCTGCAATTTTTACACTTAGCCGAAAATCGAACATTTTTCATACTCTTTCAAAACAACAACTCCATAGGGCGATTTTTCAAGAACAACTTTTCCTCCAAATCGATTTTAAGTCAATTTTAACTCGTTTTCTTCAATCATTAACATCTTTTAACATGATTTCAACTCAAAATCAATGATTTTCTCGAGGGAAATTAGGTGTTTTAGGTAGAACCTAGGTTTTTCAAAATTGGGGATTTGGGCCTCGATTTAAGGTCCGATCTCAAAACAAATTATATATTTGGGTTCGTGGGGGAATGGGTAATCGAGTTTTGGTTTAAACCTCGGGTTTTGACTGTGTGGGCCCGGGGCGATTTTTTACTTTTTGGGTAAAACTTTGGAAAACTCATTTTCATGTATTGGAGTTGATTCATTTAGCTTTTATTGATGCAATTAAGTAACTTATGGCTAGATACGAGCAAATTGGTGGTGAAATCAAGGGGTAAAGCGATAATTAAGACGTGAATTGTGTTCATGGCATCGAGGTAAGTGTTTGGTCTAACCTTAGCTTGAAGGATTAGGAGTCGAGTCCTATTTGCTATGTGATAATTGTTGAGTACGACGTATAGGCATAGTGACGAGTATCTATAAGTTAGAGTCAAGCATATACGTGAGTCTTATATTATGATTATCATGACTTCGTTGTATTATTCATGCTTTGGTGATGATTTCTATTTGTTGTGAAAAGTTTGTGGAAGGAATTGTGATCTTTGAACATTGAGGAGCGTTGTCTCAAGTTGTATAACGAATTGTGAAAGTATAAGTGGTAATTGAACCCTTTGGAGCATTGGCTCAAGTGGTAAAGTGAGTTGTGAAGTAAAAGTGAAAAAAAAAGAGAAAAGAATCACTATATTGTCTCCCTTACCGGGATATTGTGGTTATTTTGATATTGTCCCTTGCCGGGACTTGTTGTTGAATTATTATTCTCTTGTCGGGACTCTTATTGTAATCTTATTTATTCCCTTGCCCTCTTATTTGTGATTGTTGTTTGGGTGCGAAAGAGTGTTAAAGCATGAAGGGTGATGTCGTGTATTGTTTTTGTGAGGAAAGAGTGTTAAAGCACGAAGGGTGATGTTGTGTCGCACGATGTACCATTCCGTGCCGATTATATTGATTATATGGTGAGGATGAGAGTAAAAGCACTAAAGGTGATGTCGTGTATATTTTCATTACTTGATTGCTTTGGCGAGGACGAGAGTAAAAGCACGAAGGTTGATGCCGTGCACTTATTGATTTCTAGTTCTATGTTGATATTTGAGATACGATGTTTCTTTCAATTACTTATTGTCTTTCCATTCTAAATTGATATATCCCTCGCAGCATGCTACCCCTCACATACTTGACTGTTTATTTCTGTTTTTCTTTTCTGTTGCATATAGTTGAATTGCACAGGTGTTTGGTAGTCTGGTCCTAGCCTCGTCACTACTTCGCCGAGGTTAGGCTAGGCACTTACCAGCACATGGGGTCAGTTGTGCTGATACTACACACTGCACTATGTGCAGATCCCGGAGCAACTTTTGGACCGTAGATTGGGTGGATACTTTCAGTCCACGCGGAGTTCCAAATTAGACCTGCAGGCGTCCGTAGGCCCTGGCGTCTCCCTCTATCCCTTTATTCCTGTTTTATTTCCTTAGTTCAGAGATAGTGTATCGTTTATTTTCAGACTTTGTATGTAGCACTCTTAGATCGGCTGTGCTACTGTGACACCAGTTCTGGGTGGTTAAGGCTTAAAAAGTTGTATTAGATTCATATTCCAGATGGTTTACTGCATTTCTTCCGCTTGTTGAAATTTCTGTTGTTTACACGTTATTGTTTTATAGTTGTTAAAAAGTATAAAATGGTTAAAGAAGTAATTTGCTCAAGTAATTGGCTTTCCTAGCTCACATTAGTAGGCGCCAACACAACTCCCGAGGGTGGGAAATCCTGGTCGTGACACCACTTGTGCTCCTCCGGTGGCCAGAACATCACTTTCCGGCACCAGAATTGTGACAGGGAGGTCAGCGCGAGAAGAACCACCAGTCATTGTGTCAATTTGGTAAAGCAAAAAGATAAAGAAAAGGGAGGATGAAAGTTTTCGATTAACTGGGGACAATTAAAAATTCAAAGTATCAGGAAGAAAGTATATTCGCAAAGTTCTTTCAAGTAAAGGGAAATGAAGTGTGTCAATCGAGTGATGAGTTCCTTTTATTTATAAGAGACATAAATCCCTCAAGCATGAAACCCAAGAGTCGCCAATCGAATCTAATAGGGCACGAAACATTTCAATTCCCTAGGAACATGTCATAATGGAGGCAACCACGAACAACGTTTCAATCCAAACGATGTTTCGGTTCCGAAACAGCCGTAACGGTCCAAGGATATCGAAAGAGCGTTGTTACCTCACTTGAGCCTAAGGATCATACCCAAGGGGTAGGTAGTCAGATTTCTCTCAGATATGCAACAATCATAGTCCGTCTGCCTGGCCCGACATGGGACAACCCCGACAGACGGAGGGACTAACTGTATTGGTCAAAATCTGACCGCTATAGTCGATCTGACCGACATCCCGTCCAAGCGGCAAGGCAGCGAAAGACGACATAGTTTATTCCAAAACCAGTACTCACAATACCCGTCAAGTTAGAAGAAACAACATCCAGGGGACGACAAAGGTAGATGTAGTATGAAAAAGCATCAAACCAAGTACATAGCAAAGACTCCATAACTATATATATGGGGGAAAACCTCTTGAAGAGGGGAGCCGGCTTCTCTCTCTCTCTCTTTCCTCTCCTTTGTAACCTTCCTTCCCAGTAGAAGGAAGAACAAAGTAATCTCCAAGAGAATATATAAAATGGTCTCCTTCACTGATTAGTAGGAAACAAAATAAAAAGTATCAATAAGATTGATTACCTCTACCCCATCTTATGCATTATTTTCCGTTTAGTTTATAGATCTGGAGTCTATTATATTTAACTAAGATTTACCCCTTCATTGTTTCTATTGATTTAATCGAAAAGGTTTCGATATCTTTTTGGTCAAACAGAATGTGGTATATAAATATACTCTCCACATGTAATGCGGTATAGTTAGATTTTTTTTCGGTTTAGTTTAATTAAATAAAAATCTACCGTAATTATCAGTACAATTATAGATTTATATAAAAAACTATAATTTTATTTAAAAAAATTGGTTCGGTACGATACGATTCGATCGATTTAGTCGATTTTTAAATATCTATTGCAACCTAGAAAAAGGAAACTAGTAATAGCCTAGCCAGCCAATTATCGTCTAACCTAACATCAGAAGAGCGTTTAATAGCGTTTTATCTTATCATCCCGTTACTCATCGTAAATTAAAACTCAAATTCATATTCATAGTAATATATAAGTTATATATCAATCAATTATACTCTAATCTCAAATTAGGATCAATTAAGTTATATACCTATTTTAACACTATTCAAATCCCTTGTGTTTTTTTAAGGTTACAAACTCACATTAATATTAACCAGATACTTTAGTTTGATCCTTAAATAACCTGATACTTTAGTAAAAAGATTTTTAGTTGGAGTGCATATAACAAAACCAAAGAATAAAGATAGAAAGGTGAGAAAATAAAATTAGGAATGGAGGTGAATATATATATATATATACTGGCCTTTGCACCATTTGAAGGAGTCCGGAACCCAATTGTGGTTCTTTTGGAATCAAAATACATAAATAGGTGGGGAAAAAAGAGGTGACATTTTTATATATAGCGCCACAATACTTGGCGTTATACAGTAATGTTAACTGTGTTGTTACTGTATAGCACCAAGTATTGTGGCGCTATACTGAAAAAGCTGACACGCCCAGATATAGCGCCACAATACCTGGCGTTATACATAAGTTTTATATATAGCGCCTGGTATTTTGGCGCTATACTCCTTTTTCCTGGCCCACCAATAATTCCTGACTTCAATAATTCAAAAGCGTATAGTGCCAACTTTTTGGGCGCTATATATATATAAAAACAAATCTCAGCTAATCATTTCCTATATAAAGAGGTTAGGATTGTATAGAAATTCATTCAAAAAAATTTTAACTCTTGTTGAAACATTTATTGTTGTTAAATTCTCCAACATTTTTTCATTATGTCTGAAGAGCGTAGAATAAGAGTTTCATTATATTGGGGGGTGAGATTGTGATGGAGAATAACTCCGTGGGCTATAGTTTACCTGTTCAGTGTCATGTTAAATTGCCACTTACAATAGAGTACGATAAATTGATATCGTTGTTATGCAAAAAAATGAGTGTAAGGAAACGTTCAGTGATACTTAAAGTAACCGGAAGATATCCGTATTCCGTCACTCCGCAAGGGGTTGCTTTTTACTCGGAGTTTAACATCGACGATGATGAAACTTTGAGTGATTTTTTGAGGACTCCAGACGAATGCCGGGAATTCTTTGTAATCATAATGTTGGAGATGTACGTGAAGGTCGAAGACGTTCCAAAAAATGAGGTTGTACGTAGTAGAGATAACCCCCAGTCATCGGGTGGTTATTCTGGAGCAGTTTTTGCCGGACAGGTTCCGGATGAAAGAGTTTTCCTTGATTTAAACTTATCACCGCCGGCGAATGAGCAGCGAGAAAATAATTTATACCCTGCTTTCCATAATTCACAAGACGAGTGGTAAACTTCAATTTTCATTTGTGTTAATTATGTATATTTTTGGTGTATTGAATTTGTATTAACTCTCATATATTTAATAGGGGGTACCGGCCGGATATGAATTTTACAAGTGGCCCATCCGGTAGTCATCACCTAATTGAAAACATCCATCATGGAATTTCATCACATTACGACTTATAAGTGAAGTGATATAGTCATATGGAAAGCATTTATTAATTTCAATAGCTTATATTTTTGTTGGTTGTGCAGTGAAAACGAACAAGTTGAACCACCCGTACTCACTCAATTGACCGAAAATGACGTATTACATCGGGATCTGGAAGATGCACAGAGTGAGGAACAGAACAGTGATTACGATAACAATGCCGATGAATCCGGAGACGAGACACCCTTTTTCGTGAGGATGGTGATGAGCAGGATGAGGAGGAAGGACCTGATTTGAAGAGAGACCCCCTAGACGAAGAGTGTACGAGTCCGAAGTGCCGTTTCATTCAAGGGAGATTCATTACATTGATAACTTGCCAACCGTGCCGGATGTGGAAGCTCTCACAAGGGATTTTGATGAAATCCGGACAGCAATGTGGGATGAGTCTAGACCAACGGTGCTTGCAAAGGGGATGCGTTTTCCTGATACAGCGCGCTTAAGCAGCACAACGTAAAAGAGTGTCATGAGATGCAGGTATGGGAGTCAAGTCCGATGGTATACAAGGTTGTTTGCCGCAGGTGGTTTTGGCCATGTAATTGGATGTTGCGTGCGACCAAGAAGAAGACAGGTATGTGGAAAGTGGGTAAATACATTCCCACCCACACATGCGAAATGAACACATTCAACGGGAATCACTTCAACTTGGATATTGACTTGATTTCTCTTGTACTTATTCCGCACCTCGAAGCATCCATAAGGTATACAATCAAAAAGTGCATTACATCAGTCCACCAGGAATATGGCCACACCATTACGAAAATAAAGGCATTTCTCGGGCGCAAACGAGCGTTTAAAATTGTCTACGGTAATTGGGATAAGTCATTTGCATCTCTGCCAAAGCACATGGTTGCACTGCAGCACTTTAACCTCGGGACAGTTGTTGAATGGAAGCTTGAGCAGAGTCCGGGAATACCAGAATACATATTCAATTACGTGTACTGGGCGTTTAAGCCAGCAATTGATGGTTTTTCGCATTGCCGGACCGTAATATCCATAGACAGAACTCATGTCTATGGAAAGTACGATATCAAGCTATTCATAGTTATGGCAGTGGATGCTAATGGACAGATATTTCCTCTAGCTTTTGCTGTTTGTCCCAATGAAAGCACAGAGACGTGGACGCTATTTTTGAACCACCTGAAAGAGCACGTTGTCAAACAGCGTTCAGGTATTTGTCTAATATCTGATCGGCATGGTGGTATATTAAGTTCTGTGGAGAACTTGCCTACATAGCAAGATCCTTATGCATACCCCATTACTGTGTGAGGCACTTTAAGGCCAATTTCCAGAAGGCACATCCCAACAAGGATCTACATGATTTAATGTGGATGGCAGCAACAGACCACCACCAGCATAAATTTCGGAGGCATATGGATTCTATCAGGCAAGAAGACGAGGCAGCCTATCGTTGGTTAATGCGACATGACCCTGAAAAGTAGGCGTTGCATGCGGATAGTGGCAGACGATGGGGAATTCTTACTACAAACGTGTCAAGAGTCATTCAACGGGTTATTGAAGTCTGCAAGAGGATTGCCCGTCACAGCCATGGTGCGGATGTCATTCAAGCAGATGGCGGAGAGGTTTGTTGAACGGTCTGCAGCTGCAACGGAATTGATGGAGAGGGGTGTTGAATTTATGCCAGTGCCTATGAAGAGATTTGAGAAATATAGACTGCGAGCACATTGACATTCATTTTTGCAGTATGATAACGAAAGAGGTGTTTTTGAAATTGCACCGCTATCCATAATAATCGGGGTAATAATGTACATACCCTAAATGAATCTGCAAAGTTATGCTCTTGTGGGAAATGGTCCATCTACCACACGCCTTGCTCACATGCCATCAAGTGTTTTCAACGTGTTGGTTATGCAGAGACCAACTATGTTGATCAACAATATAGTGTTTCAGCCAGTGGGTCTTGAGCATTATTGGCCTCCGCAACCATTTAAAATGGTGTGTAACAAATCCTATTTGCATAAAAGACAGGTGCATAAGAGAACGCGTATATAGAACCAAATTGATGTTAGTGATACCGTTTATGCACGCAAATGTGGTATATGCTCGCAAACAGGACACGGCCGTCGTAAATATCCTTCAGCTGGCTTGGGTGGCAAAACTAATCAAGTTCATGGTGGGTGTTCTTCTAGTGTACCTAACTACCCATGAGTTGATGTTGTAATAATTAGTTGTTATGTCTATGTTGCAAGATTTATGAAATAAAATTATGCTTGTTAATTATGATTTGTACTTTCCCATTTTACATATTTAAATAATAATTTAATAAAATTATCTGTATATTTATTATGTGTGTGTTGTCTTGTCGAACTGAAAAGCTGACCAGCTGACATAAAGTTGTCTTGTCAACATCATGATATTTAACACGCAAAATATAGCGTCATTAGATAGTACGTTATGTGTGTGTTGTGTTGTCGAACTGAAAAGCTGACCAGTTGACATAAAGTTGTCTTGTCAACATATTGATATTTAACACGCAAAATATAGCGCCATTAGATAGTACGTTATGTGTGTGTTGTCTTGTCGAACTGAAAAAGCTGACCAGTTGACATAAAGTTGTCTTGTCAACATCATGATATTTAACACGCAAAATATAGCGTCATTAGATAGTACGTTATGTGTGTGTTGTATCACCTATAAACAACGAGCTCATTGTAGTTATTTTGTGTGCTCAAAATTTACTAAAAGCAAATATTTCATTAAAAGTAAGTTTTTTTTTACTAAAAGCAAATATTTCACAAATGGCTCAACCTCTTCGTCCACCAAAGTGCAACTGTGGAAAAGCATGCTTGATGCAAAATTGTTGGGACGGTGGTGAAGTTGGATGCCGCTACTGGAACTGTATGAACCAGCTTTACAAGGTTCCCGGCGAACCTATTTGTGATTTTGAGGAATGGGTTGATGAACCATGTTATCAGGAATATTACAGAGAACAACTGCAGTTTCTTCATAATATGTGTTTAAGACAACGGGAATATGAAAAAGAAAGCAATAAAATTATTGCAGACTTGAGGGCGAAACTGAAGGAGGTGAGAGAAGAAAAATGGAAAACACAATGGAATTGTGAAGCACAAAAGGAACGTAAAAAAATATAAACTAGAACTTGCAGAGGTGAAGGCGAAACTGAAAGAGGTAGAAGAAGAAAAAGAACAACTAGAAGAACGATTTAAGTGGTTGGAGCGGAGAATAAATGCCAACCAGGGCTAAACATTGGCATGTATGTATTTAGTGTATTTTTCATATTTCATGTATTTTTATTATGTTGGCCTGCTATGTTTGTGTTTGTGCTTGTGTTTGTGCTGTAGTAATGTTTTCCTTGTTTGTTGTACTAAATTTTATTTTACTTGAAGTAGAAGTTAAGTTTAAGTGCTTGTGTTGTACTAAATGTTAATGTATACAAAAATATTGTTTACACCATGTCAATGTGTCCCACATCCGGAGTGTATCAATGCAGCCGCTAGCTTGAGGCGCATCCCCTCCCCCCCCCCCCCGGGTACGCTATCAGGATCATCATTGTCACACCTCGCCCGCAGGGGCGCAGAGGGAGTTTTTCCAATTAAAGAAAAATCGAAACGGGATTTGTTTATTTATTTCAGAGTCGCCACTTGGGAAATTTAGGGTGTCCCAAGTCACCAGTTTAATCCCGAATCGAGGAAAAGATTGACTCTGCATTATAGTCCGCGAACCAGAAATCCGAGTAAGGAATTCTGTTAACTCGGGAGAAGGTGTTAGGCATTCTCGAGTTCCGTGGTTCTAGCATGATCGCTCAACTATCATATTCGGCTTATTTATCTGATTTTTATACATGTTGAACCTATGTGCAAATTTTAATTTTTTACCGCTTTTATTATTATTATTTTTAACGAGAATTGCAACGTAGTAAAAATACATCTCGAACAACGTCACATCAATGCACCCGTGGTTATTGATACATTTCGACTCCGTTGAGATTTGGATTTGGGTCAAATAAATGTGCACTCGAGTTTAAGAAAGTAAATTATTAAAAGCGCGTCTAAAACAATCTAGCGTTTTATTAACTTTGAGGAAAGCCACGAAATTCACTAAAGGGCGCGTCCCGAGGTCTAACATTTTTAAAGAAGTAGTTAAAGAGGGCCACACAATTTGTGATTTTATTTAGCGCGGTACGCCTCATTTATTTTAAGGACATTCTAAAGCAAGCTATTATTTTCTTTTGAATTTGTCTCTGAAACCTAACTAATTAACTAGCATATGTGAAAGGCCCAAAATCCTTATGAATCAGTTTCAAACCAATTAAGCCCAATAACTTAGTAAGTGAAGGCAGAACATTTTCAGCAAATTATTCATAACAGCCCAGATTTCATTTATAAAGGGCTGGATAGTTTGGACTTATGACGAGCCCAAAAATACGACGTCGGTTTTAATTTCGAGGCCTGCCGATGCCTTAGACCCAGATATCTTCTTAATTCAAATCGAACATTGATTCTTAGCCAATAGATCAGTCAGACCATTCAATTCATTTAAAATATTTTTACATGGATAGTTGCTTAAGTAACCTTAATAACTAGTTAATTCCACCTAAAACTCCTCAAACAAGTTTAACCGCGGCTAGAAGTGAGACAGTTTTTCAACAGGCAAAGACTGTCTATTACTTGTGAGTTCAAAGTAGAGCAATGTCTTTTAATACCTCTAGTAAGACTAAACTAACATCATTAACTCAAAAACGTGTTCTGATCGTTAAGGTCCTAAGAGATCAAGTCTATGTCATTAATAGTGCACATATACGGTCGTACGAACCCAGCAGTCCAAGTTAAATTCAATCCTACTATGAAACTAATAAATCTGAATTGATTTATACTAATGCTGGCATTTCTTAGCTGCTTACAGTTGTTCGAATATTGAATTGCTAACTACAAGTTAAGATCTAAAGTCAACTTTTATATTTATGTTGTTGCTAATATCGACAGTTAAACTAATCATCCAATACAATTATGCTAAGCTACTGAATATTAGCATTCCAATACAAATTAATAGTCCAAACATTCCAGTTTTACTTCATTACAACGAAACATACAGAAATAAAAATCAAAAGTAGTCAATTCTATAATCAAACATGCTTCATTTTCGTTCCACTTCTCAACTTTCAATGTACATTATGATGAACACGAAAGTGTACCTGGGCTTGCAGTGAAACAAAGGAGAAGAAAGAGGTTAGTAATTTCACAGCAGTAGCAACAGGAATCAGCAATAGTTTTCAATGGGTATCAGCAGCCAGAACTCAAATAGCAACAACAAACCAGTCTCAACCCAGAAATGAACTCAACACACTCAAATTTAACCCCGGAATGAATTGTATAACAACAACAACAACAACAACAACAGCAGATACCCCAAACAGACCTGACTGTACCACACTACACTCGAAACTAAACCAGAAAAAAACTTTCTGAAGCTTTGACAACACTAAACCAGTCTGCCTTTCAAAAGAACTCTCAAAAGTGATCTCTGAAACTTGAAGCAAAGAATTTTAAAACTGTTTATGATTTTCAGGGAGCTCGGCCATTGGCTGAGATTTTGACAGGTTAGTTAAGGTAATGAAACAGTAAAAGCTCTCTCAACTCTCTTCATATTTTTTTTCTCTCTTCTCAGGTCTGCCCAAAAGAAAAGCCAGACCAAACTCAAAGAGGATCCCCCTAACTCTGTCTTAAGTCACTCTATCGTATACCCAAACACTGACCCTGCCAGCCTGTAAGAACACTAGGCAGAATTAAGAAACTAATTCTGCCCATGATACCTTTAGCACTCCACTAGAGTATGTTTTGTTCCCCACTAACCCTTTTCCTTTTCTTATTTAAATTCAAATAGGTATGGGCACCTATTTCTTAATCCATTTCCTTTAAACCTTCCCCTACCATTATGTTTTGTTCCCCATTAGCACTTAAATAATTCATTAGTTTAATGGTACTTTAGTACCCTACTGTCAGGCCATTCAACTTAAACCAATTTCAAACATTTTAAATCCCAAAATACCCTCCTAGAGTCCCAGAAATTACTGTCCTACCCAATCCCTTTTACCTCATCAGCTATAACCAATCTCCTTAATCAGATAACTAAACTGATTCCTAATTAATCACCAAACTATAGCAGCTATAACCAATTTAATTCAATTCACCTAGCAGTTTAAACTTAGAACTCAGATTAGATCAAATAGCAGACTGATGCAAAGTTGCTAAGATGCACATGTATATAGGAATAACTGACTGCATTCGCAATTCTAAATTAAACTTAGGCAAAATGAATGATCACTATAAATGTACTGAATCAACAAACAAACTGAACTCATATGCAAAATGATGAACAACAAAGAAAAGGGAACCAAACATCACATAAAATAAAGCAATTCGAACAAATAATAACAACACACTCATAGTTCTAAATTAGCCTTAAACACAAAATGTAGGGGCCCTGAGGATATACTGAATGGAACCCTGAGGCTAAGAACAAAACAGACGACACCAAACAACTTGACGAGAACTACTAAACTATATACATGAATGGGTCAATCGACGTGACCATTTAATGGATTCAGCATATGCCAATCGACCAAAAACTGGACCAGAAAAAAGGTCCGGAAGAGGAGGAGGATTAATTGACCTAAATGACGAACTAATCAGTCAGAAATAAAACAACAACAAAAGAAAAAGGCAAACAAAAAGAAATACCTCAAAACTTCAGACCAAACCCAATTCGTTTCAGTTTGAACTTTGTCTTAAAACTTTTGAAGCCAAAACAGACATTAATCGAGTGTTCTCGACTGAGAACACTCGACTAAAATCGGTTAAGACCTCAAACCTTTAACCTCGTACACAGTCTGAAGCTGGTTCCTCTAGGGTTTGCCTTCGATTTGAAATTCAAAAGGCTCTAACAAGATTTGGATAGAACCTGGGTGGGATTTGGGACGGGGGTATCTAGGTGGTTCAGTGGTGTAACTTTGGGACTGATTGGGTAGGTTTGAGGTTTAAGGTCTTGCCTTCGATCTGAGATTCGAAGTAGTCGGCCATGATTCAAGGGTGATGGTTAGAGAGGTTAGGTTGGGGAGGTCGAGGGGAAGCTGTGGTGTAATTTTGGTGATCATTGAACAAATTAGGGTTTGGTTCGATTCTTCGATCTAAGAATCGAATCGTTGGGTACTGATTCGAGGAAAGCTGATATGGGATTTGGAAAGAGGACGTTGTAGGGAGGCTATGGTGTAATTTTGGGGCTGTTTAGACCACCGGAACCGCCGTGAGGCAATTTCTGGTGGGCGGAGGGCAATGGTTGAAGGCGGCGGGTGTTGGGGCCTGTCTCTAGGTTAGAGACGAAGGCGAAGGGGGGGTATGGATTAGGGGGTGGGGTATGGTTTAGGAATATATAGTGGGGTGGGGATTTGATCTTGGTCGTTGGATCATTCACGATCAACGGCCTTAATCACTTCACTAAGGAGGAAAGATGTCGTTTGGAGTAGTACTGGGGCGGTCCGGGTATTGGAACGGGTATAGGGAATGGGTCAACACAGGTTATGGGAAGGGTGATCTGGACCGTTGGATTGGATGATTGAACGGTCGAGATTAATTGGCGATTAAACGGCGTCGTTTGGTATGGTCTCTTGGACTTGTCGGTTGGGCCTGGACATGGGGTGTGACATTGGGCCTGAACGTTTCCTTTTTAAAACTGGCCCAGTCCGATTTTTACCCTTCTTCTCTTGTTTCTTTTTTCCTTTTATTTTCTTTTTAATTCCTAATTGCCAAAAATTCCAAAATAAATTGTAAAGCCAAAATTAACTTAGAAAAATACTAATTAACCCTCAATGATAATTATCACACAAAATTAAATACAAAGATAATCACACAATTTGATATTAAACACCAAAAAATGCAAAGTACATATTTTTGTGATTTTCATGCTCGCAAATCCCAATATTGTTTAATTAATTCCTAATTGTAAAATTAAATCCTAAATGCACATGCAACACATATTTTTGTATTTTTCTTAATTAAAGTAGAAATAAAGATGCACAAACAAAATACAAATAAATCACAAACAACACCAAACCATTTTGTTCTAAATTTTTGGGAGTAGTTCTCGTAGGGCAAAAATCACGTGCTCACAGCTGCCCCTCTTTGTCTGGAAACACGAAGAGTTTCCGTGCAAAGATAAAGTGAGTGGATACGAGCGATTTTTGCCCGTTCGGCTACTCCGTGTAAAGCATTTTTTGAAAGATTTGACCGAACCTCTGCTTCAAAGGTTTCTTACATATCCCTGGCTAAAAGGGATTCAGGTCAATGTAGTTTGGGAAGTGTTGGTAGCTGGGACTACCATGAAGCTGTGGTTTTGTTGTCACTGCTATTGCTGCTGCTTCTATCTGCTTACTGACCTCCTTATTACACCATGCTAACAGAAAACAAGAAGCTAGACTAAACTTAGGAATTACAAAATCCTATCTAGATCTTCAACCGTGCTCTTGTGTCTCTTGTTGCTTTGATGTCTTGCCGACTGGTGTTTCCTCTGACATTTCTTTCTTTCTGTCTTGACTCATAATCTTCTCTTGATTGTCGAATTTGAACTGCTTATTTCCTTCTTGTGAGCTTCGAATTATTTTTCCTTCGAAGCTTGAATTGCCTTCTTCTGACTAGTGTTGCCTTCCTTCTGACTTCTGAACTTTAATTTATGTTGGGGATCTTTGTTGCAACCCTCCGCTCTCCGGGAGGGCTCCTGACTTCTGCTATGACTTAACAAGATAATACTTCCATTCTCCAAGCGGGCTCCTGACTTCAACAACTTCTTAAAATATAATACCTCCATTCTTCAGGCGAGCTCCTGACTTCAACAACTTCTTAAAATATAACACCTCCATTCTCCAGGCGGGCTCCTGACTTCAACAACTTCTTAAAAATATAACACCTCCATTCTCTAGGCGGGCTCTTGACGTCAATTATAACTTAAAGATATAACACCTCCATTCTCCAGGGGGGGCTCCTGACTTCAACAACTTCTTAAAACATAACACCTTCATTCTCCAGGCGGGCTCCTGACTTCAACTATAACTTAAAGATATAATACCTCCATTCTCCAGGCGGGCTCCTGACGTCAACAACTTCTTAAAACATAACACCTCCATTCTCCAAGCGGGCTCCTGACTTCAACAACTTCTTAAAAATATAACACCTCCATTCTCCAGGCGGGCTCCTGACTTCAACAACTTCTTAGAATATAACACCTCTATTCTCCAGGCGGGCTCCTGACTTCGACTACAACTTGAACGTATAACAACCTCTATTCTCCAGGTAGGCTCCTGACTTCAACAACTTCCTAAAAATATAACACCTCCATTATCCAGGCGGGCTCCTCACTTTAACAACTTCTTAATAATACGTTCTATTGTCGTTGTTCCTTCCTGCTCCCTGAACCATTTTCCTTCTGACTTGAATAATCTTCTTTCAGAACTGCTTCCCTCAAAACTTGGTGTTTCATTCCTCTAAAAACCGTTGGGGATAACGCCGGTGTTTCATTCAAAAATATGTTATTCTCCTCCTTCAAAGACTACTTCCCTTAAAGTTGGTGTTTTCCTTCCTCTGAAACTACTTCCCTTAAGACTTGTGTTATCTTCCCCCCTGACATTGCTTTCTTTAAAACTTATTTTGCCTTCTCCTGAAAACTGCTAGGGATACCGCTTTTCACCAAACTTGTGTTAGACTTCCAAAAAATTTTCGAAATGAAAGAAAAGTTTCTGCCCCAGTTTGACAATCTTTCTTGTAGCATGTCTTTCCATCATCAATAACATTTCCTATCCCTGTTTCAAATCAAAGAAAATTTGTTAGTTTAAAATGTGGGGGACGTTACTGCTGGGGATGGTTTTCCCTTTTCCTTTTTTCCATGCTCTGCGTTGTTCGACCATCTTGAAACTTGGCCGATAACTTTCGACCTTCTTGATGCTTCTGTTATTTGCCAACTTCTCAACCGTTGTTTTCCACTTTTACTCCATACTTTCCACTACATCTTATAGCAATCCATCATTTGGTCTTATAATGACGTCTTTCTTGTCCCGTCACATTATCTTCGGCCTGTCTTATCCCCATTTACCTTGCCTCATGTTGGCGACTGGTAGTTGGCTTTGAAAATCCTTCTTAAAAACAAACTACTATATATAAAAAAATCTTTAACCAGAAGAAATGAAAGATGATGACTTCCAAAGATAAAAAGAAAATTCTTTCTGAACAATTGTTTGAAGAGAAAATAACTTATCTGAATGGTATCCAATGGCCATGTCGTACATTTTTGGATTAATCAACCCAGTCTGTTTACATCCATCAATCTTTCTGATATCCTTACTTTGTATTTCAAAGGTCCCGCAACCCATCTTCTTTTGCCAAAACAACATCTTTATTCTTCTTGATGTCTCAACGGATCCTTTCTATCAAGCTTATCTCGTTTGCCCCCTTTTAATTCATTGTCGCCTTATAGTGCCCTTCGAGGGGTTTTCACTAATAAGACTTTCTCATTTCCATCAACTCATGTTGCCCTATGGTGCCTGTGAAGGTTTTCACCGATAAGACTCTCTCATTTTATTTCTCTCAACTTTCGTCACCCTATGGTGCCTGTGAAGGTTTTCACCAATAAGACTCTCTCATTTTATTTCTTTTCAGCTAGGGATTAAGGTGTTACTGGCAAGATTCTCTCATTTCATTTCTTTTCTGCTGGGGATTCTCTCATTTTATTTATTTTCTGCTGGGGACCAGAGTGTTACTCCAGACTTCTATTTGCCCGACTTGGCACTTCTCGGATACTAATCGGGAGGTTTTTTTGGACATCAATATGGGTTTCTGGTGTATGGCTAAAGAAAAATTTAAAATAATTTTGATGGGTAAAACATTACAACTCTTGGAATCAACTTTCTTTCCCCAAAATTATAAACACAACTTTCTGCCCCAGTTTTTCTTGCTTGGGGATTTTTGATTCTTATTACACTATGACCGAGCCGTGAGGCGCCTACGTATCCTTTTTGAGGAATTAGGTCAAACGTAGTTCCCAATTCCTTTGTTTTTCTTGTGACTTTTCTTTTGTATTTATTATCATTATTTTTCTTTTCTCCCTTTTCATTTTCATTACTGATTCCAAAAGAGGGGTATGAAAGAATAAATAAGGCTCAAAAGGGGAAGCAAATGTTGAAGTGTTTGGATGGAAGAACAAATTGCCTCCGCCATTTCATTCTCCGATACCATGCCAAATGCAAACAAACAACAATTACAATTAAAAGAAATCATACATAATATCTCTTAACTGCGTTAGAATTGATAGCCATGTCTATGCATTTTCCTTCGATATATGTTAGACATAAAGCACCATGGGACAATACTCTGGTTATAATGAATGGCCCTTTCCAATTCGGGGTGAACTTGCCTTTTGCCTCAGCCTGATGTGGAAGGATGCGTTTCAGCACTTGCTAGCCCGCTTCAAACTTCCGGAGACGCACTTTTTTGTTGTACACTCTTGCCATTCTCTTTTGATATAACTGACCATGACACACAGCTGCCAATCTTTTTTCATCAATCAAATTCAACTGCTCCAGACGAGTTTTGACCCACTCATCATCATCAATCTCAGCTTCAGCGACAATCCGAAGGGACGGGATTTCAACTTCCGCAGGTATTATGGCTTCAGTTCCATATACCAACAAATAAGGAGTTGCACCTACTGAAATACAGACAGTGGTGCGATATCCCAACAACGCAAAATGGTAATTTTTCATGCCATTGCCTCGAACCTTCTACCATTTTCCGAAGTATCTTCTTTATATTTTTGTTGGCTGCCTCAACTGCTCCATTTGCCTTGGGACGATATGGGGTGGAATTGCGGTGTGTAATCTTAAACTGTTGACATACCTCTTTCATCAAATTGCTGTTAAGATTAGCACCATTATCCGTGATGATCGCCTTCGGGATTCCCAATCGACAGATGATATTTGAGTGAACAAAATCGACCACTGCTTTCTTGGTCACAGACTTGAAAGTTTTGGCCTCAACCCATTTGGTGAAATAATCAATGGCTACCAGAATGAACCTATGCCCGTTGGATGCTGCTGGCTCAATTGGTCCAATGATATCCATGCCCCAAGCGACGAAGGGCCATGTCGCTGACATTGTGTGTAATTCCGATGACGGAGAATGAATCAAATCTATGTGTATCTGGCACTGATGACATTTGCGCACAAAACTAATACAATCTCGCTCCATGGTGAGCCAAAAATAACCTGCTCGGAGAATTTTCTTTGCCAGCTCATATGTGGTCCGCAGATTCCTAAATGTACTTCAGACATGACAGTCGCAGCTTGTTTAGCATCTATGCATCTTAACAATCCCAGGTCTGATGTTCTTTTATACAGAACTCCTCCACTCAAGAAAAATCCACTTGCCAACCGTCGAATTGTTCTCTTTTGATCCCTCGTGGCTTGTACTGGGTATATCCCCATTCTGATGCACTCTTTGATATCGTGAAACCGTGGTTCGCCATCTAGTTCTTCTTCAATCATGTTACAATAAGCATGCTGATCTCGGACTTGAATATGCAAAGGATCGACATAAGTTTTGTCCGGATGGTGCAGCATTGATGCTCGGGTAGCCAAAGCATCGGCGACCTCATTATGGACCCTTGGAATATGCCTGAACTCCACTAATCTAAACCGTTGACAAAGGTCATGCAAGCATTGTCGGTACGGTATGAGCTTCAGATCTCGAGTTTCCCATTCTCCTTGAATTTGGTGTACCAGAAGGTCCGAGTCTCCCAAGACCAAGACTTCCTGGACATCCATGTCCGAAGCTAACCTTAAACCCAAAATACATGCTTCGTACTCAGCCATATTGTTGGTACAATAAAAACGAAGTTGAGCCTTAATAGGATAGTGATGCCCTGTTTTAGAAATAAGCACAACTCCTATTCCGACTCCTTTCATGTTAGCAGCCCAATCAAAGAAAAGTATCTAGCTTGGTTTTTCGGCTTATTCTAGTTCATCAATATGCACTACCTCTTCGTCAGGAAAATAAGTCCTCAATGGCTCATACTCATCATCGACCGGGTTCTCGGCCAAATGGTCGGCCAATGCTTAGGCTTTCATCACAATCCGAGTCACATAGATTATGTCAAACTCTGTGAGCAAAATCTGTCATTTTGCAAGTCTTCCTGTCGGCATAGGCTTTTGAAAGATATACTTCAACGGATCCAAACGCGAAATGAGGTAAGTAGTGTAGGATGACAAACAATGTTTCAATTTCTGTGCCATCCAAGTTAGGGCGCAACATCTCTTTTCCAGGTGAGTGTACTTAACCTCATAAGTTGTGAACTTTTTGCTAAGATAATAGATGGCTTGTTCTTTCCTGCCAGTGACGTCATGCTGCCCCAGTACGCACCCAAATGTTTTCCAAGACTGTCAAGTAAGGAATCAAAGGTCTCCCTGGTTCCGGCGGAACCAGCACCGGTGGGTTTGTCAAGTAACCTTTTATCTTATCAAATGCTTCCTGAAACTCATCAGTCCACTTGATCGCAGCGTCCTTCCTCAACAACTTGAAAATAGGCTCACAAGTTGTCGTGAGCTGAGCAATAAACCTGCTGATGTAGTTCAGCCTTCCTAACAGACTCATCACTTCAGTCTTGTTCCTCGGAGGGGCAATTCTTGTATGGCTTTGATCTTTGATGGGTCCAACTCGATGCCTCGCCGACTGACTATGAATCCTAACAGCTTTCCGGATGGAACACCAAATGCACACTTGGCGCGGTTAAGCTTGAGGTTGTACCTGCGAAGCCTCTGGAAGAATTTCCTAAAATCCTCGATGTGGTCGGCCTGATGCTTTGATTTTATGATCATATCATCTACGTATACCTCAATCTCCTTGTGTATCATATCATGAAATACAGTAGGCATCGCTCTCATATAAGTTGCCCCAGCATTCTTCAACCCAAATGGCATTACTCGGTAGCAATAAGTTCCCCATGGTGTGATGAAGGCTATCTTTTCTGCATCTTCCTCATCCATTAGAACCTGATGATACCCGGCATAGAAACCCATAAAAGATCCAATCTCGCGCTTGGCACAATTATCAATCAAAATGTGGATATTGGGTAGAGGGAAGTTATCCTTCGGACTTGCTTTGTTGAGATTGCGGTAATTGACGCATACTCTGATCTTGACGTCCTTCTTCGGTACAGGCATGACATTAGCCAACCAGATAGGATATCGAGTGATCCGAATAACCGTTGCATCCAACTGCTTGGTAACTTCTTCTTTAATCTTCACACTCATATCAGTTTTGAATTTCCTCAGCTTTTGCTTGACGGGGGGAATGCCGGATCAGTGGGCAATCTGTGGACCACTAAATCAGTGCTTAAACCCGGCATGTCGTCATATGACCACGCAATAGCATCTTTGTACTCGATGAGTGCTTTGATTAACTCTTCCCGAATTTTTGGCTCGAGGTGGACACTTATTTTAGTCTCTCGGACGTTGTTTGTGTCCCCTAAATTGACGGCTTCTGTGTCATTCAAATTGGGTTTGGGTTTGGGTTTTTCTTCGAAGTGAACTAATTTCTTCGAAGGCTTCATCCTCATCATCATATTCTGATTCGTAATCGCAATCTACTTCTTGAACTATCATTTCGGAATCAGATTGATTTTTAGGATTGGGCTGAGGATTCCTTATGCACGCCATGTCATTAAGATCAGTATAAAGAGAACTGTACATAAAGAGAAAAGAAGAAAACAAAATTAAAATAAAATAAGGAATGAAGAAGAAACTTTTTTATTTTATTGAATTATGGGATAACAAGGTTTCACACTTTGATAAACACAACAAAAATAAAAGAAATCTGGACTACAACCCTGGAATAATCCAGAAAATAGGAAGGAAAATCAGAGCCAACTACCAAGACTCCCTCCGAATGGGAAAAGGAGTAACTATGTTGATTTCGGCGAATAATCTTTCAAAGCCTTCATTTAAGTCTCCATTTGCACCAATCAATGGCCCTGTAACCTTGGACAACCATTGCTTTTTTATGCTCGGCCTGACAAAAGATCTGGACAGGAGTGGGATTGGCTTGGGAAGGACCCAGACTCTTTTCTTCAACTTGCGGGTCTGTCTCACATCCGCCACTGTAGGCTTGAACCCCAGCCCAAAGGTATCCAGATTTTTGGGCAAAGAAACCGGTTGAACAACACCCTGAAGATCAGCCCCTAAACCTTTGCCTGGCACAAACCCGTTTTTCATCATCTTCGAGGCTACCATGACAGTTGCAGCTGCTATTTTGGGAAGTCGGATACTTTCACCCTCGGAAACTTTGTCCACTGAAACTGTATCGAAAACCTAGTAAACCCACGGCCCCTTTTCATCGTCAGTCTTTATGAAGGGTACGATGGCATCACTTACGGCGCTTGTATTGTCTTCCCCATGCACTACAATCTCTTGCCTATCCCATTCGAATTTGACCATCTGATGTAGTGTAGAAGGCACTGCTTTGGCAGCGTGGATCTAGGGTCGCCCCAACAGAAGATTATATTACACTGCCACATCCAACACTTGAAACTCCATAGTGAACTCGACTGGACCAATTGTTAATTCAAGTATGATGTCACCCACTGTGTCTGTACCACCTCCATCAAACCCTCGAACATAGATGTTGTTCTTGTGAATTCTGTCACCATCGACCTTTAGTTTGTTCAACGTGGTTAAAGGACAGATATTGGCACTGGACCCATTATCAATCAGTACTCGAGTGACTACCGAATCTTCACACTTCACGGTCAAATAGAGGGCTCTATTATGTTCTGTACACTCCACGGGCAACTCGTCGTCTGAAAAAGTGACCTTGTTGACCTCGAAAATCTTGTTTGCTATTTTCTCCAGATGGTTCACAGAGATCTTATCCGGAACATGGGCTTCGTTCAGAATTTTCATCAATACCCGGCGGTGCTCATCTGAATGGATCAACAAGGATAACAATGAGATCTGTGTCGGGGTCTTCCTCAACTGCTCCATAATGGAATAATCTTGCGCCTTCATTTTCTTTAAAAATTCTTCCGCCTCTTCCTCGGTAACTGTATTCTTTGTCGCTACTGGATTGTCCCTTCTTAACTCTGTGGGAGCAAAACACCTTCCCGAACGAGTTAGACCTTGGGCTTCACACACTTCTCCTTTGACTTCTTTCCCTTTGTAAATCACCGTCACCCGTTCATAATTCCAAAGAACAGCCTTGTTGTTGATCACTAGAAGCTGAGTTATCGGTTTTATAATAATAGGCTCTGTGTGAGCACCCTTCACGACCACAACAGGTTTACTTGTGACCCCCAGCACTACCACTTTAACTTTCTCTGGTTTCACTGCAACAATGATTGACGACCCTCTCTCGACCACCAGCTGGCTTATCATCTATCCCTTTCAACCGGACTACTGATTTCCCACTAGTTACTTTTTCCTTTGAGCTGGTTTCGCTGGAACGGATCATCATTATCGTCTATGAGGGCTTCCTGGGCTCCCCCTCTTTGTGTATCAACTCAATCATGTGTGTCTCATGGTGAGCTGGCAGTGGATTCTGATTAATATTTGGTGCTTCTAGGGCTTGAACCTCGATCCGATGAGTATCGATAAGCTCTTGCACAATTGTTTTCAGCTTCCAACATTTCTCTGTATCATGCCCTGGGGCCTCTGAACAGTACTCACAACTCACCGAGTAGATTTCTAGGGGGAGGATTTGACATTTTAGGCTCAATTGGATTCAACAAGCCCAACTGCCTCAATCTGTAGAAAAGACTGGTATATGATTCTCCCAGTGGAGTGAAAGTATTTTGCTTCTGTGCCCTCTCATTCTTGAGGGCTGGGTTTGGTCGGAAACCCATCCCGGGGGGATTTCTGTAGGCCCTTGGGGGTGGATATGTGTTTTGTATAGCTGGGTATGGATTTTGTGGAGTCGGCACACGCCATGGCGCGTGTGCCGGAGTTTGGGTATAGGTTTGTGCATGATGGACGGAAAAATGGGGATCTGGCGATGAGTAGTAATGTTGTGGAGGGCTATATGGAGTATGGGGGTAATTTTGGTGGTAGGGTAGTGGTTGGCTATAGTAGGGTGACAGGACTCTGGATCCGAACCAGGTTCCGGACTCAATAGTCGTGACATCTTCTTTTTTCCCGAGAACACCCCCAGTGTTGCTTTGAATGGCCTGGGTGGTTGACTTGATCACTGAATAACTCATGATCTTGTTGGACTTAAGCCCCTCCTCGACCATGCCTCCCATTTTTACAACCTCATTAAAAGATTTGCCAATTGCGGACACCAAATGACCAAAGTAAGTTGGCTCCAAAGCCTGTAAAAAGTAATCAACCATCTCGCTCTCTTTCATTGGGGATCTACCCTTGCTGCTTGCTCCCTCCACCGGAAACCATATTCTCTAAAGCTTTCACTATGCTTCTTATCTAGTTTAGTCAAAGATAGTCGGTCCGGAATGATCTCAAGATTATATTGAAAGTGACAAGCGAATGCTTGGGCCAGATCATCCCATGTGTACCACCTGCTATGATCTTGTCTGGTGTACCATTCTAACGCCGATCCACTTAAGCTTTGGCTGAAATACGCCATGAGTAATTCATCTCTTCCGCCCACTCCCCTAATCTTGCTACAAAAACCTCTCAGATGAGCCACCGGATCACCGTGTCCGTTGTACAAGTCGAACTTGGGCATTTTGAACCCTGACGGTAGTTCTACATTCAGGAATAAACACAGATCTTTGTAATACACACTTACATGACTTCCTAGCCCTCTCATATCCCTGAAGGATTGCTCTATGCTTTTCATTTTTCCGAACATCTCTTCCTGTTCAGGATTTCTGGCCGATTTTTCTGCTTTCCCTGGTAGGTCAGAAGGTGGATCATGTGGATAGGCTTCAGGCGCTTTGAAGGTAAGCTCCGGGGGATAATACTGGTTGTCTTGTGCTTGGAACACAGGTTCACTCGGGGATTTATGGAGTGCAGTTGGTGGAGGTGCCACAAAGACAGGGGTGATTGGTAGAGGAGGGTATGGAATTGATTTTGGTGGTGGAGCTTGTGGCGTATGAGAAGTAGTGCCATGGTAGTATTGATAAATGGGAAAACCTAGATCAGCGGCGGGATGATCCTGAGACTGGGTAAAAGCAGGGTTAGCAGGGTAAGCTAGCGGTGATTGCCCTTTGGACCAGGCCTGGTACATTTCGGCCATCTGTTGCTTAAGCTTGAGCATCTCTTCTTTCATTTTATAGACGTCCAACTCCTCTACCTCAACACTAGTGTCGACATCTGGAATAGACATGATTTTTGGTATTGGTCCATTTGATCTGGTCTGGTAATGATAATGTGCCAGTATCCTCTAAATAAACTAATTGTTTGAATTCTCTGGTAATCAACAAACTTGTTAGTTTTTAGAGTTTAACACATATGCAATTACACATTGGGATGCAATGCACCTAGGCAATTAACCATTTCTATCATGCATTTGCTTCGGTTGCGTGCGTCATTCCGGCCTCTCATAATTGTGCCCTTTTTTAAGCTTCCTTTATTCTATCCTTCTTTATTTATTTTTCATTTTCCCTTCTTTTTTTTTTCTTTTTAGTGGTGGTCGAATCCTATAGAGATTGCCTACGTATTATGTCCCCGCATGAATTAGACCGTGCGTAGTTCTGCCACATATAAGTGCAAAAAGCAAAGAGACAATTTTTGGAAATTTTTGATTTTTCATTAATAAACATTCTATTACAAATCAGACGCTTGTGGAAAGGAAAATAACAGCCTTGAAACCAAACCAAGTACGAACTCAATAACTTCGGATAGACTCTGATGCGAAAGAGAAAAAAAATAGACTCTAAAAGACAACAGACTCTAAGAAAAAGAAAATGCAGATTCGAACTACGAACACATTAAAGTTTTAAATTTGGGTGCCCGCGGGGTGTCATTCGGCCTTGCCGCGGGTTTAGGTGTAAGGTCCTTTTCTAGCTGTTCCAATTCATACATGATTTGCTTCACAAATATCATCACCGCCGAGAAGAAAGTAGTGTGGGTCATGTTTTCACACACCCAGCATTTCCTGGTAATAGCATGAGCAATAGTCAGAATCTTGTCCCTGGTTTGGTCTTTCTCTAGGAGTAGGCGTTTTATCTAATCCCCTCTAGCCTTCAAAACTCGAGAATCATGCAAATGTTGTTTCTGTAACTACTGTATTTCATCTTCCGTCGAGGCCATTAGATTATAGCAGTGTTTACTTTCGGTTTCAAAAGCCTTGGCTTGTTTAGCCGTCTTGCTCTCTAGGGTGGTCACCTTCCTTTTTAGACTGACAATGGTCTTTTCATAATCTTTCCTTGCCTGTTGTAAGTACTGTGTGCGCTCTTTCGTTCTCTTTGCCCATTGTGCCTGGAATTGTGCTATGGCATCCTCAGATTTCTTCAAATCATCCCGGCACTCACCGATTTCCTTTTTCAACCCTTTTATTAACCTCTCATCCGACCGACTCCTTTGTTGTTTGTCAGCATCTCTCCTCATTTGTCGGATTTGGGCTTTCAGCGCCTCATTTTCTTAGGCCAATTTGTTCTTTTCTCCCCGATCGGGTCAACTTGCAGACTATTTTCAAATTCCAGGTCTATAATCTGTTGCCTCAGCATGCCTATTTATGCCCTGTAACTCTCTTCTTTAGCCAACCAATCCCATTGTTCTTGTGACGCCTTGACAAACTCCTGGAGATGGGGTCTTTTAGCCGGCCTTTCGTGCTCAAGTTCTCTCCTGTACCAAGCAAGGTATCCTGGCGCCACTTCGCCTTTGGCCCGATCCTGCACACAAGTATCTGCTTTTAAATATTGGCATTCACTCCAAATCTGACGGACTCTTACTTCAGGAAACTGTCCGTCAGGGCTAATCTCAATTACTTGAGCACTAAGATCTTCCTCCTGTGGCACTGTTTGGCATCTCCCGAGTTGTCTCAAAACCCGATATGGCGTGTAAGGCTGAATGCTCTTGAGCCCCATCAATAGAAAGTGGGTCCTAGCTGCCGACATATATATGACTTCATCAACGGGCAACCATCCTAGCGTCCACTATATTTGGCTGGCAGTGAGGGTCCGAAAGAATGATGTTCACGCCATAACTCCTTCGGGTAGACTGACCCCCTTGATTCTTGTGTTGAACTCTTCTATGCAAATTTTCTTCGAGGAACCATAACTCAAGAGCTGGGAATGGTGGCAGAGATGCTCAGTCATCCATATTTGTAGCAACAAGTTACACTCCTCGAAAAAGTTCCCTCTGGCTTTGCAGGCTGTGAGAGCTCGGAAGATATTAGATACTATCATAGGTGCAAGAGTGCTTTCATTTTGAGTGAGCAAGGTACTGACGACCCCGGCTATTTTCAAATCAATGTTTCCGTCTTTCCTTGGAAATACCAAAAGGCCCAAAAAGGTTATCATAAAAGCCACTCGTCTATACTCATCCCATTTCTGACGGTTACTTTTGCTGCATAACTTGTTACCCGGATTGTTGAATCCTCCGATATAACCGTATCTGTCGTATATGAAGCGCGGATTACAAAAACCCGCGGCCAAATCTGGGTTATGGACCGTCCTGGGTATCTGTAATGAATCTAAGAACCGATGTGTGGTGACAGCTCTTGGAGCAACCAGGTATTTTTGCCTTATCGGAACTTCAGCATTTCCAATGTACCCGGCTATTTTCCTCCAAAGTCAGGGTGAGTTCAAAATCGGGGAAGTGGAAGACATTGTGTGTCGGGTCCCAGCAGGTGACCAAAGCTCTTATGATAGCCCCCTGAGGCTGGATTTCCAATAAACCCGTAAGACCTTTTAGATATTTCTTGACCTCATCTTGCCCCTTACCACCTAAATCATCCCACCATAGCCGCAACTCGAAAGGGATTTTAGTCATTATTGAAAAAGGTTCATTTTGCATCATGCTCATCCTGCACATTTATTAAGGTGATTAAGAAATAAAATTCATTTGACTCAACAAATTGACTATTTTTAATTTTTCACAGATTAAAAGGAAGATCCGGTTCCGAACACGGCTTTTCAGCACTTCGGGAATGAAGATTTTAAAGTTGGGTGAGTCAACCGGCCAAAAATCCAAAAAATGACTAAAAGTGTCAGTTTATGCAAAGTCAGCCTTCCGGCGTCCCTTTCGGGAACATTCGGCTATTTTTGCCAAAACGGCGTTACTCGATTTATTATTGACTCTTTTTTTTCAAATTGAAATAAAAGACTCAGTTGAAAACACGGCCTTTCAGCGCTTTCGGGAGGAAGATTTTAAGGTTGTGCCCGCAAACCATTTAAAAATGACTCAGGATGGTTGTTCTTGCGAAAATAGCCTTCCGATGCCCTTTTAGGGACATTCGGCTTATTTTAAGCAAGAATGGCGTCACCCGACTTATTTATGACAAAAATTTTGACATTTTTGTAAAGGAGAGGTTGGACCCGATGAGGGTTGCCTACGTATCCCGCACCCTGTGAGAATCAAACCGGCGTAGTTTGGGAAAATAAACTGTTTTTGAAAACAAGACCCTTTTGAGTGAAACAAACTATAAAAGTATTTATTTCGGCACAGCGTTCGAGCGTTGGTTTTCTAAAACTAGGCAGTCAACTCTCTATACTGTTATTTTTCTTTTTTTTCAATTTTCCTGATATTCAGAAATCGGTCAGCACGCAGGCCCGAAACAAATAAATGCGCGGAAAACAAATAAGATGCATCAAGATGGTCTTTTTCATTTCAGGTTGCTAGTCCTAGACGGACCCAACCCCTGTGTTGAGTCCCCTAAGTCAAATGCAACATGATGCAAATAATCGTTCCTACTAGGGATCCAGCATGAAGTCACGTTATTCTAGGTTCAAAGCCTAGGTATTTGTTATAGACTGTGTACCCGAGCAGACAACTCGAGTCGAGGAGGGGGCAACGTACCGGGGACCCGCGAGATCGTCCGGCTTTGTAACTTGTCCTGCCTCTTTTTTATTTCAGGGTATGACACTAACAGAATAGGGAGTCTCAACCAGTAAGCACATCCCCGGAGGTAAGAAGAGAAGGGTTTCGGCACAATTTATATACAATTCAGATAATATCAAAGCGGTAAAAGCATCATTTAGCACATTAGGCCCAAACATGGAAAAAATCAGATAAAACAAGCCAATTATAACAATTATTTAAAGCTCGAATTCTGAACCTTGAACCAAAGATTCTGGGTTGGTCGCCAGCAGAGTCGCCAGTGCTGTCACACCTCCTTTTTACCCGCGCCCGTAGGGGCACAGAGGGAGTTTTTCCAATTAAAGGACAATCGAAACGGGATTTATTTATTTATTTCAGAGTCGCCACTTGGGAGATTTAGGGTGTCCCAAGTCACCAGTTTAATCCCGAATCGAGGAAAAGATTGACTCTGTATTATAGTCCGCGAACCAGAAATTCGAGTAAGGAATTCTGTTAACCCGGGAGAAGGTGTTAGGCATTTCCGAGTTCCGTGGTTCTAGCACGGTCGCTCAACTGTCATATTCGGCTTATTTATCTGATTTTTATACATGTTGAACCTATGTGCAAATTTTAACTTTTTACCGCTTTTATTATTATTATTATTTTTAATGAGAATTGCAACGTCGTGAAAATACATCTCGAACCACGTCACATCAATGCACCCGTGGTTATTGATACATTTCTACTCCGTTGAGATTTGGATTTGGGTCACATAAATGTGCACCCGAGTTTAAGAAAGTAAATTATTAAAAGCGCGTCTAAAACAATCTAGCGTATTATTAACTTTGAGGGAGGCCACGAAATTCGCTAAAGGGCGCGTCCCGAGGTCTAACATTTTTAAAGAAGTATTTAAATAGGGCCACGCAATTTGTGATTTTATTTGGCGCGGCACGCCTCGTTTATTTTAAGGACATCCTAAAGCAAGCTATTATTTTCTTTTGAATTTGTCTCTGAAGCCTAACTAATTAACTAGCATATGTGAAAGGCCCAAAATCCTTATGAATCAGTTTCAAACCAATTAAGCCCAATAACTTAGTAAATGAAGGCAGAACATGTTCAGCAAATTGTTCATAACAGCCCAAATTTCATTTATAAAGGGCTGGACAGTTTGGGTTTATGACGAGCCCAAAAATACGACGCCGGTTTTAATTTCGAGGCCTGCCGATGCCTTAGACCTAGATATCTTCTTAATTCAAATCGAACATTGATTCTCAGCCAATAGATCAGTCATACCATTCAATTCATTTAAAATGTTTTTACATGGATAGTTACTTAAGTAACCTTAATAACTAGTTAATTCCACCTAAAACTCCTCAAACAAGTTTAACCGCGGCTAGAAGTGAGATAGTTTTTCAACAGGCAAAGACTGTCAATTACTTGTGAGTTCAAAGTAGAGCAATGTATTTTAATACCCCTAGTAAGACTAAACTAACATCATTAACCCAAAAACATGTTCTGATCGTTAAGGTCCTAAGAGATCAAGTCTATGTCATTAATAGTGCACATAAACGGTCGTACGAACCCAGCAGTCCAAGTTAAATTCAATCCTACTATGAAACTAACAAATCTGAATTGATTCATACTAATGCTGGCATTTCTTAGCTGCTTACAGTTGTTCGAATATTGAATTGCTAACTACAAGTTAAGATCTAAAGTCAACTTTTATATTTATGTTGTTGCTAATATCGACAGTTAAACTAATCATCTAATACAATCATGCTAAGCTACTGAATATTAACGTTCCAATACAAATTAATAGTCCAAACAGTCCAGTCTTACTTTATTACAACGAAACATACAGAAATAAAAATCAAAAGTAGTCAATTCTATAATCAAACATGCTTCATTTTCGTTCCACTTCTCAAATTCAATGTACATTATGATGAATGCGAAAGTGTACCTGGGCTTGCAGTGAAACAAAGGAGAAGAAAGAGGTCAGTAATTTCACAGCAGTAGCAACAGGAATCAGCAATAGTTTTCAACGGGTATCAGCAGCCAGAACTCAAATAGCAACAACAAACCAGTCTCAACCCAGAAATAAACTCAACACACTCAAATTTAACCCCGGAATGAATTGTAGAACAACAACAGCAGCAGATACCCCAAACAGACCTGAATGTACCACACTACACTTGAAACTAAACCAGAAAAAAAAAACTTTCTGAAGCTTTGACAACACTAAATCAGTCTGCCTTTCAAAAGAACTCTCAAAAGTGATCTCTGAAACTTGAAGCAGAGAATTTTAAAATTGTTTATGATTATCAGGGAGCTCGGGCCACTGGCTGAGATTTTGACAGGTTAGTTAAGGTAATGAAACAGTAAAAGCTCTCTCAACTCTCTTCAGATTTTTTTTCTCTCTTCTCAGGTCTGCCCAAAAGAAAAGTCAGAACAGACTCAAAGAGGATCCCCCTAACTCTGTCTTAGGTCCCTCCATCTTATACCCAAACACTGACCCTGCCAGCCTGTAAGAACACTAGGCAGAATTAAGAAACTAATTCTGCCCATGATACCTTTAACACTCCATTAGAGTATGTTTTGTTCCCTACTAACCTTTTTCCTTTCCTTATTTAAATTCAAATAGGTATGGGCACCTATTTCTTAATCCATTTCCTTTAAACCTTCCCCTACCATTATGTTTTGTTCCCCATTAGCACTTAAACAATTCATTAGTTTAATGGTACTTTAGTACCCTACTATCAGACCATTCAACTTAAACCAATTTCAAACCTTTTAAATCCCAAAATACCCTCCTAGAGTCCCTGAAATTACTGTCTTACCCAATCCCTTTTACCTCATCAGCTATAACCAATCTCCTTAATTGTATAACTAAACTGATTCCTAATTAATCACCAAATTTCAGCAGCTATAACCAATTTAATTCAATTCACCTAGCAGTTTGAACTTAGAACTCAGATTAGATCAAATAGCAGACTGATGCAAAGCTGCTAAGATGCACATGTATATGGGAATAACTGACTGCATTCGCAATTCTAAATCAAACTTAGGCAAAATGAATGATCACTGTAAACGTACTGAATCGACAAACAAACTGAACTCATATGCAAAATGATGAACAACAAAGAAAAGGGAACCAAACATCACATAAAATGAAGCAATTCGAACCAATAATAACAGCACACGCATAGTTCTAAATTAGCCTTAAACATAAAATGTAGGGGCCCTGAGGATATACTAAATGGAACCCTGAGGCTGAGAATAAAACAAACGACACCAAACAACTTGACGAGAACTACTAAACTATATGCATGAATGGGTCAATCGACGCGACCATTTAATGGATTCAGCATATGCTAATCGACCAAAAACTGGACCAGAAAAAAGGTCCGGAAGAGGAGGAGGATTAATTGACCTAAATAACGAACTAGTCAGTCAGAAATAAAACAACAACAAAAGAAAAAGGCAAACAAAAAGAAATACCTCGAAACTTCAGACCAAACCCAATTCGTTTTAGTCTGAACTTCGTCTTGAAACTTTTGAAGCCAAAACGGACCTTAATCGAGTGTTCTCGACTAAGAACACTCGATTAAAGTCGGTTAAGACTTCAAACCATTAACCTCGTACACAGTCTGAAGCTGGTTCCTCTAGGGTTTGCCTTCGATTTGAAATTCGAAAGGCTCTAACAAGATTTGGACAGAATCTGGGTGGGATTTGGGATGGGGGTAGCTGTCACACCTCCTTTTTCGCCCGCGTCGCCCAAAAGGGGCGCGGAAGGGAGTTTTTTCCAATTAAAGGACAATCGAAACGGGATTTATTTATTGATTTCAGAGTCGCCACTTGGGAGATTTATGGTGTCCCAAGTCACCGGTTGAATCCCGAATTAGACTCTGTTTAACAGTCTGCACACCAGAAATCCGGATAAGGAATTCTGTTAACTCGAGAGAAGATGTTAGGCATTCCCGAGTTCCGTGGTTCTAGCACGGTCGCTCAACTGTCATATTCGGCTTGATTATTTGATACAATACATGTTGAACATATGTGTGAATTTTAACTTTTAACCGCTTTTATCATAGACCATTTTTATCGATAATTGCAACATCGTGAAAATATATCTCGAACAGTCGCCACTTGGGAGATTTATGGTGTCCCAAGTCACCGATTGAATCCCGAATCGAGGAAAATATTGACTCTGTTTAACAGTATGCGCACCAGAAATCCGGATAAGGAATTCTGTTAACCCGGGAGAAGGTGTTAGGCATTCCCGAGTTCCGTGGTTCTAGCGCGGTCGCTCAACTATCATATTCGGCTTGATTATCTGATACAATACATGTTGAACATATGTGCGAATTTTAACTTTTAACCGCTTTTATCATAGACCATTTTTATCGAGAATTGCAACATCGTGAAAATATATCTCGAACCACGTCACATCAATGTACCCGTGGTTACCGACATATTTTGACTCTGTTGAGATTTGGATTTGGGTCACATAAATGTGCACCCGAGTTTAAGAAAATAAATTTTAGGTATCATTATTTTAGGTAAGGCCGTGAAATTTGCTAAACGACCGATCCCGAAGTCTATACAATTATTAACCATTTATTGAGGGCCCCGCAACTTGTGCATTTTATTTGGCAAGGCTCGTCTCATTTTTTATTTAAGGATATCCTAAATCGACTATGATTTTCTATTTATTTGTCTCTAAGAATAAAGAAAAATCCTAATCAATTAACATTAAAAGTTCGGGCTTCCAGTTCAAGTCCGGTTTATGCATTCCAAAATCATCCTAATACATACTATGAGATATCAAGTGAACTACTCCTTATACATTAAATTAAACACAAAGAAACAGGGGAAATTCAGAAATTCATTCCAATAACTCTTTACTTCCTTTCCATAGATTTGAAAGCTTTAGAACATGTACTTGGAAGTTACAACAATGAAGAAGGAGGAAGTTAGTAGCAGCAATAGCAAAAAAACAGCAGCAGAAAGTCCCACACAGTGGCTTCAACAGTAGCTAGGTGGTTCAGTGGTGTAACTTTGTGACTGATTGGGTAGGTTTGAGGTTTGAGGTATTGCCTTCGATCTGAGATTCAAAGCAGTCGGCCACGATTCGAGGGTGATGGTTAGAGGGTTTAGGTTGGGGAGGTCGAGGGGAAGCTGTGGTGTAATTTTGGTGGTCATTGGACGGATTAGGGTTTGGTTCGATTCTTCGATCTAAGATTCGAATCGTTGGGTACTGATTCGAGGAAAGCTGATATGGGATTTGGAAAGAGGACGTTATGGGGAGGCTATGGTGTAATTTTGGGGCTGTTTGGACCACCGGAACCGCCGTGAAGTGATTTTCGGTGGGCGGAGGGCGGTGGTTGAAGGCGGCGGGTGTTGGGGCATGTCTCTAGGTTAGAGACGAAAGCGAAGGGGGGGGTATGGCTTAGGGGGCGGGGTATGGTTTAGGAATATATAGTGGGGTGGGGATTTGATCTTGGTCATTGGATCATTCACGATCAACGGCCTTGATCACTTCACTAAGGAGGAATGGTGTCATTTGGAGTAGTACTGGGGCGGTCCGGGTATTGGAACGGGTATGGGGAATGGGTCAACACGGGTTATGGGATGGGTGATCTGGACCGTTGGATTGGATGATTGAACGGTCGAGATTGATTGGCGATGAAACAACGTCGTTTGGTATGGTCTCTTGGACTTGCCGGTTGGGCCAGGACATGGGCTGTGACATTGGGCCTGAACGTTTCCTTTTTAAAACTGGCCCAGTCCGATTTTTACCCTTCTTCTCTTGTTTCTTTTTTCCTTTTATTTTCTTTTTAATTCCTAATTACCAAAAATTCCAAAATAAATTGTAAAGCCAAAATTAACTTTGAAAAATACTAATTAACCCTCAATGATAATTATCACACAAAATTAAATACAAAGATAATCACACAATTTGATATTAAACGCCAAAAAATGCAAAGTACATATTTTTGTGATTTTCATTCTCGCAAATCCAAATATTGTTTAATTAATTCTTAATTGTAAAATTAAATCCTAAATGCACATGCAACACATATTTTGTATTTTTCTTAATTAAAGTAGAAATAAACATGCATAGACAAAATACAAATAAATCACAAACAACACAAAACCATTTTATTCTGAATTTTTGGGAGTAGTTCTCGTAGGGCAAAAATCACGTGCTCACAATCATCATCAAGTCATCTCCTTATAGCCGGATGCGGTGCAGGATGACATGTATCGGTGGTGTTGTCAGCTCCAGTAGAAGGCTACATAATAATATGAAACTTAGTATAGAAAACTACATAACAATTCACAACAATTTATATTGTCTTACCATCATCGTGTCTAGATCCTGAATGTAGTCATTTGTCGTTGCATCGCATGAAGCCTTAAAAAGAAAATTAATAAAGTAAAAAAATGTTACAGTTAAAACAAATACAAATTCAATACTAATAAACTCATACATGCGCATGTGATATGGAGCCATAACTCAATCGGTGCCCACTATAAAAATCTCGGGTCGGTCGATCCTCAACAATGGTAGACGGGCCTGGGGAGTTTCTACCCCAATCCACTCCTTGAATATCCGAGCCCGTGATCAATAATTGACCCAATGGGGTCACCTGCAACGGCGCTGGAGTGCGATAAATTCCAAGGTTGTAAGACAGCATGTCTGTCTCATGCATGCCACCTGCATATCAGCAGCAACATCATCAGTAGGAGCCTCAACGCCCCCTTGCTGGGTACCACCTCCTCTCCGCCCACGACCACGTCATCCGGCACCACCAGCTCATCGGGCACCACCAGCTCGTGGGATACCACGACCTCGATGGTACTGCGCTGGGTTCATATAATCAGCCTCGTGTGCTAAATGCTGATCTGATCGGGCTCGCTGCAGTATCTGGGCAGCCATATCCATGAATCGATGACTATACTCCTGCATGGCCACAGGATCGTGGACATAACTCTGCATTTGTTGCCCCATATGATAGACGATATGCAATCCAATCGCCTGCACAAAGTAAAAAATATAAACTACATATTTGGCACTAAATTACAGGTATATAATTAATAATAACAGAAAACATACCAGGGCCTCGTGTCTCCCGGCGTATGAGACGTAACGACCGTGTGCCTGATGAACTGGGTTCCCGATAAAAGTCGGGAAACAGTGCGGTACCATGCCATATAATGTTGAATAGGAAAGTGTTGCGGAGGTGGGGTCAAGTCCCCTCGCCTGTCCCAAGTACCCAACTGCTCGTTAAGCCATGCCATAAATGTGTCGTCCGCCCTGGACCGATCATACCTCTCATAATGTAAAGCATGCCATGCAGGCGGAGTCAGTATAGGTTGTGGCAGGCCAAACTGACGAAACCCGCTCAAAGGCATGATACTCAACAATTTCGAGGCATATGAGCGGGACAGAAGCCCTCCAAATATGTCGACCAAACGTGCAATACGCTGGCAGGGTACCTATCACCTCATCACTGTACGGCGTCCAGTTGAACTATCAAATAAGAACACAAACCGTTAGTATGTGCAACACTAAGTTAATCTATAACAAGTAAGTTTAGTTAGATATTCACCTATGTGTCCTCCAGCAGATCCAACACATCCCTGCAGAGGGGGAGATTATGATGGGCATCATACTCTCGTGCAAGAGTACGACGCATAACCCACCTATAGGCTAGAGGGGGTTGCGGAATTTCTACATTAGCCGGTAGTTGTGGTAGAGGTGGCTGAAACTGCAGAAATCACTCCCAGACCCAAACCTAACATACAAAGTTGACGTAAAGTATAAGATTAACTATAACTAGGTAGAATTGTAAATAATAGACATATTATTTGAATATGTTGTCACCTGTAGAAGCGGCAGAAAGCCACCAACGTCTCTCTGTGTGCCGATGCAAGCCCGGCACATCTGCATGTACAGATATGAGATGACAGCACCACCCCAGCTGTTGATGGTTGTATCCGCGAACGGGGCAATATGATGCAGAAAACGGAGGCTCACTAGGTTGCCCGAAGTGTTCGGGAACAAGACCCCCCCCCCAAATAGAAGGAGCAACAACAGTCTTGTATATCGTTGTACATCCACCTCCGCTGACTCGTCAGTGATAGTATGGTGGATCTGCACTAGGTTGTCTCTAATGGGGACCAACTGTATACGACTGGACCCAGACGCTACCTCATCGTCCTCCGCCATGAAACCCGTGAGCATGTGCAGCATATCCCAATATGTCTGTCGCGAATAATATCTCATGGTTGCAGGCAGTAAAACTTGCAAGCCATCAGCGGACAAGCCATATAAAATCTCAGCATCCTGGAGTGTGATGGTGGCCTCGCCGATGGGCAAATGGAAAGTGTGCATCTCCGGTCGCCACCGCTCAATCAAGGCAGTGATCAAAGCATAGTCGAGCTGTATCCGGCCAATCCTAATGATCCTATATAATCTCATCTCCTCCAGGTAATGGACCACGCGGGGATGTAGAATGCGGGGAGGACTCAAAAACTCCCACAATAGATCCACTCTCCTGGCCCGGAAAGTCTGCGTAAGCAACCGTCCGTCCCATATATACTCGGATCTATGCTGGGGATGTAGAGCTAATAGATCCGACGTCCGAGGGCCGAGATGTATAGTCGCGTCCATGTCGTCAACTACAAATTCAAATTTTTTAATAACTTAATTGTACAAATTATATATATATATATATATATATATATATATATATATATATATATATATATATATATACCTATGGGTTTCGGGCTCGATATTTTGAGGCCTAGTGGCACCAAACTATCATTAATAATTATGTGTTTTTTATAATTTAAATTCATATTTTTAAATAACTTAATTGTACAAATTATATATATATATGTACCTATGGGTTCCGAGCTCGATATTTTGAGGCCCAGTGGCACCAAACTATCATTAATAATTATGTATTTTTTTATAATTTAAATTCATATTTTTTTATACTTAATTGTACAAATTATATATATATATATATGTACCTATGGGTTCCGAGCTCGATATTTTGAGGCCCAGTGGCACCAAACTATCATTAATTATTGTGTATTTTTTTATAATTTAAATTCATATTTTTTAATAACTTAATTATACAAATTATATATATATATATATGGGTTCAGGGCTCGATATTTTGAGGACCAGTGACACCAAACCATCATTAATAATTATGTATTTTTTTATAATTTAAATTCATATTTTTTAATAACTTAATTGTACAAATTATATATATATATATATACCTATGGGTTCCGGGCTCGATATTTTGAGGCCCGGGAAATACTACACATTACTACGCTACAAGGCTCTAAATTTTACTACGCTAAAAGGGTCTATGTTTTACTATGCTAAAAAGGTCTAGATTTTACTACGCTAAAAAATAATCTAAACTAAACATAAACAACAAATAAATTTAATTACAAATAAAACATAAAGAGGCATGAAAACACATATATATAAATCAGGATATTAACACACAAATTTATTTGATAAATTTATATTTTTTTATAAAATACTAATATTAAATCCGGATAAATTTAACATGCTAGTTTCAAAAAAAAACCGAAATAGAACTCATACAAATCAAATAATATGCATTATTATCAAAGTTTCAACTTAAATTAAACCAAAATACCTCGATTTAGAATTTTCGGAAAGTAAATAGTTTGAAATTTTGACTCCGGAAGTGTGAATCAACAATAATACGAAGCTCTACTCGAATGTGGGACCTACGTTCTTCAACTATTATGTAACGGGGGGACCCAGAAATTTTTTTTAAAAAAATTGGGTGCAGCGGGTATGGGGGTACCAAGAGAGTAAAAAATTGAGGAAGAGGAGAACTAGAGGAGATGAAGAAAACGGTTCGAATTATAAAACTTATGTATAGCGCCAGGTATTGTGGCGCTATATCTGGGCGTGTCAACTTTTTCAGTATAGCGCCACAATGCTTAGCGCTATACTGTATAGCGCCAAGTATCGTGGCGCTATACATAAAAATGTCACCTTTTTTTCCCCACCTATTTATATATTTTTGAGTCCAAAAAAATTACAATTGGGCTCCGAAAGAGTCTGGAGACGGGTCCGAAACCTTTTTAATTATTTTTTGGACAAAAAATACTTTTGTACTACTTTAAAAAAAAGTTACATAAATGAGTAAAACGCAATATTATACTGCGAATTACTTTAACGGAAATTTTGCCGTTAAAGTAATTCGCACTATAGTACTGCGTTTTACTTAAAAAAATATTTTTGTACATAATTCGCAGTACTATACTGCGTTTTACTAAGATACATTTGTAAAACACAATATAATAATGTGTTTTACATTAAATAATTGCGTTGTACTCTGGTTTTGCCCCCACCAACAATGAACTGACATAACAATAATTCAATACATAAAACGTAGTATTGTACTGCGTTTTACATAGAAAAATTCTACACCCCAACGTCGGACTTGCCTTATTTAAAGGCGTTTCAATTTTATAAAAATTCATTCAATACTTTATTTCAAACTTACGTTCATACTTCTCTCTTCTTCTTATCAATTATTTTTTTACAATGTCTGAAGTGGCAAAAATAAGGGTTTCACTATATTGGGGGGATGAGGTTGTGTTGGAGAATAACTCTATGAGGTATAGCTCACCTCCACAATGTCATGTTAAATTGCCGTTTACTATGGAGTACGATAAATTGGTATCGTTGTTACGTAAAAAAATGAATGAGAGGAGGCGTTCGGTTAACCTTAAAATAACAGGTAGATTTTTGTATTTAGTGACTCCGCAGGGGTTTACTTATTATTCTGAGTTTAACATCGAGGATAATGAAACTCTTAGAGATTTTTTGCTGATTTCGGATGAATATATGGAATTTATTGTAATAAAATTATTGGAAATGTACGTCAAGGAGGAAGACGTTCCCAATAATGAAGGCGTGCATAGTAGGGATAACCCCCAGTCATCGGGTGGTTATTCTGGAGCAGTTTTTGCCGGATAGATTGGTGATGAAAGAGCTTGCCTTGATTTAAACTTGTCACCACCGGCGAATGAGCAGTCACAAAATAATTTTTCGACTTTAGATAATTAACAAGACGACTGGTAAACTTCAATTTTACTACGCTTTAGCGATGTTTAATTTATGTTTTAATTGGATTTGTATTAACACTCATATTTTGCATAGGGGGTATCGTCCGGATATGAATTTTACAAGTTATGACCCTGCCCCTAGTTGGAATATGCGTAGTTCTGGAGTATTGGACCATGGTGGTCCATCTGGGAGTCATCACCAACAAGAAAATATCCATCATGAAACGTCAAGACAGTACGACTTGTAAGTAAAGTGATATAGCTATATTTAAAGTATTTATCTATTTGGGTAACTTATCATTTTGTTGGTTTATGTGCAGTGAAAACGAGCTTCTTGAAGCTCCTGACCTCACACAGTTGCCCATAGACGACGTATTTACTCGTGATTTGGCAGATGCGCAGAGTCAGGAAGATGATAGTGATTATGACAACAATGCGGATGAGTCTGGGGATGACACACCCTTCCATGATTAGGGTGATGAGGAGGAGGAAGTGAATGTTGAACCTGAGTTGACGAGGGAGCATTTTCCTCCACCTCCAGCTAGACCAAAAGTGTATGAGTCCCACGTGCCATTTCATGAGCGGAATATTCCCTACCTTGATAATTTGCCAAGCATGCCGAACGTGGATGCCCTCACAAGGGATGATGATGAATTTCGGTCAGCAATGTGGGATGAGTCTAGACCAGTTGTTCTGACAAAGGGCATGTATTTCCCTGATAAAGCTCACCTAATTAGGGCTGTAAAAATCTACAGTATAAGAGAGTGTCGTGAGATGACGGTAAGTGAGTCAACTCCGGAGAAATACAAGGTTGTATGCCGTAGAGACTTTATGGGTTGTCACTGGATGTTGCGTGCCACCAAGAAGAAATTGGGTTTGTGGAAAGTGGGTAAATTTATTAGCGAGCACATATATGAAATGGACACATACAATGAGAATCACTTCAACTTGGATGTGGACTTGATTTCTCTTGTCTTGATTCCATATTTGGAAGTGTCCATTAGGTTCAAGATTAAAGAGTGTATTACAGCCGTCCACCAGGAGTATGGTTGTACTATAACCAAAAGAAAGGCATATCTCGGTCGCAAACGTGCCTTTGAACTTATTTATGGCGACTGGGATAAGTCTTTTTCAAATCTGCCCAGGTACATGGCCGCACTGCAACACTTTAACCCCGGGACTGTTGTTGAATGGAGGCGTGAGCGGAGTCCGGACGGACCTGAATATATTTTCAACTATGTTTTCTGGTCATTTAAACCAGCAATTGATGGTTTTGTGCATTGTCATCTTGTTATTTCCATAGACGGTACTCATGTCTATGGAAAGTATGATATTAAGCTTTTGATTGCAGTTGCAGTAGATGCCAACGGGCAAATATTTCCATTAGCTTTTGTCATGTGTGCCAACGAAAGTGAAGAGACATGGACGTTTTTTTTGAACCACTTGAAGCAGCACGTTGTCAAACAGCGTTCAGGTATTTGTCTAATATCTGATCGGCATAGTGGTATTTTAAGTTCTGTACGTCACTTGCCTGAATGGCAGGAACCATATGCATACCACCGTTACTGTGTGCGTCACTTGAAGGCCAATTTCTAGAAGAAATATCCTGAAAAGGCATTGCATGACTTAATGTGGCTGGCTGCAACTGAGCACCAGCAGTGCAACTTCACGAGGCACATGGAAGCGATCCGGCAGTTAGAAATACGAGGCTATACTTGTTTGATGGGGCATGAGCTTCACATGTGGACATTGCATGCTGATGGCGGCAGACGATGTGGAGCCCTCACTACAAACGTGTCGGAGTCATTCAACGGCTTGTTGAAGTCTGCCCGTGGACTGCCTGTCACTGCCATGGTCCGCATGACATTCAAACAGAGTGCGGAGAGGTTTATTGAAAGGCATGCAACTGCATCAGCATTGATGGACAGGGGTGTTCAATTTATGCCAATACCCATGAGAAGATTTGAAAGGTCCAGGAGGTGAGCACAGTGGCATTCATTTCTTCAGTACGATCATGAACGGGGTGTTTTTGAAGTTAAGACCACTATCCGCGGACACCGTGGGAATAATCTACAGACGGTGAATGAAAATAGAAGGTTATGTTCATGTGGTAAATGGACCATCTACCACATGCTGTGTGCACATGCGTTGAAGTGCTTTCAACAAGTTGGATATGGGGAAACAAACTATATTGATAGGCAATACAGTGTTGCTGCATACATAGACACGTATAGTGGGAAGTTGAAGCCATTAGGTGCTGAGCATTATTGGCCGCCGGAACCTTTTAAGATGGTATGTAACAAGGACTATTTGCTCAAGCTGCAAGTGCAAAAGAGAACGCGTATACGGAACCAAATGGATGTTGGTGACACCGTTTATGCGCGTAAATGTGGCATATGCTCGCAAACAGGACACGACCGTCGTAAATGTCCTTCAGGTGGTGTGCATGGCGGTGGTAATCCGGCTCCTGGTGCAAATTCGTCGAATGTACCCAACTATCAAGGATACCCCTAGTCTTTTATTTTGGTATTGTTTTTTTGTAATACATGTTTTTATTTGTGTATGTTGCAATATATATCAAATAAAATTATGTTACACAATTTGAAATGAGTGAAGAAAAAGTTGTTTAATTGTAGGAAATGTAATATGTAAAGCGTGGTTTGATAGTTTCATATAACAACACAAGCACTTAAACTTAACTTGCACTTCAATTAAAATAAAGCATTACTACAGCACAAACATAACAGGCCAACATAATAAAAATACATGAAATATGAAAAATACACTAAACACATACAAGCAAATGTTTAGTCTCGGTTGCCATTTATTCTCTGCTCCAACCACTTAAATCGTTATTCCATTCGTTCTTTTTTTCTTCTACCTCTTTAAGTTTCGCCTTCACCTCCGCAAGTTCCCATTTATATTTTTCTTTTCGTTCCTTTTGTGCTTCACAATTCCATTATGCTTTCCATTTTTCTTCTCCCACCTCCTTCAGTTTCCTCTCATTTCTACAATAATTTTATCGCTTTCTCTTTGTGTTTCCCGTTGGCATAAACACATATTATGAATAAACTGCAGTTGTTCTCTGTAGCATTCCTGATAACATGGTTCATCAACCCATTCCTGAAAATCACAAATAGGTTCGCCGGAAACCTTGTATAACTGGTTCATACAGCACCAGTAGCGGCGTCCAACTTCACCATCGTCCCAACAATTTTGCATCGAGCATTCTTTTCCACAGTTGCACTTTGGTACACGAAGAGGTTGAGCCATTTGATGAAATATTTGCTTTTAGTAAAAAAAAAACCTTACTTTTAATGAAATATTTGCTTTTACTAATTTTTGAGCACACAAAATAACTATAATGATGCCGTTATTTATAGGCGAGACAAAATACATAAAGCGTAGTATAGTACTACATTTTATGGAGTTGTCTTGCCGTTCTGAAAAAGATGAAAACCATGTGAAAAAGATGGTTTATCGCAGAAAAATTTAACACATAAAGCGTAGTATAGTACTACATTTTATGGAGTTGTCTTGTCGTTCTGAAAAAGATGAAAACCATGTAAAAAAAGCTGGTTTTAGTTATCCTTTGTGCAGTGATGGTTTTAGTTCTATTGTTTGTTTTTCTGTGTACTGCTATCCTTTGTGCAGTGATGGTTTTAGTTCTAATATAGTACTACGTTTTGCAATGTTTGTGTTTCTTGTGTACTGTTTAAGTAAAACTGTTGTTCAAATGCAATTAAAATATAAATGTTGTTAAAAGATAATTGTTATCATTATATACATAATGCACTATTTAGACAAACTAAAAACCTAAGTAAATCAGTGAGTCTCGCAGCCTGTGTGCTTCAGTGCTGTTGTTGGCCTAAGTCGCATCCCCTGTCGCCCGGGTACACTATCTGGATCATTATTATCAAGCCGCCTCTTTATGTGAGGATGTGCAGCAACATCGACACCACAACTGGCAGAATCGGAAGAATAGGCCGTCGGGCCGTCAGCAACCTACAAAACAAGTACTAAACTTAGCATGTGACAAAGTATATTTGTATTGTACGTGTTAAGTCAAAAAATATTTTCCCACTGTGGTCTCGTCGGCCTCCTAAATATATGTATCAGTGGTGTCCTCATCAAAGCATGTAGTGGCCTCAAAGATGGGCTGGGACGATGCCTTCATAAGAAAGTTAAAAATTAATTAATGGCACCTCATTAAGGAAAAAAAACAAATTGAAATTTTAAAGTAATACAAACATACCTGCGCCTGTAATAGATCCGTATCAACCACCGGGGATGAGGTATAACTCAACCTACGCCCGCAATTCACGTCCCGGGTGGGCCGATCCTCAGCTGCGCATGCAAAGTACTGGTCTACATCCCCGTCGAATGTACCCGTGATCGACAATGCTCCTGATGGGGTGACCTGCGATGCTGGCAGAGATAGCTGAAGGCTGTACGAAGGCATGCTGCTGGAAGGCTCATCTTCCCGAGGTATATAACCCGGCTGATCATCTCCAAGCGCCACAACTCCAAAGTCCTCATCATGTCCCTCAACAGGTGGGTCGACAGGTGCCTCAATGCCCCCTTTCTGGGGACCACCTCCTTGCCGTCCCCCGCGACCCCTGCGACCCCGTAGAGCACCCCTACCTCGTGGGGCATCCCTCCCTCGTGCCCTACCCCTGCCTCGTGGGACACCCCTACCCCGATGGTAGTCCTCTGGTGCCGCATACTGAGCCTCGTGGTCTAACCTCGCGGCATCTCTCGCCTGAAACAGGGTCCGTCGAGCCAGCTGTGCCACCCGCCGGCCATAGTCAACGACTGCAGGGATGTCGGTATGCTGCTGCATCTCCTATCCCAACTGGTAGAGGTGATGATGCCCAATAGCCTGTGAAATATTTAAAATATTAATTAAATAACGCAATATCACAATTATACGATATTAATAAGCCAAAAAACATACCAGTGCCTCATGTCTCCTGGTGTATGGTCTGTAGCGCTCGCCAAGTACATGAATGGGGTTCCCGATAATCAGTCGGGTGTGACAGCGATACCATGATGCATACATATGAATAGTGGCCTCCTGGGTAAATGTAGGTGCTGGCGGAATACGGTCAGCTCGGTGCTCCTCCCAAATAAGGACCTGCTGCTCTAGCCATCCCATATATATATCGTCCAGCCTGGCACGGTCATCCCGCTGATAGTGTATAGCTACCCATCCAGGATCCCTCGGTATAGGCTGGGGACGGTAAAACTGGCGAAGCACACGCTCTGTGGCATGATACTCAACCATATTAAAGAAGATCATCGGGACGGGGGTGCTCCAAAGCATTCGATCGACTGAGCAATAAAAGGGCAGCTGAGCTACCAACTCGTCGTTATATGGCGTCCAGATGAACTGCCAAATAATAACATAAAAGTGAGTATGCGCAATACAACTCAATTTAAACAAGTAAGTGTAGGTACATATTTACCTGTCCGTCCACCAGCATATCTAGCATATCCCTGATAAGAGGGAGATTATGATGAGCATCGGTCCCTCGGTAGTTCCCACGCCGGAGAATCCACCTAGAAGCTAGAGGGAGAAACGAATAAGCCTCACCAGGCGCAAGTGCTGGTAGAGGTGGCTGCAACGGCATGATCCGCTGCCAGGCCCAAACCTAAGATAAAAGGTTGATGTAAAATTTATGAGTCATTTCGACCATATAGAATTCGGAGAAATGAACAGAGTATTCGAAAATGTTGTCACCTATAGGAGGGGCAGAAAACCACTTATGTCCACCGCTGGGCCCATGCTCGCCCGTCACATGCTCCTATACAGGTATGCGAGAACAGCAGCACCCTAACTGTACTGGGGTAAACCATCCAACTCCTGAAGATGATGGAGAAAACGCATACTCACTTTACTCCCCGAAGTGTTCGGGAACAAGACACACCCGAAAGCAGGAGCAGCGCCAACCGCGTGTACCTCTCAATATGGAGATCCTCCGTCTCGCCGGTAATGTCTGGGTGCAAAAATGCCATATGATCTCTGATGGCTGACAAAGCAACGCGACTGCCCCCAGCGTCACCCTGAGGTCTATAACCAGTAAAATGCATCATCATATCCAACAATTATGCACGCGTCATGGATCTAATGTACGGGGGCAGTGCTACGGCCCGTCCATCTACGCGCAGCCCGTACAAAACCTGAACATCCTCCAGCGTGATGGTGGCCTCTCCAGTGGGCAAATGAAAAGTGTGCGTCTCCGGTCGCCACCACTCTACCAAGGTCGTGATGAGAGACCAATCAAGTTGCATCCGTCCAAGCTCAAAAATCGTATAGAAGCCCGTAGCCTGTAGGCGCGCGACTACGCGGGCATGGAAAGGATGCTCCCCGATGAACTCTCACAAATCGTCAGGTCTCCTAGGGCGGAGAGGCTGCATCGATAGTTGTCCCTCCCATACAAATGAGGACATATGGTTGCCCTACAATATTAGTAGCTGATCCTCGGCAGGTCCGGGATGCGCAGGCGGAGGAAAGTCCATGTTGTCTACTATAATTTAAACAAAATTAATTGTGCCTGTTAGCTTAATAAATTAAATAATTAATTATGTTTAAAATTGGACTGAATAATTATGTACGAGTTCCAGGCTCAATATTTGAGGCCCGGTAGTACCGAGTTATCCTTAATTATTATGCGTGTTAATTTCAACATTTTTAGAATTGTGCTTGTTAGCTTAATAAATTAAATAATTAATTATGTTTAAAATTGGACTGATTAATTATGTATGGGTTCCAGGCTCGATATTTGAGGTCCGATAGCACCGAGTTATCCTTAATTATTATGCGTGTCAATTTCAACATTAATAGAATTGTGTCTATTAGCTTAATAAATTAAATAATTAATTATGTTTACAATTGGACTGAATAATTATGTACGGGTTCCAGGATCGATATTTGAGGCCCGGTAGCACCGAGTTATCCTTAATTATTATACGTGTCAATTTCAACATTTTTAGAATTGTGTGTGTTAGCTTAATAAATTAAATAATTAATTATGTTTACAATTGGACTGAATAATTATGTATGGGTTCCAGGCTCATTTTTTGAGGCCCGGTAGCACCGAGTTATCCTTAATTATTATTCGTGTCAATTTTAATATTTTTAGAATTGTGTGTGCTAGCTTAATAAATTAAATAATTAATTATGTTTACAATTGGACTGAATAATTATGTATGGGTTCCAGGCTCATTTTTTGAGGCCCGGTAGCACCGAGTTATCCTTAATTATTATTCGTGTCAACTTTAATATTTTTACAATTTTGTGTGCTAGCTTAATAAATTAAATAATTAATTATGTTTACAATTGGACTGAATAATTATGTATGGGTTCCAGGCTCGATTTTTGAAGCCCGGTAGCACCAGTTATCCTTAATTATGATGCGTATCAATTTTAACATTTTTAGAATTGTGTGTGCTGGCTTAATAAATTAAATAACTATGTTTAAAATTGGACTGAATAATTATGTATGGGTTCCAGACTCGATATTTGAGTTAATTTTACAACATATAGGAATTTGTTACTTTTGTAAGTTTATTGTTGTAATTAAATAATTAATTTTGTAAAGTGTAATTGAATAGAGTTTGCAGTTACTATATACTTAAACTACATAGACTCTACGCTAAAAGGCTCTACATTTTACTACACTAAAAGGCTCTATATTTTACAACACTAACAGGCTCTATATTTTACTACACTAAAAAGCTCTATATTTTACTACGCTAAAAGGTCACTATTACATATAAAAACAACTAACATAAAATACAAATATGAACAACAAACAAAATAAATAATATTAATTTTTTAACAATACAAATAATTTATCAAATTTTAACAATTTTTTGTACCAAAGCTAATAAATCAATCCGGGTATAAATAAGATACAAATTTAAACACAAACATAACACAAATTAACATGGAAACACATTAAACAATACAAATATGCATGTACTATACAAGTTTCGACATAAACAAAATTGAAATACCTCGATTTAAGTTTTTTAAATTTGATTGAAATCGAATTTTTGCACCCGAAAAAGGAATCCAAAGCTTGTCTTGTATGTGGGACCTACACTCCTTGCTCTTTAGGTGACGGGTGGGGCCCAAAATATTTTTTTTTGAAGTTTGACGCGGGGGTGGGGGACCAGCAGAATCGAAGGTGTTGGTTTCCTTCGGTTCAGTGGTCCAAGGAAGAAGAAAGGGCTATATTTTATTGAAGTTGTTCGCAGTATTATACTGCGTTTTAAGTAAAATGCAGTATAATACTGCGAACAGCTTTAATAAAATATAGTTGGGCCCAGCATCTTAGTAAAACGCAGTATAGTACTGCGAATTACGTATAAAAATATTTTTTTAAGTAAAACGCAGTACTATACTGCGAATTACTTTAACGGCAAAATTTCTGTTAAAGTAATTCGAGTCATTTATGTAACTTTTTTTTAAAGTAGTACAAAAGTATTTTTTGTACAAAAAATAATTAAAAAGGTTTAGGAGCTGTCACTCAGCAACACGACAAAACAGCCCTCTACTTTACCATTATAAAAATCCCCCGACTGAGTACTTTTTTGTTTTTGCATGTAAAAGTCAAAAAGCATAGCTACTATGGTCTACTCATACAGAAAATAATAATTGCATGTAAAAGGGAAAAGCAGAGCTACTATGCATACGTTGATTGATTATATCTAGAAATTCGAAGACTCAAGAAGCATATCAAAAAGGATTTAATTTAAAATTAAACTAATTCAAATGACTTTATGCATAGGGAGACGGGCCCATGAGAAGGAAGTGGAGATTAGCGCTAATGATCACGCTCATCTACAGCGTATGAGCTAGTACTACAAAAAAGCATGGCTGTATGTACTCTCTGTTGCAGACTATGAACAAAAACCCTAATTCCTCTCTCTATTCTTCTTCTTCTTCTTCTTCTTTGAGATGGCTAACGAAAGCAAGGAGACCACAAGTACTGCCATGGAGATGAGGGAAATGCGTGCTCTAATCGGGAGGATATTCGGGGTATTGCGTGACAGACAGGACAAGTCTGATCAAGCAATTCTAGAGCTGAAGGAAACCGTTGAGTCGTTGAAGAATCAACAGAAAGGAAAAGAGGAATTCGAGCCCGAGAAACCTTCCGTGAATGCTTCCGGCTATGGCAACTCATCTACGCTTCAGGTACAATAAAAAACCCTATGGAGTTAAACTATAACTCCTTTTTTCATTCGCCTTCTCTAGATTTGACTTTCCAAAAGTTCTCTTGTAATGATTTGTAATATTGGCTCTATTTCTTTGTATTCATGTTTTAGGGACGCGGAAAAACCCTAACCACGAGTAAGGTTGTTGTTGACGTTCCAACTGTAGATCGTGTGACTACAGAGCAAGAAGAAATAACCATGAGGATATCAATGGATGCTGTAGTAGAATATTCTGAGCCATACAAAGGTTTCTCACGTGTGACTGGGTACCATGGGAAACGACCTGTGAATATCCTAATTGGTTTAGGGGGGAGTACTCACAATTTTATTGATGAATCCTTTGCAGATAAGTTAGGCTGTGACACATTTCCAATCAAGCCTCGATCTGTTAGCTCAGCTTTTGGTAATATGGTGACCTCCAGAGCATGCTACAATTTCCAATTGTTACTGCAAGGCGCCCTGTTTATTTTGGATTTATATCTACTTCCATTCTCGTCAAATTGTGAAATGGTACTAGGAGGCGAATGGCTAGCGACCATTGGGGGGCAATTTACTATGGATTCTAAGGGTATGGAGTTTTCCTACCAAGGTAAGAAACACTTTTTACCTTTCAAGAAATCAGCTGAACGCAATAAGTGCTAAGGGTCTTGACAAATTGGAAGTACTGATGCCTCTAGTTGACTGTTTTATATAGCTTTTTCCTAATGGGGACTTTAGGTTTGATCTCTCTGCTCTCTCCTTAAATTCCCTGCTATGTTTCTTAAGGATATGATTATGCTATTAAAGCTACTAGTTTATGGTTTGTACTATTTTCCTAACAGTTCTCCCTCTATGTGAAAGTAAACGAACTACTTGTAAGGTTATCTATCAATATTATATGTATTTTGTGAGTTGGTTATACCAGTCTTGTTAGGTTATGCATTTCTTTGAATGTTTGCTTTTCCATCCTTCCCCTGCTTCTTGAGTTGTTGCAGTGTGATCTGCCATTTTTGCTATTTGTGGATTAATTATTGGTTGTTTGTTGAATTGTGTTTAGTTAAAAGTTATTTTAGATTTTCAAAACTCTCACATTTAGCTCTTGTAAATTATGAACAAGTCACCTTGACAACCATTTCCGATTTCCTGGCAGTCCAATAGCTTTTCTGATCTTTGGCCAAGGCATATTGTTATGTTTGTATAGGATGTTGGTACTTAGGACTATTATACAATATCTAATTCTTCTCCTACTTGCACTTTACAAAATGGTTCCTTAAAAACTGTATATCGGATAAGTTTAAAGCTTAATAAACTTCAGAATTCGCAGTGTCATGGTGATCTGTATATTTCACAAATTTTCCACTCACTTTTGTTATTAGGAATTTATAAAGTTGCATCGAATCAGTCTTGGACCAATTAGACATGGTAATTTAGAAAACAATTCATATTGCACTTGTGACGGTCATATACTAGCTTGATTGTCAAGGGGATGTGAGTTCATTTAGTAACATTTTCATGTGGCTCGTAGGATTTTGTCCCTCCAATAATTTTTCTTGCCCTCATGTTCATGAAGTTAGAACTACTCCCCAGGGCAGTGATATACCTCCAAAAATATTTATTCTGGAAAAGGAAATCAACAACTACAATGACAACCCATTAAATCTCACAAAGTGGGGTCTGGGAAGGATAGTGTGTACGCAGACCTTACCCTTACCTAATGGGGTAAAGACTGTGTTTTCGATAGACCCTCGGCTCACGGAACTAAAACAAGAAGAGACAATTCATCAGAGCAGAAACCATAGAAATAGTAATAGAAGCATAAAAAGCATAAAATAGATGACATGCAATAACAATACTCAATAATTAAAGCCCGAGGCTATGATAAACGGATGGAAAAGGAAATCAGGGTAGAAAAATTGCCTGCCATATTGGATTCAATAAATTGTAAAATTGACTTAAGATATGCCTCTTTGCTTTTTGTTTGCAACTCAAAAAAATTTGTGCTCTGGTCTCCTCATGCCAACAAAAATGAACTAATTGGCGGTGTACAGCAAACTTCTTTCTACTTTTCTTTTTGGATCTTTTTCCGGGTTTAATAGGTAAAGATGACAACCACCAAAGGTGCAAATATATTGACTCACGTCTAATGATACTCTAATTGGGAAAAAGGAACTGATTGGGTTGTGATGGCTAATATCACTGTTCTTGAGCTTTCTTCGGATGAGCAGACGTTAAAAAGATTTTTCTAATGGCCAAATATTTATTCTAAAGATATATACATCCAAAATCGAAGCAGGGATGAAGGACAAGAATACTATTTTCCCTAATCCAAACTAATTGGGTCAAATTCTTCATTATATACATCATCAACAACAACAAATCCAGTGCAATCCCACACGTGGGGTCTAGGGAGAGTAGTGTGTACGCAGACCATACTCCTACCTTTATCTACCTTATAAAGGTATGGAGATTATTTTCGAAAGACTCCCGACTCAAGAACGGTAAAAAGGAATAAACCAACATTAACAATGGCAAGGAAATAAGATAAAAGAAACAAATAGCACATCATGTAATAGCAGAGAAACTAGGAATACAAAGCTATATATAAGAGAAGTGATCGAATACAAAGCTATATATAAGAGAAGTGCGAAACTATCGGCAATATTGCCACATCGTCTAATCAGCAAGGAACTCGGAATAGGAGAATACAAGACTAGTACTAATAATACTAATACGACCAGAAGAGAATCTCAATTACCTGTCAGCCCACGAGCCTAACCGTCTACCTCCTTACCTCCCTCTCCGGTAAAAAGCCCTTGACATCCAAATGCTTCCACTTGTTTTTGTCTATGTTTGTGATGTCTCATTTTCTCTATTGCTCTCTTTCTTTCTACATCACTTTCACAACATAGTTTTTCCCCCAACCTTTTCACAACTGCGTATAGGAGAAATTTTGGCTTAGTTCTTCGAGTTTTCAGTTTAACTGTCAATTATATTTCTATATTAATTAGATACGATGGATATATCATTTCCTGTTGCACCACCTTCTACTCATTCATAACATGATTTTTCTTAGAAAATGAAATGATGTTATGTTTCCATCTGATATAACTTTCAGTTAAATAAATTTAAAAGGTTTACTTAGTTTTCGAATTAAAAAAATGCATATGAGAAACTTTTACTTAGTTTTCAAATCTATAAGTTTGGGCTTAACAATAAACAATGTATAGTTGTACATTCAAATTATAAGGTTGATATATCAGTTTATTTGGCACCATCTTTCTACTCATTACTAATAGGATTTCTCTTCTAAAATAAAAATGATACTTTCCATTTGATACAAGTTTAAAATGCTATACCAAGATACAAGCTTCTGTTTCATATTGCAAATTGAAGTTCAAAAGTCATTACTCACTCACAATTTACGCCGTTGGGTTTGGGATTATTATTAGTAGAATACAGCGTGGGAAAAATTAGACATTTCGATAAATTGATTTTACTTTGAGAGTCCAAGAAATTTTTAAGACACAATTAGCATATTAAAGGATTTAATTTAGGAACTAATTCTAAAGAAAATGCGCACGTGAGAAGGCGGTGGACGCTGGGGCTAGTACTACAAATACGCATTCTGCGCTCTGTAGTAGAGTACGAACCAAAAACCCTTTTCTCTCGATTCTTCTGCATTTCTTCTTCTTCGACGACGAGATGGTTAAAGGAAACAAGCAAACTACGAATACTGTCATGGAGATTAGGGAAATGCGTGCTCTTATCGAGAGGATGTTCGGAGAATTGAATGCCAGTGTTAACGATCAAAACCCCCATATTGATTCAAAGGAAGATGAAGAAACGAGAAAGAAGAAGATGAAGGAAGATGAGGAAACGAGAAAGAAGAAGATGAAGGAATAAAATAATAATTTCGGATGAATGGTGCACATGTGAATGACACATGGATATACTGCAAAGTAAATAAATATTCCTATACCCATTTCTATTCCTCACACCCATTCATTTAAAATGATACACATTTGAGATGAATGGGCCACACGTGAATACACATGGATATTGTACAATATAAATAAATATTCCCCACACCCATTCATTTAAAGTGATACACATTCCAAATGAATGGTGCACACGTGAATAGCACATGTATATAGTACAATGTAAAGGAATATTTTCGTTAGTTGGTTTTGCAAATAGCCAATAGGATTTAGTACAAGTGTATATGAATATTTATTTACATTCTTTGGTATCGGTACAGAGTTTTGTATAAAGGGACCAAGCTGTTAATAAGAAAACAGAGAAAATTTCTCAATTTCATTCTCTTTTCTTTCATGGTATCAGAGCAGATTTAAGCTCGATCCATTCACAAATCATCTCACGTTTCTATCTGATTTCTTCTCCCTTATCCATTTCTGGATTCAACCATGACTGGTACTGAAGTAACAGCTGCCATCACAGCACCTGGATCCACAACCAGTGCAGTCAACAATGACTCCAATCATCCCTATCAGTTGCACTCTTCTGATACTCCAGGTATGGGGCTTGTGAGTTCACCATTTGATGGAAGAGGATTTCCAGGATGGAAGAGGTCTATCCGCATTGCAATCTCAGCCAAGAACAAGCTTGGATTCATCAATGGATCTGTTGCTGAACCAGCAATGGATGATAAAGAATATCCATTGTGGAGTAGGTGCAATGACATGGTTACCTCTTGGTTGCTGAATTCTTTGACCAAAGAGATAGATGACAGTGTTATCTATTCAAGGACTGCTAAGGACCTTTGGAACAGTCTGGAACACAGGTTTGGGCAGTCTAGTGGAGCAAAATTATACCATCTGCAGAAGAAAATTTCAAAAACATGCCAGGGAAACAACAGCATATCAAGTTATTTCACGACACTTAAGAGACAATGGGATGAGCTGGATTCACTTAATTCACACTTAGGGTGTAACTCTGCATGTGTTTGTGATGGTAAGAAGAAGTTGGCCAAGTTCATGGAGGACCAAAGAGTCATTCAATTCCTAATGGTACTAAATGATGCTTATGCACAAGCAAGGGGAAACATTCTCATGCTCAGCCCTATGCCTAGCATAGATCAATGTTACTCTCTTCTTTTACAAGATGAGAGCTAAAGGGAAATCTATACAAGTCCACAATACCCCACTGATGGGACTTCATTCATGGTAGGATCACAAAACAAATTTTCACAGAAAACCAACCTAGTGCAAAGAGGGTGGAATACTCAGTAAAAATCAAGAAACACACAACACAAGTCTAAGCCAAAGAAGTCTAAGTATAATCCTAATGTTACCTGCAGTCATTGCTCAAAGATAGGTCATGTAAGGGCTGATTGCTACAGACTTGTAAGGTTTCCTGATGAATTCCAATTTACCAAGGGTGGAAATTTTCAAGGAACAACAATCAAAACAAATGTTGTAATAACAGATCAGCAAACTGATGGAAAGTATTCTGAGGACAATGAAGGAATCCAAAACAGTCAGCCACAATTTTTCAGTAAGGAACAGGTCTCTGAGCTAGTAAACATAATCCGGCAGGTACAAATTGGAAATACAACAAATGCAAGCTCAAAAATTAGTGTCAATGTTGTTGCTGGTACTATACTCAAATATTCAGGAACATGAATTGCTGTTTTTAATACTAAAACCTGGAAATTGATTCTGGTGCCTCGGAACATATGTGTTTTGATTCCAAATCTTTCCTAAACCTATCACCCTTACCTGTGCCTTTACATATTAGTTTGCCTAATTCTTATCAACTATTTGTCACACATATAGGGGAGGTTTACATTCATCCTGATATGATTCTAAAAAGAGTACTTTATGTTCCATCTTTTAAGTATAACTTGTTATCTGTTCATAAGTTATGCTCTCAATTCAAATATAGCATCAACCTTACTTCTAGTGAATGTTTATTGCAGGTCCCTTTAATGAGGAGGGGACAAATTTTTGGTGAAGTAAGAGATGGATTATATCTACTCCGGCCTAGAACTACAGAGTCTAGAATTCTATTTAGTAAAGATGTAGTTTCCATTCCAAAAACTAAAGTTCCCTTTTCAATTCCAGTTCTAGCTAATGTCGTTCCTAATGTAACTCAATGACATGTAAGGTTGGGGCATTTGCCCTTTTCAGTAATGAAGAAGCTCAGTTTTATTCATTTTCCTTCAAATTTTCATAATGTGTGTGACATTTGTGCTAAAGCAAGGCAAACTAGGCTCCCTTTTCCCATTAGCCAAGTCAAAACATCATCTCCATTTGACCTCATTCATATAGATACTTGGGGTCCTTTCAAAGCTCCTACATACAATGGGTACAACTATTTTTTGACTATAGTTGATGATTTTAGTAGGGCTACTTGGACTTTTCTGTTGATGACCAAAAGTAATGTTTTTCCAACTTTGAAATCTTTCTTTTCTATGGTTGAAAGGCAGTTTAGCAAGAAGGTAAAAAGGGTGAGGTCAGATAATGCCTGGGAGTTGGGAAAGGGAACACAAGAATTCCAATTCTTTCAAGAACAAGGGATTCTTCATAAAACCTCTTGTGTGGCTACACCCCAACAGAATGGTGTAGTTGAGAGGAAACATAGACACCTTCTGGAAGTTGCCAGGGGGCTAATGTTCCAATCCAAAGTTTCTATTCAATATTGGGGAGAATGTATATTGACTGCAACATTTTTAATAAACAGGTTCCCTTCCAAGGTATTAAAAGGGAAAACGCCATATGAAGTTCTGTTCGGGAAAGCACCTACTTATGAGATTCTAAGGAGTTTTGGATGTTTGTGCTATGTGTCAACTCTGTCTCAACATAGAAGCAAATTTGATCCTAGAGCTAAACTTGTAGCAACCCCTTTGGAAGGGTACTACTTAGGAAAACAAATCTAATTTCCTACTTACAAAATATTAAAAGAGATATTAATAAAAATATTTAGAATAATTTTAGTAGCGGAAGTAGGTCCATGCGAAAAGGTTCAAAGTGCAATATATATTTCTTTTTTGAAAATACACCATAATTTTATTTTAAATGAAATACAATGTCAAAATATTAACATATGGTGATATAACCCTTCTGGATTAATCAACAGATTAAAGCAACTTCCTAACAGATTTATACAATCATTCAAAATCACTACAAGTTTATATTGTACATAAATTTCAAACTATCGGGTATATATAAAAATCAAAGGAAACTAGTTTTCTCCTTTTCTACATATTTACAAAACAAAGTGTAAATTCAGCATATTACAAGACTTGAGTTATTAAAACACTCTAATACAATAAAATAGGTTACAAATTCAAGCTACAAGATTTTGGTCTTTAAAATCCAACAAGCCTCCAAATAACATAAGTGTGACATATATATATATATATATATATATATATATATATATATATATATATATATATATATATATATATCCTGTATATCCTGTATATCCTGTATATCATGTATATCATGTACATGTCCCAAAACTATGCAAACCAAGGTGCATATGCAAATATGATCTCCATAAATTCTCCCAAAGAGACTACTTCACCCTGGCCATCTTCAGATTTCATCCCGAACATTTCCTACGATAGAAAACAACTATCGCTAAGCATAAAGCTTAGTGGTGTATAAACTTTAGGCTTGGAGTCATTAAATTCTCCAATTCCCCTTTTCAGTCATAGTTAGCTCAATTTAACATAATTTAAAACAAGTGAACAAATATATCAAACATACCAATATCAAACTTTGAAGTGTTTCCAAATATCAATAACAATGTTCAAGAGTCTAGAAAGTGTATACTATCAATTTAAGAGAGTATATCAAATATCCATTTTTCGCCCAATATGTACGTCATGCCATCACACTAAGCATAATCAGATACCAAGATGGACCGAAGTCCCAAATCAAGTAGGGGCAAAACCCAATAGACAAGAGAATCAAGAACCATATTAAAAATGGCTTCCTAGTTCGTACTTAACACGGACAAGTTCTATAATTCAAGATGAACTAACAAATCCAAAGTCAAGATGCCAAAAGATCCAAATCAAGAGGCATGCCAAGTGAGTGACCAAGTCACTGCCACAAGAAGGACAAAGTCCCAACAAGATAGCAAAATGATCAAACAATCCGTACGAATAGGCGATTTAGCAAATTTCTTACAAGACTTGATATAATACGAATATTACAATATAATTCGAAGACAAGAAAAATAAAATATCAGGTTATTTCAACATATTTCTAGCAAGCAAAAAGAGTACAAGTTTATACACAAACCTTGGTGTTTTACCACGAAACAGTTCAATCACAACTTGGGGACGTTCGAATCGTCTACGCCGTAAACAAACCAAATCTGTCCACTTCCTCAAACACTTCCCCTTTGATTTTTTTTTCAAGGGTTTATATACCTTAAATACATAATCAAATATCTAAATAAGTTCAGTGATTTAACAAGTTAAACTAAATATGATCTTGGTGAAAATTACCCAAAAATGTTTGAAACAGAAATTCTGGACAGTATCACTGTTCCGAGTTGTGACTCAGTTGTGAAGATGTACACGGACAAACTAGACTTTCTGGTCTTCACAAAAGTTGTATATCTATGTCTTACCATTTCATAACATCTTGAATCACCTCCATATCAATTTTGAACAAAAAGTTATGCTAAAATTACTAACAGCAGTACATGGAGTATTTCTAAAGCTGGAAATCTGGACAGCACCTGCCCTGTACTTTCTGTTCCTTTTTTAGGTAAATACCAACAAAACTAGATTTTGGTTCCTTCATAAAAGTTATAGATTTATGAGATACCTTTCCAGAAAGTTCTGGATCACTTAAATCGGAGCTCTGTACAAAAAGATATGTAGAAAAGTCTAGTAGGTGTCTAGTATAAAATCGAGTTTAGAAACTTACCAAGAGGAGCAACTTGATCTTCACCAAAAACGAATTTTGTGCGTTGATTTAGTCGAAATCCATGATTTTTTTCATGAAACTTCAGATTTTTCAAGTTTCTACGGAGGGGAAATATAGAGAGAGATAGAGAGAAGGAGGGATAGATAGAAAGAGAGAGATGGATTCTTTGTCTTGAAGAGTAGAAACAAAATGGTTACCCAACCACTAAATATTATTAGATAAATACAAAAGGTTGGAAACCAAAACTTAATTATATATTATATTTAATAACAACTAGTCAAAATAATATTAAGTGTTACATATAGCAACATCATGAAACTTCATTGCTAATATTAACACAACCTAAAGTAAGAAATTTTCATATATTGACCATTTCACATTTAAGAAGTGCAAAGTAAAATATTTTCTCGTTATAAAAATGCTCAATCAAGAATGCAAATATTATAAAAAATTTTGGGGTGTTACAACTCTATCCTCCTAAAAAATATTTCGTCTCGAAATTTACCTTGTACTAGTCCCGAAACAAATGTGGATATTGAACTCGCATATCCTCTTCTCGCTCCCAGGTAGCTTCTTCGCCTGAATGATTTCTCCAAAGAACCTTCACTAATGGGATTCTCTTATTTCTAAGCTCTTTTATCTCACGCGCTAAGATTTGGATTGGTTCTTCTTCATATGTCAAATCAGGATTAACCTCAATAGACTCAATAGGAAGAACATGAGATGGATCTGAGCGGTATTTTCGAAGCATAAAAACATGAAAGACGTTGTGGATCTTACCTAATTCAGGTGGCAAAGCTAGCTTATATGCAACCGGACCAATTTTCTCAAGTATTTCATAAGGTCCAATGAATCGAGGACTAAGTTTACCTTTTTGGCCAAATCTCATAATCTTCTTCCATGGAGAAACCTTTAAAAATACCTTATCGCCCACTTGATGCTCAATTTCACGCCTTTTAAGATCAGCATAGGACTTTTGTCTGTCTGAAGAAATTTTCAAACGATCCTTGATGATTTTTACCTTATCTTTAGTTTGTTGCACAATCTCAGGACCCACAAATTTTCTTTCACCAACATCATTCCAACAAAGAGGCGTTCTAAATTTTCTCCCAAATAAAGCTTCATAAGGAGGCATGCCTATACTTGATTGGTAGCTATTATTATAAGCAAATTCTATTAGGGCTAAGTGTTTGTCCCAACTACCCTTAAACTCAATAATGCAGGCTTGAAGCATATCCTCCAAGATTTGTATTACCCTTTCAAACTGGCCGTCCATTTGTGGATGGAAAGCGGTACTAAAATTCAACCTGGAACCCAAAGCTTCTTGCAAGCTAGACCAAAATATAGATGTAAACCTCGGATCTCTATCAGACACAATAGAAACAGGGATTCCATGCAGCTTCACAATCTCATTAATGTACAATTCTGCTAACGTTCAAGTGAGTAGTCCATTCTGATTGCCAAGAAATGAGCACTCTTAGTTAGTCTATCTACAATGACCCAAATTGCATCATGATTTCTTTGAGTGCGTGGAAGTCCAGAAACAAAGTCCAACATTATCCTTTCCCATTTCCATTCAGGTATTGACAAAGGTTGCAGGAGACCAGTTGGGACTTGATGTTCAGCCTTTATTTGTTGACATACCAAGCATTTAGAAATGAACTCTACAATGTCTTTCTTCATACCACTCCACAAATAGTGCTCCTTAATGGTCTGATACATTTTAGTACCTCCAGGATGCATTGCATAAGGTGAACTATGTGCTTCAACTAAGATCTGCTTTCTCAATTCATCTTCATTAGGAACACACAACCTATTTTTATAAAATAAGGTACCATCTTTCCTTAATGAAAAATTTGATTCTCTTCCATTTTGGACTTCTTCAACCCATTTCACAAGCTTCTCATCTAACTTTTGTGCTTCTTGGACTTGCTCAAGTAAGACTGGCTTGACTTGCAAATTAGCAATAATAGAACCATTAGAATTAAATGAAAGACAAACATTCATGGCTCTTAATTCAAGAAGCAAAGGTAATGTACTTAGAGTTAAACTTGCAAGGGAATTGTGACTCAACGCATCTGCAACCACATTGGCTTTACCAGGATGATAATCAATCGTGCAATCATAATCTTTGATGAGTTCAAGCCATCTACGTTGTCTCAAGTTTAACTCTTTTTGTGTACCCAAGTACTTCAAACTCTTGTGATCAGTAAATATGTGACACTTCTCTCCGTATAAGTAATGCCTCCAAATTTTTAAGGCAAAAACAATGGCAGCAAGTTCAAGATTGTGAGTGGGATAATTCAACTCATGTGATTTCAACTTTCGAGAGGCATAAGCAATTACTTTCCCTTCTTGCATCAAAACACAACCCAAGCCACGAAGAGATGCATCACTGTATACCACATAATCTTTTCCTTCAGCTGGCAAAGAAAGTATTGGAGCTTGTGTCAATAAGGATTTGAGCTTTTCAAAGCTCTCTTGACACTTGTCATCCCATAAAAATTTGGCGTCTTTCCCCAAAATTTTGGTCAAGGGAGAAGCTATAATAGAGAAGCCCTTCACAAACCTTCTGTAGTATCCTGCTAATCCCAAGAAACTTCTTATCTCAGTTGGAATTTTAGGAGTTTCCAATCAACAATAGCTTGAATCTTACTAGGATCAACCTGCACACCTTCAGATGATACAATGTGCCCTAAAAAAGCCACTTCATTCAGCCAGAATTCACATTTGGAAAGCTTCGTGTAGAGTTGTCTCTCTTTCAGAATTTGCATGACAATTCGGATATGCTTATCATGATCTTCTCTATTCTTGGAATAGACTAAAATGTCATCAATAAACACCACCACAAATTGATCGAGATAAGGCTTGAATACACGGTTCATTAGATCTATAAATGCAGCAGGAGCATTTGTCAAACCAAATGGCATTACCAAAAATTCATAATGGCCATACCTGGTCCTAAAAGCAATTTTAGGAATATCTTGCTCCCTCACACGCAACTGATAATATCCAGACCTCAAGTCAATTTTTGAGAATAAGCGGGCACCCTTCAGTTGGACAAACAAGTCATCGATTCTAGGCAGTGGGTATTTGTTCTTGATTGTTACCTTGTTCAGCTGTCGGTAATCAATACAAAGCCTAAGAGTGCCATCTTTCTTTTTCACAAATAAAACAGGATCTCCCCAAGGTGAAATACTGGGACGGATAAAACCTTTCTCAAGAAGTTCTTGCAATTGAGCCTTCAACTCTTTTAATTCAGCTGGAGCCATTCTATAGAGAGTGATAGAAATAGGAGTAGTTCCAGGGACAAGATCTATAGGAAATTTAATCTCCCTTTCTGGAGGCAACCCAGGAAGATCATCAGGAAATACATCAGGAAAGTCGCACATAGTTGGTATGTCCTTAAGACTTGGACTCTCCAATCGTGTATCGACTATATGAGAAAGATAGGCATCACAACCTTGACAAATCATCTTCCTTGCCAAGACCGCAGAAATAATATTAGATGTCAATGATCTTTCTCCTTGAACTACTATGTGTGAATATGCAGAAGTTCTAAATGTCACTTGCTTCAACCTACAATCAACCAATGCATGGTGCCTATGGAGCCAATCCATGCCAACAATAACATTATAGTCTCGGAAGGGCATTTCAAGCAAGTCGACAGGGAATACCAGATTTTGATCATGAATGCACAATCTCGGTAAATCCTGTTAACAACGGCCTGATGACCTAATGGACTCGTGACCAGCACATCAAAGTCAAGTCTCACAGATTTAACAGTATCGGGAAATGCAAGTGATGAGCAAACATAAGAGTGCGAAGATCCAGGATGAAATAATGTAACAACAAATATGCCAAATAAGTGAAATTTACCAGCAACCACGTTCGGACCATCCTGGTCATTCTTCTGTCTCATAGCATAAACTCGTGCAGCAGCTCTCGACCCACTAGCCTGATTAGCTACACTCGAGCCCGCTGCTTGCATATTTCGAGGTCTAGCACTACTATTAGCTTGAGAATGAATAGTGACAGGCTTTTGAACTGATCCTTCTGTATGTGTATAAGAAAGAGGATTAGGATTAGGACAATCCTTCACTTTATGATCCATACTTCCACAATTAAAACAAGCACCAGAAGCTCGTTTACATGCACCATAATGATTCTTCCCGCACTGTGCACAAGTAGGTGTATGAGTTTTGCCTTGGCCATAACTTGGAGTACTGGCAGTAGAAAGATTTGACTTATTCTGCTTATGATGTAATGATTTATGGGTACTCTCGGTCTTGGAATAGTCAAACTTTCCCTTTTTGGATGGACCGCCATATTCTGAATTACCCTTCCTAAACTTGTTTTCTCTCCTACTAGCTTCTTCCTTGTCAATTCTTTCCCAAGTAAGTGCAGCTGAAATCAGCTTGGAAAAATCATCAAGTTGTAAGATTGTCACTGATTTTCGAATGTAACCATGCAAACCTTCTTCAAATCTTCTGCACTTGTCTCTTTCACCATCAATAATACCTTTAGCATAGCGAGAAAGCCTGAGAAAGTTTTGTTGATACTATGCAATAGACATACTCCCTTGTCTTAAATTCAGAAACTCTTTCTTTTTAGCATCACAATAGACAGGGGGAACATATTTTGCACGAAATGATTTCACAAAGTCATCCCAAGTCAGCACCGGAGGTTTCACTTTTGCATTTGGCATACTTACCCACCAATCATAGGCATCTTTTTGTAAAAGGGAGATAGCATACTTAAATTTTGCAGCATTAGTACACTCCAGTTGTTCAAAGACCCTCTCCATGCACTCGAGCCATTGTTCAGCTACCGTGGGATCTGTAGTGCCTTCAAATTCAACTCCGCCCATTTTTCTCATCTTTTCAAAATTCATTTCACTAGGTTCTGACATTGTCCCAGCTAAGTGACGAAAGAATTCAGCCATCTGCTGGAATGGAGGAGTCATAAATGGAGTATTATGACTCATTGCTCTTGGATTACTGCCCATTTCATTTTCACTAACACGAGGATGATTTAGGTCAGGCAAGGGTTCCTCATTTCCTCCCTGAAGGTGAGACATGACATTATACTGGGCCTGACTTTCATCAACGGATTCAACAGCTCTATTCGAAAAAGAGGTCATATTAAAAATCCTATAAAAGATAAGATCACACTGCATTAGGGACATGTACATGATGCATATGCACACAAAATACAATAAATTAAATTAAATTAAACAAGTATGCAAAAATTTATAAACTCCAAGTCATTTTAAAGAGAGGAAATAACAACAAATACTAGGTATTATCACAACAAAACAAATCCTAGAATCACAAACCGTGGCTCTGATACCAAAACTTGTAGCAACCCCTTTGGGAGGGTACTACTTAGGAAAACAAATCTAATTTCCTACTTACAAAATATTAAAAGAGATATTAATAAAAATATTTAGAATAATTTTAGTAGCGGAAGTAGGCCCATGCGAAAAGGTTCAAAGTGCAATATATATTTCTTTTTTTGAAAATACACCATAATTTTATTTTAAATGAAATACAATGTCAAAATATTAACATATGGTGATATAACCCTTCTGGATAATCAACAGATTAAAGCAACTTCCTAACAGACTTATACAATCATTCAAAATCACTACAAGTTTATATTGTACATAAATTTCAAACTATCGGGTATATATAAAAAACAAAGGAAACTTGTTTTCTCCTTTTCTACATATTTACAAAACAAAGTGTAAATTCAGCATATCACAAGACTTGAGTTATTAAAACACCCTAATACAATAAAATAGGTTACAAATTTAAGCTACAAGATTTTGGTCTTTAAAATCCAACAAGCCTCCAAATAACATAAGTGTGACATACATACATATATATATATATATATATATATATATATATATATATATATATATCCTGTATATCCTGTATATCATGAATATCATGTACATGTCTCAAAACTATGCAAACCAAGGTGCATATGCAAATGTGATCTCCATAAATTCTCCCAAAGAGACTACTTCACCCTGGCCATCTTCAGATTTCATCCCGAACATTTCCTACGATAGAAAACAACTATCGCTAAGCATAAAGCTTAGTGGTGTATAAACTTTAGGCTTGGAGTCATTAAATTCTCCAATTCCCCTTTTCAGTCATAGTTAGCTCAATTTAACATAATTTAAAACAAGTGAACAAATATATCAAACATATCAATATCAAACTTTGAAGTGTTTCCAAATATCAATAACAATGTTCAAGAGTCTAGAAAGTGTATACTATCAATTTAAGAGAGTATACCAAATATCCATTTTTCGCCCAATATGTACGTCATGCCATCACACTAAGCACAATCAGATACCAAGATGGACCGAAGTCCCAAATCAAGTAGGGTCAAAACCCAATAGACAAGAGAATCAATAACCATATTAAAAATGGCTTCCTAGTTCGTACTTAACACGGACAAGTTCCATAATTCAAGATGAACTACAAATCCAAAGTCAAGATGGCAAAAGATCTAAATCAAGAGGCATGCCAAGTGAGTGACCAAGTCACTGCCACAAGAAGGACAAAGTCCCAACAAGAATGCAAAATGATCAAACAATCCGTACGAATGGGCGATTTAGCAAATTTCTTACAAGACTTGATATAATACGAATATAACAATATAATTCGAAGACAAGAAAAATAAAATATCAGGTTATTTCAACATATTTCCAACAAGCAAAAAGAGTACAAGTTTATACACAAACCTTGGTGTTTTACCACGAAACAGTTCAATCACAATTTGGGGACGTTCGAATCGTCTACGCCGTAAACAAACCAAATCTGTCCACTTCCTCAAACACTTTTCCTTTGATTTTTTTTTTCAAGGGTTTATATACCTTAAATACATAATCAAATATCTTAATAAGTTCAGTGATTTATCAAGTCAAACTAAATATGATCTTGGTGAAAATTACCCAAAAATGTTTGAAACAGAAATTCTGGACAGTATCACTGTTCCGAGTTGTGACTCAGTTTTGATGATCTACACGGACAAACTAGACTTTATGGTCTTCACAAAAGTTGTAGATATATGTCTTACAGTTTCAGAACATCTTGAATAACCTCCATATCAATTTTGAACAAAACGTTATGCTAAAATTACTAACAGCAGTACATGGAGTATTTCTAAAACTGGAAATCTGGACAGCACCTGCCCTGTACTTTCTGATCTTTTTTCAGGTAAATACCAACAAAACTAGATTTTGGTTCCTTCATAAAAGTTATAGATTTATGAAATACCTTTCTAGAAAGTCCTGGATCACTTAAATCGGAGCTCTGTACAAAAAGATATGTAGAAAATTCTAGTAGATGTCTAGTATTAAAACGAGTTTAGAAACTTACCAAGAGGAGCAACTTGATCTTCACCAAAAACGAATTTTGTGCGTTGATTTTGTAGAAATCCATGGGTTTTTTTTCATGAAACTTCAGATTTTTCAAGTTTCTACGGAGGAGAGATATAGAGAGAGATAGAGAGAAGGAGGGATAGATAGAAAGAGAGAGATGGATTCTTTGTCTTGAAGAGTAGAAACAAAATGGTTACCCAACCACTAAATATTCTTAGATAAATACAAAAGGTTGGAAACCAAAACTTAATTATATATTATATTTAATAACAACTAGTCAAAATAATATTAAGTGTTACATATAGCAACATCATGAAACTTCATTGCCAACATTAACACAACCTAAAGTAAGAAATTTTCATATATTGACCATTTCACATTTAAGAAGTGCAAAGTAAAATATTTCCTCGTTATAAAAATGCTCAATCAAGAATGCAAATATTATAAAAAAATTTGGGGTGTTACATAAGTCTTGTGTGTTCCTAGGATATGCCCAAGGTCAAAAGGATACAAGGTCCTAGACATGGATACAAGAAGGGTATTTGTATCCAGGGACATCATGTTTCATGAATAAGTTTTTCCCTTTCATTCAGCTCATTCATCCATCTATTATCCACATTGTTCTACCTTCTTCACAGATCCTAGTGCTGAAAGTCCTATACATCAGCAACAACTTGTACTCTCACCACATTCATGACCCTCAAGAATTCCTTCAACACCTACTGGTCATAACCCTCTTTCTCTTAGAGCCACACACATTTTACCTCACAACACACCTGATCTTACACCACTCCTAGATAAATCATCCACCCCTCCTTTTTCACCTATTCACCTAACATCCAGATATGTCATTCCCACACCTCCACCACTGTCAGAAAGTCTGATAGAATTTCTCAAGCACCTAGCTATTTAAAAGACTATGTGTGCAATGCCATCATTCTCACTAATCTCACAGATTCCTGCTTCACTAAGCCAGCTATTCCTACTGTTTTCTCTTTTGGGACTCTATCTGATACAAATAAACACCTAGCTCAATCCCTATCCACTATTTTTGAACCTAGCAGCTATGCACAAGCTTGCAATCACCCAGGGTGGAAGGCTGCCATGGATGCAGAAATTTCAGCCTTACAGCTGAATCGCATCTGGGATGTGGTGGATTTGCCTCCAGGAAAGAAAGCTCTACCTTGTAAGTAGGTATACAAGGTAAAGCACCATTCCGATGGAACTGTGGAGAGATTAAAGGCTAGACTAGTAGTGAGGGGGGACATTCAAAGGGAAGGAATTGACTATTTTGAAACCTTTTCACCAGTGGTCAAAATGACCACCATAAGGTGTCTTTTAGCTGTGGCTATGAAGAAAGGTTGTGAAGTGTCACAGCTTGATGTAAATAATGCATTCCTCCACGGGGAATTGCAAGAAGAAGTCTATATGAAGTTTCCAGCAGGTGTTCCTCCACCCCAAACTAATCAAGTTTGTCTCTTGAAAAAGTCTCTTTATGGGTTGAAACAGGCATCTAGACAGTGGTATGTCAGACTTGCAGGAGCTTTGAGTTTTAAAGGGTATTCTAGTTCTCTAAATGATTACTCTCTATTTTACAAACGCAATGGTACTCTTGTGTCTATACTAGCAGTTTATGTGGATGATATCTTACTAACAGGGGATGATACCACAGAAATTCAATATATTGCTAGTTTTCTCAACTAAGAATTCAAAGTGAAACATTTGGGTGCTATTCATTATTTTCTAGGGATGGAAATACTCAGGGAAAGACAAGGTTTCATTATCAGCCAAAGGAAATTTACCTTAGAGCTGCTGCAGGAATTCAATTCTCTAGGAGGAAAAGTTTCTTCACCTCTTGACCCTTACATCAAGCTTCAGGCGAATTCAGGAACACCAATGGATGACCCAAGTGTGTATCGTCACCTCGTTGCCAAACTCAACTATTTAACGAACACTAGGCCTGACCTTTCCTTTGTTGTCCTCTCTCTCAGTCAATACATGCACAAGCCTTGTTGTTCCCATTTTTTTGCTGCTCAACGAGTCTTGAGATATCTGCGCACAGATCCTTCCCAGGGAATTCTTCTATCTTCTTCTCCCTCTTTTGATTTAATGGCATTTTGCGATGCTGATTGGCAGCGTGTCGTGATTCTCGCTGGTCAGTTAGTGGGTTCTTTATTACGCTTGGAGGTGCACCTATTTCCTGGAAATCCAAGAAACAGGTTTCAGTTTCCTTGTCATCTGCCGAGGCTGAATACCGGTCGATGCGTCGAGTCACTGCTGAAATCACTTGACTTGTTCGACTTTTAGGAGATCTCACAATACAGCCTACCTTACCAGTCCCCATTCATTCCGATAGCCAGGTAACGATACACATCGCTCGCAACCCTGTCTTTCATGAGCAAACGAAGCATGTGGACCTCGACTGCCACTTTGTCCGTCAACAATTCCTCTCTGGTTTAATTTCCCTATCTTTTGTTCCTTCCGACTGTCAACTTGCCGATTTATTCACAAAACCCTTATCTGGGGTTTCTCATCGTCACATTCTAGGCAAGTTGGGGGTCCATTCTCTCCCCTCCATCTTGAGGGGGGATGTTAACGATCAAAACCTTCATATTGATTCAACGGAAGATGAAGAAACGAGAAAGAAGAAGATGAAGGAAGATGAGGAAACGAGAAAGAAGAAGATGAAGGAATAAAATAATAATTTCGGATGAATGGTGCACATGTGAATGACACATGGATATACTACAAAGTAAATAAATATTCCTATACCCATTCCTATTTCTCACACCCATTCATTTAAAATGATACACATTTGAGATGAATGGGCCATACGTGAATACACATGGATATAGTACAATATAAATAAATATTCCCCCCATCCATTCATTTAAAGTGATACACATTCCAGATGAATGGTGCACACGTGAATAGCACATGTATATAGTACAATGTAAAGGAATATTTTCGTTAGTTGGTTTTGCAAATAGCCAATAGGATTTAGTACAAGCGTATACGAATATTTATTTACATTCTTTGGTATCTATACAGAGTTTTGTATAAAAGGGCCAAGCTGTTAATAAGAAAACGGATAAAATTTCTCAATTTCGGTCTCTTTTCTTTCAGCCAGACAGGACAAGTCTGATCTAACGATTCAAGAGTTGAAGGAATCCATAGACTCGTTCAAGTGAATGCTTCCTCTGCCGTCTGTGGAAACTCATCTACCGTTCAGGTACAATACAAAACTCTATACGGCTAAAACTCCTCTTTTCACTCTCGCCTCTATAGAATTTGATTTTTCCTAAAAGTTTCCTGTACTGATTTGTAATATTTGCTCTATTGTGTGGATTGCTATTTTTTTTTACTCTTACTATTGATGATTTCCTTAAGGAGGAGAATATGAAGGGACGCGGAAAAACCCTAACCGCCACTAAGCCTAAGAAGAGGCAGGCCTGTTTACATTGTGATGAAAAATTGGCTCATGGCAACAAAAAGCAAGTGTATCTGATCGAAGATGAAGGTGAGGATGTTGCTGCTATTCCAACTGTAGATCCTGTGACTACAGAGGAAGAAGAAATACCCATGAGAATATCTATGGATGCTGTAGTAGAATACTCTAAGCCATACGAAGGTTGCTGTGTGACTGGGTACTATGGGAAGTGACCAGTGAATATCCTAATTGGTTTGGGAGGGACTACACACAATTTTATGGATGAATCCTTTGCGGATAAGTTAGGCTGTGACACATTTCCAATCAAGCCTCGGCCTGTTATAACACCTTTTGGGACTGTTATTGTGACCTCCAGAGCATGCAAAAACTTTCAATTGTTACTGAAAGGCGCCCTGTGTAGTGTGGATTTGTATCTACTTCCATTGTCGTCAAATTGTGACATGGTATTAGGATATGAATGGCTAAAGACGTCCATTGGTGGTGGGGAAGTTAAGATGGATTCTAAGGGTATGGAGTTTTCGTTCCAGGGTAAGAAACACTTTTTACCTTTCAACAAATCACTTGAACGCAGCAAGCGCTGAGAGTCTTGACAAATTTGGAAGCATTGGGACCTCGAATTTCACATTGCTAATTGACCTGTTTTAGATCTTTATTCCAGTTTCTGTGTCTGCAATTTTCCTAACAATTCTCCCTCTACGTGAAAGTAAATGAACTACTACTTGTATTCATCCTTAGTTCGTTATCTACCAATGGTATATGTCATTTTGAGAGTTGGTTGTTTTTACCAGCCTTGCAAGTTATGAAATCCATTAAGTTTTTGATTCTCTATCCTTCCCCTGCTTACTGAGTTGTTGGAATGTAATATGTCATTATTGCTATTGTGGATTAATTATTAGCTGTTTGTTGAATTGTGTTTAAATAGAAGTTATTTTAGATTTTCAATACTTGATGTGATTCAACTCTCAGGTAAATATGAACAATTAAGTCACCTGACAACCATTTGTCAATTCTTGCTCCCCGATAGCTTTTCTGGGTTTGTTTCTGATCTTTGGCCAAGCCATAATGTTAAACATGCACCAAACTGCTCATTTTTGTTGTGAAAGTTTTAATCAGGAGAGCGATAAAGAGGAATAGTCTTGTTTTGACATGGACCAATTAGAGTAATTCAGAAGGCAATTTATGTAGCAATTGTGGCAAGGGATGTCATAATTTCATTTACTACTCCCTCCCTTAGTTTATGTGAACATATTTCCTTTTTGGTTCATTCCAAAAAGAATGACCCAAACAATTTAGCTTAAATTCTCAATTCTACCCTTAGTGAGAAGCTTTTATAACTACACAAATATTGTGAATCCCTTTTTGAGTTATTTAGGACCACAAATTCAAAAAGTCTTCATTTTCTCTTAAACTTTGTGTCCAGTCAAACAAGTTCACATAGATTGGAACATAGGGATTAGTATTTTAACGAGGCTCGGAGAAATTTGGCCTCTCTTGTAAATTTCATTTCCCTTTGGGATAGAGTTGGTTCATAAAGGTAGAACCACTCCAGGGCAGCGACATCCTCCAAAAAGATCTATTTCGGAAAAAGAAATGAATATAGACAAAATTGCTTGTAATATTCGATTAAGCAATTTTTAATCAATGATCTAAATGTTAAATGAAATTGGCATACAATAACCTCTTTGCTTTTTTGTTTGCAGCGCCAGAGCAAGTGTTTTTCGTTTGTTTTTTTTAGATTACACGTAATTTTGTCACATTACCAACAAAAATGAACATATTGGCGACGTGCAACAAACTTCTTTAATTTTTTCCTTTTCCGGTCTTTTCTTGGATTTAATAACTAAAGATGATAACCAAAGGTGCAAATAAAAAGCATGTATTATTTACTTAATGACTTTCCTCACGCGTAATACTCTAATGGGAAAAAGGAAATTAATTAAAAAAACTAATCAAGTGATATTCTACTATTGAATTATCGTTAAAGTGCAAAAGAAAGGAAAGATCACTACTATTTGATGACGTTATCTTATCAACCCATTTTCATTTTAAGCATAAACTCAAAATCATATTCACACATCAACAACAACAACATTCCAATCTCAAATTGGGGTCTATTAAGCTATATACACTATTTCTTTACACCACCTGTAACAGATCGCTTGTTTAAGGTTATAAACTCACATTGCTATTATAGTTTGATTTTTAAATCACCTTATAATAATAAAACAAATTATTTAGATGGAGTGCATATGACAAAACCAAAGAATATGTAGATAAAAAGAGTGGAGGAAAATTAAGAAATGGAGGTCAGCATAATGGGAGGACACGTGTAAGCAGTGGGACGTCCTGACCCCAGTCATAATTTGTACAAGTTCCGTTGCAGCATTTGAAGGGTCTGCAAACTCTGTCACGCAGCCAAAACTGCACTCCCACTTTGCCACTACCATATTTCCAGTGCCAGAGTACTGAGCAACAATTTTGTTTTTTGCATGTAAAAGTGAAAAGCAAGCCACTTGCACACAAAGAAACAGAGAGAAGATCATAAGCTGAGAAAATGAAAGGTTGGTTGGTTTTGTGATGGCTATTATGTTTTCATTCTGAAGATTTCTCAAAGCTTTCTCGGGAATACAAGGTCTGTTTTCTAGTCCTATATTTCTAATGCAAATCCATTTAGCTCTGGCAAATGCTGTTGGTTGTAGCTGAAAAATGAATAAGAAACTTGTTCAAAAGGAAAATATAAGAAATCTATAGTTGGTTGTTGAAGATTAAAATTTTATCACCAATTACATACACGCCTGCTTCCAAATAAAGAATACAGTGTTTTTTTCCTACTTCTAATTTCCAATTTCTGCTGTTGTTTACTTGGTTCATCTTTACCTTTTTCAGCTTGTTGCTTCAGATATAATTTTTTTCGTCCTTTATAAGCAGTGCGATTTAGGGGGTGGGGAGGTATGGCATGGAGTTTGCTTATCTTTCGTTCATTATGGGTTAAAAGAAATTGCCTTTCTTCTACAAAGCTATCAATCTTTAGTTTCCATTTAAAATTAAAAAAAAAGAACATGAAACTGAGAAAAAAGAGGAGTCTTGTGCATGATATTTTATGATGAATACAACTTTTGCATATTTCACCGTTGATCATATCTCTAATATTTATTGCACATGTTTATCCACTTATTATATAGTAGTAGCTCTTTTTGTATCTCTGTTGTACTGCTCTTAAATTTTGTTAAACAATGCGTTTAGTCTACCTCTAGTTTGAATTTTGGGCAGAGTGAGGTTAATTCTTCTCACTGTTTTGTGGGTCTTCATGGTTAAAATAGGGGTTAAGACCTGAATATATATTCACACATTTAGAGGATTATTAAAGAGTTTGTTTTCCTGTGTTAATCGAATTATCTCAGGGACGTCGTGAAAATGAAGAAGGAACTTTGGTCTCCAAGCAATGATATGCTGTTTGAAGTACTACCTAAATTGTCTACTAAGGATTTGCTGAAACTGAAATGCGTGTCAAAGGAATGGCAATGTCTTATATCTGACCGCAGTTTCATCCAAGTTCAGTTGAAAAATATGGAACCCCCCTCTGGTTTCTTCTACCAAGGTAGGTACCAGTGGTGTGATGAAGATTATGACTGGATCAGCTACATGCCTATATCAGGATCAGTTGCCACTGAAGAAGTCCATAATGATGTTCTTGATTTCCTACCAGAAAATGTTGTCATCCTCGATTCAAGATATGGACTTGTCTGTTGTCGAAGTATCTTTCCTTGTAACGTTCCCCTAATCTACATCTGTAACCCTGTGAATAAGGAATGGAAAGCAATTCAGTGGCCAAATTCGTCTAGAGAAAGCAGCATAGCCTTGGTTTTTGAACCATTAAAGAAACCGATTAATGAGTTCACAAAATTCCAGGTTGTGATAGTTAGTCATCAAGATGAAACTAGTACAGAAGGGGATAGATATGGATATTTCTCTTTCAACATTTATTCATCAGAAACAGGATTATGGAGAAGATCAGGAGAGATTTGTTATTGCAATCACAACATGTTGAAAAAGGGATGCGTTTGTGTAAAGGGGATTATATATTGGCTTACTGATGGAGACCAAATCCTCATGTTTGATCCAGAAAATGAGATATCTTGGTTGATAAGCATACCACTCCCTAGAAACCAGTTCAATTTAAAACCCGAGATGTGCTTGGGAGAAGCTGAAGGGAGGCTGCATTACGTGTTGATTTGTGAGCATGGACTTCAGTTGTGGGTGCTTGAGGATCGTTTTACGTCTCAATGGGATCTTACTTATACAATCTCTTTAGAAGAACTGGAAAATGAAAACAACAAGTATCTGTTCAAGATAGCTGAAAAGTTGGCAAGTAACTTCAATACTGATGATATCCCATGGATTGGGACTCTGGCTTTCAAGGATAACATCTTGCTTATGAGGGTTTCAGTTAATATCTATTTGTATCACTTTGAGACAAGGAAGATGAGACACCTCTGTAGCCTTTCTGCTCTCGCGCCAAAGCCTTTTTTTGTTGCCACAGTGGTTCCACATACCATGAGCTTAGTTCCACTCGGTCAGTCATAGAAACAGTCACTCTTTTCTCCTTTTAGTCCTTGGTTTAGCAATATACATAAGCCGTTACCAATAATAGATGAAGTGCTATTTCTGAATATCCCATTCCTTGGGATATGCATTAGTTTTTGTTATATCCTCACAGCAAGCATGTTTAGAAAGACTTTAGTTATGCAGTTTTCTTATGGAAGTGCATTTGATGGTGAGACATAGACATTAAACAGGAAAGTCACAAAGTAACTTTATCTTAGGTTACTAATCCGAGCAATGACATCAAGTTTCAATGTATATTCTGGTAGTCCTTGGTGAATGTAGAGATGAAAAACATGACTGATTCTGAGTTACTAAGAAACAAATTAAGCGTGTTTTGTTTTTTCTATTGCAAGTGCTCTTTTGTATGCTTAACTCTGTTGCCTTCCTTTTTCTTTTCCAATGGTATAATATGTGAAAGGAAAGCTTGATCTGATTCTTGTTACAACTTCTTGAAAATGATAGGAGCTAGCATGGTCTCTTGCTGTGAAAAGGATTTGAATTGTGAGTCAAGACTTTAGTTTGTATTCTAAACTGATGAAGTGATATCAAGCTTTAGTAGATCCGAGGCATATTGCTGCGAAATATGTTTCTTGTTTCTCTCTTGATCTAATTTTACATAATAATGCAGGACTAACATCTCGTACTTATATTTGGCTATCCTTTTCTCAATTTAATCGAGCCCTGTTTAATATGCTTAAAAAGAGTGCCATCAAGAAAACATGCAGATTCTGAGTTAAACATTAAGCATAAAATGATGTTGAGACAGAGAGATTAAACAGGGACTATTCAATTATAATACTATCTGAGTTGGTATTCTATATTAATGACCTGTCTGATGTCCAGCTTTAATAGATATCAGGCATATTGCAACTAAATATATTTCTTATTTTTTTCCTTATGATTGAATCTTTGGCGAAATTCTATAGATAAGGTTCTACTCTCTTGTTATTACAAAGTTCTATTTTACACATTGATGTTTCAGTTCAACTTCACCTAAAAGTCCAAACAGGGGTGCAGAAACATTTGTTACTTTTTCATCCAAAGAACGACATATTTCTGAAGAAGCTATATGAACACAAAAAAGCGCATATGCTTATTTCTAAACTCAGAAAGCTCACAAGTTTACGTGAAACTCGAATTAGTATCCTTAATAATGAACCGTCTTTCTCCACATTCACATCAAAGAAAAGCTACAGAAATCTTGTCACTATGTCATTCACATGGGACAAGAACCAGGAGGAGGAGGAGGAGAGCAAATATTCAAATATATTGCGTCAATGTGTGGAGACTTCAAAATTGGATAACGCTAAAGCCATACACGCGAAACTACTGAAAAACTCAGGCAGCATGTCTTCGCTATACTTACAAAACCATCTTCTAAATGCTTATGTGAAATGTGGTGACACGGGCAACGGACTCAAACTGTTTGATGAAATGCCTCACAAAAATGTGGTGTCTTGGACTGCCCTCATTGCTGGCTTTGTGCAAAAGGGCTTCCCTGTCGAAGCATTCTCTTTGTTTACCCGTATGCACCAGAGTGGGACGAAGCCTAATGAGTTCACTTTTGTGAGCGCCCTCCACGCTTGCTCGTTTGAGGATAGATTAAACTTAACTCATGCATACCAAGTTTATGGACTAATCACAAGACTTGGGTTTGAATCTAATGTTTACTTAGCGAATGCTTTTCTGACAGCTCTGATAAGGCACGGTAGATTAGGTGAAGCACTAAAGGTTTTTGAGTGGTGTTCTAATAAAGATATTGTGACTTGGAATGCAATGATCGGTGGTTGCATGCAATCTTGTTGCTCAGAGGTGCCAAGACTTTGGTACAAGATGATTCATGAAGGAGTTGTACCAGATAACTTCAGTTTTGCTAGTGTTCTTACTGGGTTGGCAGAGCTTTTGGATTTTGAATTGGGTGTGCAAGTTCACGCTCAGCTGGTTAAGTGTGGTCATGGAAGTGAGATATGTGTAGGGAACTCTTTGGTGGATATGTATTTGAAAAATCGAAGCTTGGCTGAGGGTTTCAAAGCATTCGAGGAGATCCCTCTAAAAGACGTTTGTTCCTGGACGCAAATGGCAGCAGGGTGTTTGAACTGTGACGAACCAATTGAAGCTCTCAGGGTCATTGGAGAAATGAGAAGGGCAGGAGTGATGCCTAATAAGTTTACTCTAGCGACTGCTTTTAGTGCATGTGCCAATACAGTCTCTTTCAAGGAAGGGGAGAAAGTTCATGGATTGAGGATCAAACTTGGGGATGACATTGATGTCTGTGTAGATAATGCAATGCTTGACATGTACGCGAAATGTGGTTGCATGGATGGTGCATTCTTGGTTTTTCGATCAATGGGTGAACACACTACTGTTTCATGGACCACTATGATTATGGGTTATGCGCAAAATGGATATCCCAAAAAAGCTCTTGAAACTTTCGATCAGATGAGGGAGGAAGGGGCAGAGCCTAACTATATTACCTTCATATGTGTGCTTTATGCTTGCAGCCAAGGAGGACTTATTGATGAGGGATGGAAGTATTTCACTTCAATGAGTCATGATTATGGTATTCTCCCTGGAGAAGATCACTACGCTTGTATGGTTAACCTCCTCGGACGTGCTGGCCGCATTAGAGAAGCTGAGGAATTAATCTTAAGCATGCCATTTCAACCAGGTTTGTTGGTCTGGCAAACCTTGCTTGGAGCATCTCGGCTTCATGGGGATATGGAAGCTGCAAAACGAGCAGCAGAACGAGCATTACAAGTCGACAGAGTTGATCCTTCAATCTATGTGTTATTGTCCAACACATTTGCTGGTCTGCAGAACTGGGATGGTGTTGGAACTTTGAGGGAACTGATGCAAAGTAGGGATGTCAAGAAAGTGCCTGGCTCTAGTTGGCTTTAAATGAAAATATGGACTGTTGTATTCTAGTTCTTTTTCAAAGGGTCCACTCTTTTTTGATACCAGAATTAGGAATTCACGTGAATTCTGCAACTTGGCTTAGCAACCAATGCTTACTCATCCACCATGCCAACCTCTTGGTTCTTGGGGTCATTTTCATGCACTATGATTAATTTCTCTATTTTCCAACTCTGTGTATATGAAAAGCTTCCTCCTTATTTCAATTGAAAAAACTTACCATTTCCTTTCTATTTTTCTACTAAAATTTCTCAGCTTCATTTTTTTGAACTTCAAACAGACTTGATTCAATTAAAACAAAAACTTCATCTTGTTGCACTCCTCTTAGTTTAACTAGTGGTTGGTTTGAGACGATTTGAAGGAAATATATAGATGATGGACCATTTCATTTGTAGGTAATAACATTTTGATAAAAGGACACTTGCCTGAACTGGAGGGACCTTAATTAATTAAATTAAACAAATCATTTACAATTTCGCCTAACTAGATGCCACGTGTATGTATATTAGACCTGTGAACATTCTTATACAGCATCTCACCTGGGACTCGGAAGTTGTAGTCTCCCTTATCAGCGACCCCACACGAAAATATCCACCTATCCAAAGGCGAGTACTCAATAAGCCCATCAGCTATTTACACTCGCAATTGCAATTTCACGCGCCCCTCTTTTCATCCATTTCTCAAATTCCCCTAACTTCTCTCTCTCACATCGATTTTCTCTTCTTCTCTCTCTAAATTTCGGTTTCCCTTAGTTTCTTCTTTCTTCTCTCTTTCTCCATACGGAGAATCCTTATATAGACAAAAAAATGTCGTCGCCCGGAACTTTTGGTAGCGGTGGAGGAGGAGGCGGTGCTACCGGCAATCAACCGCAGAATTATCACTGCTACCAATGTGAACAGACAGTTACCATTACGCCATCGCCAAACTCCGAACTCACATGCCCTAATTGCAATGGTACGTTTCTAGAAGAATCCGAAACCGCTCCACCACCTTCTAACCCTAATAATCCCGATAATTTTCCCTTCTTCTCCGCCGCCACTACCGATGACCTCCCCTTCGGCGGCGGTGGCTTTCCGATTGTTTTCTCCTCCAGTGCCGCTTCCCCTGCCGGCGGTGCCGTCGCTTTCGATGATCTCTCCGCGCTATTGAGCGGTATCGCTGGTGGTGCCGGCGGTGCCGCCTTCCCCAGTCGATCCCCCAATCAATTCGATCCTTTCGCTTTCCTCAACAACTATATGAGTACTATGAGGGCCGGTGGTGCTAATATTCAGTTAGTCTTCGAGAACCATCCTGGCGGTAGCGGTGGTGGTGAGTTTAGGTTTCCGGGGAATTTCGGTGACTATTTCCATGGGCCTGGGCTGGAGCAATTGATCCAACAGCTTGCGGAGAATGATCCAAATCGTTACGGGGCACCTCCAGCTGCGAAATCGGCTGTTGCTGGGCTTCCGGATATTAAGATCACAGTGGAGTTGTTGGATTCGGATTCATCTCAATGTGCTGTTTGTAAAGATACTTTTGAACTCGGTGAGGATGCAAAGCAGATGCCTTGCAAACATATATACCACAAGGACTGTATATTGCCATGGCTGGAGTTGCATAATTCTTGCCCTGTTTGTCGCTATGAATTGCCCACCGATGATCCTGATTACGAGAATAGGAGAACATCACAACAGCAGAATGCAAATTCGAATGCCAATAATAGTAACAATAACAATACAAACAACAACAATAATACTGGTTGGATATTTGGGGGTTCAGAAGGTGGTGGGGGGAATCAGGAGAATTCTCAGACACCTAGGACAGTTGAGGGCAGGCTTAGGATACCATTACAATGGCTTTTCAGGGGACTTGGATCACCTGCTGAGACGAGCAATAGTGGAGGAGCGAGCGGCAATGATACTAACAATAGAAACAACGACAACAACCATACGAGCAACAATTCTCGTGGTGGGGAGTCAAATCCAGGTTCTGGAGGGCAAGCACGGCAGGAGGATCTCGATTAATTACAGAGTTATGAGGTTGTATGTCCATATTTGTTACATTAAGTTTTGTGTATGCTAGTATCTGAGAATTACAGGAGCCCCATCCTTGTAATATATGGGAATTTCGGGAAATAATGTTTTTGATTGTTTGAGTTGTTGATCATTTGTTTTAAGTTAGCCTCGGAGTCTGTGTTTTATTCAGTTAGTTAATTTGCTGTTGTTTGGTGTATACGAACTGATTGGGATCGTGCACATTACATATGACACAAGGTCTCAAAAAGAGAAAAATAGACGGTCAATAACAAGAATATCTATGTTTTCAGGAGGGTGTTAAGTTGTAACTGTGGTAAAACAAGGCCTTTCACATTTCAAACCACTACCTTGAATATCAGTTTGGTTCGTCTTTAGCACCTTATCGTTTTGTATCTTTGAGCGGTGAAATGCCAACAAACACGCTTTCTAGTTTATTTTGGATAATTTTCACTCAAAGTAAGCTCCTGGCTTACCTCTATCACTCTCAAAATCCCTGCTGCTTCTGTTGACATAATGTACATATAGCTGGCTCCCTATGATGATGGATCCATTGTCTTACGTATAGCTGGCTCCCTATGATGATGGATCCATTCTCTTGTAAACGGAAGGAAACAGGAATGACAAGTTGTTAACAAGGAGGGTATGGATTCATGTGTTAATTTGGTTTAATTCTTAGCAGGCCAACTGAACTTTTTCTTAGTCTTCAGCTTGTATATAGTATCTATCTTAGTTGCTAGGTCCTTGTTAAAAGCATTCTGTACCTATTTATAGTGAAACCTGTGAAAAACGTTTTTCACTGTATTACTATTACATGTTTAAACGAGTATAGTAATAAACATCTAAATTCAAGAATGATCTATTCCTTTTCAGTACCTTATGTCCTCGCTAAAGGAGGTAATGAGACTAGGGTCTAGGACAGATGTCCTACTGAATAAAATGTGTATGTTGAGTCAAGCATGTTATTCAACGCTTCACTTGGCTGACATTTTTCATTCCATGTCTTTATGATTTGGTGCCTTTACTTTGTGATGATTATTTTTGCTATTTTTGTTAGCTTGTTTTTCAAGAGGTAGGGGGTGTGTGTCTCTTTGCTCCCATCTCTCATGCTGCCTCTAGAATAAAGTCTCTCAAAGGGTCTCGTATTGATGTTATTTTTGTTCTATGCTGTGTATTGTTCATTCATTAGAATAGTGTAACTGCATTTCGATTTGCTCTGATTCATGGATTATTCTGTAGCGTGGCTTAGGATCAATTTCAGTTGTTTGACATCATGTTATTTTAGACCTTCAAATCATAATATTTAGATGTACTACGGACAAGTTCTAATCCAATTTTGTCCTAAAGCACGTATACGGTTGTTTTTACCAGGTTCTTACTCTTATAAGCAGCTTTCTCATGTCATGTTGACGTAGTTCTTACAAAAACAGGATTGAAGAGATGAGTCCCCTTCTCAAAAAGCAGGAGTGCAGGGAGAGAGGGGAGGTTTGGTGAAAATGCAAGTGTAAATCGTCACTTTCCACATCTCTTTTGCAGTTACTGATTTCATTAAGTTTTCTACATGACTATATATGGGAGTGTTTGCATGTTCTGCGTTGTGAATCAGCAATGTGTATCATTGTAGTTCCTGGCTGAGGTTACTTAGGTGACAGTCGTTTATTTTGTCCTTATCCTGTTTCAAATTTGTGCTGAGGAGGCTATTTAGCAGTCATGTCAATATTTTTGTTGTTATGCAGTATCATGCCTTTCCTGATAGAGCATGATTAGCTTATGGTTGAATTTAACTAAAACCTCCTCCAATTTCCAAACAAATTTTCAGAAGTTATGATGTATAGTTTGTGATTCATTTTAGGCTGTAGTTATGAGACGACTTTCTTTGTCTTACTAGTAGTACATTATTTTTGTTTCACGTTTTACCATAGCAGCAGGCTTGCCGTTCTGGCAGTCCAACTGATTGTAGATTAGTAGATAAATTATCTGATTTTGCTTCTCCAAAAATTACCCGACTCAGTATGGTAGATTGGCAAGAACAAGAACTTTTTGCTATTAGAGGTAGCTATTTCAGTTGAGGATTAAGAATACATGTAGGACGTTCAAACCTCAAAGTTACTCTAAATACTCTAGAAGTTATGGGTCAGAGGTAGCTATTGTGCCGTGGAGATATAGTAGCACTAGTTTTTTATGGAACTCAACTACTCAAGGGATGACAAATTCTGTCGTTATCTGCAGTTTTAATCAAACCAATAGCTGTAACTTAGAAGAAAGAAAGCAAGAGATTTGTGTAGTGATTGATGGTCGTTATCTGCAGTATTAATCAAACCAAACAAGAATATGTTTAGAGCCCGTCTGGATTAGCTGATTTGAAGTAGCTGATAAGCATTAGGTGCTGAAAAGCACTTTTAAGTGCTGAAACTGATTTAATAAATAAGCAGTTACGTGTTTGGGTGCAAGTGTTGCAATTGATAATAAGTTGTTGTAGTACTTGATAAAAATGTGTTTATAAGATATTTTTCTATTAAAATGACTTAAATAACCTTAGACTGTTTACACTAATAAGGGCGTAATTTTTTCAAAATTTTAGATTCCAGATCGATTCAAATACAAAATATTCTATTTGTCATTTTATTTTAAATACAATTGTGCTTAGATAAAATAAATTTTATGATAAGCATATTTCCATAAGTTATAATAATTAATATTTGATAAACGTTTCTCAGTAAAAAATAAATCTAAATAGAACGAAATATTTGAAGAAAAACAAACACTGTCTTCATCGCCACAACACTTAGAAAGCAATACACCAAAAATTTGATATGTAAATATGCAAAGGAATAGAGAATTTGCTTATCTCACATAGTCAATGAGAATTGCATACTTGAAGAGGGGGGGAGGGGAGGGGGTTAGGTAGAAAAATACTTGAGGCAGTGAGTATCGATGTATGAGTTTTATTCTAAAAAGGAATATTTTAAGGATAAAATAGTAAAAATCTTGGTCAAACTTAAAGTGCTTATAAGCTAAAAATTCATAAGTTGGGGGTGACCAACTTATGGCTTTTGACTTATTTTTGACTTATAAGCACTTGGCTCACTTTTAACTTTACCAAACGTATAGATAAGTCGAAAAGTGCTTATAAGCTAGTTTGACCAGCTTATAAGCTTAGCCAGACACCCTCTTAATCATTTTGCTGTCCGGCTTCCCACTTTAGACAACGTATTTGTCTCGAATTCATGATTTATAAGATAATTGGATAAGTTTTTAATTAGTCTGAAAATTTATTTGCCAAAACATTCAATCCTCTCTTTGTTGGGATCTTCTTTATCACAACTTCATGTTCATTGTGTTATCCATCGTGTTGCCTAACCAACTGAAGTTATGGTTGTTTGTAGGGGTGTATATAGGTCGGGTTGGTTCAGAATTTTCAATTACCAAACCAAATCAATTGTGTTGGGTTATTAAATTTAAAGATCAAACCAAACCAATAAAATTCGAGTTTTTCATTCTCGGTTTCTCGGGTTTTTCGGGTTTTTTCCGATAAAATCTTCGTAGAACAAAACATATAACTTGTGCTCAAAATATTTCTTTAATTCTAGTAAGATACAACTATATAAAGTATTTTTCAAGAAAATAATACAAAATATGAAATGTGTCATAGCTTATCCTAAAATATTCAACAATAAAGACAATAAAATTATGTGATATAAATATTGCTAATTAAAAAGCTATAATAAAAATAAACATAATCTAAAAGTACTAAGTCATGCTAAAATAAGTAGACTAATAAGGGAGTATTAATTACATGACTAAACGCTAAAGAAAAAATAAAAATAGGTTATGCATTTTTATTTTAATTATTGTAAAACAAAATATAGATATTCAATACATCCTCATTCGTAGTATTGAATTGAATGTCTTTTATTAGCATTAGTATTGATTTGATTTTGGTTTGGGCCTTTGTTAGCATTATTTAATTTACTAATATTAATGGCTATAAAACTTATTGGAATATTCAAAAGTTCTAAGTCCAACTTTGAAATAATACCTTAAAAGATAAAATTATGAAATTTTTTAAGAAATATTTATAAATTACATCACAAAAAGTATATTTATATACTAAATATATCTAAAAAAATTATATATGTAATGTCGGGTTGGTTTGGTTTCGGTTTGACTTTCTTAAGTTAAAACCAAACAAAACCAATTATGGTCGGGTTTTTTCTTCCAATATCAAACCAAATCAAACCATAGTCGGGTTTTTTTTCTTGGTTTGACTCGAATTATCGGGTTGGTGTGGTTTGTCGGTTTTCTTTGTACACCCCTAGCTGTTTGGAGTGCAAGAGGATGATAATATACTATATACTAAATGTGAATAAAGAAGAACAAACTTTGTACATGTTATTTCGGTTGTGACTTAATTTTCCTAAGTTGATCTCCTGTCTAGTGTTTTCTGTAGTCAGAAAAATCTCACCTATTGCTACATAAAGTTAAGACAATCTCCCATTCAGTTCAATAAGTCATCATACAAAAAGTTACTAACCAAACATACATTTACCTCAATCTATTAACCTCTAAAAATGTGACAAAAAAGTGGTTTTAATACAGCATGGGACCTTCACTTGATATTCCGACATAAGTAGTCATAAAGTTTTCCTTTCTCCAACTCGGGATAGAATGTGACATAGTTTATGTGACTAGCTAGGTGATGTGAAGTTGAAGGAAAAGAAAAAGAAGAAAAATTATAGTAAAATTTTACCCATACTCAATATTTATGGCAAATCCATAGATGCATGATATGTATGTGAACATAAACTTCTATCACATACTGATAGTCAATTAATATAAATTTTCACCTCATTAAATCATTCAACGGTAATAAGTTAATATGATTGGTACAATTACAAAGTGCAGGTAAATATTTACCCAAGCTCCTTGGTCCCATTGAGCTTTTCCCCGTATGTGAAAAATGATTATAGCATATATTGCTTCTTTCTTTCCCTTTTTTTAAAAATAAGATACATTTTCCTCGTTATGTTAGAAAATAACTGACGGTAGAAATATCAATTGCTCAACAATATAAGGGGGAGATAAATAGTTCCTTGGAAAATGAACAAAGGTTTGGGACATATTTTCTGCCGGACATGTTCTTAACGTCATGTATAACTTCCAAATCAGCTCACCAATAATGTCTTCATAATATTTTGTCCCTTTCCACTTAATTTTGGAAAGAAGAGACTAAAATGGTTAACGAGGTAATTAGAAGTCACAAAGTAAGTTCCAAATCTCAATGTCGTAAACCAAATAGATGAATTACCATTATCCTATTCTCAAGTTCCTTTAACCACGAAAGATTGCAGAGAAACTACAGACTTACAAAAGTAAAACACTAGATCATATTAGTTAAAAGAAGTTAATACAAAATCTGGAAAAAGAACATCCCAAGCAACTGAAGCCTTAACTTTTCACCCCAAAATAGAAGATGAAAGAAAGCAGCAATCTATATCTATCTAATGCTTTCAAAAATTGAGATCCTCATTACAGCTCGTCCCGCAGTGGTGATAGAAAGGAGATCCAGTTTACCACCTGTTCTTGGGTGGTTTGACTTTATAAATTCTAACTATCCAATTAGAAGTCGTGTACGCCTCTTCCAAGTACTCAAGCTTGATGTCCTTGTTCCCTATTTCAACTCCCCTAGCTCTATCATATCTGGGCCATAAAGAGACATTGGAAAGACAACAGTAAATCACTTCGAAGGATTCCAATAATGTCTGTAGATCTACAATTCATCACTTAAGCCACAACACTTCCAACACCGATTTGCCAAGTATTAAAACACATGCATCGTTTCAGGAAACCAATTAAATTGCCAAATCATTTTTTTTTCATTTGCATATACACGCATATGAAAGCGTCTAAAATGTTTCCGAGCTTCAGTGATACTCTTTTGATAACCAAGAAATCCCCAAGGACCAGCTGGTACAAGACTCAGAAATCGGTGGATAATGGGTCCGCCCCTCTATCCCTCTCCACTTAAATACTAGGCTTTTTTCTGTGTTAGGGTTCGAACATGTGATGTATGCCAAACCCACATATCACGCGTTGTGCTCTTACAATTGATTTCTCAAACACAATTTTTCTAAGAAAACTATTTTTTTCAAAATATTAAATCAACATCTGACAAAACAAAACCTACAAAAGACAAAGAATCTCACTGAAAACAGCAAATTTATAAATTCATGTTAACCCCTGTCAAAAGTCTTTCGTGCCTTAAGCGAAGGAGCGAAGAATTGGATCTCATAAAGGGGAATATAAATATTTGCCTTGGCTCCCTGTCAAGCAGCTTAAGTTGGGTCTATCACAATGTGAGAGGCTCGAAAGCCAGGCAGCTTCATTTGTTCAACCCCCCCCCCCCCCCAAAAAAAAACCAAAATTTATTTTATGTGCGTCTTTTCTCATCCCCACCCTACTGCTTGTTCCAAAAGCAGGAAAAAGGGGGGGGGGGGAGAACACAAATGAGTTAGAAATGTTATTAGACTAATGAAGGGACTAAAATATCCATCACAAAACCAGGCAAGTGCAATGATGCTTCTAATAATCATGAGGAATGCTGAGGTTAGCAACTTACCCAGGAGGCTTGCCATATTCTGTAGTCAGCTCCCCAAAGCGATAATAAGATAGCTTGTACCTAATCATGAAACATCAGTTGTATAAAATCAATCTATGCGTGCAAGATAAAGGAAGAGATTTTGATAGTATAGAGGCATGAACAATGACCCAAAAAAATTGAACAAAAAAAAACTTCAGAACCAAAATATTTTAAAAAGTTTCCAATAAAATGTGGTAACCTGTCTTGACGGGACCAAAATACTGTTGGACAAGGAAGAAACAACGTGCACAATGAGTCATGAGATTAAAGGGAACTCACATTAGACAGTTCAACATCTTAGGGGCAGCACCTTTATCAACACGATACTCGCCATTAACAAGGTAATCTGGTTCTTTGATGACAGGAAAAACTCCACCACCTATTCTCACCATCCACAAGAATCTAGCATGAAAAGGATGAGTGCAACCAAATTAGAATGAAGTCACAAGATACAACCAACATTAAGAAAGAAAACAAGGATAGATGAAATCAGCATATTCAGATGAATGAATATTTGATAAGACATTTTATATGCTTACACAGGATAAAAAAGAAATGTGAAAAGAATCTCATGTAAGCCTGATAATAAGAGGGAATAGTATTTTTAGGATTAATTAAAGAAAATAAGATGCAACATGAGGAGAAAATTAGCAACCCTGCTTTTTAAATCAACAAACTCCTTACTTGTTTATGTCATCCGATGAATACCCAGTTACACCTCCAAACACAACCAATACATAATCCACATCCAGTGATCTCATTATCTCATATGCTTCATCCTCATAAGATGACATCGCTCGTCCAACTGTAGCTATATGTGTGTTGTTCCAGGTATTATTATCTACAATGACAGTCCTGTTTCCCATGGCAGTGATCTGATAACCATAATCCCACCAAGACATCACCTTAGCATCCGAAGGAGTGTTCTGCCTCAGCCAAAAATATGCTTCACGGTAGTCATCGAAGATAACCCTATTCCCATGGGCACCCCTTGCAGCTAGGACAATGGAGGGGGATGAGTATGCCTCTGATGTCACCCAGGTACAATGGATTGCATATCTAGTCAGCAAATAGAAAGCACCAACAAGCAATGCAATTGCTCCATTTTTTTGGTAGGGCAAAGATTGATCAAGCGCACCCTGTTTTAGACACAATCATTTAAAAAGCAAATTACTTATTGGCTACAGTGGGAAAATAGTTCCAAAACACAATTGTGGTGAAATATGCCATAACCACAGAACCTCTTTTATAAGCAACACCAACTTGGCGAATTCTTTTACAATATCACTTCATTTTGAAAGAAAATGAAGGAATTGATAAGTTGAATCATACACTAAAACAGTTAATTGCACGCACAAACATTAAATGACATTTCCCTTCACCACTCATCTACTAAATACCAAGGATAAAGAATACTTTGGCAAATATATAATTCTACTTTTTAATTCACTTTCCATAACCTTTTTAGTATAAGTAATTTAATATAGCGTATAAAAATTTTGAATTCCAGCCTCACCCCATCTTCCATACCAATCAGCAGTTAGTTCACGCACTGAACACTTTTCTGGAAAAAAAGGAAAAAGATAAGCAAGGAGAATCCTCACATCAAGAATAACCGAATCAGCCCAGACAATGAGGAACAATAACGGTAATATGGCTTGCTTCTAGGGTAAAAAAAAATACAGATAACTTTGTCAAAGAGTTGGTATGCGATAACACGTGGAGTAAAACGTTTTTACACTTAGTTGCTCCACATTATTGGATCAGACAATAGCCCAAACCCTAAGAGGGATTTGCACAGAAGCAGACAACAACAGAGCTAAAGTAGGTCAAAGTCAAAATAACTGCTAATGTTAGCTAACATTTATGAAATTTAGTCCTCACTAGTCACTAGATGTCAATTTAGTTGCTTGCACATTAAAACCTCTTGGAACATACACACATTATGCAAGGAAGTTAAATTACCAGACACTGTCTGTCATACCATTTTAGAAAATTTGAGTTAAGAGGCTAATCCCCAAAAAAAAGAGAAAGAAAGAAAGTGACTAATATTTCTGTGAAGGCAGCTTGTTTCAAACTTGCAGTTGAAGAAGCAAAAACATCAAAACGTAGCCATTTCCAAAAGAGATCTTCAGACAAGAGCAGTCAGACAAATACAACAAATATCTTCGTTTCTCCATTTCTTTGTTGGATCACTTTAAAAGTGGTCAAACTATACGACATCATTTCCCAATCAAGTTGTGCTTGTTAAATGAGTCCTAAACTATTTAACACACCAAAGATTCCATTCCTGATAATTTAACTAGCTGCTTGTTAAAAAGATATATAGGCTCATCACGTAACTTGAAGTACAACGAAAAATTACAAACAAATCATATTTAGTGATGCTACCTTTGAGGAAGTCTTTGCACTAGTTGTTCCTTTACCGGAGCCACCTTGAGTAGGTTTAGTTTTTGTCCTCACCAACTGACTTAAATTCTTGATAGTTGCTGAGACAGCAATAGCACTGATGAGGCATACTGCAGGTGTGGCAACAAGAATCAATCGAACCATGACACCAGCGAAGTACATGCTGGTGAGACCGTACATCACGATAAATATGGTAGCATCTGATAGTCGTTTGAAGCAGAAATACAGACCCGCCGGGAAAAGGATTAGCAATATATGGAAATCAAACATGAAAGATGACCATGCGGTTGGCTGATGCTCAGAAACAGAAGCAATAATGGGAATGTGGTCTTTCGCGTAAGTTGGATCCAGAAGTGAGTAAAACCGGCCAGTCCATGGAGAGATATAACCAGAAGCAGTGCCAACTCCAAGAGCAATGGCACCCACACTTATAGCACAAGTCAATGTTATCCTTAAGAAAGCTTGAAATAACTTCTGATCATTCAGTAGATGTTTTACCCAATCCAAGAAATAAAACACCTTCAAGAAGATAAACACTTGGTATTCAAAACCAGCTGTATCCTTTCTCACACAGCATCAGCAAAATGCTAACAGCAATTATCAGTCATGAGCGAAGAAAAAAAAACAGAACAGGTGAAGAAGCTAAAATGTCCTGTGAGACAAATGTGTATCCTCCATATTAGATTCTTACGAAGAAAAAATTGAACAATGGAGAGAGGAAAAAAATCTACAAGCTGAGGAGAAGAAATCCTCCTAAAGGAGTTAAATAAAACAATACGAACTCCCGTCAAGGACCCCAGAAAACCATAGGAGTTGTATCCTTAAAAGCGCATAAAGCTACGGACTACATAAGAAAACATGAATGACTACTTTGCAATGATATAAAACGATATAAAAGAAACACAATTCACTTTTATTTATCTGTTTCCATCGGAATAGCAGAAGGGACAAAAGGAATACCTGCATCAAGAAAAACACTCCCATTGCTGCCATATGTTCTCCGGACTGTACATGCTGAAAACCCACAAAACGAATTTGCATGGCTAGCAACATTCCTAAAATGTACATGCAGTTGTAAGCAACATATAGCCTCATTGAATATCTCCCAGTAACCAAGAGTACCAGCACATACAGTGGGATTAGATTAATGATAAAGATATAACCACCCCAAGCTGAAACCATGTAGAAGTACCCAAAAGCTGAGGCCAGAGACCAAGCAAGTGAACCTCCCTTCACTGCCTTAACGAATAAATAGAAAGTAAGCAACAGAGCAAATATTGCAACTGCTTCATTGTCATATGATCCAGCCACCGACCTTGAGATGTAACCAGGGCAGATAGCAATCAATGCTGCAGCCACAAGCCCGGCACCCGAATCCCATAACTCTTTCCCAAAGAAGTAAGCAACAAGGGTTGTGTTGGAAGCAAAGAACGGCGCTGTAAGCACACAAACCTCACGAATATGGACAGCAAACCTGGGAAAGAATGTCATATTTTTAGCTCACGAAGAAGACGGTGGAATTTTTTTCTTTATCTTAACAAACTTGACAAAAATCTCCAGATTTTCAAAACTACTACTACTACGCCTCAGTCCCAAACAAGCCGGGGTCGGACATATGAATACTCACTGACCACGTTACTCCATTTAAACTCATCTCATGCCAATATTACACAAATACAAATAAAAAAGTATTAGAAGTTCTGTATATTCTCTAAACATATAAACTCTGAGACAAAAGTAGTATACTCAAAATTTGGCTAATTTAGCAAAGATCGCCATTTGCACTCTCAATTTGCAACTTAAAGGTAAGTAATTTTTAATTATGATTAAACTTTGCTCTCTATGTCTCATTCCCAATAAAATAATTTCTCTCTCAGTGACTCATCATTCTATTTTACGTTTCCTTAATTTATCTAAATTTGGTCTATAAATCTCCTCTCTCGTAATCCTCACACGGTGCGTCCTCTTTCACATTTTTCTTAAAGAATTACACCGATAAGTCCTCACCTGAAAGTTCTCTTTCGGTAATAAAATGCAGAATATTAACAAAAAGCAATACCTGAGGAATCTCAGTACCCAGTAGATGAAGGCAGCAGTGACCATAAGGCCAGGGTAAAGCGTACCCCCAATGATACGCCCAAGGGGATACCAACTCTCCGAGTCAAACCAGTTCCAGAACTCGTAAAAACCTTTCTGAGTCAAGTACAAAGTCGTTCTGTAATTGAAATAGGGATCGAATTCGTGGATCATGCTCTCGTATCTTAGCACACTGAATAGCCGAGTGATAAATGCCAAAATGTAGACGAGGCATAGGATCGAAATCCGAATCAGCAGCTCCTGTTGCTTCGTCTTAAGCTTTAGGGATTTGAGTGAGAACAGTGACTGTGGTGATGAGAGCAGATCCGTTGCTTTCTCCATTTTCGCTACCATTTCTGATTAGATCTACTGCTGAATTGAACTGAAACTGAAAAGATGAGATTTTTTTATTCTGACTGATCTAGTTTTTGGTTGATTTTTCTTCCATTTAAGAGTTTGGATCAAAGCGCAAACCCTACTGAAACGTTAGTCGTAGTACTGTATGAATCATAGAGGGATCCGCAGAGCAAGTATCGAGTCTGAGGAATCGACAACGTGGAAAAAACGATGACATAAAAAGAGGACTTTTACGAGGTATTTTGTCAATGGGCTTATATTCAGCTTAATCTTCTCTTTAGGCCCAATTGCCATTTCCGGGAAAATGACACTGCATAGTTGTTTTCAAAATAATAGCCGGAAAAATATCGCGCGGACACTATTTATGTCAAATGTTTAAGTTATTTGGATTGTATGTAAATAATTTTAAAATTTATATTTTTTCAGTAAATATAGATAATCATTGGATATTAACTACATGAAAAAAATTAACCATTTCTTCTATTTTTCTTTTTTGATAGCATTCTTGTCGGTGTCATTTGATCCTAAAAATAGTGAGAAAGCAAAATAATAACTCATATTTATTGCAAAACAATCAAATGTTGAAACAATGAATGACTCTTTTGATAAGACTTAACTCTTTCACTACTACTTGACCCATTATTTGATGTGTTGATATCTCTTAAAAATATTTCTTTCTTAAAATATCAGTGTCTAAAACATTATTTTTCAATAATAATTATTTATATAGTAATGTAATTGAAAATATTATTCGTAATTCAAAACTCATTTTAGTTGGCTATCTAATATAAAAAAAAATCTTTAGCTAGTGATTTTTTTTACTCCAAATTGATATCTGATATTAATCATATTAAATATCCGAGTTATTTGAATTATATATAAATAACCTTAACATTTAAATCTTCTAAATAATTATAGATAATCGTCAGTTATTAATTAAGAAATACTACATGAAAAAAGATTAACATTTTCTCAATACTCGTAGTGATAATTTTATTTTTGCATTATTCTCATAGATGCCTTTGGAACCTAAAAATAGCCACAAAGCGAAATAATGATTCATATTTATGGCAAAGCACAAAGGTTGACACGATATAAACGATTCTTTGATTACGACGTGAATCTTATACTACGACTTGAACTCTTATTTGGTATGATATTATCTTTCGAAAAATATTTCTATTTTAAAATTTCAATTTCTAAAATTTTTTATATATATATTATAATAATTATCTTTATAATGATGCAAGTGAAGATACTATCCTTAATTTAAAATTCACTTTAATCGGCTATCTAAAAATTTAAATGATTCTTTGGCCGGATTTATTTCACTATGACTCCACTTTAAGTTTATCGATATCTCTAGTCCCAGAATTTGAATTTTTAATACCCTATATATAAAAAAAAAATTGTTCTTTGAATCATTAAATGTTATATTAGTTGATTATTATTATAAAACATTGCATATATTGTCTTAAAATTATCAAATAGTTCATTTTTCGACATCATATTTGGCTTAATCTCAATGCAAACTACTCAAATTGCATTTCAATTCAAACTCGAATATCATATCAGTTTGTTAGTAATAATAATTTTTTAAAAACGACACATAGTGTAAATTTTTTTTTAAAAAATCTAAGATATCCTTATCTTATAATCCATGTATTTGAGTTGAAAAAAATATATTTGAAATTGATAAGACTAACTTTCAAATTTCTTATACTCAACAAAGATGAAACATAAGAAGAAATTTGTTGTCATCTTTTATTTATGATTTTTAGATCTTTCTAACATTTTTTTCAATATTTATTTTCTTTTATCTTATTTTTTATGTCATTATTTCTTTTGTTGCAGAAAATTAATTTATTTCACTATAAAAGGATGAGTTTTAATAAAAACTGTCTACATATGAACTTAATTATATTTTTAGTATTTGGTTGAAATTATTTCATATTTTTCTTTTGGCTTTATTTAATCAGCCTAAATAGGTGATCACCCGACCACTTAAATTAAAAAATTGAATGGTGTGTAATTTATATATAATTCATATATAATATGTGTATAATCGTGTGTTGTCGGTATATCATCTATTTATATTAGCTATAAAAAGTAAACAATAAATATGGCCGGATATTATGTAAATATTCCATAAGATTTCAGTTTTTTAATTTTATCTATGATATAACTTCTATTATAATAATTTTAAAACTCTCTACTAATGTTCAAAAATATCTTATTTTTTTATTATTTTGAATTAAAAAAAAAGTAAAGAGTTTTTTCGAAATAATTTGTTTACAATTTTAAAAAAAATATTTCACATCATACCATTTTTTTCTTTATATATACTCTTTGTTACACTTAAAAGTCACTATAGAAACTATCAATTAGAAATCAATTTCTCGCTTGTTGAGTTTGAAAAAAATCTTTCACCTGATCTAATGATTCAAAACTAAAATTCTTCAACGAAAAAAATATTATACCCTTGCAATATTGGCTTGACTACAGCTAAATGAAGGTGTTTCAGCTTTTACTCTTCAATTTCTTGAACATGCTAAATTGAAATTAATGATAGCAATTGTATAACCAAAGTTTTGTTATTTGTTTGATGTCCATTTATGCAAATTGACTCTTCAAACAAATATTCTTCAAGAAGAAAAAAGAAATAATTTTTTTAATATTGACTAATTTTGTGATGTTTCTTTCTCCAGCATGTATGTTTATTTTATTATATATGTAAGTAAACTTTTATTTGATTTTGTAAACTCTTTTTGTTATTTATATAAACATAGACGTGTACCCTATATATTACATTTATTTTAAAAGAATTTTGTTTTATTCAAATCTAGCTATAGTGTTTCAAAGAACTATACTTACAGAATATTAAATGTGAAAGAGTTTTATATTTATATAGAGTAGTTTTTTTTTCCTGCTAGAGGCGAAGTAGTATTTAATTAATTAGAAAAAATAACAAAAGTTCCTAACATGATTGCATATGATCATTAACCGAATTAAGTATGATAACATGATAAAAAAAAAATTTAATTTAAATTTGAATTTTAGAAGTTTATCTATAAATTCAAAATTATCCTTTAATTCAAATTTCGTAATATATATATATATATATATATATATATATATATATATATATATATATATATATATATATATATAATTTTATATTTGTATTTAATTAAAATAGTCAAATATAGAATAAAGTTACCATATACTATTGACATTTATTAGCTTGCCACTTGGCTTAACCATAATGTCAATTATATATGGTAACTTTCTTGCTTTAATATATATATATATATATATATATATATATATAAATATTATATACAAAAATTATATAAATTTTATATACTTTTTCGGCCACAAAATGTAAATAGTTTCTGGCGTGGGCTAAAAGTGATAATATCTCATTTCCAAAACATGAAAGATCCAAGCCAAGCTTGTCGAAATTGTACAATTTTCATGTGGCGCCCAGTTTTGTGCCACCGATTGAATTTGTACGCAAGTTTAACTGATACCCAGTTTTTTAGTAACTCCAAATACATATATTTTTCTCTTCTTCTCCATTGCTACTTTTTCTTTGTGTTTAGGGTTTCTTCTTATTATTTGCAAAATAAGATTGTTAATTTTATTGTTGTTTTAATAATTTGATGGTGGGGATTTGTTCTCTATGATATTTGAAAGTTGTGTTTCAAATGTGAGTTCAATTGGAGTAGATTTGGGTATTGAGTCGTGTGTTGGATTGTTGAAATTCAAAGAATAAGTTTATGTTCAAAACTTCAAATGTTGAATATGATTTTGAATTTAAAGTTGTCTCAAGTTGTATTGAAAAATTGAACTACTTAAGATTTCAGATTTTGAATGTGATTTTAAATTTGAAGTTGCACTGAAAATAGAACTGCTTAAGATTTGAATTTCTGAATTTACAATTGAAAGATAGAAGAACTTCAGATTCGACTTTGAAGAGATTGAACTACTTAAGATTTGAATTTCTGAAGTTGCCGTTGAAAGATAGGAGAACTTCATATTTGATTTCTAAAGTTGCATTGAATAGATTTAACTACTTCAGATCCGAGCGAATACACTTTATAAATTTTTGTGCAATGCGAGTATAAATTTAATGGTGGCCCCAAAATAGATATATATGCAAATGCCCATTGAAATTTGAGGTGGAAATGACACTGATAGCCACTTGTAGCACCTTTACTTAAAAAAATTAATTTTTAGAAATATTTAAAAAAAATCAATTTCGACAAACTTTAGACTGAACCTTCTTTGCAATTGCTTCTTATTCAAATCTTTGAGTGAAATTGAGTTTTGCCGAAGCCTAACCTCATACTCTTTTTTTGAGTAATAATAGGACTTATATTAGTTATACTAGATAAAAGAGGACATATTACATCCCATATTGTTTGTAGAGGTAGCCATACAGGTAGGTATCCCGGCATAAAAATGCTACTACTACTGGGGATATTTTTGTTACCAAAAGTTCTAAGTATATTACATACTGAAAGAGGCACTAGTTTTATATAGTTGCCTTCCTGTTGATCCTTCGCCTGGTGATGCGTCGCAAAAGGGGGTGGATCAGCAAAAAGTTTTAGGCTTCCTGGCTTATATTGTTTGTTTTCCTTGTTTTTTGCTTCCTTGGCTAGTACATCCGCCACTGAGTTTCCTTGTCTGAAATTATCTTGTAGTAGAAGGCCCTTCCACTGGCGCATTAATGACCTGCAAGATTGTATTAAGTTAGATAATATTGCATGTCCGTTATTCATTGCATTTATTAATTTCGAGTGGTAGTAGGCCAAACCTGGTAGCCAATTGGATTCCTTCATGAAGTGCCTGCAATTCTATATGAAGTGGAAATAGCCCATTGCAATATTTGTTAAACCCTAATATCCATTTTCCAGTGTTGTCCCTAAATACACCCCCTATACCACTGTTTTGAATTGTGAATGCACCATAAATATTTAATTTTATTCAATCTTTTGATGGTGCATGCCAACGAATTTAGATAATAATTTTTTCCATTGGTTGAGGGTTTGTTTTGGCCAAGTAATGAAACTCAGCTGTGTGATTGGTGATATTTGTAAGTGAGAGGCCGTGATTAGTGTTATTAATGTTGTTACTATTTCTATTTAGCCATATGCACCATATTATAAAAGGTAAAAAGTCTTCCTATTCTATGTAGGTAGGTTTCCTGCTAGGTCGAAGACCTTTGATGTGTATTATCCAGTGATCCATGGTAGTCGTTAGCTGATTTTTCAAACCTAATTTGGTCCATAATGGATGAACTATAGGACATCTAGTGAATATATGGACAATAGATTCCTCTTCTAATTGACATACTGAGCATTGGTTATCAGTGTTAATAACAATATGGCTCAGATATTGACGACAAGGAATTTTATTATGGAGCATTGCCAGAGGAAGAATTTCACTTTATTAGGGCACTTAAGCTTCCATATCCACATGAATTCCTGTCGGGGGGTTATGGTGCTTTTGATAATACTATGACAGCTTTTACTAGATAATGAACCATTAGTGTTGAGTTTCCAGATTGGGGTGTCAATGTTTCCTTCACTGAGAGGTATAGGAATTTGATCAATGTTTGATTTAATATCAATTGGGATATTAAAGAAAATTTTTGATAGGGCCCAATTATTGTTGGAAATATGTCCTTGATTCTTAGAGTTGAATCTTTTTTGGTTAAGGGACCTTCAATGCAATCCCTGAGTGATTGAAGGTTTGGAATACATGTGGAGTTCCATAGTTCCAATTTTGAGTTCTTATTTGGTTGCCACCTAATTTCCTTTGAGCATATGGACCATTCTTTCAATATACTTTTCCAGATGAAGAAGGTTTGAATTTTTGGAGTATTACTGGCGTATTTGGTGATGATAATTTTGTACCATAGAGTAATTGGATTTGAGAGCATTCTCCATGCCAGGTTGGCCAGGGAAATGAGGTTTTTTATCTTGGCCTTTTTTAGTCCTAGACCCCCCTCCTCCTTTGGTGTTGTAATGTTGTTCCAGCTTACATAATGGATTTTCTTCGCATTGTTAGTTGTTCCCCAAATAAAGTTACGTTGGATACGATCTATTTGGTTGAGTACTTTATTTGGGAGATATGTATATTGCATGGCATGACTGGGTATAGAATTTAATGAGGAGGAGGCTAATGTTGTTCTGCCAGCAATATTGAGAAATTTGGCTTTCCATGCGGTTAATTTTTTCTGCATGTTTTCAATTATGAATTGATAATCTTTTGGCTTGGGCTGGTTTTGGAGAATGGGGTATCCTAGGTATTTACCAAAGCAGTTGTTGATTTGTATGTTAAAAAAAGTTGTTACTTCCTTTGCTACATTAGGAGTACAGTTCCTAGAGAATATTATCCTAGATTTTTGTAAGTTGATATTTTGACCAGATAGATTACAAAAGAGGGTGAAGCATTTTTTGATAGCTTTACAAGATTTGTCATTTACTTTGGCCATAAGAGTGAGATCATCTGCAAAGAAGAGGTGAGATATTCCGGGACTTCGTGGATTTAGGTGAATTGGGTCCCACTGACAAATATCAATTTCGCGGAAGATGAGTCTAGAAAACATTTCTATACAGAGTATGAAAATGTAGGGTGAGAGGGGGGACAACCTTGCATGATGCCTCTACTAGGTTTGAAAAATTATGTAGTGATCCGTTGACTAGAATTGCTATTTAGAAATAAATTCTATGTTCTAAGGCCTTAAAAACCTCTTTCTGTCTCACCTCGATTTGTATGTGCAGTCCAGGCGCGTAGCCCGAAAGCCATCATGTGAAAATCTATAAAAAATGATAAATTTTGCCTTTAAAATGAATTTAAGTTGACTTCGGTTAATAATTTGGGTAAACGGACACGGACCCATGATTTGACAGTCCCGAAGGGTCCGTAGGAAAATATAGGACTTAGGTGTATGCCCGAAATTAAATTCCGAGGTCCCAAGCCCGAGAAATGAATTTTTAAAGAAAACTATTTTTTGTAATATATATATATATATATGTTTTTGGAAATGAAATGTGTTTGGAATTTGATGGTATTAGGCCCGTATTTTGGTTCCAGAGTCTGATACAGGTCTTATATGTGATTTTAGTTGAGCCTATAAAATTTGGTAAGAAACGGAGGTCATATGACGTGATTCGGAACCTTAGTTGTAAAATTTGAAACTTAAAAAGTTCTTGAGACTTTCTTTGATTTTGATGCTGAATTCATAGTTGTTGATGTTATTTTAGTGATTTGATTGCATGAGCAAGTCCGTATGATATTTTTAGGTTAGTGTGCATGTTTGGTTTGGAGCCCCGAGGGCTCGGATGAGTTTTAGATAGGCCACAGAGTGAAATTTGCTCTTAGGAATTTCTGGTGTGTTGCAGGCCTGCAGGCTTCGCAATTGCGAAGCTTGGCTCGCAAATGTGAGCAATGTGTCGCAAATGCGAATAGTGGCCTGGGATGCCTTTGTCGCAAATACGATGTATTTGTCGCAAATGCGACATCGCAAATGAAGGTAGTATCCCAAATGCGAAGAGGACAGGATTCCTTAGGGTTCGCAAATGCGAACCCCTGTTCGCAAATGCGAAGTTAGCAGTTTGAGGGGTTCGTCTACAACCTGCAAAATCATAACTTAGACGCATTTCAACCATTTTTCAAACCCTTTCAAAACCTAAACACTCTTGGGCGATTTTTCAAAGACAAGTACTTTTTCAAATCGATTGTAAGTTATTTCTAACTTCTTTTTATTAATCTTTAACATCTTTTCTCATGATTTCAACTCAAAATCAAAGTTTTTCATGGGGGAAATTGGGTGTTTGGGGTAGAACCTAGGTTTTTCAAATTTTGGGGATTTGGACCTCGATTTGAGGTCTGATTTCAAAATAAAATTGTATATTTGGGTTTGTGGGGGAATGGGTAATCGGATTTTGGTTCGAACCTCGGGTTTTGACCATGTGGGCCCGGGGGCGATTTTTGTCTTTTTGGGAAAAACTTTAGAAAACTTATTTTAATGCATTGGAATTGATTCATTTAGCATTTATTGATAGAGTTAAGTAACTTGTGGCTAGATATGAGCGAATTGGCGGTAGAATCAAGAGGTAAAGCGATAGTTGAGACTTGAATTGTGTTCGTGACATCGAGATAAGTGTTTGGTCTAACCTTAGCTTGAGGGATTAGGAGTTGTGTCATATTTGCTATGTGTTAATTGTTGAGTATGACGTATAGATATGGTGACGAGTATCTATACGTTGGTGTCAAGCATGCCCGTTAGTCTTATACTATGATTAATGTGACTTCGTTTGTATTATTCATGCCTTATGTGATGATTTTTATTGTTGAGAAAAGCTTGTGGAAGTAATAGTGGTATTTCAATATTGAAGAGCGTTGGCTCAAGTTGTATAATGAATTGTGAAAGTATAATTGGCAATTGAACCTTATAGAGCATTGGCTCAAGTTGTGAAGTAAATGTGAAAAAGAGAAGAGGATTATTTTATTGTCTCCCTTGTAGGGGTGTTGTTGCTTTTAATACTATCTCCCTTGCCGGGATGTTGATGCTTTTGATATTGTTCCCTTGCCAAGATTTGACTGTTGAACTATTGTTCCCTTGTCGGGATTTTATTTATTTCCTTGTCCTTATTGCTTGTGATTGTTGTTTGGGTGAAGAAGAGTGTTAAAAAACGAAGGGTGATGCCGTGCATTATTTTGGTGAGAGAGTGTTAAAGCACGAAGGGTGATGTCGTGTATGATTTTGTGAGGAAGAGTGTAAAAGCACGAAGGGTGATGTCGTGCTGCACGATGTACAATTTCGTGTCGATTATATTAATTTTATGGTGAGGACGAGAGTAAAAGTATGAAAGGTGATGTCGTGCAGATTATATTGATTCTTATGGTGAGGATGAGAGTAAAAGCACGAAGGGTGATGTCGTGCACTTGTTAATTTCTGATTTTTGTTGATAATTGAGTTATGGTGTTCCTTATATTTAATTGTTGTCCTTCTGTTATCTTTTGATGTTTCTCCGCAGCATGTTTCCCCCTCCCATCCTAAATTGTACATTCCTGCATTTATTTTCCGATGTATATGATTTAACTGCACATGTTTATTTGGTAGTCTGGTCCTAGCCTCGTCACTACTTCGCCGAGGTTAGGCTAGGCACTTACCAGCACATGGGGTCGATTGTGCTGATACTACACTCTACACTCTGTGCAGATACCGATATTGGAGCATACGGATCGTAGCTTTGGGTTGCGGCGTTCAGTCCAGTCGAAGATTCCGAGGTAGTCCTGCAGGCGTCCGCAGGTCTTGGCATCTTCTCCTATCCTTTTATTCTGTTTCTTTTATATATTTCAGAGATAGTGTTGTAATAAATCTTTCGGACCTTTATTTGTAGTATTCCTAGACAGTCTGTGAAGTTGTGACACCAGTCTTGGGTAGTTTATGTATGGATTGATATTGGCATCTTTATTAATATGATACGTTTCAGTCTTCCGCTTTTAATTTCCGTTGTTCATATAATGTTGGATCTTAATTGTTAAAGGATTAAAAATGGGGAAAAGGTAGATAATTCAAACTGTTGCCTTGCCTAGCTTTCACTAGTAGGCGTCATCACGACTCCCAATGGTGAAAAATCCGGGTCGTGACAAGTTGGTATCAGAGCTTTAGGTTACATAGGTCTCACAATTCACAGACAAGCTTAGTAGAGTCTGAGGGATCAGTACATAGACGTCTGTATTTACCCCCAAAGGCTACATAGTTAGCAAAAAACTTCACATCTATTCTTTCCTGTCGTGCGATTTGGTTTCTCAATGCTAATTGAATTTCTACTCTATTTTTTCGCAGATAGAGAGAACACGCACTTCCTTATCCACTGATCAGCTGCCCGAGCCCCCAGCATCAGCTCCCACGAGGTGTAGAGGGCGAGGCCGAGGTCGTGTTAGAGGCCGAGGTAGGGGCAGAACTCAGCCCAGAGTAGCAACACCAGTAGCGGAGCCTCAGGTTGAGTTTGATGATGAGGTTCCGGTCCAGGTAGTTCTGGTGGGCCTAGCACAGGTCCCAGAGTGGTTCATTGCTACCCCAGTACTCCAAGATACTCTAGTCCATCTAGTGGACCTTATAGAGAGTGTCATCCAGGCATTGCTTCCTGTAGCACCAGTCGTCTCTCAGGTTGGAGGAGAAGCCCAGACTCCTACTACTCGCACTTTAGAGCAGATGACTCCCCAGTTTCAGACTCCAGCAGCTTAGCTAATTGGAGCAGTTCAGCCGGGTGTGGTAGCTCAGAACGGTGATGGTGCAGCTATGTCTGCCGATGCCTTGTGGAGATTGGATAGGTTCACCAAGCTCTTCACTACCACTTTCAGCGGTGCATCTTCTGAGGATCCCCAGGATTATTTAGACAGATGTCATGAGGTTCTCAGGAACATGTGGATAGTGGAGATCAATGGGGTCGACTTTGCTACTTTTCACTTATTATCCGCCAAGACTTGGTGGAGGGATTATTGTTTGGCTAGACCAGTTGGGTCACCAACTTTGACTTGGGATCAGTTTTCTCAGCTATTTTTAGAGAAGTTTCTTCCGGTTACTTATAGAGAGATCTATCGGAGGTAGTTTGAGCGTCTCCAACAGGGTTATATGGCTGTTACTCAGTACGAGACCAGGTTTATTGATTTGGCCCGTCATGCTCTACTTATACTCCCCACTGAGAGAGAAGAGGTTCATTGAGGAGCTCATTCAGCCTATTCGAATTCAGATGGCTAAGGACACGGGGAGTGAGATTTTCTTTTAGGAAGCATCCAATATGGCCAGGAGAGTTGAGATGGTTCTATCGCAGGGAGGTGGTCAGGGATCTGACAAGAGGCCTTCGTCATTCAGGCAGATTTAGTGGCGCCTCGTCTGGAGTCAGGGATTTGTATAGTAGAGGCCATCCTCATAGGCCTTTTCAGTTAGCACTTTAGGTTTCTCACGGTGCTTCAGGTGGCCGTGGTTCTCATATATAGTATTCTGATCTGCAGTCCTACAGTGCACCACCAGCTCCTATCAGTGCGCCGCCGCTCCAGAGTTTTTGGGGTAGTCATTCAGGTCGTCAAGGTCAGCAGTCTCAGTAGCTGAGGGCTTGTTATACTTGTGGCGATATAAGGTATATTGCAAGATTTTGCCCTAGAGCATCGAGCAGTTCTCAGCATCAGGGTTCCTGTGCCATGGTTCAGGCACCGAGTGTTCCACAGCCCGCTCAGCCAGCTAGAGGTGGATGTAGATATGGTAGAGGTGGAGGTAGAGGTGTTAGATGTGGAGGTCAGGCCGCTAGAGGTGGAGGCCAGCCAGCAGCATGGCATCCCAGAGATGTAGTTCAGAGTGGTGGGGCCCAGCCATGATGTTATGATCTTCCAGCCAGGCCTGAGACTGAGGCTTCTGATGCAGTTATCACAGGTACTGTTCTGGTTTGTAGTAGAGATGCTTCAGTTCTATTTGATCCAGGATCTACGTACTCTTATATGTCATCTTATTTTGCACCTTATCTAGTCATGCCTAGTGATTCTTTGAATGTTCCTGTATATGTGTCTACACCGGTGGGTAATTCTATTGTGGTAGATCGTGTCCATTGTTTGTGTATAGTTATGATTGAGGGTCTTGAGACTCGTGTAGATTTCTTACTTCTAGACATGGTTGATTTTGATGTCATATTGGGGATGGACTGATTATCATATTACCACGCTATCTTGGACTGTCATACCAAGACTATGTCCTTAGCCTTACCGGGTGTACCTCGTTTAGAGTGGAGAGGGACTCCTAGTCATTCTACCCGTAGTGTTATCTCATATATGAAGGCTCGACGTGTGGTCGAGAAGGGGTGTTTGGCCTATTTGGCATATGTTCGTGATTCTAGTGCTGAGGTTCCTTCTATTGATTTTGTGCATGTTGTTTATGAGTTTTCTGAGGTATTCCCTTCATACCTACTAGGTATGCCACCCGACGGGGATATTGAATTCTACATTGATTTGCTACGGGCACTCAGCCCATTTCTATTATGTCGTATCGTATGGCCCCGCCTGAGTTGAAATAGTTGAAGGAGCAGTTGCAAGACTTGCTCGAAAAATGTTTCATTAAACCTAGTGCCTTGCCTTGGGGTACGCCGGTGTTGTTTGTTAAGAAGAAGGACGGATCGATGAGAATGTGTATAGATTACCGGTAGTTAAACAAGGTTACAATCAAGAATAAGTATCCATTGTTGAGGATTTATGATTTGTTTGATCAGCTTCAGGGTGCCAAGGTATTTTCGAAGATCGACTTAAGATCTGGCTACCATCAGTTGAGTATTAGGGCATCCCATGTCCCTAAGACAGCTTTTCGCACTCGGTACGGGCATTATGAGTTCTTGGTGATGTCATTTGGGTTGACAAATGCCCCAACAACTTTTATGCATTTGATGAACCGAATGTTCAAGCCTTACTTGGATTCGTTCGTAATAGTCTTCATTGATGATATTTTGATTTATTCTCGCAGTCGGGAGGAGCATGAGCAGCATCTGAGGGTAGTTCTTCAGACTTTAAGAGATAGTCAGTTGTATGCTAAGTTTTCGAAGTGCGAGTTTTAGTTGGGGTCAGTTGCTTTCTTGGGTCATATTGTTTCAGTAGAGGGTATTCAGGTAGATCCAAAGAAGATAGAGGCAGTCAAGGACTGGCCTAGACCCGCATCAGCTACAGAGATCCGAAGTTTCTTGGGTTTGGAAGGCTATTATCGTCGGTTTGTGGAGGGGTTTTCATCTATTGCAACCCCGATGACCAGGTTGACCCAGAAGGGTGCCCAGTTTAGGTGGTTGGACGAGTGTGAGGCGAGCTTTCAGAAGCTCAAGATAGCTTTGCCAGTGTTGATTTTGCCCACATGTTCAGGGCCATATACAGTTTATTGTGATGCATCTCGTATTGGACTTGGTGCGGTGTTGATACAGGATGGCAAGGTTATTGCATATGCTTTGCGTCAGTTGAAGATTCATGAGAAGAATTATCCATTTCATGATTTGGAGTTAGTAGCCATTATTCACGCGTTGAAGATTTGGAGGCATTATTTATATGACGTGTTATGTGAGGTGTTCGCGGATCACAAGAGTTTGCAATACTTGTTCAAGCAGAAGGAGCTAAATTTCAGGCAGAGAAGGTGGTTGGAGCTATTGAAAGATTATGATATCACCATCTTATATCATCCGGGAAAGGCCAATGTGGTGGCTGATGCTTTGAGTAGGAAGTCAGTTAGTATGGGTAGTCTTGCGTATATTCCGATCGGTGAGAGACTACTTGCTTTGGATGTTCAGGCTTTGGCCATTCAGTTCGTGAGGTTGGATGTTTCTGAGTCCAGCCGTGTGTTAGCTTGCACAGTCACTCTTCTTCTTTATTGGAGCATATCCGAGATTGGCAGTATGATGACCCTCATTTGTGTGTCCTTAGAGACACGGTGCAGCACGGAGGTGCCAAGCAGGTTACATTAGGAGATGATGGAGTTTTGAGGCTGCAGGGTCGAGTTTGTGTGCCTAATGTGGATGGGCTCCGGGAGTTGATTTAGATGAGGCCTATAGTTCTCGGTACTCTATTCACCCGAGCGCCGCTAATATGTATCAGGATTTGTGGCAGCATTATTGGTGAAGGAGAATGAAGAAGGACATTGTTGCATATGTGGCCCAGTGTTTGAATTGTTAGCAGGTTAAGTACGAGCATCAGAGGCCTGGTAATTTGTTCTAGAAGATTGAGATTCCTGAGTGGAAGTGGGAGCGTATCACTATGGACTTCGTTGTTGGACTCCCACGGACTCAGAGGAAGTTCGATGCAGTGTGGGTTATATTGATAGGCTGATCAAGTCAACACATCTCATTCCGGTGGCAGTCTCTTATTCTTCCGAGAGGTTAGCGGAGATCTATATCCGGGAGATTATTTGTCTTTATGGTATGCCTGTGTCTATTATTTTAGACTGAGGTACATAGTTTACCTCACAATTCTAAAGAGCAGTTCAGCGGGAGTTGGGCATACGGGTTGAGTTGAGCACAACGTTTCATCCTCAGACGGACGGCCAGTCCGAGCGAACTATTTAGATTTTGGAGGATATGCTCCGAGCTTGTGTCATTGACTTTGGAGGCTTGTGGGATCAGTTTTTGCCTTTAGTAGAGTTTGCCTACAAAAATAGCTACCAGTCGAGTATCTAGATGGCTCATTATAAGGCTTTATATGGTAGGCAATGTCGGTCACCAGTTGGGTGGTTTGAGCCGGGAGAGGCTCAGTTGTTAGGAACGGATCTATTACAGGATGCCATGGACAAGGTCAGGATTATTCAGGATAGGCTTCCTATAGCTCAGTCAAGGCAAAAGAGTTATGTTAATCGTAAGGTTCGTGATTTGGCATTCATGGTCGGTGAGCGGGTGTTGCTTCGAGTGTCGCCTATGGTGACGAGTATCTATACGTTGGTGTCAAGCATGCCCGTGAGTCTTATACTATGATTAATGTGACTCCGTTTGTATTGTTCATGCCTTATGTGATGATTTCTATTGTTGAGCAAAGCTTGTGGAAGTAATAGTGGTATTTATATATTGAAGAGCGTTGGCTCAAGTTGTATATTGACTTGTGAAAGTATAATTGGCAATTGAACCTTATAGAGCATTGGCTCAAGTTGTGAAGTGCATTGTGAAGTAAATGTGAAAAAGAGAAGAGGATTATTATATTGTCTCCCTTGCCGGGATGTTGTTGCTTTTAATGCTATCTCCCTTGCCGGGATGTTGATGTTTTTTATATTGTTCCCTTGCCGAGATTTGGCCGTTGAACTATTGTTCCCTTGCCGGGATTTTATTTATTTCCTTGCCCTTATTGCTTGTGATTGTTTTTTGGGTGAGAAAGAGTGTTAAAGCACGAAGGGTAATGCTGTGCATTGTTTTGGTCAAAGAGTGTTAAAGCATGACGGGTGATGCCGTGTATGATTTTGTGAGAAAGAGTGTAAAAGCACGAAAGGTGATGTCGTGTCGCACGATGTACAATTCCGTGCCGATTATATCGATTTTATGGCGAGGACGAGAGTAAAAGCACAAAGGGTGATGTCGTGCAGATTATATTGATTCTTATGGTAAGGATGAGAGTAAAAGCACGACGGGTGATGCCGTGCACTTGTTGATAATTGAGTAATGGTATTCCTTATATTTAACTAATGTCCTTCTGTTATCATTTGATGTTTCCCCGCAGCATGTTTCCCCCTCTCATCCTTAACTGTACATTCCTGCTTTTATTTTCCGTTGTATATGATTTAACTGCACAAGTTTATTTGGTATTCTGATCCCAGCCTCGTCACTACTTAGCCGAGGTTAGGCTAGGCACTTACCAGCACATGGGGTCGGTTGTGCTGATACTACACTCTGCAATGTGTGCCTATCCCGGTACTGGAGCATACGGATAGTAGCTTTGGCTTGCTGCCTTCAGTCCAGTCGGAGATTCTGAGGTAGACCTGCAGGCGTCCGCAGGCCTTGCCGTCTTCTCCTATCTTTTTATTTTGTTTCTTTTATATATTTCAGAGACATTGTTGTAATAAATCTTTCGGACCTTTATTTATAGTATTCCTAGACAATCTGTGAAGTTGTGACACCAGTCTTGGGTAGTTTATGTATGGATTGATATTGGCATCTTTATTAATATGATACGTTTCAGTCTTCCGCTTTTAATTTCCGTTGTTCATATAATGTTGTCTCTTAATTGTTAAAGGATTAAAAATGGGGAAAAGGTAGCTAATTCAAACGGTTGGCTTGCCTAGCTTTCATTAGTAGGCGCCATCACGACTCTCGAGGGTGAAAAATCCAGGTCGTAACAAGTTGGTATCAGAGCTCTAGGTTACATAGGTCTTACAATTCACAAACAAGCTTAGTAGAATATGAGGGATCGGTACGGAGACATCTGTATTTATCCCTAGAGGCTACAAAGTTAGGAAAAAACTTCACATCTATTCTTTCCTGTCGTGCGGTTTGGTTTCTCAATGTTAATTGAATTTCTACTTTATTCTTTCGCAGATGGCGAGAACACGTGCTTCCTCATCCACTGATCAACAGCCCGAGCCCCTAGCAGTAGCTCTCATGAGGGGCACAGGGCAAGGCCGAGGCCGTGCTAGAGGCCGAGGTAGGGGCAGAGCTCAGCCCAGAGCAGCAGCACCAGTGGCGGAGCCTCAAGTTGAGTTTGATGATGAGGTTCCAGCCCAGGCAGTTCAGGTGGGCCCAGCTCAGGTCCTAGAGGGGTTCATTGCTACCCCAGTACTCCAGGATGCTCTGGTCCATCTAGTGGGCCTTGTGGAGAGTGTCGCCCGGGCAGGCTTGCTTTCTGTAGCACCAGCCGTCTCTTAGGCTGGAGGAGAAGCCCATACTCCTACTACTCGCACTCTGGAACAAATGGCTCCCTAGTTTCAGACTCCAGCAGCTCAACCAGTTGGAGTAGTTCAACCGAGTGTGGTAGCTCAGACCGGTGATGGAGCAGCTATGTCTGCCGATGCCTTGTGGAGATTGGATAGGTTCATAAAGCTCTTTACTACCACTTTTAGCGGTGCATCTTCTGAGGATCCCCAAGATTATTTAGACAGTTGTCACGAGGTTCTCAAGAACATGGGGATAGTGGAGACCAATGGGGTCGACTTTGCTACTTTTCACTTATCTGGATCCACCAAGACTTAGTGGAGGGATTCCTGTTTGGCTAGACCAGTTGGGTCACCGACTTTGACTTGGGATCAGTTTTCTTAGCTATTTCTGGAGAAGTTTCTTCCTGTCACTCAGAGAGAGATCTATCGGAGGCAGTTTGAGCATCTCCAACAGGGTTCTATGACTGTTACTCAGTACGAGACCAGGTTTATTGATTTTTCCCATCATGCTCTACTTATACTCCCCACTGAGAGAGAGAGAGAGAGAGGAGGAGGAGGTTCATTGAGGGGCTCATTCAGCCTATTCAACTTCAGATGGCTAAGGATACGGGGAGTGAGATTTCCTTTTAGGAGGCAGCCACTGTGGCCAGGAGAGTTGAGATGATTCTATCACAGGGAGGTGGTCAGGGGTCTGACAAGAGGCCTCATCATTCAGGCGGATTCAGTGGCGCCTCATCTGGAGTCAGGGATTTGTATGGTAGAGGCCATCCTCCTAGGCCTTTCCAGTCAGCACTTCAGGTTTCTCACTGTGCTTCAGGTGGTCGTGGTTCTAATATGTAGTATTTTGTTCAGCGGTCTTACAGTGCACCACCAGCTCCTATCAGTGCACTGCCGCTCCAGAGTTTTCGGGATAGTCATTCAAGTTGTCAGGGTCAGCAGTCTCAGTAGCCAAGGGATTGTTATACTTGTGGCGATATGGGGCATATTGCTAGATTTTGCCCTTGAGCATCGAGCAATTCTCAGCATCAGGGTTCCCGTACCATGGTTCAGGCATTGAGTGTTCCACACCCTTCTCAGCCAGCTAGAGGTGGAGGTAGAGGTGCTAAAGGTGGAGGTAGAGGTGTTAGATGTGAAGGTCAGACCACTAGAGGTGGAGGCCAGCAAACAGCAGGACATCACAAAGATGTAGTTCAGAGCGGTGGGACCCAACCCCGATGTTATGCTCTTCCAGCCAGGCCTGAGACTGAGGCTTCCAATGCAATTATCACAGGTACTGTTCTGGTTTATAGTAGAGATGCTTCAGTTCTATTTGATCCAGGATCTACGTACTCATATGTGTCATCTTATTTTGCACCGTATCTGGTCATGCCTGGTAATTCTTTGAGTGCTCTTGTATATGTGTCTACACCGGTGGGTGATCCTATTGTGGTAGATCGGGTCCATCGTTCGTGTATAGTTATGGTTGGGGGTCTTAAGACTCGTGTAGATTTGTTACTTCTGGACATGGTTGATTTTGATGTCATATTAGGGATGGACTGGTTATCACCTTACCACGCTATCTTGGACTGTCATGCAAGGACTGTGACCTTAGCCTTGCTGGTTGTACCTTGTTTAGAGTGGAGAGGGACTCCTGGTCATTCTACCCGTAGTTTTATCTCATATATGAAGGCTCGGCGTATGGTCGAAAAGGGGTGTTTGGCCTATTTGGCATATGTTCATGATTCTAGTGCCGAGGTTCCTTCTATTGATTATGTGCATGTTGTTCATGAGTTTCCTAAGGTATTCCTTTCAGACATACCGGGTATGCCACCCGACAAGGATATTAACTTGTGCATTGATTTGGCTCCGGGCACTCAGCCCATTTCTATTTCACCGTATCGTATGGCCCCGCCTTAGTTGAAAGAGTTGAAAGAGCAGTTGCAAGACTTGCTCGAAAAAGGTTTCATTAGACCTAGTGTCTTGCCTTGGAGTGCGCCGGTGTTGTTTGTTAAAAAGAAGGACGGATCGATGAGAATGTGTATAGATTACCAGTAGTTGAACAAGGTTACAATCAAGAATAAGTATCCATTGCCGAGGATTGATGATTTTTTTGATGAACTTAAGGGTGCCAAGGTATTTTCGAAGATCGAATTGAGATTTGGCTACCATCAGTTGAGGATTAGGGCATCTGATGTCCCTAAGATAGCTTTCCGCACTCGGTACGAGCATTATGAGTTCTTGGTAATGTTATTCGGGTTGACAAATGCCCCAGCAACTTTTATGGATTTGATGAACCGAGTGTTCGGGCCTTACTTGGATTCGTTCGTGATAGTCTTCATTGGTGATATTTTGATTTATTTCCGCAGTCGGGAGGAGCATGAGTAGCATCTAAGGGTAGTTCTTCATACTTTGAGAGATAGTCAGTTGTATGCTATATTTTCGAAGTGCGAGTTTTGGTTGGGGTCAGTTTCTTTCTTGGGTCATGTTATTTCAGCAAATGGTATTCAGGTAGATCCAAAGAATATAGAGGCAGTCAAGGACTGGCCTAGACCCGCATCAGCTACAGAGATCCGGAGTTTCTTGGGTTTGGCAGGCTATTATCGTCGATTTGTGGAGGGGTTTTCATCTATTGCAGCCCCGATGACCAGGTTGACCCAGAAGGGTGCCCAGTTCGGTGGTTGGACGAGTGTGAGGCGAGCTTTCAGAAGCTCAAGACAGCTTTGACTACGGCGCCAGTGTTGGTTTTGCCAACAGGTTCAGGGCCATATACAGTTTATTGTGATGCATCTCGTATTGGACTTGGTGCGGTGTTGATGTAGGATGGCAAGGTTATTGCATATGCTTCGCGTCAGTTGAAGATTCATGAGAAGAATTATCTAGTTCATGATCTGGAGTTAGCAGCCATTGTTCACACTTTGAAGATTTGGAGGAATATTTATATGGCGTGTCATGTGAGGTATTCACGGATCACAAGAGTTTGCAATACTTGTTCAAGCAGAAGGAGCTAAATTTCAGGCAAAGAAGGTGGTTGGAGCTATTGAAGGATTATTATATCACCATCTTATATCATCTGGGAAAGGCCAATGTGGTAGTCGATACTTTGAGTAGGAAGTCAGCCAATATGGGCAGTCTTGCGTATATTCCGGTCGGTAAGAGACCGCTTGCTTTGGATGTTCAGGCTTTGGCCAATCAGTTTGTGAGGTTGGATGTTTCTGAGTCCAGCCGTATGTTAGCTTGCACAGACGCTCGTTCTTTTTTATTGGAGCATATCCGAGATCGGCAGTATGATGACCCTCATTTGTGTGTCATTAGAGACACGGTGCAGCAAGGAGGTGCCAAGCAGGTTACATTAGGAGATGATGGAGTTTTGAGGCTGCAGGGTCGAGTTTGTGTGCCTAATGTGGATGGGCTTCGGTAGTTGATTTTAGAAGAGGCCCATAGTTTCTGGTACTCTATTCACCCGGTGCCGCTAAGATGTATCAGGATTTGTGATAGCATTATTGGTGGAGGAGAATGAAGAAGGACATTGTTGCATATGTGGCCCAGTGTTTGAATTGTCAGCAGGTTAAGTACGAGCATCAAAGGCCCAGTGGTTTATTCCAAAAGATTGAGATTCCTAAGTGGAAGTGGGAGCGTATCACTATGGACTTCATTGTTGGACTCCCATCGACTCAGAGGAAGTTCGATGTAGTGTGGGTTATTGTTAATAGACTGATCAAGTCAGCACATTTCATTCCGGTGGCAGTCTCATATTCTTCCGAGAGGTTAGCGGAGATCTATATCCGGGAGATTGTTCGTCTTCATGGTGTGCCCGTGTCTATCATTTCAGACCGAGGTACGCAGTTTACCTCACATTTCTGGAGATCATTTCAGCGGGAGTTGGGCACACGGGTTGAGTTGAGCACAGTGTTTCATCCTCAGATGGACGGGCAGTCCGAGCGGACTATTCAGATTTTGGAGGATATGCTCTGAGCTTGTGTCATTGACTTTCTAGGCTCGTGGGATTAGTTTTTGCCTTTAGCAGAGTTTGCCTACAACAACAGCTACCAGTTGAGTATCCAGATGGCTCCTTATGAGGCTTTATATAGTAGGTAGTGTCGGTCATCGGTTGTTGGTTTGAGCCGGGAGAGGCTTAGTTATTGGGTACGGATCTATTACAAGATGCATTGGACAAGGTCAGGATTATTCAGGATAGGCTTCGTACAGCTCAGTCCAGGCAAAAGAGTTATGCCGACCGTAAGGTTCGTGATTTAGCATTCATGGTCGGTGAGCGGTTGTTGCTTCGGGTGTCGCCTATGAAGGGCGTGATGAGATTTGGGAAGAGGGGCAAGATTAGCCCGAGATTCATTGGCCCGTTTGAGATTCTTGATCGAGTGGGAAAGGTGGCTTACAGACTTGCATTGCCGCCAAGCTTATCAGATGTGCATCCAGTGTTTCATGTGTCCATGCTTCGAAAGTATCACGGCGATCCATCCCACGTGTTAGATTTCAGCACTGTCTAGTTGGACAAGGACTTGTCCTATGAGAAGGAGCCGGTATCTATTCTAGATAGGCAGGTTTGTTAGTTGAGATCGAAGCGTTTCCCTTCTGTTCGTATTCAGTGGAGAGGACAACCTGCTGAGGCATCGACCTGGGAGTCCGAGTTCGATATGCGGAGCCATTATCCCCATCTTATCCCTGACATAGGTACTTCCTTCTTATGTTCGTTCGAGGATGAACGGTTGTTTTAGAGGTGGATAATGTGAGGACCCAAAAGGTCTTCACTTGTTTTAGAAATAAATTCTGTGTTCCGAGGCCTTAAAAACCTCTTTTTGTCTCACCTCAATTTGTGTGCGCAGTCCGAGCGCGTAGCCGGAAAGCCATTATGTGAAAATATATTAAAAATGATAAATTTTGCCTTTAAAATGAATTTAAGTTGACTTCAGTCAATATTTTGGGTAAACGGACCCAGGCTTGTGATTCGATGGTCCCAGAGGGTCCGTAGAAAAATATGGGACTTGGGTGTATGCCCAGAACCGAATTCCGAGGTCCCAAGCCTGAGAAATGAATTTTTAAAGAAAATTATTTTCTGGAATATATATAAGTTTTTGGAAATGAAATGTGTCTGGAATTTGATGGTATCGGGCCCGTATTTTGGTTCTAGAGCCCGGTACAAGTCTTGTATGTGATTTAAGTTGAGCCTGTAAAATTTGGTAAGAAACGGAGGTCATATGACGTGATTCGGAACCTTAGTTGTAAAATTGGAAACTTCGAAAGTTCTTGATATTTCTTTGATTTTGATGCTAAATTCATAGTTGTTGATGTTATTTTAGTAATTTGATTGCATGAGCAAGTCCATATGATGTTTTTAGGTTAGTGTGCATGTTTGGTTTGGAGCCCTGAGGGCTCGGGTGAGTTTTGGATAGGCCACGGAGTGAAATTTGGTCTTAGGAATTTCTGGTGTGTTGCAGGCCTAATTGCGAAGCCTAGCTCGCAAATGCGAGCAATGTGTCGCAAATGCAAATAGTGGCCTAGGCTGCCTTGGTCGCAAATGCAATGTATTTGTCGCAAATATGACATCGCAAATGCGAAGGCAGTATCGCAAATGCGAAGAGGACTGGATTCCTTAGGGTTCGCATTACCCCTGTTCGCAAATGCGAAGTTAGCAGCCTGAGGGGTTCACAATTGCGAACCCTGGTCGCAATTGCGACTGCAAAATCATAACTTAGCCGCATTTCAACCATTTTTCAAAACCTAAACACTCTTGGGTGATTTTTCAAAGACAAGTACTCTTCCAAATCGATTGTAAGTCATTTCTAACTTGTTTTTATTAATCTTTAATATATTTTCTCATGATTTCAACTCAAAATCAAAGGTTTTCATGGGGGGAAATTGGGTGTTTTGGTTAGAACCTAAGTTTTTCAAATTTTAGGGTTTTGAACCTCGATTTGAGGTCCGATTTCAAAATAAATTGTATATTTGGGTTCGTGGGGGAATGGGTAATCGGGTTTTGGTTCGAACCTCGGGTTTGACCATGTGGGCCTGGGCAATTTTTGACTTTTTGGGAAAAACTTTAGAAAATCTATTTTCATGCATTGGAATTGATTCATTTAGCATTTATTGATATATTTAAGTAACTTGTGGCTAAATACGAGCGAATTAATGGTGGAATTAAGAGGTAAAGCGATAGTTGAGACTTGAATTGTGTTCGTGACATTGAGGTAAGTGTTTGGTCTAACCTTAGCTTGAGGGATTATGAGTTGTGTCTTATTTGTTATGTGTTAATTGTTGAGTACGACGTATAGGCATGGTGACGAGTATCTATATATTGGTGTCAAGCATCCCGTGAGTCTTATACTATGATTAATGTGACTCTGTTTGTATTGTTCATGCCTTATGTGATGATTTCTATTGTTGAGCAAAGCTTGTGGAAGTAATAGTGGTATTCGAATATTGAAGAGCGTTAGCTCAAGTTGTATGATGAATTGTGGAAGTATAATTGACAATTGAACCTTATAGAGCATTGGCTCAAGTTGTGAAGTGAGATGTGAAGTAAATATAAAAAAGAGAAGAGGATTATTATTGTCTCCCTTGCCGGGATGTTGTTGCTTTTAATGCTATCTCCCTTGACGGGATGTTGATGCTTTTGATATTGTTCCCTTACCGGAATTTTATTTATTTCCTTGCACTTATTGCTTGTGATTGTTGTTTGGGTGAGGAAGATTGTTAAAGCATGAATGGTGATGTCGTGCATTATTTTGGTCAGAGAGTGTTAAAGCACGAAGGGTGATACCGTGTATGATTTTGTGAGGAAGAGTATAAAAGCACGAAGGGTGATGCCGTGTCGCATGATGTACAATTCCGTGCTGATTATATTGATTTTATGGTAAGGACGAGAGTAAAAGCATGAAAGGTGATGCCGTGTAGATTATATTGATTCTTATGGTGAGGACGAGAGTAAAAGCACGAAGGGTGATGCCATGCACATGTTGATTTTTTATTCTTGTTGATAATTGAGTTATGGTGTTCCTTATATTTAACTGATGTCCTTCTATTATCATTTGATGTTTACCCGCAGCATGTTTCCCCCTCCCATCCTTAATTGTACATTCATGCTTTTATTTTCTGCTGTATATGATTTAACTGCACAAGTTTATTTGGTAATCTTGTCCTAGCCTCGTCACTACTTCACCGAGGTTAGGCTAGGCACTTACCAGCACATGGGTTTGGTTGTGCTGATACTACACTCTGCACTGTGTGCAGATCCCGGTACTGGAGCATACGGATCGTAGCTTTGGGTTGCAGCGTTCAGTCCAGTCGGAAATTCCGAGGTAGTCCTGCAGGCATCCGCAGGCCTTGGCGTCTTCTCCTATCCTTTTATTCTGTTTCTTTTATATATTTCAGAGATAGTGTTATAATAAATCTTTCGGACCTTTATTTGTAGTATTCCTAGACAGTCTGTGAAGTTGTGACACCAGTCTTGGGTAGTTTATATATGTGTTGATATTAGCATCTTTATTAATATGATACGTTTCAATCTTCCGCTTATAATTTTCGTTGTTCATATAATGTTGGATCTTAATTGTTAAAGGATTAAAAATGGGAGAAAGGTAGATAATTCAAACGGTTGGCCTGCCTAGCTTTCACTAGTAGGCGCCATCACGACTCCCGAGTGTGGGAAATCCGGGTCGTGATAGCTATATTGCTACTACAAATACAATTCATTATTAATTTAGAGATTGATGGGGAAAGTGAAAGAATTTAAGCATTCGATAGATAAAAGACTATTCGAGGCGGTCGAAAGCTTTTTCTAAATCAATTTTCAGGATCATGCTAGCCCTTTTTCCTTTAATTTTCTTGAATTGATTAATCAATTATTGGATAATGATCGTGTTATCATTGATCCTCCTGCCTTTGATAAAAATGGATTGGTATGGGCTAATCAGGTCATTTAGAAAGGGTTTCAATCTGTTTACAATTATTTTTGTCACCAATTTGTACACAGTTTTACAAAGACCAATAGGACGGAAATGTTTTTAACAGAAAAGGGCTTAAACTGCTCCTATCGTTTGCTAAATGGTTTATAAATACCCTCCGTCTATCTATCCGTCCAAAAAAATACACCACGTTAATTCTATTAATAAAATTACCCTGCAGCTAACGGCAAAACTGGTGGGCCTACAATTTAATAATGTGTCATTTTTCTACTGGGACACGTGGACGGGAACAAAAATGGATATTATTTCAACCTATTTATCTTATATGACCCAAGGTTTTATTATCTAGGTCATAAAATTACAACCCACCTAATTAACTGATCCTATAGAATCCGCAGTCATCTTCTCTCCTCCAAAATCTCTCCTTTATCCTGAACACAAATGTTCCTTTCCTACATAAAAACTTTATTTTCTTGTAACAGTCTCCAGCCCCCACTATCACGTTTTTCTCCCTTCTTTAGTCTCTTTCCTGTTCTCTGAATTGGAGCCTTGAATAATTCATGTAAATGAGAGTAAATTTTGTAAAAAGATAAGATTTTGATAAAAGGGGTTTAATTATAGCATAGTAAATTTGAGGTTTTTTTGTATTGCTTTAATGGCTGAAAACATTTATGATTGTGTAGCCACAAATCTTTTATGTACAGAAACAAAAAAGTCTTTGTTTTGATGATCTTGATTCTTTGACTATAAGTCAACAGAACATTGAAACTAACAGTAAAGACTTGAGCTTTAACAATGGTATATTAAATCAGAACCATTAATTGATTTGCCAAGTTTAAATGAAGAAAGCTTTGGTTTTATGGTGCAAAGGGAAATGGAGTTTTTGCCTATAACAAGAGGAGGAGCATGGTCATCCTCTTGTTTCCAATTTTGGCAGATTATGAAAACAACTGGGTTGATCTTTTAATTTACTAATGCATTCTCTTTGATCTTGGGGCTAGGAATTGAGGATACTTGTGTATGATTTGATGCATTCGCTTCTTTTTTATGACATAGCATTATAATTTGCTTGTTGAGAGCAGTAGCTATGGTGATGGAGTGGCGGAGAGAGAGTTTGGGTGAAATCAAGGAGAAGATCGGGAAAATGGGGAAGCCATTGGGTCAGATTAGCTAAGTGGGTCAAAATAAAATTTATTTTTTATTTTAGTTAGAGATTGCCACGTGGCCCAGTAGAAAATGACACGTCATTAAATTATAGGCTCACCAGTTCTGTCGTTAGTCGTGGGGGTAATTTTATTAATAGAATTAACGTGATGTATTTTTTTTGGATGGATAGATGGACGGAGGGTATTTATAAACCATTTAACAAACGATAGGGGAAATTTTGGCCCTGTCTCATTTTTTAAATTATTGGCATTGTGAATTTTTGGAATAAGACAGATGTAAGTGTTGTTGATACTTTCTGGTATGGAATTATTCCGGAAAATTTGGAGGCATAAGTTAATGACAGAGGGACCCACAACTTTCCAGTATTTTTGATAAAAAAAAAAGGGTGAATCCCACTAGGTCCCGATGCTTTGAACGGTTTGAATGAGAAAATTGCTTTAGTGACTTCACACGGCATTAGGGGGCTGTCAAGACTTTTTAGGTCAATTTGTTTATAGCTAGTAGGGTCATGAAGGATACTAATCCAATTGGTGGAAGTGTGTGAAGTATTGAAGGAGTTTTGAAAGTGATTCTTTGTGTGTGATAAAATTTCGGATGGATCATTGATCCAATTTCCTGCATCATTTTTGAAGAAGTTAATTTTATTTTTCCTTTTGTTGTTAAAGGCAATGATATGGTGGAATCTAGTATTGGCATCGCCTTCTTGTAACCAAGAAATACGGGACCTTAGTTTCCAATAATCATTCTCTATTCTTAGGAAGTTATTGTACTCAATTTGTAAGGAATTTTCTAATTGTTGTAGGAAGGTGCTTGTATAATAGTGACTGAAATTTTGTATTCCTTTTAATCTGGCTAAGACTTTTTTTTTTTGGTAAAAGTCTCCAAAAGTTTCATCTTTCCAAACTTTAATATTATTAAGAAAAGAGTTTGCCGAGGTTAAGTAGTTATACTCAGTCCAACTGTTTTTTACTAGATTAATAAAGTCCACGTGTCTACACTAGTATGTTTCAAGCCTAAAAGGTTTAGGCAGTAAGATATTAGGTCTAGGGATTATTTCAAGAAGCAAAGGGTTGTGGTCAGAGTGAATTTTTGGGAGGTGAGTGACTGAAGTATTTGGAAAATAACTAATCCACTCGTTGTTAGCTAGAATTTTATCAAGCCTTTCCATTATTAAGCCCTTCTTTGATTTTCTTCGATTAGTCCACGTATATTTAGAACCTTTAAATCCTAGATCAATCAGGTTACATTTGTTGATACAGTTCCAAAAGTATTTGGAACAGTTTCTATTCACTTGGTTACCCCCTAATTTTTCTGAAGAATCTAGAACATCGTTAAAGTCTCTTCCTACTAGCCAAGGCCCATGAAAATTAGCGTTCGTATTAATAAGGTCACTCTACATTTGATTTCTAAGATTAATATTAGTACTAGCATAAATAGAGGTGAATAACCAAGTTTTTCGAGTAGGGATTACCTCAATTGTTGTACTGATTTCTTGATTCTTACGCACAAAACTATGGACATTGACCATATGGTGATCCCACAGAATAACCATGCCACCATATAGCCCTTCTGCAGGAATCTCTATCATATCAGAGAATCCAAAGGGGTTTATAAGAGACATATCCATCCCAGTTTTCAACAGAGTGATCATGCATGGGCGATGCATGTCGATCATTTCCCTTAGATTTAGCCTAAAAGTGTCATTATTTCCACCACGCACATTTTAGATGATGAACGAGATTGGCCTATTCATGTTGATTGTCCAGTTGTGAAGGTCTCCATTCTCCAACACTCTTGGTGCATGAACAGGGTTCCTCCTTTGAAAGGGAACTAGAATCATTGCATGTTGCCCTACTGATGGATCTGCTGGGGCCTTATGTCCATGGTGCACTTGTAGAGTGCCACTGGACAATTGAGCACTTGCCTCTGTTCCTGCATCTCCATAAAGATGAATACCTTTATCTCGTTGAGATTTGAATCGTCTATCACTAGTTCTGGTAGTACGTTGATGGGTGGTTCCACTGCCTCCTCCATCATTTCCTCTTGATTTGGTGGGTTTGCTTGAGTTTGAGGCTGTGTTGGATTTTGATGGGGGGTGGCAGCAGTTGCATGGGGTGGTTGAGCTTGGGTTGCATGTACATCCAAAGGGGTAAAGATTGGGTTGATGCTTGTCACTATTTCTAGTGTGAAGAAGGGTAGATCCATCACTGGATGGGTGTTCTGAATTGGAACAAAGTGAGGAGGCAGGTTCCATTCTCCCATCATCATTTGAGTGATGTTGGGATTTGAATTTGGAGCCACTAGGTGTATAATGTTGTTCACCCAGCGTGACTCATGAAATTATTCATAGATATGCGAATGCCCTTCGAGATCAGTTAAGCTAGATAGTGGGAGTTTTGTAAAATTATCACCGTCTCCCTTCCATTCAACATTATGTTGAAGGATATGGCATGTCCCATTATCCCTAGTACTACCCAAGACAGTGGTTGGTAGTTTGCTGGTAGTGGTGGTTGAATGAAGATCGTGGGGATATTTTGCATTTGAGGGTTGGGTGGAGCTTGGTTTGCCATGTTTTGGAGCCTAACCTCATACTCAATAGTCCGAAGTTTGAAAAGTTAAAGCTCAAATTCTCACCTTCTAGTCTGAAGCTGGATTCCATCAAAGTTTATTGTCGCATAGCACAACATCAGACCAAAAGGTTTGAATTTAGAAACATAAGAGTCACGATTTTTAACTTTACACATCTAAGGAAGCTAAATTTTAGAAACATTGTAAATTTTGAACATTCTTTAGATGGGGGTCCTAAGAATGACAATTTGTGCGCTCCAACCTAAAGGTGTTTACCGGACGGGCTGGATCGTTGTGGACATAGTAAAAACAGCCCGTCCGGTTAGTAGGGCAGGTTGATTAGTGGGCTCGGGGTTCCGGGCTGGTAGTGAGCTGAGATTTTTCGGGTTAAGTTGAGGTCGCTCGGGTTCAGGCTTATCGGGTCCGAATCGGGCCGGGTTAATTTTTTATTTTTTTAGTGTATTATGTTTCCTTATTCAATATAATTCATACTTAAATGTTTGCAAACTTTTAAATAATAAAAATAATTATTTGAAGGCATAAAATTAAACTTTTAAACTTTAAAGTTTGAATTGAATTTTAAAATTTAAAAACTGAAGCTAAGTGGCTACATAAAATTATTTAATAAGACTAATATGGCAATATGTAAGGATCAAACTTCATAGTTTTTCGTTTCATATTTTCATTACGTAATAATACTTCAAATTAACTTGTCTAATAAACTAACACATTAACCTTAAATAAGTCTAATAAATTCAAAATAACACAAATTGTCTCAAATCAACTTAAATACGAATTTCTGGAGGACGCTCAAGATAACCCTTGATATGTCTCCTTAAACCAGTTGTTCCCTCCCACTTTCGGCAAACATTAATGACTCGACCACAGTTCTTGTACTCTACTTTGCGAACTTCTTCATTTTCTTCTACCACCTCAAAGTGTTCCCCAAACATGTAAATGCACTCTAGAAGCACGGACCATGATTTAACTTAAACCTAACAAAATGGTAACCACACTTCCCTTAATAGTTGTAATTTTGTAGTGGCTACCTTAAATAAGTGATAAAACTTGAAATTTTAATTAATTGAGAACTTGAGAGCAATAAACAATTTAATAATCAAGAGGAAACTGAGAGAGAATTAGAGTAGAAGAAGAGAGTAAGTTGTGAGAAAAATTGAAGAAGATGGAGGCTATTTATAGTTTTTAAAAAGCTAAAAATATAATTTATTATTTATTAGGGATGGGAGGGGAGGGCTATTTTAGTAAGGGGAAGGTCGAAATGGCTAAAAGTACAAAAAATGGTTGTTGCCCGATGGTCATTTTTTATTTTGACTGTTGGCAACGGTCAAAAAAATAATAAAAATAATATTCTCACTGGGTTGGACCGGGCTGGAACCCGGTAAAAACTCGTGAATGGGTTACCGGGCTAGCCGGATTCCGGTGCACCGGTAGCCAAAAATGGCCCGACCCCGTCCAGCACAACCCCTACCCACCCGTCCCATCCCTTACCGGACCGGGCTGAACCGGGTCGAACGGGATTATCAGTGGGCTAGCCCGGCCCGTTTAACTCCCTTACTCCAACCGTAGAAATTTGTAATGTGTAGACAGCGGCACCAAATCTCCAAACTCCAACTAGTAGTATATGAGGCGGTATGGTGGGTTTGTCCAATATTCTCGTTGCAGGTAGTGTATGCCGAACCGGTCTTAAACCTTTTTGATAATTCAAATTAATTTGATTGCGTATTACACTAAAGGCACTGTCTTCACAATGGCTTATTAATGTCCAATGTAAGGCATGAAGGAACCTCAAAACTGAATGATGGACCAATGTTCTGATCGCGTAGGGCCTTGTGAGCCTAAACATTTTCTTTTTGGCTATTACATAGTAATAATCATTTTCACCTTTACTGAAATAGTAGAACAGAAGTATCCAATATATTTTCTCCAAAAAAAAAAAAAAAATCAAATGGAAACCGAAGTAATAAAGTAGTGGGAGTATTTTGCTCTATTTTTTGTCATTACATTTTAACAAGTGTGAAATGCTGAATATGCTTTAAGAAAGCAGAACATGCAAATTGTGTTGGACATTTATCCTAAGATTTTCTTTCCAGAAGTACTTTCTACACCCTACATTTCGGAGGCCATCACAACTTCTGCAGATTAGGGACCAGACGATTGATGTTTAACAGAGAACTACCTTATCTTTTCTGGCCTTTGAAGTCAAGGCGGGTTAGTCAGGAACGTCTACCAGAACTGGAGCAGTATAATTTATAACAATTCCAAAAGTTCAACAACAGATAAAGTAGAAATGAATAAGCTGATGTTTGCTCAAATTCTCTTATCAAGTACATACACCGTAACACAATCATAAAGGGAATGGATACTGCCAACAAATTTCATCGGACCCCTTTAAGAACAGATTTTGCATTCATAGTCTAATTACCTGGCTACAATAGATTAGACACTCCCTTCAGCAATTAAAAAATATTAGACGAAAATAAAAAAACTAAAAAAGAATACAGCTACTAATGCTGCCAGAAATTGCCTGTGAAAATTGACAAGGATAAAATAAAAGGGTATTATTTTAAAGAGGAAGGTAAATGAAACAGAACAGAGCACTACCTCCTTGAACTGCAGTCAATGTCAGCTAGAAAATCTCATATACAGGTAACTGTGGTTTATATACTGAGAGTTCTACTCTCGCTATGCTAGAAGTCATGACTCTGTTAGAATATCTCCTTCACTAAACCTCCAAGAACCATCATCTTGCCTCTTCAGAACATAACGAATCTTGTAAGTGCTGCAAGATGATAACCAAGGAACTTTAAGTTGTTTTATATGAAAACAAACACGGCTCTGTTGTGGGACTAGAAGGAGGTTGGAACTCTTAATTCATGAAGAAATAATTTGAGGAGATGCTGTCAAAATTCAAATAACCCTCTAGAAGATGCTATAGTAGAAATGCTACATCTAACATGCAACTGAAGTGATCAACAAATCCTCAAGTTAGTGATCAGACTTGCATGGAAAGTTGAATGCCCAATCTCACACTCCATAAAGCGCTCAAGTAAATTATATGTGAAAAGAAAAAATGAATTCAGCACCTGAAACATTTGGATAATACTTGAACAATATTGTGATTTATTTCTTTAGTGATACTATAATGTGTCGCTCTAAAAGTATGATCACTTATCTCAACTGAGACACATGTAATGCAATTTCCGACTTCAAATTACAACTTAACACCAAGTTAGTCCGTGTCTTCTTTCACTAGACATGCTTAACCTTCAACTCCTCAGAGATGAGCCAAACTAATCCTTAGACTAACAGAACAACCACGTGGAATAGAAATCTAAAACCTCAATGCTTCCCGCAACCTTGACTGAAATTGAACCCCCTCCACATCCTACGTCAGTACCATCTTGTCATTATTTTTTTTTAATGAAGGTTGTCATTAATTCTTCTAAAGCGCCCCACCCACTCACCACCACCATGCGCACAATGAACAAACTTTCGGCACCAGAATTTAAGTCGAACAGAACATTGACAGCTCGACCAGCATTGTTTATCCCCAGCCCCCTTCATTGCTATTATGCACATACTTCCTCAAACATTGCACCCTACCCACCAACTCTCCCCCATATCTTACAGCTTGCACCAACTTCTCAAATTAACCACCCCCTCCTCCTCTAGGAAAACATCCTGTGTGCCACCAAGTGAGAGGATGACAACGTAAGGATTTGTGGAGGGTATGGGCTACACGGATATGAGAGTATAAGCGAAAAAGAGCAACAGAAGGCTGGAAGAATGAAGAGTCAAATGTTGAGCACAAACAAACTAAAATCAGAATTTGCCAAGATCTTAGGGACAATAAATGAATAATCTCACTTGTTTAATCATGTCTCAGTTCTCAAAAGAACATCTTTTTTCACTCAAAAAAATCAAATCTCTAATCAGAGCCACAGAATATCTAGCGGACATAAAGATAATAAGAACATTAGGCACCTAGCGTATTCACTTCTCGTTTCCCTTTTTCCTTCTCTTTTGGGCTTCGTCCTTTTTTTGGGGGGGGGGGGGGGGGATACGAGCAGGCATGTCATATCAGGATCCAAAAAGAAAGAAAACATAGTCAAAATGATGTACTCAAGCAATTTTTCAGCAATATCTACTTACCTGTAATAATTTGGGTTCTTAAGCTGTGATTCATCCACAAGTTCAGCTGCTTCCTCCAGGATAGCCTCTATTTCTGCCATCTCCTGACCAGTCCCATCAGTCAAAATCTCTGCTCGTAAAACTGACAGTTGAAGCAAAACAAATCTCCAGAAACATGATGTAGTTTTTGCCGCTTCAGACAAGCCTTGCCACTGTTAATACAATTAGAAAGAACAGAAATCAGCAGGAGGCACTTAAGTGGGGAAAGCATTGGTTTAAGTTTTTGGCATTCTGTGGAAGAAATGAGGTCCAACCTTGCTCCAGAATCACAACATATTAAAGAGGACTTACTTCACTAGTTCATCGTAACAACTCTGTAGATGCATAAATTAAACTGTTCACTGAATTCACATAACCAATTTTAACCCGTTTAGCCCAGCTATCTCAATATGAGCTGAGCTGATAAGAGAATTTTGTTTGACAATCTGAAAAGTAATGTTTTAATTTTTTTAAGGTCCAATCTTTGGCATAGTGCCATAACGTAAAAGTGAACATGTACTCTTTATTGCATGCAAATGGTTACACATATATGTTAGGGAAATAATTGATGACGGACACCACAATTTCTAGGAATATCAAGAGGCACATCACGTGTTAATAACCAATGCAGCTAACCTGAACAAGCATTGGTTCATCAAGAACATCAAAGAGACCATCAATATTATGGTCAGGTCCTAGTGCTTCTGCCTTAATGGTTTGCCATTTCTTAACAAGGGTCTCAGCTTCTTCTATAGGCATTGGCGTTTTGTAAGCTGCTGTTGTGGAAGGTGATAGACCAGCAGCAGCGAAAGAATTTTGCAGACCAGAAGCTTGTGGGTGCCGCCCTATCTGCATTATGAATTCTGGAAGCATCTTCCTCAACTTACCAATGATGCCACTTCTCTTATTACTTGCACGCCTATAACTAGGATCTTGAGGAAAATCCATTGTCGAGGAGCGGGAGCTTGTCATCCTTGGTGAGTTTAGCCACCACGCTGATCCATTTTTCATTCTCCACAACTGTGTGTTCATTAGCCTGAGGGAAACAAAGATGACGCATCCAACTGACACCACAAACATTATCTTCTCAACTATGCCATTCAGGCCCAACCAAATTTCCCAAACCTTACGTCCAGCACCCAAATTTCTTTTCAGCTGAACAGATGGCATCCCAGCAGCATTACCCACATTGACCTTGTCCACAGTTAAATGAGCTTGTAAATTATGTGGAGTTAACTGCTGTACAGCTGACCCAAGATGTCGTGAAGTATCACCATAAGAAAGTGGTTCATCTAAAGCTCTCTGGTCCCGTGGAATAGCAGGTGCGATTGTTCTGTGACTAATATGAGATGTGGTATGCAAACCTCTTCTGTTTTCCCTGCTCGTAAAAGGTCGTTTTTCACCGCGAAAGAAGTTTACCTGCTGCAAAGCTTTAGGGTTAGTTTAGCTCTCTACAATAAGGTACTTTTCTGATCAAACTTTTCATAACAAGACTCACTAATGACGGAGAACAATCCCGCGTATCCGGGAACAAGCCAAGCACAGCATCCTTCACCCAGGTTTCCTGGAAATCCACAAGTTGTTCTAATGAGAAACTTTTGACTTCAGCTCAACTCAACAAAAGCATTATTCCCAGACAGAAATGTCACCCTTAGATAAAATAATGCGGATTAAGCTTTCAAGGACTAGCAGAAGAAAGAACAATAAAGAAAGGGATCAAAATAGGTAAAAGACTATATAAATATATATAACACCCAGAGTTTCACCAAAATTTAGAAAGAGATCAAATCAAGGTCAAATGAAAGATGATCCATTTAACATGACTTGCACTGACTTGGTAAGTGTCGTATGGCAAAAAACTTAATAGTGTGCCTTCCAATCAGAACTGACTTTTCTGAAGGGAAAAATAGAAAATAGTTTTGCTTTTATTCAGTAGGTGTGGTTAGGATATCCTAGTTTCGTTTACATAAAGGTGGACTCTGCGAAATAGCAACAAAATGTGGACAACAACTCAGCAAATATAAATTGGTGCTAAGGAGTTGGGGGCTTGGATAACTGCATTACATTCTGAAAGAGAAAGAAGTTATGAGACACCGAGAAAGATAAAATGAAATTTGCAGAAGCAGACAACAGCCTTTATGAACCACATACAGTTTCAGAGTCTGATTAATAGCATGTAAAGCATTACACACCAGCGGTTTTGATACAGTAGAAGCATCTTTTTCTTTGACTGATGCTAATTTACGTGAAACTGGATCTGAGTTCAGCTCAAGCTGATGAAGCTTTTCAGATGCTGCAGCCTCATCACCCTGTATTAACAGAATTTACTTTCTCCATAAACAATCAACAGAGAGGAAATACATAGCCAATGAAAAAGGAAATTACAGATTTACCTGCCCAAGAAGGAACAACAAGAAGGCTTCCTCAAATTTCAAATCAACTCCTTCTGAAGCAATCAAACACTCACAAATTATTTTGGATTTGTTAATCTGCAATAACCAATTGAAATTTTTTGTCAACATGTAACTGCATTCGGCGTCCTAACATTTCCAGGTAAAGTTGATGCAATTCAACCTAAAATTTAACAGAGTAAAAGTACTTTATAGCACTCAGGAAGTGAAAATCATAGCACAAAAAACAGACCAAAATCGTAATTACCAGGTCAATCTGCTTGCTGGAAAATCCTAGTGCAATATGAGCTAATAAAACCATGTAGAAACAGTTGAAATCAATTACAACTCTTTGGTTTTGTGACTCAATGGACTTTTTGTTCTTCCTTGTGAGAGCTAAATTGTGCCATTGAAGGAGTTCAACAATCTCCGAAGCCATAAGCTTGTTGAGTGCTTGATTCAAGAAGCATTGCCAATCCTGGACTTGGCAGGAAGCTTCTACATCAAGGCCCTGTCTGAGCAATTCGCGTAATGCTGCAATAGCCCCTAACCTCCGTTCAGCATTTTCAGGTGTACGTGGCATGCCTAATAACTCCAAGGTGCAGGCAGGGGCAAGTTCTTCCAAAGATTCTTCTATCTAAGGGAAAGGTTAAACATATATTTATGAGAACAAATAATACATCACAAAGTATTTGCACTAAATGCAGCAGAGACTAAAACCAGCTAAAAATCTCCATTTATAGCCATAACATCTTAGCTACTCACTTATATAGAGAAGAACAATCTAGATCTAACTCATGCTAAATTTTTAAGTTCTTTCTGTTTTTAGACTATTACAATCAGTTTCAGAATGAACATAAGGTAAAGAATATATCCGTGATGAGATGGATGCAGTATAATTGATACAAACTATTTATATAGCACAGTGTCAAATATCTAACACTAGGTTCTCATCTTGTTCGACTTATAAACTATGCCACTTATATGTAAAATGACAAATGAGATGAAAAATAAACATAATTTATAGCCTTCGTAAAACAAACTCTTGATATAAGAGAATAGAACTAAAACGAGACTAACCTGGGATAACAATGTCATCTTCCCTAGAGAAACTTTGCTCCTTAGAAGACACTGGGCACGAGCAAGAGCTTCAAACCCTTGTGAAATTTTGTTCTTCTCAAATCCAACTTTTGCAATGGCACACTTCAAGAAAGCACATATAATAAGAAACCCAAGCATAACAAAACTGCCAAGTAAAAGGAAGCACGGAGTTATGACAACGTATTTTCTCTATTTGCCTAACCTCAGCAAGTGCCATGGACAAAAGTATATCATGAACATAAGGCTTAGAGTCTGGATGTTGAAGAGCTTTTTGTCCAATATTTAGCACAAGCTTCTCTTCCCCGACCTGAATGAATATTGTTAATATGTTTAATAATACTTTTGCACCAAAGTTGCAAAGAAAGTAAGCTGCTAGTTCAATCTACTAAAGTATTATAAATCTGATAGAGCAGGGTATGATGTAGTATGTACACTGAGAAAAAGCTAAACAGAAAAGAAAAGGGAAAGGCATTGGTTCATGGATACAAGTTTTTTTGTTTTTTTGGATAAAGTTCAGGGTTACGAACCTAATTTGGTTGGTAACTTCATCTGCCCTGCTCAGTTCTTATATGTGTTAATAATACATTACCTAATGATTCTATTTACTTTGCAACTTTTCCAAGAAATGCAATAACATATTGTATACTACCTCTTGAAGAAGACAAAGAGCACTAGGTAACCAAGCCCATGGTATTCTAAGAGAAGACCTGGGTGGAACCTTTTCTTTTATACTTCCAGCATATTCTGGCTCAAACAACAGCTTATCCCTTACATCCACTAAAAGATTCTGAAAACAAGTAGCCAAGCATGAGAATAAAGACAAGCTTTAGAAGATAGTAGAATATGTTGAGTTTCGGCAACTACCTGGCGGGAAACAACAGCATCCATGGTATAACCATCTTCGATCTCAGCATTCTTCAGATGCATTACCGCCTTGACAATTTCATCCTTCTCAGCTCGATCTGAGACACCGAGGATCTGCAAATTTACAAGATAAGTTGGATCAATTCTTTGGGGGGGGGGGGGGGCTCAGTTCCTCCCCTTACCTCCCGCTTTAGTAGTTAGTACCACTTTCTCGCCCAAATCAACTTTGCTAGACTTAGAACACAACAAGATATTCCCACTTGAAAGCGCTTACCCAGTAAAGAATGGCAAGTTAAAATGTATGATCAAGGAAATAGGTTATCTTTATTTAAAATGAATCACCAAGAAGGTTCAGAAAGGACCCATGCTCCTTTCACTAACACAAGGAGTTTTTTTTTTCAATCACAAGGATTTCATGAAGTCACAGAATGTCCATATCATTTACATAATTCATCTTATATTTGTATTGAGTACAGTCTTGATTTTTCCTTCAACAAGACTTTGAAATCTTTCAAAGCACTGTTCTTGCCTGCATAATTATGGGAGGTATGGAATGAGAAATAGCTAATAGTGAACCACTCTTGCTCTATCTGATTATTATTGTCTATGCTGACTCTGGAATAGCCAAACTAGACTTTCGTCAAACCCCTTCTTTAATACATTTATGCAGTGTTTGGGTATTATAAGAAACTAAGGGCCACATGGCCACTGGGTTTAAAATGTTAAACAAAAGCAAATTACATCACTATTTCTAACTCATAATTAGAATTCAGAATGAAAAACTTGGGTTCCCCAATATTAGTGATGCAAGGAAAGTAAAGTGGTTTGAAGTTAACTACTAAAGAATGTGGAACACAACTTCGTGATGGGCAAGTTGAAGCCATGGCTTGGACAACAACAACTATCCTCGGTTCCAAACTAGTTAGGGTCAAGGATATGAATCCTCTATATCATTAAGGTTTATTTGGTCATGTTTCACTCATCTACTCAAGACAAATTAGCTTCTGAATATCTCGTACTTATCCTATACTAATGCACAAATCCTTAAGTAAACAAAGATACTCCTAACAATCACCTAACCTACTTAATCAAAACAATCACCGGACATGTATAAAAGTATCAACAACATCTAAACCTTAAACCCCACTAATTTGTATCACTTACATGGAACATTTACTTAGATTGTCTTTCGTTCTTTGCTAAGTCCATACAGAATTTGAGAAACTATCTTTACATTGAGACAACTTTACCTCCGCCAAATTTTAGGCTTATCTGCTCCTCTTTTGATACCATCAACCATCATAGTGTCAACCTACGAACCGATGCATTTTGGAGGTCTATATAAGGGATGACCTGATAATCTCAAGCGATCTTCTCTTGTTTTATTCTCTATGTATGTAACTTGCATCTTCCGACGGATACGTTCATTTCAGAGCTTGTCTAATTTTGTATGACACCACATGCATCTTAACAATCGTATTTCTACAACACTAATCTTGTGAATATGTTGGACCCTAGAGGACCAAGATTCATTCTCATATAACATTGTTGAGTCTGTGACCATCCTACAGTACTGACCATCACATTGTTAGGTATCTTCCAGTCGCATAGCAATACTTAATTACAACCATCCTTTTTTAGTTTATGTAATCAAGTTGCGAGACAACTCATTCGAATTTGCTCACAAGTATCCACCAAGCAACTTGCCAAATGTGAATAGAAAAAATTCAAGACATTGTTTTTTTATACAAACACAGGTTTATATATTGTGCTCTACTCATCAATGAGATATCCATATTGTTTCTCTGAGATGGAAGTAATTGAACATTATCTAGTTTGCACCTGGTATCTCCTGTCAATTAGTATTTGTATGAGACACATATGAAGTATAGCTTCCATTTGTTCCTAACAACGCAATTTGCCTAATATCTCGGCTTATGCTTTTTTCTTCAGGAATCTTGAATACGACACGAGTGGAGCACATTAATTCATCACAATATCATTTAAGACCATATCAAAAAAATGAAGCAGACAAGTCAAAGTCATTTTGCTATTATAATGCAACTAAATGAGGCACCTGGTAACAAGTGACTGGGATTTCGATTGACGGAGCTGTTGGATTCTGAGCGTTAGCATTACTCCTGTCCACCGGGCTGCTTTCCAGAACGCGAGTATCAACGGCATACAATTTCCACCGACGAATAACTCTTTTCCTCGAACCGTACCGGCTAACCGTAACCCTAGCTCTGAATTTCCCCCATTTCTTATCGCTTTTGCTTCTGATTGGCAAATCTATACCAGCATTGTACAAACACACTTTGTCTAGGTCATTCTCAATGTAGCAAAAGTGAAGTGCACTTGGCACTTGATGAAATACTGCCGTCATATATAATAATATTATATTGTTCTGTTCAATTCTTGCTCGCCCATAAAATCAACACTGTAACAACTTCGACATTTTCACTTAGATACATTACAGTGAATGTTTTCTTTCTTCTGCAGTTCAGCTTGCTGAGACGCAAATTGAGTTATATACCTTGCAGTATTTGGAATGAAGGAATCTTTCGATTACCGTTGCTTTAGTGCTTTTTCCCTTTTTTGTGATTAACGTGTGAAGATTTTGGTATAAGAAGATGAAAAGGGAAAAGAAATTATTAATGGAAAAGAATCTGACACTGGTGTTTATCTGATTCCAAGTTTGTAACCATTTTAAAAAAATTGGCCCAATGGGAAGGGAGAATGGCACAAATTTGTAACCATTTTTTATTATTTAATCGGGTAAAAAAGTCCTGAAAAAATAACCTTGCCATAATTTTGGGAAAAATAGCCTCGCATTCTCAAGAATTTATATAGTGATCACAAGGATTTGTCATAAAATATGACAATCGCCATAAATTTTTATATTGTGATCATTATTTGCAAAAAGACATGGCAATTACAAAAAAAATTAGAGTGATTATCATAATTTTGTAAAAATATAGTGACCGTAAAAAAAATTCATATGATGATCATCAGGATTTACCACAAAATATGACAATCGTTAAAAAATTCATATGGAAAAAATTATTGCAATGTACTTCACAACTCTAGCATGGACTATAAAATAGTGTCAGCAAAGTTATTTTACTAGAATTTTCTTAACGGGATTAGAATATAAATAGTGATTCTAGAAAGTTCCATCCAACTAATTTTGGCTCATGCTTTCAAAGAAGAACTTTCATTGGATGTCCTTTCTTAAGAGTTGGTGTTTAACTTTTGCTTCCTATTTTCAATAAAATTAGAAATCATAGATATTTGCCATATCTTTTCATCCTCCTCCTCATTCTTGTTCTTCTTTTCCTCCCTCCTCCTCCTTCACTATTTTAAATATACTCAAAAAACTAAAGATTCCATTGCTTATTTGTGTTTGGTTTGGTTGAAGCAGCATGAATAATACTTTTGTTGGAGTTTGTTGGGCTTGATGGTTGAAGGAGACAAAGTTTGTCTACTGGTTTTTGAAGGTCTTGGTTGAATTTAACCAATGAAAACTCTGAACAATTTGAAACAAAATTGTTATATGTTATAAAATAAAGTCTTTAAAGTAAAAATAAGTATAGAAAGAAACTGATATATTATTCGAATTCAAACTGATGTACATAATGAACTGAAATCTCTTCTATTTATAGAAGAAAGGAAGTTGCTGTATAAGCTGTTGTGTAAGCTGCTACTACAAGCTGCTGTGTAAGCTGCTACTACAAGCTGCTGTGTAAGTTGCTACGCAAGCTGCTGTGTAAGCTGCTACGCAAGCTGCTACTGCAAGCTGCTGTGTAAGCTGCTACTGCAAGTTGCTGTGTAAGCTGCTACGCAAGCTGCTGTATAAGTTGCTACTGCAAGCTGTTGTGTAAGCTGTTACTGGAAGCTATTGTGTAAGCTGCTACTATACCAGATATGGATAATCTTCTACTGAGAGCAATGTTTATCCATAACGGAGTACTGAATGGATAAGTTTATTATACCTGGTATGGATAATCTTCTCCTTAGGGTAATGTTTATCCATAATCGGGTACCGAAGTGATAAACTTCTTCAGGAAGTTTATTTCCAATATAGTACTAAATGAATAAACATATTTACGGTGGAGTCCCATATGGATAAGCTTCTTCAGGAAGATTATTTACAACGGGGTACTAAATGAACACCCATAATATAATATATTTATAACACTCCCCCTTGGATGTTCATTAAAAGATAATGTGTCTCATTAAAACCTTACTAGGAAAAACCACGTGGGAAAAATCCTAGTGAAGGAAAAAGAGTACACATATTTAGTAATACGCATTGCTAGGTGCCTCATTAAAACCCTTATAAGGAAAACCCCATGGGGAAAAACCTTAGTAAGGGAAAAAGAGTGTATCGCGTATTTTACTCCCCCTGATGAAAACCTTGTTTCAAATATTTGAGTCTCCGCATTCCAATCTTGTATACCATCTTCTCAAAAGTTGAAGTTGGCAAAGATTTAGTGAATAAATCTGTTGGATTATCACTTGAACGGATTTGTTGCACATCAATGTCACCACTTTTCTGAAGATCGTGTGTGTAGAATAATTATGGGGAAATGTTCTTCGTTCTATCTACTTTTATAAATCCTCCCTTTAATAGTGCTATATGTAAGCACGTGTTTTTTGACCCTCCCCGAGGATTTTCACATTTTTAGCATAAATATGTAATTGGGTCTAATATAGTCATTTTAACTATTTTACTTTATTTCGTTGCAAAAAGAAAAATCACAAAAATATATATATATAAATTTTAGTTTATGTATTTCTCATAAACTTGAAAAATATAAAAATTTGTACTTTATTTTGGTACTTTATATAAATTCGAAAATTACAAAAAAAAATAATTCTATTAATGTTTTGTAATCGTTTTAATTTTGGAAAAATACAAAAAATATTACTTTATATTTTGTCTTTATTAAAAAAACGAAAATTACAAAAAATAGTTTTATTAATATTTTATAGTCATTTTAACTTTGAAAAATACAAAAATATTACTTCATGTTTTATCTTAATATTTACGAAAATTACAAAAAAATAGTTTTATTAATATTTTGTAGCTATTTTAAATCTTGAAAATATTTAAAAAGATATAGTTTTGTTAAATACTAGTCTTATTTTTGGTAGTTATTTTGCTTACATAGGACTAGTTAAGCAACGTGTTCCTATTTCTCGGGTCCGGGCAAAAGAATAATATTCGGGTTCAAACTACCCGCTTTTAGGCTTAATTTTCGGACCTAGCCCATAATAATCCGAGTCCGCCACACGTGGGGAACACGGACGGAATCCCATACACGGGGAACCCCACCACGCGTGGGGAACACAAGCCTCGAACCCCACCACGCGTGGGGCTCATTTTTCTGGGCAAAGACTATACAAATACACGGACAAACTTTGAAAGGAGGGACTTTTTTTCGAAAAAGAAGGAAACGGGAAAATTTTTGGCAGAAAACTATTCATCTTCTTCTTCAAAAAGAAGAAGAAGCAAAACCCTAAGACCCTCCGTCACGACCCCTCCAGTAAACCACCAAACGACCCTTCAACCACCATCCCCTCACGTCCAAAACGCCACCACCTACGTCCGCAACCTCCCAGCTCCACCATCGTCAACCAAACAGGCCCGTCGAACCACCGTCGACCACCTGCCCGACGCCATAACCACCAACCTTCAACGAAAACCCACTAGCTCATCCAGTTGCACCCCCACGTCCAAACGACTGCCCGCATCGTCCAAACACCACCTTCAACCAACAACCTCCCGTCGAACCCCCTCCTCCTCACGTCCAGCAAAGCCACCAGCTCCATCACCCACCCTCGCACCCCGGCAACGAATCACGACCACCTCCGATCAGCTGCTCCCTCCTCACTAACAGACCCATCAACGACCCACCAAAGCACTGCCTCCATCGTCGCAACCAGCTCCCTCTCCGCCTCTCGACCCTACTGTCGCAACCAACACCAAACGACCACCCTGTCTCCTCCTAGTTCCATTACTCCGTCGACAACTACCCAAAACTAACCAGTCCGACACCCCCTCGTCGTCACTGTCCAAACGCCATAACCATCGTCAAAACACACACACACTAGCTGAAGCTTAACCGTAAAACGTTCGAAAAGGTAGCCCAGAGGTTCTGTCCGGGGTGAGGTCCGTCGAGGTCGACTTTGGTTCGTCGAGGTCCGGTACGTCGAGGTTGTTGTCCGAGGTTTCGTCGCAGGTCCAACGCATCGGACGTTAATCTCAAGTAGGTTATCTCTGCCCGTGTCCTCCATGTTTGCTGTTTAGTTATATGTATAGGTATTTGTAGAAATACAATCCTAGTCCATGCGGATAGTACGCGAAATTGCGCAAGACATATATACATGATGATTGCGAATTGCTATATTTGATAATTAACTCTGTATGGTATTGAAATTTGGCCGTGAATGTCTTTTCTGTGGTTTCGTTATTTTAAGTAGCTATTTGACATTTTGTTTCTTCATGTTTAAATTTTTGTTATCCAAATATTTGTCGTAATAGAGGTTTGCATGAAAGGTGTTAATTATTTAGTTTGTCTTAATAGTTGTTTATACATGTGGTAGTAATGTTGAAATTATAGTAGCAATTTTAATTCCGCGGAAAAATACTCGCTTCATCAAATAGGTTCAATCTATAACATATGACCTCGCAAAGTAGCAAAGAATGTAGTTATTTTAGCCTTATCCTTTTTTTTCTTTTGAAAAAAAAAATAAACAAATAATAAATAAATAAAAAAACGAGACAAGCTTCACCAAAAAATAAATAATGTACAGATTGCGGAGCCCTCACAAAATGATGTATTAAATACTTAGATTCCGGGATAGGCCGTTTAGCAAATTTCACGGCCCTACCCAAAATAATAATGCGCTAGTTGCTTTAGGCGCGCCTTTAATAATATTATCTCCTTAAACTCGGGTGTGCATTTCATGCGACCCAAATCCAAATCCTAAAACATTGAATAAAAATATGTTCCGGATCGTGGGTGCATTTCATGTGACGCGGTCCGAAGACATGTTTTAAGCGATGTTCACATTCCTTAATAATAATAATTATGAAAGCGGTAAAAAGTTAAAATTTGCACATAAGTTCATATTTGTATAAAATCAGATAATCAAGCCGAATATAACAGTTGAGCGACCGTGCTAGAACCACGGAACTCGGGAATGCCTAACACCTTCTCCCGGGTTAACAGAATTCCTTATCTGGATTTCTGGTACGCAGACTGTAATATGGAGTCATTCTTTTCCTCGATTCGGGATTAAAATTGGTGACTTGGGACACCCTAAATCTCCCAAGTGGCGACTCTGAAATAAATAAATAAATCCCGTTTCGATTGTCCTTTAATTGGAAAAAACTCCCTTGCACCCTCTCGGGTGCGGAAAAAGGAGGTGTGACAGCTCTGGCGACTCTACTGGGGATCATACCCAGAATCTCTGGTTCAGGGTTAGAAATTCGAGCTTAGATAAATTGTTATATTTGGTTTTATCTGATTTTGTTACATGATCTGTGTTTAATGTGCTAATTGGTTGTCTTTTACCGCTTTGATATTACGTGAACTGTATATAAACTGTGCCGAAACCCCTATCCTTTCTGAGTCTTCTAAATCATGAAGAAGGGTGTACTTCGTACGACTTCTTTTCTGTATAGTGTCAAATCCCAATTTAGAACGAGGTTCGGACAAGTTGCTAAGCCGGTGAAGCTTCTGTATTCCCGGTACGCTGCCCCCCCTCGGCTCGAGCTGTCCGCTCGGGTAAGCCAGGTCTAGAACAAACACCCAGGTTCTGAACCTAGTATAACAAAGCCACATGCCGGATCCCTAGTAGGAACGTTTATTTGCATCATGTGCATTTGACTTAGGGGACTCAACACAGGGGTTGGGTCCGTCTAGGACAAGCAACCTGAAAATAATAGACCATCTTTTGGCATCCTATGTGCTACATGTTGTACTTATTCAAGGGTGAATTGTTATGTTGATCACGTTTAATAAGAAGGCCGCACGTTTTTCCAGCATGATCTTATTTTAATCAAAAGCATGGGGAACATTTGTGGAATTCAAGAGGCCTTGGTATTCCATATGTCCCCCACGCTTTACATTTTGGGAAAAAGCACATGGGGAACCTTTGTGGAATCCAAGAAGTCTTGGAATTCCCTATGTCCCCCATGCTTCATTTTTGGGAAAAGCACATGGGGAACATTTGCGGAATCCAAGAAGTCTTGGAATTCCCTATGTCCCCCATGCCACATTTTTGAAAAATATAATAAATATAAAATTTTTGAAATATATATATATAAAGCATGAAAATTCAAAAGATTTTGTGTATTGTCATCATTTTCCATAAATTAGAAAATCGTGGAAAAAGAGGAGAAAATAACAGTGTAGAGATATAACTACTTATTTTTAGGAAAAAAGCAATGTCCAAGTAGTATCGAAACTCTGCCGAAATTTTGAGAAAAAAAAATGTCTTATTAGTTTGTTATATTAAAAGCAAAGGAAAAGTAGAAGAAAAAATCATCATTGCTCTGTCTTGTTTTTTTTTTCAAAAAGAAAATAGTTTGTTGTGCCATTAAATAAAAAAAAAGGGTCTGGTTTTTTAAAAAAAAAATGTTTTTTTTAATCTTATTTTGGTTGTCTATGAAAATGTCAAATACAAATAAAAAGAGTCGGGCGTTAACGTGATTTTATTATCTGTTCCAAAATAAATATATATATATAATCAAAAAAAAAATTCAAAATTAAAAAAAAATCCGAAAACATTTTGATTCTTCTTTAAAATCCAAAAAAAAAAAAAAATTTAAGCGAGGTAAAAATTCCAAAAAAATTCTTTAAGAAAAACAAAGGAAAAAGAAGGAATGTTTTATGTTTTTTGTATGTTTTTTTGTTAATTTGTTTGTTTGTTATGAATGAAAAATAATAGTCTATTTGATTGTTGTGGAAAAAAATATATAATAAAAAATAGAAAATGGAAAAGGGTCTTCCCCAAAATAGTTTATTTGCCCGAACTACGTCGGTTTGATTCTCACCGGATGTGAGATACGTAGGCAACCCTCATCGGGTCCAACCCCACCTTTTGCTAAAACCGCCAAAAATCAAATAAATAAAAAATATATGTCAAATTTTAATTTTGTCATAAAGAAGTCAGGTGACGCTGTTTTATCAAGACATAGCCGAATGTTCCCGAAAGGGACGCCGGAAGGCTGACTTTGCATAAACAGCCACCTTTGGGTCATTTTTTTTTGGTCCAGTTGACCCACACAGCCTTGAAACATCTTCGTCCCCGAGGCGCTGAAGGTCCGTGTTTGCAACATTACGTTTTTACCGTAATTTGAAAAAAAACAAAGAGTCAACGGTCAGGCGAATACCGTTCGAATTTTGTCATAATAAGTCGAGCCAGCTTCGGCCGCGTCTTAAACCGTTCTTGTCGAAATAGCCTTAGAGTATCTTTCAGTTGTCGAAAGGTTATTTTTGTAAAAGAATGGACAAGTTTGTAAAGTGCCAAAATAATCCTCCCCGACCTCACAATTCATATGAATTTGGAAGAGGCCACATTTGCAAAAATAACCGTTTGGTTGCATTTGTCAAACGGAGAAAGGGAGCTGATCATTTGTTTTTGGAGTTTGTAAATCTTTTAATTAGAATATGTGTGTTGCTTGATTTTTTTTCAGTTGGAGGTCATCTTCAGACCTTTGAAACCCAGTTTGTTTTAATATGAAAATTGAAAAAAAATTGTTTGTTATTGTTTATCTCTTATTGTCCGAACTACGCAAGGTCTGATTCATGCGGGGTCATGATACGTAGGCAATCTCCATAAGATTCGACCACAACAAAAAGAAAAGCAAAAAAAAAAAAGGGAAAAGAGAAAAATGGCAAGTTGGGAATGAGGAATTAGTTTTTATTTTATTTTACTCTATTTTCAAAAAAAAAAAGAGAAAAAGAAAAAATAAATAAAATAAAATAATAAACTAGTTAGTTTATAACCCGAACTACGTCGGTCTGATTCTCACCGGATGTGAGATACGTAGGCAACCCTCATCGGGTACAACTCCCTTTTTCATTTTACCAATAATGATATACCATAAAGCATATATGTACATATACACATGTATATAAATACGTATACTGTTTGTTTTGTTTTCCAAGATTTTGTTTAGAGTCAAAACAAAGGTTTCTGTTTTCGTCTAAAAGGTCACCTTAATAAATGTGCAGGATGAGCACAGAGCAAAATGAACCATTCTCGGCCCTCAGCGAGGTCCCCCTACAACTCCACATGTGGTGGAATGATTTGGAAGCCAATAGCAAAGAGGTAGTAGGAAGAATATTGGGAGGTTTTGTAAATTTGTTGGGCGTTAGGCCAAGGACAGATATTCTTGAAGCTCTAATACCATTTTGGGACCCAACCCGCAATGTATTCCGTTTTGTTGACTTTGAACTTTCACCAACACTTGAGGAAGTCGCCGGATATGCGGGATTGAATGAGAGGTTAAGAGGGCAATATTTGCTTTCGCCAAGGCCAGTGTCTCCGCATGCGTTTCTGGATCTACTAAGCATCAGTCGGAAGATACAACATGACGATTTATCGAGAGGATGTTGTGATCTCCATTTCTTGTATCAGCGGTACGGAGCCCCGCAGGGTTTCGAGGAACCGAACCTTGGGCTAACTCACGGCGGGAACAGAAACAAATGGGAAGCAAGACGTACTTTGGCTTTCATCACAGCGTTCTTGGGAGTCATGGTCTGTCCAAGGAAGGATAAAAAGATAGAGATAGGTCTGGTAGGTATGGCCGACGTTGCAATCAAAAGAACCAATAGTACTGTGGTTCCTTTGATTTTGTCCGAAATCTACCGGGCTCTGACTATATGCCGAGAAGGAGGCAAGTTCTTCCAAGGTTGCAACCTGTTACTTCAGCTATGGATGCAGGAACATCTCCATCACCGAGTAGGATACATGAACCACGGGTTGACCGAGAGGAATTGTATCAGCGGATTCAAGAAGCGCATGACAGGCGCCAGATTTCCTGAAGGTGTCGAAGCATGGTTTACACGGTTAAGGTCAACAACATCTGACCAAATTGAATGGGCATTCGGTTGGTTGACTGATACTGAGGTGATCTACATGTCGGCTGAAGAATGTCATGTTCTCTTAATGGGGCTTCGCAGCATCCAGCCATATGCCCCTCATCGGGTATTACGACAACTGGGCAGGTTTCAAGTAGTCCCTACTGATGAAGATCTGAGCAAGCATGCCTTGGAATTAAGCCCGGGAGTCATATTCCCCGAGGGGAAGATTAGAAAACTGTGGCATGAATGTAGATTCTTGGAGCCCAAGACCATGGTGCGAGAACTAGCTAAAGGTGAGGTAGACCCAAAGTACGATGCTTGGTTCGAAAGAAGGTTTCAGATTCGGCAAAGACCTGCTAAAAGGGCACACGTCCAACACTTCACAGATGATTCACAAGAGCAATGGGGATGGTTAAAAAGGGAGGAAGGTTACCGGGTTGAAATCGGGAAGCTAAAGCAACAAGTCGAAAGGCTTGTATTTGAGAACAATGTGCAAGTCGCCTCGGAGCAGGCTGAAAGAAACAAGCTAGCCCAAGAAAACCAAACCTTGAAGGCCCGCCTTCGCCAAGCCAGTAAGAGTAACGTTGACCGACAGAAGCGTCGCTCTGACGAAAGATTGATAGCAAGTTTGAGAAGTCAGGTCATCCAGAGCCAAGAAGAATTAGAACAATCAGAAGCTTGCATAGCAAGGATGAAGGTCAGATGGGCAAGGTACACAATGGCCCGGAAGCAGCGTTTGCAACAGGTCATAAGGGATTATGAAATGAGCGTCGGAATATTAAGGGAGACGAACTCCACTCTACATGATCGGATCGTCAAACAAGAACGAGACGCCCAGGCCGACAGAAGACAGTGCTACGATGCAATGGCCTGCATGGAAAGACAAATGGAGTTGTTCCAGGATCGACTTGCCGACAATGCTCAGGCACTGGGGTTAAAGAACCGACAAATCAGGCAGCTGTTCAGCGAAAGGGATAACATTCGAGCAAGGATTGACGAAATCGGGCATTACATCTACATGAAATGCCTGGCATGTGAGCGAACACCTCGGAAGACCCTCCTTGTTTCCATCATGGGCTGCGTCCACCGGATTATGAACGAGTTGAGGAGCTTGCAAAGAGACCTCACACCTAGAGTCGCGGAGAGGCCGAATGATGCCTCGCGGGCCCTTAAGTTGGAAAATTAGTTTTTGGTCAAGTCCTGTTTATTTGGCTTTTGTTGTTTTCCCATATGATGTTTTCTTTTCTTCAAACCAAGTTTAAAACCGTGGAGTCTGTGTTGTTGCTATTTTTGTTTGAAACAATGTGTAATAGCAAATTTTGATAATGAAATTAAGTGACTCCAGAAGAATTTCTATGTGTCTTTACTTTGAGGCAGAACTACGCCTGGTCTGATTCACGCGGGGACGTGATACGTAGGCAATCCCCATAAGATTCGACCACTTTTAATAAAGAAAGAAAAGAAAATACAAAATAAAATAAAACACAGGGTTTCCCAAAGTACTTTAAAAAGGGACGAATGAGCAAACCGAGATGACGCATGTTGTTTGAAGCAAAGCATGTAGAAACGATTAATTGCCTAGGTGCATTGCATCCTCTATGTGTTATGATCAAATCTGTTAAACTCTAACGCTAACAAAGTTTGTTGTTGTCTGAATCAAACAAATTAGTTGTTAAAGAACTCTGGCAACACACTCCTATCAAACCAGATCCAAAGGACCGATAGCAACCAGCATGACTACTTCAGAGAATAGTAATGAGGAAGAGAGGCCGATGAGCCAGTTGCTAAAAGAAGCGATGGAAAAGATTGAAAGGATGGGACTAGAGATGAATGCAATGCAGCTAGCCATAGCCAAAACACAAAAGAGCCCTGAAACACTGGGGCACATGCCAGAATACCCTCACTCTGGCCCTTCCACAAGCCGCCCAAATCCCCTTTATCATCAAGAAAGAAGCCCTCATGATTCCCAAGCTCCACCACCCCATCAACCTCTCCCAACACCCAATATTCCCATTTTTGTGGGACCAACATCAGCCCCTTTGCAAAGAACGACCAGTGAGCCATTGTTTCAGGCTCACGATACACAATACTACCCCCCCGAGCCTACGTTTCATGCCCCCGAACCACAGGCTTACAATCCACATTTGGAAGTGCCGGCAGAGATTGAGAAGCCGGCTAAGGCCCCTGAACAGGATGAAGTATTGAGAAAGTTCAAAAGCCTGGAGCAGTCCTTCAGGAACTTGCACGGGCTGGGCAATCAAGTCAGCGTAGCATACAAAGATCTGTGCCCTTTCCCAGACGTCCAACTCCCGGCTGGGTTCAAGATGCCTAAGTTTGATTTATATGAAGGGCACGGTGATCCCATGGCACATTTGCGGGGATTCTGTAGCAAAATGAGGGGGGCAGGCGGCAAGGATGAGCTGCTGATAGCTTATTTCGGCCAAAGTCTGAGCGGATCTGCACTAGAATGGTATACCAGGCAGGATTCCAGCAGGTGGTACACGTGGGATGATCTGGCGCAGGCTTTTGCAGGTCATTTCCAGTACAATCTCGAGATAGTCCCTGACCGTCTCACATTATTGAGAACTGGGAAGAAACCCGGGGAAAGTTTTCGCGAGTTCGGGTTCCGCTGGAGAGAACAAGCAGCTAGAGTCGATCCTCCCATGAGAGAGGGAGAGATGGTGGACTATTTCTTGCAGACACTGGATCCAACCTACTTTGGTCACTTGGTGACAACAGTTGGAAAATCTTTCAACGAGGTGGTCAAGATAGGGGTCATGATAGAAGAGGGTCTGAGGTCTGACAAAATCTTGAACTATTCGGCACTCAAAGCCACAACCCAGGCTATTCAAAGCGGCACGGGAGGTGCGCTGAGAAGAAAGAAAGAAGAGGTTGCCACGATCGAGGCAGGCAGTTGGTCCAGGGCTGGCAGGCCGCACTACAACCAACCCAGACCTCACAGGTCAAACTACCCATACAACCCACCACAAAATTTCTATCCACCTCGAGAACCACATTGTTCCGTACACCAGGCCCAAGCATACACTCAGCCTCCGGTTCGCCCGCAATGGCGCGCGCCGGCTCCCCAGAACATATATGCACCACCACAAAACACCTATCCTCCACCGAGGGCGTATAGAAACCCTTCAGGGGCAGGCTTCCGGGGAAATCCAGATGCTAGGAATGACAGGTTGCGGAAGCAGAGAACTTTCACGGAGTTGGGAGAAACCTACACCGCTTTGTTCCACAAGCTGAGGCAATTGGGTTTGGTTAGTCCTGTCCAGACTCGAGAACCAAATCCCCCACCTCAGAATTTGGATCGATCAATAAGTTGTGAATACTGCTCAGGGATGCTCGGGCATGACACCGAGAAGTGTTGGAAGTTAAGGCATGCCATACAGGATCTTATCGACACCAATAAGATCGAGGTCCAGACACCAGAAGCTCCTAACATCAACCAAAACCCACTGCCAGCGCACCACGAAACTCACATGATTGAGTTGGTGTGTGAGGGAGGAGAGTTGAGAAAACCCTCACAAACAGTGATGATGATCCAAGCCGCCCCGAAAGAAGTCTCGACCAGTGGAGGGACGAGTGTACAGTCGCAGGGAGAAGGCGTCAAGCCGGTAGTGATATTGGGAAAGAGCCCGTCCGCCATAACAAGCAAACCCGAGCCAAGCAAGTTGGTAATATCAGGAATCCCGCCCACACCGGCAGTCGTGTTAAAAGGGGTATGTAGAGAACTGGTGACCATAAAGCCTGTGGTCCAGCTGCCGATGATTGACAGCAGGGCTGTGCCTTGGAAATATGAAAAGGCGGTGGTGATGTACAAAGGAAAACAGGTGGAAGAAGTCAGTTGTGAAGCGCAAGGGCTGACTCGATCAGGTCGATGTTTTGCTCCGGTGGAGCTAAGAAGAACCAACCCAGTTGCAACCAAGAAACCTGTGTCCGAAGAAGAGGCTGAAGAGTTCCTGAGGAAGATGAAAGTACAAGACTATTCTGTGGTCGAACAGCTGAGAAAAACACCGGCCCAGATCTCACTGTTGTCATTACTGATCCATTCTGAGGAGCATCGTCGGGCCCTGTTGAAGATATTGAACGAAGCTCATGTACCCAGTGAGATTTCTGTAAACCACCTGGAAACCATTGCCAGCAAGATTTTCGAGGTGAACAGGGTAACATTCTCAGATGATGACCTGCCGGTGGAAGGTACGGAGCATAATAAAGCTCTATACCTAGCTGTCAAATGTGAAGACTCGGTGGTAACTCGAGTATTGGTGGATAACGGCTCAAGCGCCAATATTTGCCCACTATCTACCTTGAACCAGTTAAAGATCGACCACGGAAGGATCCACAAGAACAGTATCTGTGTCCGAGGGTTTGACGGAAACGGAACAGCTACTGTAGGGGATGTTGTACTTGAACTGACCATTGGTCCGGTCCTGTTTACCATGGAATTCCAGGTGTTGGACGCCACAGTATCTTATAACCTGCTGTTGGGACGACCCTGGATTCATGCAGCCAAAGCGGTGCCTTCCACCCTACATCAGATGGTGAAGTTCGAGTGGGAAAGACAAGAGGTCGTGTTACACGGCGAGGATACAACGTGCACCATGGGCGGAACCATTGTACCTTTCATAGAGACCGCTGATGACAAAGGTCCTTGGGTCTACCAGATTTTCGATACAGGGTCGGCCAACAAAATTTCTGAAGGAGAAATCATCCCGCACCCTAGGGTAGCTGCCGCAACAGTCATGATGGTCTCAGAAATGCTGGGTAATGGATTTGTGCCGGGAAAAGGCCTGGGAGTCGAGCTTCAAGGGATTGTCCAACCTGTCTCCCTTCCTAAAAATCTGGAAACTTTCGGATTGGGGTTCAAACCAACCGCAGCAGACAGGAAGCAAGCGCGAAAAATGAAGAAGAGGGTCTGGTTTCTGCCTAAACCAGTGCCACGCCTCTCAAGGTCTTTTGTCAAAGCAAGTGCCAAGGGGTCACCGGTCCCAAAGATTCTAGGACCTTTGATCGGTATAAATGAAGACCTGAATCAGAGTTTTGAGAAGCTATTCGCGGATGTCAGTATGGTGGAAGCTGGAGAAGGTTCCAGCAGAGCAGAGATACAGTTTGTGGGGCCTGAGGCCAAGACCAACAATTGGACAGTTACTCCTCTTCCTGTCCGAGGGGAGTCTTGGTAGTAGGCTTTGATTTATGTTTTGTGTGTTTTGTTTTGTCCGGATTATTCAAGGGTGTAATCCAAATTTTACTTTCGTTTTTGTAAAAGTGTGAACCCTTTTATCCCGCAAGTTTAATGAAGTTCTTTTCTTTTGTCCCATTTTAATTTTGTTTTGTTCTTTTTCTTTCTGAACAGTTCTCTTTTTACTGGTTCTAATGACATGGCATGCACAGCGGATCTTCGACCTAGTCTAATAAATCAATCTGATTCCGACTCAATGATGCAAGAGGTCGTTTGTGACGATGAATCTGAATGTGACGAAGGGGGAGCCTTCGAAGAGATAAACCGAGAACTGTGCCAATTTGAAGAGAAACCCAAGCCTAACCTAAATGACACTGAGGCTGTGAATCTAGGAGACGCTGATAATGTCCAAGAGACCAAAATTAGCATCCACATTGAGCCGAATGTCAGGGAAGAATTGATCGAAACCCTCATGGAATTCAAAGATGTTTTTGCATGGTCATATGATGATATGCCAGGATTAAGCACCAATTTAGTGGTTCACAAATTGCCCACTGACCCGGCATACCCTCCGGTCAAGCAAAAGCTAAGGAAATTTAAAACAGAAATGAGTGTAAAGATCAAAGAAGAGGTGATTAAGCAGTTGCAGGCGAAGGTCATTCGGGTCACTCGATATCCCGAGTGGTTGGCCAATGTGGTACCAGTCCCAAAGAAGGATGGAAAAATCAGGGTGTGCGTCGACTACCGCAACCTCAACAAAGCAAGTCCCAAGGACAATTTCCCGTTACCCAACATTCATATCCTGATCGATAATTGCGCTGGGCGCGAGATCGGATCCTTTGTGGATTGCTATGCGGGTTATCATCAGATCCTAATGGATGAGGAGGATGCTGAGAAGACAGCATTTATTACGCCATGGGGAACCTACTGCTATCGGGTAATGCCGTTCGGTTTAAAGAACGCTGGGGCAACGTACATGCGAGCAATGACTGCTGTGTTTCATGACATGATACACAAAGAAATAGAAGTGTACGTCGATGATGTGATCATCAAATCTTGGCGTCAGGAGGACCATGTAGCAGACCTAAGGAGATTTTTCCAAAGACTCCGAAGGTATGATATCAAGCTTAACCCGGCCAAATGCGCATTCGGGGTTCCATCAGGAAAGTTGCTAGGATTCATCGTCAGTCGACGGGGGATTGAGTTAGACCCATCCAAAATTGAATCCATCCGAGATTTGCCACCGCCAAGGAACAAAACAGAGGTAATGAGTTTGCTGGGTAGACTCAATTACATCAGCAGGTTCATCGCTCAACTCACAGCAACTTGTGAGCCCATATTTCGGCTGCTGAGAAAGGATGCTGCGGTAGGTTGGACGGCAGAGTGTCAGGAGGCTTTCGACCAAATCAAAGGGTATCTGTCTAATCCACCCGTATTGGTCCCGCCTAAGCCCGGGAAAGCCCCTAATTCTTTACCTGACGGTCTTGGAAAATTCATTTGGTTGTGTGTTGGGGCAGCATGATGACACAGGAAGGAAGGAGCAAGCCATCTACTATCTTAGCAAGAAATTCACAGTACATGAGGTCAAGTACACTCAACTCGAGAAAACATGTTGCGCCCTAACTTGGGTAGCTCAGAAGTTGAAACACTACCTATCTTCGTATACTACTTATCTCATATCCCGCTTAGACCCATTGAAGTATATCTTTCAGAAACCTATGCCCACGGGAAGGTTGGCAAAATGGCAAATTCTGCTCACAGAGTTTGATATCGTCTATGTAACGAGGGCGGCCATGAAAGCCCAGGCGCTGGCAGACCATTTGGCAGAGAATCCCGTTGATGAAAAATACGAGCCCTTAAGAACGTATTTTCCTGAGGAACCGGGTTGGAAGCTTTTCTTCGATGGAGCTGCAAACGCGAAAGGGGTTGGAATAGGAGCAGTACTCATCTCTGAAACAGGACGGCATTATCCTGTTACGGCTCAACTACGCTTCTATTGCACCAACAATTTGGCCGAGTATGAGGCTTGCATTCTGGGTCTGCGCTTGGCCGCTGACATGGATGTCCAAGACGTCTTGGTCTTGGGAGACTCGGACCTCTTGGTATACCAAATTCAGGGTGAATGGGAAACACGAGATCTAAAACTCATACCATACCGACAATGCTTGCATGAGCTGAGCAAGCAATTTCGATCGGTGAAATTCAAACACATCCCGAGTTCACAATGAGGTTGCGGATGCCTTGGCCACCTTAGCATCAATGCTGCACCACCCTGACAAAATGTATGTTGATACTCTGCACATCTAGGTCCGTGATCAGCACGCATACTGCAATGCCGTAGAAGAAGAAGCAGATGGCGAACCCTGGTTTCATGATATCAAGGAATACCTCAGAATGGGGATATATCCAGAACATGCCTCTGGAGACCAAAAAAGAGCCCTTCGGCGTTTGTCGAATGGTTTCTTCCTCAGTGGAGGAGTATTGTACAAAAGAACCCCGGATTTGGGATTGTTGAGATGCATAGATGCCAGTCAAGCAACGACGGTTATGGCAGAGGTACATGCTGGAGTTTGTGGGCCACACATGAGCGGATATGTATTGGCAAGAAAGATCCTTCGAACAGGGTGTTATTGGCTCACCATGGAACACGACTGTATCACTTTCGTGAGGAAATGCCATCAGTGCCAGATACATGGAGATTTGATTCATTCTCCGCCAACAGAGTTACATACGATGTCAGCACCCTGGCCGTTTGTGGCATGGGGCATGGATGTCATTGGGCCCATCGAGCCGTCAGCATCCAACGGTCATAGGTTCATTCTAGTGACCATTGATTACTTCACCAAATGGGTTGAGGCTAAAACCTTCAAATCGGTAACCAAAAAGGCAGTGGTGGACTTTGTTCATTCCCATATCATCTGCAGATTTGGGATCCCAAAAGTGATCATCACGGATAACGGTGCGAATCTTAATAGCAGCTTGATGAGAGAGGTATGCCAACAGTTCAAGATTACACACCGCAATTGCACCCCATATCATCCCAAGGCGAATGGAGCAGTCGAAGCAGCCAATAAGAATATCAAGAAGATACTGCGAAAAATGGTGGAAAGGTCCAGACAATGGCACGAGAGATTACCCTTTGCTTTGTTGGGTTACCGCACTACCGTCCGAACTTCCATAGGCACAACTCCTTATTTGTTGGTGTACGGAACTGAGGCCATAATACCCGCGGAAGTCGAAATTTCGTCCCTCCGAATTGTCGCTGAAGCCGGGATTGATGATGATGAATGGGTCAAAGCTCGATTGGAACAGTTGAGCCTGATAGATGAGAAAAGATTGGCAGCAGTGTGCCATGGTCAGCTGTACCAGAAGAGAATGGCAAGAACATATAATAAGAAGGTGCGCCCCAGGAAGTTTGAAGTAGGGCAGCAGGTATTGAAGAAGATCCTCCCACATCAGGTCGAGGCAAAAGGCAAATTCGCCCCAAATTGGCAAGGGCCTTATATCGTGACCAGAGTATTGTCCAACGGTGCTTTGTGTTTGACAGATGTCGAGGGTAGATGTGTCGACATGGCTATCAATTCAGATGCAGTCAAGAGATATTATGCGTAATTTCTTTAATTATGGCAATTTTTGGTTCATTTGTTTGTATTTGGCATTTATTGGATAATGAGATGACGGAGGCAATTCTTTCTTCTATCCAAACACTTTTAACCCTTGCTTCCCCCTTTGAGCCTTAAGTTATTCTTTCATACCCCTCTTTTGGAATCACTAATGGAAAAAAAATAAAAAAAAAATAAAAAAAAGAAAAAAAGAGGAGAAAAGAAAAGAAAAGAAAATGAAAAAAAGGAAAAAGAAAAAGGAAGATAAAAATCATAAGAAATACAAAACTATTGGGAACTACGTTTGACCTGATTCCTCAAAGAGGATACGTAGGCGCCTCACGGCTCGGTCATAGTATGCATCATAGTGAATATAGGATGCATAATGTACATAGTGTGCATAATAGGCACAATGTGCGTAACGCACATAGCTCAACATAAGTGTAAAAAAATAAAATTCCCCAAGCAAGAAAACTGGGGCAGAGGTTATGTTTTAAGTTCCAACAAAGGTTTGATTCCAAAAGTTGTAGCAGATCACCCATCAAATTACTTCATTTTTTGAATAGCCTTTCTTTAACCCCACACCAAAACCAACATCGACGTCCAAAAGACCTCCCGATCAATATCCAAGAGATGCCAAGTCAGGTAAATAAGGCCGAGAATAATGCACCGATCCCCAGCAAAGAAGAGGATCGTAAGACTGGGAATAAATTGATGGTCAAAGGAATCTCCAGAAGAGAGGGTCGTATCGACAACACCCTGATTCCTCGATAAAATAAAATAAAATGAGAGAGTCTTATCGGTGAAAACCCTCACAGGCACCGAAAGGCGACGTAAGATGAGAATATGAAATGAGAGAGTCTTATTGGTGAAAACCTTCACAGGCACCATAAGGCGCCGGGAGATAAGAGAAAAGAGAGAGTATCATTAGTGAAAACCCCTTCGAAGGGCACTATGAGGCGACAAGACAAATCAACAAAAGCGACCACATTCGCAACGGAATGGACACTCATTTATCATCCCCAGCAAGACAGACCATCGGGCAAATCGATTGATACGAATAGACTGGGTCGGGAATCTATGGTGCATGTCGTGATCACGGGGACCAGTCATGTCCTCCAGATAAGTTCTTCTGAGTTTCTTCTCCCACCAAATATTGGTTCAGAAAGATTTTCTCCCTTTCTATCTTTTATTTTCTCTTCCTAAAAATTTGTCTTGAAAAGGATTTTTCAAAGCTTACTACCAGAGACCGAAGGGGAGTTCATCCAATGCAGGATAACACAAACAGTCTTAAAAGCCGGCCCTAGGCAATGCAATAATCGTGCCTCGCAGTTTTGGAGGAAGTAAGCTCCAAAGGGAATGGTTTCAGGAGTAAAAGCAGATTCCCACAGTATGTGCTTAAAGAAAAGCAGAAAAGGGAACAAATTGAAAACCAACCCCAGCAGGCTAGAGACCCCCAGCAGGCAATTTTGTCCACTAACCAATTACGAGGACATAGAGCAAGAAAAGGGGAAGAGAGGAAAAATCATCCGCCGGAAAAGCACTCTCTACCACCACGATTAAAACTAATTAAATCCTTTTGTCTAATGCGGGAATACATTTAAGTTCTAGGTCGCCCACCAGTAAAATGCGGGAATACATTTAAGTTCTAGGTCGCCCACCAGTAAAATGCGGGAATACATTTAAGTTCTAGGTCGCCCACCAGTAAAATGCGGGAATACATTTAAGTTCTAGGTCGCCCACCAGTATAATGCGGGAATACATTTAAGTTCTAGGTCGCCCACCAGTATAATGCGGGAATACATTTAAGTTCTAGGTCGCCCACCAGTATAATGCGGGAATACATTTAAGTTCTAGGTCGCCCACCAGTATAATACGGGAATACATTTAAGTTCCTAGGTCGCCCACCAGTATAATGCGGGAATACATTTAAGTCCTAGGTCGCCCACCAGTATAATGCGGGAATACATTTAAGTTCTAGGTCGCCCACCAGTATAATGCGGGAATACATTTAAGTTCTAGGTCGCCCACCAGTATAATGCGGGAATACATTTAAGTTCTAGGTCGCCCACCAGTATAATACGGGAATACATTTAAGTTCTAGGTCGCCCACCAGTATAATGCGGGAATACATTTAAGTCCTAGGTCGCCCACCAGTATAATGCGGGAATACATTTAAGTTCTAGGTCGCCCACCAGTATAATGCGGGAATACATTTAAGTTCTAGGTCGCCCACCAGTATAATGCGGGAATATATTTAAGTTCTAGGTCGCCCACCAGTATAATGCGGGAATACATTTAAGTCCTAGGTCGCCCACCAGTATAATGCGGGAATACATTTAAGTTCTAGGTCGCCCACCAGTATAATGCGGGAAAATATTTAAGTCCTAGGTCGCCCACCAGTATAATGCGGGAATACATTTAAGTTCTAGGTCGCCCACCAGTAAAATGCGGGAATACATTTAAGTTCTAGGTCCCCCACCAGTATAATGCGGGAATACATTTAAGTCCTAGGTCGCCCACCAGTAAAATGCGGGAATACATTTAAGTCCTAGGTCGCCCACCAGTATAATGCGGGAATACATTTAAGTCCTAGGTCGCCCACCAGTATAATGCGGGAATACATTTAAGTCCTAGGTCGCCCGCCAGTATAATGCGGGAATACATTTAAGTTCTAGGTCGCCCACCAGTATAATGCGGGAATACATTTAAGTCCTAGGTCGCCCACCAGTATAATGCGGGAATACATTTAAGTTCTAGGTCGCCCACCAGTAAAATGCGGGAATACATTTAAGTTCTAGGTCTCCCACCAGTATAATGCGGGAATACATTTAAGTCCTAGGTCGCCCACCAGTAAAATGCGGGAATACATTTAAGTTCTAGGTCGCCCACCAGTAAAATGCGGGAATACATTTAAGTTCTAGGTCGCCCACCAGTAAAATGCGGGAATACTTTTAAGTTCTAGGTCGCCCACCAGTAAAATGCGGGAATACATTTAAGTTCTAGGTCGCCCACCAGTAAAATGCGGGAATACTTTTAAGTTCTAGGTCGCCCACCAGTAAAATGCGGGAATACATTTAAGTTCTAGGTCGCCCACCAGTAAAATGCGGGAATACATTTAAGTTCTAGGTCGCCCACCAGTATAATGCGGGAATACTTTTAAGTTCTAGGTCGCCCACCAGTATAATGCGGGAATACATTTTGTCTGTTCATTCCATATTCTAGGTCGCCCACAAGTATAAATGCAGGCATGTCATTACCAATAGGAGACGCACTTCCTCAGTTTAGTTTCACCATAGGAGACGCACTTCCTAAGTTTAATCTTACCAATAGGAGACCCGCCTGTAGAACGGAGTTTGTTGAAGGACAAAGAAGAGAAGAAATCAGGCGTCCACCTGGAGAACAAGGACAAAGAAAAGAAGTAATCAGGCGCCCACCTGGAGAATAAGGACAAAGGAAGGAAGAAATCAGGCGTCCACCTGGAGAACAAGGACAAAGAAAAGAAGTAATCAGGCGTCCACCGGGAGAATAAGGACAAAGGAAGGAAGAAATCAGGCATCCACATGGAGAACAAGGATAAAAGAAATAGAAATCAGGCACCCACCTGGAGAATAAGGGAATACAATTGAAGTATTGAAGTCAAAAGCCCGCTCATATGAGAAAGGAGCACACTTAGAATCAATGAAGCAGAGGAATACAACAGGAATCCCCAGCAGGAAGCAATAAAAATCCCCAGCATTCACAAAAGGCTGGTCAAAAAAGACAACAAGAAAACAAGAGGGGAAAAGAACCCAAGGTACGGAAGTGGAGAACAGATGTGGTCCGCTCAAGAACTAGCACCTACAACTAGCAGTATCAAGGTTCAAATCTGAAGTCTGTATGAAGCACCATTCAAGACTCAAGACCAAGTTTCAGAAGACTTACAGATAGGAATCCCTGTAACTAGTAGCTGATAGGCTTAGTTAGTCTTTTTCAGTCTTCATTTTTGTTGTAACGACAGGACCGCGGACCGGAACCTCAACGGAACGGCACCTCGATCGGCTCCTCACCTCGGTACACTCTACCATCTCTCTCATTTCCGAACTACACGGGGCCTGATTCCTGTATAACCAAGGATATGTAGGCAGCTCAGATACCAGGGCTCGGTCACATTCCTTTCCTTTCCGCAGTGTAGTCCCCTCCAAATAATGGTTGGGTCAAAGACACGTCTAGTCATTCTTTGTCGGAAAACTCTTCGTGTTTCCAGTCAAAGAGGGGCAGTTGTAAGCACATGTTTTTTGACCCTCCCCGTGGATTTTCACATTTTTAGCATAAATATGTAATTGGGTCTAATATAGTCATTTTAACTATTTTACTTTATTTCGTTGCAAAAAGAAAAATCACAAAAATATATATATAAATTTTAGTTTATGTATTTCTCATAAACTTGAAAAATACAAAAAATTGTACTTTATTTTGGTACTTTATATAAATTCGAAAATTACAAAAAAATATAATTCTATTAATGTTTTGTAGTCGTTTTAATTTTGGAAAAATACAAAAAATATTACTTTATATTTTGTCTTTATTAAAAAAACGAAAATTACAAAAAATAGTTTTATTAATATTTTATAGTCATTTTAACTTTGAAAAATACAAAAATATTACTTCATATTTTATCTTAATATTTACGAAAATTACAAAAAAATAGTTTTATTAATATTTTGTAGCTATTTTAAATCTTGAAAATATTTAAAAAGATATAGTTTTGTTAAATACTAGTCTTATTTTTGGTAGTTATTTTGCTTACATAGGACTAGTTAAGCAACGTGTTCCTATTTCTCGGGTCCGGGCAAAAGAATAATATTCGGGTTCAAACTACCCGCTTTTAGGCTTAATTTTCGGACCTAGCCCATAATAATCCGAGTCCGCCACACGTGGGGAACACGGACGGAATCCCATACACGGGGAACCCCACCACGCGTGGGGAACACAAGCCTCGAACCCCACCACGCGTGGGGCTCATTTTTCTGGGCAAAGACTATACAAATACACGGACAAACTTTGAAAGGAGGGACTTTTTTTCGAAAAAGAAGGAAACGGGAAAATTTTTGGCAGAAAACTATTCATCTTCTTCTTCAAAAAGAAGAAGAAGCAAAACCCTAACACCCTCCGTCACGACCCCTCCAGTAAACCACCAAACGACCCTTCAACCACCATCCCCTCACGTCCAAAACGCCACCACCTACGTTCGCAACCTCCCAGCTCCACCATCGTTAACCAAACAGGCCCGTCGAACCACCGTCGACCACCTGCCCGACGCCATAACCACCAACCTTCAACGAAAACCCACTAGCTCATCCAGTCGCACCCCCACGTCCAAACGACTGCCCGCATCGTCCAAACACCACCTTCAACCAACAACCTCCCGTCGAACCCCCTCCTCCTCACGTCCAGCAAAACCACCAGCTCCATCACCCACCCTCACACCCCGGCAACGAACCACGACCACCTCCGATCAGCTGCTCCCTCCTCACTAACAGACCCATCAACGACCCACCAAAGCACTGCCTCCATCGTCGCAACCAGCTCCCTCTCCGCCTCTCGACCCTACTGTCGCAACCAACACCAAACGACCACCCTGTCTCCTCCTAGTTCCATCACTCCGTCGACCACTACCCAAAACTAACCAGTCCGACACCCCCTCGTCGTCACTGTCCAAACGCCATAACCATCGTCAAAACACATACACACACCAACTGAAGCTTAACCGTAAAACGTTCGAAAAGGTAGCCCAGAGGTTCTGTCCGGGGTGAGGTCCGTCGAGGTCGACTTTGGTTCGTCAAGGTCCGGTACGTCGAGGTTGTTGTCCGAGGTTTCGTCGCAGGTCCAACGCATCGGACGTTAATCTCAAGTAGGTTATCTCTGCCCGTGTCCTCCATGTTTGTTGTTTAGTTATATGTATAGGTGTTTGTAGAAATACAATCCTAGTTCATGCGGATAGTACGCGAAATTGCGCAAGACATATATACATGATGATTGCGAATTGCTATATTTGATAATTAACTCCGTATGGTATTGAAATTTGGCCGTGAATGTCTTTTCCGTGGTTTCGTTATTTTAAGTAGCTATTTGACATTTTGTTTCTTCATGTTTAAATTGTTGTTATCCAAGTATTTGTCGTAATAGAGGTTTGCATGAAAGGTGTTAATTATTTAGTTTGTCTTAATAGTTGTTTATACATGTGGTAGTAATGTTGAAATTATAGTAGCAATTTTAATTCCGCGGAAAAATACTCGCTTCATCAAATAGGTTCAATCTATAACATATGACCTCGCAAAGTAGCAAAGAATGTAGTTATTTTAGCCTTATCCTTTTTTTTTCTTTTGAAAAAAAAAATAAACAAATAATAAATAAAAAAAAACGAGACAAGCTTCACCAAAAAATAAATAATGTACAGATTGCGGAGCCCTCACAAAATGATGTATTAAATACTTAGATTCCGGGATAGGCCGTTTAGCAAATTTCACGGCCCTACCCAAAATAATAATGCGCTAGTTGCTTTAGGCGCGCCTTTAATAATATTATCTCCTTAAACTCGGGTGTGCATTTCATGCGACCCAAATCCAAATCCTAAAACATTGAATAAAAATATGTTCCGGATCGTGGGTGCATTTCATGTGACGCGGTCCGAAGACATGTTTTAAGCGATGTTCACATTCCTTAATAATAATAATTATGAAAGCGGTAAAAAGTTAAAATTTGCACATAAGTTCATATTTGTATAAAATCAGATAATCAAGCCGAATATAACAGTTGAGCGACCGTGCTAGAACCACGGAACTCGGGAATGCCTAACACCTTCTCCCGGGTTAACAGAATTCCTTATCCGGATTTCTGGTACGCAGACTGTAATATGGAGTCATTCATTTCCTCGATTCGGGATTAAAATTGGTGACTTGGGACACCCTAAATCTCCCAAGTGGCGACTCTGAAATAAATAAACAAATCCCGTTTCGATTGTCCTTTAATTGGAAAAAACTCCCTTGCACCCTCTCGGGTGCGGAAAAAGGAGGTGTGACACTATGCATGAAACATTGTCTCCGTATAATATTGTGGATCTTTTATCACATTCCAACCCACATGTTTCTCGAATGAATCACTGATCTCAATCATATGCACTCCCTGCTTGCCGGTTTGAAATCGAGCTTTATGGGTATCGGATAAATAACCTGCATCTGCATTACCAATACGATCTGCACCACTTTTGTTAGCATTAGCAAGATAAATAAGTGCACCATCTACACCGAGATAGAGTATTTCAGGACCAAGGAGCTCCTCATCCTCTTCTAGAGGTTGGAACGGATCCTTATTCACTTCAAGTGATTGAATATTCATTGGTGTACTTAATGGGTACACTTTGTCCATGTAAAAGTATTTTTAAGACCCTCTTGGAGCTCTTCCGAAGTTCCAATAAGATTTATGTCACCAACATAAATAGTAAGTGTAACAAATTTTGATGACATTTTCTTTATAAAAATACATGGGCAAATAACATAATTTATGTAACTTTCTTTCAGCAAATATTTACTGAGGCGATTATACCACACGCGCACAGATTACTTTAAACCGTACAAAGATCTTTATAATTTGATCGAGTACATTTTTCAAGACTTTGAATTATATGCTTCGGGCATTTTCAATCCTTCAAGGATCTTCATATAGATTTAGCCAAATAAGTCATATAGGTTAAGACTTGTATCTAAATAGTATGACATCTTCAAGTGTCTGGACTGCTAGTCCGATCCGCGCAATCTTTTACAATATTGTGCACTATATTGTATTAAATATATCGTCGACGATCATTTTGTGTCAGTTCCGAAGCGACATAACTTGTGGAGATCTCATCACTTTCTTTATTTTCAGGTACCTGAACTTTTTCGGGAGTTTCATGAAATGTTATGTCGTGGGCTCTTCTAGAGCTTATTTCCTCCTCATTTTGATCATTAGCTCCTACTATTTTTCAAGGATTGTTACCTTTGGAACCGATTGGTCTACCACGCTTCATGCGTACAGTAAACTCTATCCTTCAGGGACTTTAATTTTAATAGGAGCATTTGCAGCTGAAATATGATATTTAATTTTGGATCAGCAAATGCTTCTGGCATTCGACTTGAATTATCTTCTAAGTGAGGATCATGATAATTCGATTCATATAGCATATTTTTCAACTGTTTATTCCATCCCCCAAATGTTAGAAAAACTAACATATATCCCCAATCATCTTTGGGAAACATATCTTTGTGTATTATGGTAGAGAAATTAATCATATACCACACAACAAAAGATAGTAAAAATATTTGGTTTCTGATCCTAAACCAATTGTGAAGGGAGGACTTATCATATATTGTTGATCTGATGCATACAAGTGCTGCTATATGCAATTTAGAAAATCTTAGACCAACACATGAAGCTTTGTTCTCATAAGCAATGGTTTAGCCATTAATAGGAGGTATTCAATGCTAAACCAGCTTGGATATAAACCAGCATTATCAAGATGAACTGTCTTGATTTCATAATCTGAAAATTATGCTCTTAATCGAGAAAAGCAATTCCAAATGCCAAACTGCAGGTTGACAATAATTACACATGTAACCATCTCATATATGCACCTATAAGTGGTTCACATGATAGGTGAACGGGCCCATATTCACCTTTTATATATTTCAGAATCAGGGGTCTTAGTCCCAACTTTAGCTGGTATAATCAATTCATTATGAGAACAAGCAACACATGAGAATTCCTGAAGAATCTTCTAGTTCTTTAGTATATGCTTATCTGAATTCTCAAATAGCTCATTTAAAAATGGCAAATGAAAACTTCAAGTTTATCATGTCATGTGTTATCTCTTAATAAACTTCTGGTTTACTATGGTGTAAACTTTTGCATTAGTAAACTTCTGATTTACTATGACTGTTTTTGCATTAGTAAACTTCTGGTTTACTCTGATACATGATATAGTACAAAATTGAAGAATAAGGCGGGTAACTTCTTACATACATATTATTTTACCCCATAAGATTGTGGAAACATAAAGATTTGTAATCTTCCAATCATTTGTAGTCTCAATATGATAGTCATTTGTATTAGTAAACTTCAGGTTTACTACAACATATGTTTGACCATAATCATATAATATGAATGACATATTTGTATATAAACTCTTCGAGAGCCTTCATTTATTATCCACAATTTAATATTTATCAGACACTACTGGTGTCATATGTCTTCTAGACAGACAGTTAGCTCTTCAGGAGTTGTTGATATATTTTGTACTATCAAATATTGCTCAGACACTTCTGGTATCATGAGAGAAATTCTTAATAAAATGAACATTATAAAGACATTATAAATTTATAAATGTAAGAAATTAAAAATTTCAGTATTTTTACCACCAACTTTGTGATAAATATCTCCTTCAGGGAGAAACGCCATTAACATCTGAATATTTTATATCAAAGCGGCAACCACATAATCATTACATCCTTCAGGGAAAGATACATGAGTTGTTATTTCCTTTGAGGAACTCGATAACTAACCATAAAATATTAATGTGGGTGTAGTAAAAAGCATTCTACAAGAATGTTTTTTGCCTTAGAATGATATTTAATAAAATTATTCAAGATATTTTACGTACAACGGGTACGTGCGGTAATGATCTTTATGCCACAAAAACAAAATTTATATCCTTTGTTATTCTACCTCTTCAGGAGGTGAGTTGTGGTATTTCTTCATTCACTCCAGGGAATGAAAATGTGTTTCAAATTTAACTTTGAATAGCTTATTATTTTGTTTAAGCACAGAAAGATACAGTTTCATAATATTTTCCTGTTTCAAGAGAAAATTTCAATTGTGTTACTTCTTCAGGAGCAAATTTAAAATACGAAATATTGAGTATATATTCCTTCAATCATATTACCTCTTCTGGAGGTGAATTGTAATATATTCACATAAAAAACGTGTTTTCCTTTTGACGCCCTTTATTAATATTGTCACATTTACTTCGGGAATGAGCTAATATTTATCAAAAGTTCTCATCCTTCAGGGAACGGAACATAATTATTTGAACGTGCATTAATCACACCAAATCATGTGATGTCTTAGAAGCTCTTTTACGATAATGCTACTTCAGGAGCAAATCGAGCATGCATGTACTATATAGAATATTTCTCTAGTTTATCTTCAATTGTAACCATAGAAAGCCTAAATTATCACTTCTAATGGCCATAGGCATATACCACTTCTGCTGGTTAACAAATATTTAGTTACAACGAGATATGCGAAACATAACCACTTCTGGTGGTTGTATATTTCTTGCAAACTCTGCTGGAGTATAAGTGGATCTAACAATGTCATCCACTTTATAGTTTCCTATACAATATTACTCTTCAGGAGTAAAATTAAAATCTTAATTCGAAAACGAGTAAGTGAAAAACGAAACATAAAGATATACAAATTATAGTGTTTTAAAATTCATAAAATGCTCCAGAATCTCGTCCAATGATTATGGCTCACTTACTAGGTTCCTAAGTACCTTTTTTATTTTATTTTAATGGCAGAAGCACACATAGCAAGTAAAACGCATAACTTATCTTTGATGGTGTCTGCTAGACCCATCATATCAAGATGAATTTCAGCATCAAGCACCCAAGACACGTAGCCAGGGCTACAAATTCAAGTTTAGAAAGATTTGACATTATTTAGGAAAAGAAAGTTCTTACCTCAAATACTTTCAAAATATTTGCTCGAGATGGCAGAGTCTCGTGCTGATAACGTGTTATAAAATAAAGACTGTAAAGTAAAGACAAGTATAGAGAGAAACTGATATATTATTCGAATTCAAACTGATGTACATAATGAACTGAAATCTCTTCTATTTATAGAAGAAAGGAAGCTGCTGTGTAAGCTGCTACGCAAGCTGTTGTGTAAGCTGCTACGCAAGTTGCTGTGTAAGCTGCTACTGCAAGCTGCTGTTGCAAGCTGCTGTGTAAGTTGTTACTGCAAGCTGCTGTGTAAGCTGCTACTATACCAGATATGGATAATCTTCTACCTGAGAGCAATGTTTATCCATAACGGAGTACTGAATGGATAAGTTTATTATACCTGATATGGATAATCTTCTCCTTAGGGTAATGTTTATCCATAATCGGGTACCGAAGTGATAAACTTCTTCAGAAAGCTTATTTCCAATAGAGTACTAAATGAATAAACATATTTAAGGTGGAGTCCCATATGGATAAGCTTCTTCAGGAAGATTATCTACAATGGGGTACTAAATGAACATCCATAATATAATATATTTATAACATTATATAATTTGTATTGGTGATCCGCCCGGACTTTTGAATAATTTTTTCAAAAGTCATGATATAATTTGTACTAAAGTTCTCGTGATCTGTCGGGACTTGTGCCAAGACAAATATTTTTTACATCCATTAAAAGCTCTTGGCGACCTGTTAGGAGTTGTGAACAATTTATTTTACTGAAATCTTGATGATTCGCAATGACTCGTTTCCAAACAAGTCTTTGCCCATCGATCCGAACTTATGGCAATCCGCAAAGATTTATGGCGAAGTTATAATCTACAAATTATTTTTGTTAAATTTATTTAAATGTGATAATAGCTTAAAAAGTGGTATATAGATATCCTATTTGTGAAAGTCACCCACGTTGAACTTAGTTTTAAAGAGAGAAAGAAAAATGGGAGTTTTAATATACGACCAATTACATAATTATTTAGTAAAACTAGCTGTTCTTTAATTTAAAACAAGTTTTTACCCAAAAAGTCCTTGAATGTCCACTTCATTTGAACTATGATCTTTAGTGGTTATATCCATCTCATTAATTACTAAGTCACATTCGAATGATTTAATTTTATATGCTAGCCACCTTTTAATATACTAAGGCTTTTAATATACTAGTTTTAGGCTAAGCGTAAATCAATAAAAATATAATTTTCTTTAAAAAAATCATATAATATTATTAGATAATGTGTTTGAGTTATATAAAATTATAAAATAAAAAATATATCTTTAAATTATGTATTTTTTTTCTTTAGCTTGCTCAATAAATAAAAAAACATCGTCCATAAAATTATGAGATGCCTTATTAAGATTTATGAGGACTTATGTGAGAATGTCTTATGAATTGTTTTTCTTCAATAATATAATACTGAAAACAAAACATATAATTACTTTTACCGCGGGTCTCTAATAACATAATTTGAAAATTGAATCTTTTGATTTTTAACCCTATAACTTTAAAAATTTTGATAGTTGTAAGCACGTGATTTTTGCCCTATATGAGAATTACTCCCAAAAAATTCAAAATAAAATGATTTTCCTTGGTGTGCAATTTTGAGAATTTTTGTGACATTTTTGGATAATTATTTGTATTTGTCTATGCATGTTTATTTGTTAAATTAATAAAAAAATACAAAAATATGTCGCATTTTGCATGTAGGATTTAATTCTACAATTATTAGTAATTAAGTTTGTTTTACAAAAATTGAAAATTACAAAAATAGGCATCTTTTGCATTTTTAGCATTTAATGTCCCATTGTACAATTTTATGCTTAATTATTACTTAATTGTGCGTTAATTGTTATTGGGAGTTAATTTACGCTTTTATAACTTAATTTAGTTCTTAATAATAATTTAAGAATTTTTAGAATTTAGTTTTAGAAAAATAAAAGAAGAAAAGAGAGCAAAAATACAAAAAATCGGAATTGGGCTCTTCTTCTAATTCAAGCTACAAGCCCAAAAATACCCAACCTTCCCCATGACCCGGTCCATCTCCACACGGGTCGACCCGGTCCGCCCCATAACCCCAATACCTAACCCCTCTTCATTTTTCATTTTTTTCCCAAAACAAAACAAAAACAAAAAACAAAACCAAACCCTAAACTAAACTATCCGCCCCCCGCCCTCTCTTCTTCTTCTCCAACTCCCCGAGCTCCCCAACCATAGCAGCTACCCTTTCCCCCTCTGCCTCACCTTCGCACACACGCACAGCCCCTCCGTCGACCAACCACAGCACCCATCGACGACCTCGCATCCAAAATAACCAACGTCCATGTCTGCCATGGCTAGCGCTGCCACTGTTGCGTCTTCGTCTTCTCCATGGCGAGCTCAGGCTCGTCCATGGACTGCCCTCCACTGCCATCTCTGAGCTTCTACTAAGTTGTCGCTGCCTCAACCCCGTCCAGCAGCTTCATCTTCTCATCAACAAGCGACTTCACGTCCAAACGACCCCTCCTCCGTGGTCCACCATTGACGCAGCCAGCAGAACTGCTTCAGGACTGCTGCTCATGCTTCTGCTTCCTGCTGCGACCACGCTTCTGTTTCTGCTTCATCTTCTTCGTTCTTCGTCAAGCTCGAGCTTGAGCTCGACATCTATGGCTGCTTCAAGACTGTGCTTCATCTTCTTCAGTCGTTTCCCAGCCTGCTTCAGCTGCGTTGATGCTGCCCCGTCGTCCATCATGTTCAAAACCAATTCCCACCGCTACTGCTTCATCGCTGCCATGGTTATGTCTTCTGCTTCACCTCCTTCAGTTGCTTCTTAGGATCGTCTTCGTCGTCGTTTGTTCGAGTTTTGGTTGGGGTTGTCGAAACAGTCCATACATAATTCGAGTTCGTTGTTGGTCAGTCGTTGTTCGTCGTTTCGATCCGGTTAGTGGATTTTGAGTTTCACTTTTGTCCGTAAAATCGGTAAATGTTTGATTTTTGTTTTATTCGTGTTCATTGTTTTGTTAATTTTTCAGTTTGTTCATGTGAAATTGTTAGTTTAATGTTTGTTAGATTCAAATTGAAATTTAATTAATTATTTCTTCAGTTTGTTTCATGTGTTTTATGTATTTTTCAGAAATTGTTAATGTTGTTAGATTCAAGTTTAAATTCATAATTGTTTCTTCTTCGGTTTTGTTTTTTATTTGTCTAAAAGAATTTAGTTGTAATAGGGAAATATGTTAGTTTAATCATTTGAATCTGTCATGTTTGTTATTTAATATGGATTTAATGCATGTTTATTCTTTATTTGAAGTTCATCCAGTAATTTAATTTGAGTTGGTTTTGGTTTTTGATTTGTTGATTTAGTTTGAATCATGTATTTTGTTGTTGGTATTGTTGTCTCTTTGCTCATTCATTTTTGGTCTAAGTTAACCAGGATTGGTTCCCAATATGGTTAACTTATTTCCATTAATTTGAAGTTGTATGATTCATCTGTGTTCATATGATTTGTTGTTGAATTTGTTTAGAAATTGGTCATATTGGCTATATTTTGGTTGAGATTGATTAGGTGAATTGGTTATAGCTGATGGGGTAGTTTGGTAAATTGCAGTACGTTCAGGGGTAAAATAGTAATTGCAATAAGGTCGGAGGGGTAGTTTTGGAATTGACCATTTTGAATAATTCTTTATGTTAAGCATGGGAGACAAAATGTAATGGGGTGGGGTTGATATAATTGTTTAATATAATGGGGGACAAGACATAATGTAATGGGGGGAATATTATAATTGTTTATGTTAGGCATGGGAGACAAGATGTAATGGGTTGGGTTGATATATTTATTTAATGTAGTAGGGGACAAAAGCATGTAGGCATGGGGAACAAGGTTTAAAATAAAGAAAACATTAATTAGTGGAGAAAAAGCATGCCATTGGGGAATATTTCGGGTTGGGGATTCAAGACAAGAGTCTTATTATAAATAAAGTCATTTGACACATTCTTAGGGAGAATTTTGGGGCTTGAAGACTTAAGAGAATTTTTACACTTGGGGACTTTTACACTTGAAAAACTAAGACTTAGAGTTGGAAGACTTGAAAGATTTTTGAGGTTGACTTTTGAGAGAGTGAGACATTCTGAAAATCCTAAGAGAGTGATAGAGAGTTTAAAAAAAAGAGAAAATAAAAACAAAGTGAGAAACAAGTTTAGTTTCGGGTTTAATACACGCGTGGTTTGCTGCTGTTTAGTTTGTTTACAAACTTTTGGGTTTGCTCTATTGAGTTGTTCGGTTTTTCTTCAAAGTTTTCTGGGCCTTGAATCCGGTTCGAACTGCTGCTATTGGGTTGTTGTTGTTGCTGTGTATTTACACTACTGCTGCTTCTACTGATCTTCATCTTCTTTCCTTGCTTTCCAAATACCAGGTACGCAAATTGATACACTGGTTCATCTTGTAAGCCACTCGAAGCATGAATGCAAAAATGAGAAAGATTTGAAGTTGTAGCTTAATGTAGTCTTTTCTTTCTTTTACTGTATGTATATAGAACATTATATCCGTTGTCCATGTAAACTCTTTAAACGACTCACTTTTGAAACTTGACTATAATAACTTGAAAGTATGTAAATAAAGTAGGACCTTTTCTTAATTTATTTTAGAAAACGAAAAAATAGAAAATGTAGTCATGCTAAGATTATCCTTTTAAAAATAATGAGACGAGCCTCGCCAAATAAAAATGCAAATTGTGGGGCCCTCAATAATTAGTCATAATAAATACTTAGAATTTGGGATGGATTGTTTAGTGAATTTCACTGCCTTCCCCAAAGATAATAACACGTTTAGTAAAATTCCACGGTCTTACCCAAAATAAATACGCTAGTCGCTTTAGGCGCGCCTTTAATAATTTAATTTCCTTAAACTCGGGTGCACATTGATGTGACCCAAATCCAAATCTCAACGGAGTCAAAGTGTGTCGACGACCACGGGTACATTGATTGTAACGCGGTTCGAGATACATTTTCACAACGTTGCAATTCCTTGTAAAAAATAATAATAATAATTATGAAAGCGGTAAAAAGTTAAAATTTGCACATAAGTTCATATTTGTATAAAATCAGATAATCAAGCCGAATATGACAGTTGAGCGACCGTGCTAGAACCACGGAACTCGGGAATGCCTAACACCTTCTCCCGGGTTAACAAAATTCCTTATCCGGATTTCTGGTACGCAGACTGTAATATGGAGTCATTCTTTTCCTCGATTCGGGATTAAAATTGGTGACTTGGGACACCCTAAATCTCCCAAGTGGCGACTCTGAAATAAATAAACAAATCCCGTTTCGATTGTCCTTTAATTGGAAAAAACTCCTTCACCCCTCGCGGGGGCGGAAAAAGGAGGTGTGACAGCTCTGGCGACTCCGCTGGGGACTTGGTAACCCAGAACCACTGGTTCAGGGTTAGAAATTCGAGCTTAGATAAATTGTTATATTTGGCTTTATCTGATTTTTACATGTTTTGAGCCTAATGTGCTAAATGCTGCTTTTACCGCTTTGATATTATCTGAACTGTATATAAATTGTGCCGAAACCTTTCTCTTCTTACCTCCGGGGATGTGCTTACTGGTTGAGACTCCCTATTCTGTTAGTGTCGTACCCTAAATAAAAGAGGCTCGGAAAGTTTCTAAGCCGGCTGGCCTTTTGGTTCCCGGAAAGGAGCTCCTTCCTCAGCTCGAGTTGTCCGCTCGGGTACACTGTCTAGAACACCGACCCAGGTTTTGAACATAGAATAACGTGACTTCATGCCGGATCCCTAGTAGGAACGCTTATTTGCATCACATTGCATTTGACTTAGGGGACTCAACACAGGGGTTGGGTCCGTCTAGGACTAGCAACCTGATATGAAAAGACCATCCTGATGCATCCTATTTGTTTTCTGTGCATTTATTTGTCTCGCTCCCGCATGCTGACCGGTGTTTGAAAATAGTTTGTTCCCTTATGGGAAAGGAAAAAAAGTCTTGATTTTTGTTTCAAAATAGTTTATTTGCCAACGGAAGCGAAAATATGTTTTTTTTTTTAAAAAATAGTTTTTTATTTTATTTATTTTATTCATTTATTTTGCTTGAAATGCTAAAAATTAAAAAAAAAAAAAGAGTCGTGTTTTAAAATAGTTTGTTTAATTGCCCGAACTACGCGGGTTTGATTCTCACCGGATGTGAGATACGTAGGCAACCCTCATCGGGTCCAACCCCACTTTTTGCTAAAATAGCCAAAAACAAATAAATAATAAAAAAAACATGTCAAAATTTTAATTTTGTCATAAAGAAATCGGGTGACGCTGTTTTGTCAAAACATAGCCGAATGTTCCCGAAAGGGACGCCGGAAGGCTGACTTTGCATAAACAGCCACCTTTGGGTCATTTTTTAAGATTTGGTCTAGTTGACTCACACAGCCTTAAAAATCTTCGTCTCTGAGACGTTGAAAGGCCGTGTTTGCAATATTGAGTTTTCTAATTTGAAAAACGATAAAAAGAGTTATAAATAAGTCAGGTGATGTTGTTTTGTCATAAATTACTGAATGTTCCCGAAAGGGACGCCGGAAGGCTGACTTTGCATAAACAGCCACCTTTGGGTCTTTTTTAAGATTTGGTCCAGTTGACCCACACAGCCTTAAAAATCTTCATCCCCGAGACGTTGAAAGGTCGTGTTTGCAATATTGAGTTTTCTATTTTGAAAAAACGATAAAAAGAGTCATAAATAAATCGGGTGATGCTGTTTTGTCAAAAATAGCCGAATGTTCCCGAAAGGGACGCCGGAAGGCTGACTTTGCATAAACAGCCACCTTTGGGTCATTTTTTAAGATTTGGTCCAGTTGACCCACACAGCCTTAAAAATCTTCGTCCCCGAGACGTTGAAAGGTCGTGTTTGCAATATTGAGTTTTCTATTTTGAAAAAAACGATAAAAAGAGTCATAAATAAGTCGGGTGATAATATTTTGTCAAAAATAGCTGAATGTTCCCGAAAGGGACGCCGGAAGGCTGACTTTGCATAAACAGCCACCTTTTGGGTCATGTTTAGGATTTTGGTCCAGTTGACCCACACAACCTTAAAAAATCTTCGTCTCCGAGACGCTGAAGGGTCGTGTTTGCAACACCAGGTTTTCATTGTAATTTGAAAAGAAAGAAAAAAAAAGAGTCAGCGGTCAGGTGAATACCGTTTGGATTTTTAGTCAAAATAAGCCGAGCCAGCTTCGGCCGCGTCCTAAACTGTTCTTGCCGAAATAACCTTAGAGTATCTTTCAGTTGTCCAAAAGGCTATTTTCGTAAAAGAACGGACAAGTTTGTAAAGTGTCATAAAATAATCCTCCCCGGCCTCAAAATTCATGTGAAATTTGGAAGGGGCCACATTTGCAAAAAATAACCGTTTGGTTGCATTTGTCAAACGGAGAAAGGAAGCTGGCCATTTGTTTTTGGAGTTTGTAAATCTTTTGATTAGAATATGTGGGTTGTTTGATTTTCGAGTTTGTAGGTCATCTTCAAACCTTTGAAACCCAATTTGTTTTAATATGAAAATTGAAAAAATGTTTATTATTGTTTATCTTTTATTGGTCTGAATTACGCAAGGTCTGATTCATGCGGGGTCATGATACGTAGTCAATCTCCATAAGATTCGACCACAACACAAAAAAAAAAAAAAAATCGAAAGAAAAAGAAAGAAAAAAAAAAATTAAAAAAAAATCGAAAAAAAAGAAAAAAGATGTTGTTAATAATGGGGACCGACTGAGTCCATTCTAACCTGTTTTGTTTTGAATCGCAAAGAAAGTTAAGGTGGTTGGTTTGTGGTAAGCCGGACAATGACACCCAGAATATCGCGCAGAATTCTTTACCTGCACATCATGATACACACTTTGCGGGGATCAGGCTTGATAACAGAAGCACTCGAATCCTATTGGGGACTTGTTGACGGAGGTTGATAATATTGAAGCTGGTAATGGTCTTGGCAGTATTGATGCGAAGCTCAATGGCTAAGATGCCAGTTTTGATAAAGTAAGAGGACGCTCTGTTTCTTGGTTAGCAAGAGAGAAGCTTGTGGTGGCTTATTTTGTTGTCATTTCTGTTGACCGAATTATTCTTAGGGTTGTAATCCGGATATTGTCTTGTGTCAAACTTTCTTATCTTTCCATTTTGTCATAGCGGTTTGTTTAAGTTTTGTCTAGTTTGTTTTAGGATTTTATTCTGGTTTGTTTTGTTTGTCTTGTTATTCAAACCATTCCACCGGTAGTCTAAAGCAAATCCAGTCTTTTATTATTTCCAGTCATCTTTTTGTTTAGTCCTTTTATCATTTTTGTTCAGCGCTGATTCTCGTGACATGACATGCGCACACAGTTTGGGCCTAATCTTAAAAGTTAATCATAAAACCCCAGAAAGGTGATCAGAACGTTTAAAGGAAATAAGAATGGTTTGAGATCATTTGAAGCCCAAACCATGAGAAATTGGGGCAAGTAAATGAGAGTGTTGTCTAACAATGTTATGTGTGGATATGGTTCTCTGGTGCAATCAAAAGATGTTACTAATGTTTTCGGCGGTTTGTTTAATTGTGTTGTTTGTACTTGGCGTGTTTTGAAGACTGGAATGACGAAGGCATTTCGTTCTGCTACCTAAACACTTTATCCTTCGTTAACCCTTTGAGCCTTATTTGTTTTCTTTCATACCCCTCTTTCAGAATCAGTAGCAAAGAGTAGAAACACAAACATAAAAAGATAAGAAAAGAGAAAGAAAAAGAAAAAAAACACAAGAAAGAAAGAAAAAAAAGCAACAAAAAAGAAAAAAAAATGAAAAGAAAAGAGAAAAATGATAACAGAAAACAAAAGAAAGTCAGAAGAAAACAGAGGAATTGGGAACTACGTTTGACCTGATTCCTTAAAGAGGATACGTAGGCGCTTCACGGCTCGGTCATAGTGTGCATAATGTGCATATTGTAACAAAAAATTTAAAAAAAATCCCCAAGCAAGAAACTGGGGCAAGGGTTGCGCTTGTTATAAACAAATATGATTCCTAAGGTTGTAATTTTGAACCCCAAATTTATTTTGTTTTTGAGCCTTTAATACCCTTTCTTTCTAGCCTATCCAAAAACCCACATTACGGTCCAAAGAAAGACCTTCTGATCAGTCTTCAAAGGATGCCAAGTCAGACAAATGAGAGTCTTACCGGTGAACATAACACTCTGTTCCACAATAGAAAGGACTCTAATCTCCAACAGAAAGAGTCATACCGGCAACACTCCAAATCCCCAGCTGGAAAGTGATACAAATGAGAGAGTCTTATCGGTGAAAATCTTTACGGACACCATAAGGCGATGAAAGCTGAGAGAAAAACCAAAATGAGAGAGGCTTGATAGTGAAAACCCTTCGGGCACTACAAGTCGAATAAGATTGAGAATCAGATAGGGAATCGCCAAGAGAATATCTTGAAAGACGATTGACGGCAGAGGATAGGCCACATGTGCATGTCATGATTATTAGAGTCGGTATCGGCGTTTGGTAGGCTTTTATTTATAGTTTCTTTTGTTAAAGAGTCATCTTTTTCCTTTGTCTTTTATTCGGTTCCCCTTTTGTTTATCTTTCTCCTTTCATAGGAACATTCCCCAGTAGAGTCTGTTTGGTCAGAACCAGTGGGAAATGACTTTAAAATAGGCCATCAACTTTCCAATCATGCAAGATGAGATCTGACTAGTACATCCAAATGGTATAGTCAGCAAGGAACAAGCGCGAGGCCAGTGTCAAAAAAGATATCCCCAGCAAAAGGGAATTGACAAAAGGATTGACGAGTGTCAAGAGGGATACCCTTGCCGAAATCAAAGGTTATAAACCTCAAGGCCAAGGCCCGTGGACAAATCAAGGAGAGCAATGGGCATGATTTGGGAAATTCATATGAGACTAAAAGGTCGGGGAAATGCCAGTTTCTGAGCTATGCCACAAAAGAAGAGGGATATTCCCAGCAGAAAGGGATCATTCCCAGCAAATAATATCATCCCCAACAAGTTGTGGAACGCAGAGCAAGGAAGGAGAAAGGGAAAACCATCCCAGTAGGAGTATCACAACCAACCACCGCGTTTTAAACTAACAAATTTTGTTTGATTTGAAACAGGTAAAGGAAATGGCATTGATAACGGAAATACATGCCACAAGAAAGACTGTCAAACTGGGGCAGAAAATTTTCCTTTCATTTAGAAAATTTTCTGGAAGTCAGATACCCAGTTGGGGAAGAATAAAGATAGCACCAGTCTCAAGGGAAGTGGTCTTTGAACCAGTTTTACCCCCAGCATAACAAGTTTCAATGGAGGAAGTTGTTCCCCAGCGGACAGAACAAAGGGATAAAACTTGAGCTCAGAAAAAGCAAAAGGCCAGTATCATTCCCAACAGCCTTTCGAAGAGTGAAGCACTAGTTCTGAAGGAATTAGAATCCCCCAGCAGTGTTATCCTCGACAGCGTTATCCCCAGCTGATAACATTTTATCCCCCAACAGGTAAGTAAATAATTCCCCAACAGTGTTATCCCCAGCAGTTTCGAGGAGTCCAACACAAGTTTGGTGAAAATCGGTATCCTCAGCGGTTCCTTTCGGGGAAAGGCAAAACGAGTCTTAAGGGAGGTAGTCTTCGAAGGAATAAGCTATCCAAAAAAAGGGGGGGGGGGGGAAGTAGTTTGCAGAGGAATGAAACATCCTACTTAAAAGGAAGTAATTTTGGAAGGAGTAAGATAACATATTTACTCAGCAGAGTTATCCTCAGCAGTGTTATCCTCAGCAGTGTTATCCCCAGCAGGGTTACTCAGCAGTTCGCAGTGTTATCCCCAGCGGATCATCAAGATGTAGAAACATCCTCGACAGAGTTTCGACCAAGTTTCAAGAGGGTCGGACAACCCAGATTAGGTAAGGAAGAAAAGGAAAATTCATCCCCAGCAAAATAATCCCCAGCAGTTACGAGGGAAGACAACACAAGTTTTTAAGGAAATGGTTTACCCCTAGGAGACGCACTTCCTAAGTTTATATTTACCCATAGGAGATGCATTTCCTCCTAAAGTTTATTTTTACCCATAGGAGAGGCATTTCCTCCTAAGTTTAGTTTTACTCATAGGAGAGGCATTTCCTCCTAAGTTTGTTTTTACCCATAGGAGATGCATTTCCTCCTAAGTTTGTTTTTACCCATAGGAGATGCATTTCCTCCTAAGTTTATTTTACCCATAGGAGATGCATTTCCTCCTAAGTTTGTTTTTACCCATAGGAGATGCATTTCCTCCTAAGTTTATTTTTACCCATAGGAGAGGCATTTCCTCCTAAGTTTAGTTTTACCCATAGGAGAGACATTTCCTCCTAAGTTTGTTTTTTACCCATAGGAGATGCATTTCCTCCTAAGTTTGTTTTTACCCATAAGAGATGCATTTCCTCCTAAGTTTATTTTACCCATAGGAGATGCATTTCCTCCTAAGTTTGTTTTTACCCATAGGAGATGCATTTCCTCCTAAGTTTGTTTTTACCCATATGAGATACATTTCCTCCTAAGTTTATTTTTACCCATAGGAGATGCATTTCCTCCTAAGTTTGTTTTTACCCATAGGAGATGCATTTCCTCCTAAGTTTATTTTTACCCATAGGAGATGCATTTCCTCCTAAGTTTGTTTTTACCCATAGGAGATGCATTTCCTCCTAAGTTTGTTTTTACCCATAGGAGATGCATTTCCTCCTAAGTTTGTTTTTACCCATATGAGATACATTTCCTCCTAAGTTTATTTTTACCCATAGGAGATGCATTTCCTCCTAAAGTTTAGTTTTACCCATAGGAGAGACATTTTCTCCTAAGTTTGTTTTACCCATAGGAGAGGCATTTACTCCTAAGTTTGTTTTTACCCATATGAGATGCATTTCCTCCTAAGTTTGTTTTTACCCATAGGATATGCATTTCCTCCTAAGTTTATTTTACCCATAGGAGATGCATTTCCTCCTAAGTTTATTTTTACCCATAGGAGATGCATTTCCTCCTAAGTTTATTTTTACCCATAGGAGATGCATTTCCTCCTAAGTTTGTTTTTACCCATAGGAGATGTATTTCCTCCTAAGTTTATTTTTACCCATAGGAGATGCATTTCCTCCTAAGTTTGTTTTTACCCATAGGAGATGCATTTCCTCCTAAGTTTATTTTTACCCATAGGAGATGCATTTCCTCCTAAGTTTATTTTTACCCATAGGAGATGCATTTCCTCCTAAAGTTTAGTTTTACCCATATGAGAGACATTTCCTCCTAAGTTTGTTTTACCCATAGGAATGGCATCTTTTAAAGTTGTTTGTTGAAGTCAGGAGCCCGCCTGAAGAGAGGAAAGTCGTTTTATTTTCAAAGTTGTTTGTTGAAGTCAGGAGCCCGCCTGTAGAGAGGAAAGGCGTTTATTTTTCAAAGTTGTTGTTGAAATCAGGAGCCCGCCTGAAGAGAGGAAAAACGTTTTATTTTTCAAAGTAGTTGTTGAAGTCAGGAGCCCGCCTGAAGAGAGGAAAGACGTTTTATTTTTAAAGTTGTTTAAATCTCGCCAACCTAAAGAAAGGAATATCATTTTATTTTCAAAGTTGTGGTTGAAGTTAGGAGCCCGCCTGAAGAGAGGAATGACGTTTTATTTTTCAAAATTGTTGTTGAAATCAGGAGCCCGCCTGAAGAGAGGAAAGGCGTTTTATTTTCAAAGTTGTTGAAGTCAGGAGCCCGCCTGAAGAGAGGAAAAGCGTTTTATTTTTCAAAGTTGTTTGTTGAAGTCAGGAGCCCACCTGTATAATGAGAGGAATACTTTTTAGTCTTATACTTCAGATTTTGAAATCAGTAACCCCACCGAAGGCAGAAAGTTACAATAGGAATCCCCAGCAGGAAACAATAAAAATCTCCAGCACCGGGAAGCAGAAGGTTGCAACAAGAGGTCCCAGCACAAATTCAAGCGCGTGAGTCAAAAGGAAGAAAAGACGCATCTTAAAAGAAGCGGCCTGTGAACATTAAATTATGCCCAGCATAACAAATCTGATGAAGAAAGCCGTATCCCCAGAGGAACCGCCGAAAAGCTTAATGAAGAAAGCCATGTCCCCAGCGGACCGAACAAAATGATGAAAACTGGTATTCAGAAAAGCAAAGGGCCAGTGTCATCCCCAAATTCACGGAAGAAAAGCACCGGAGGAAACACAAGCCGACAAGAAAGCAAGGCAACAAGAACAAGTTGCAGTCTAGCCTAGCTTCTTGTTTTCTTTTAAGCACGGTGTAACAAGGAGATCGGTGAGCAGTGGTAATAACATGCAACAACAGTAACATTGCAGTCCCACGGTAGTCCCAGCTACCAAAACTTTCCGAACTACATTGACCTGATTCCTGTTTAGCCCAGGATATGTAGGAAACCTCTGAAGCAAAGGTTCGGTCAAATCTTTTTCAAAAAATGCTTCATACGGAGTACTCGGATGGGCAAAAATGGCTCACTTTATCTTTGCACGAAAACCCTTCGTGTCTTCGGGCAAAGAGGGGCAGCTGTAAGCACGTAATTTTTGCCCTATATGAGAATTACTCCCAAAAAATTCAAAATAAAATGATTTTCCTTGGTGTGCAATTTTGAGAATTTTTGTGACATTTTGGATAATTATTTGTATTTGTCTGTGCATGTTTATTTGTTAAATTAATAAAAAATACAAAAATATATCGCATTTTGTATGTAGGATTTAATTCTAAAATTATTAGTAATTAAGTTTGTTTTACAAAAATTGAAAATTACAAAAATAGGCATCTTTTGCATTTTTAGCATTTAATGTCCCATTGTACAATTTTATGCTTAATTATTACTTAATTGTGCATTAATTGTTATTGGGAGTTAATTTGCGCTTTTATAACTTAATTTAGTTCTTAATAATAATTTAAGAATTTTTAGAATTTAGTTTTAGAAAAATAAAAGAAAAAAAGAGAGCAAAAATACAAAAAATCGGAATTGGGCTCTTCTTCTAATTCAAGCTACAAGCCCAAAAATACCCAACCTTCCCCATGACCCGATCCATCTCCACACGGGTCGACCCGGTCCGCCCCAATACCTAACCCCTCTTCATTTTATTTTTTTCCCAAAACAAAACAAAAACAAAAAACAAAACCAAACCCTAAGCTAAACTATCCGCCCCCCGCCCTTTCTTCTTCTTTTCCAACTCCCCGAGCTCCCCAACCATGGAAGCTTCCCTTTCCCCCTCTGTCTCACCTTCGCACACATGCATAGCCCCTCCGTCGACCAACCACAGCACCCATCGACGACCTCACATCCGAAATAACCAACGTCCATGGCTGCCATGGCTAGCGCTGCCACTGTTGCGTCTTCGTCTTCTCCATGGCGAGCTCAGGCTCGTCCATGGACTGCTCTCCACTGCCATCTCCGAGCTTCTGCTAAGTTGTTGCTGCCTCAACCCCGTCTAGCAGCTTCATCTTCTCATCAACAAGCGACGTCACGTCCAAACGACCCCTCCTCTGTGGTCCACCATTGACGCAACCAACAGAACTGCTTCAGGACTGCTGCTCATGCTTCTGCTTCCTGCTGCGACCACGCTTCTGTTTCTGCTTCATCTTCTTCGTTCTTCGTCAAACTCGAGCTTGAGCTCGACATCTATGGCTGCTTCAAGACTGTGCTTCATCTTCTTCAGTCGTTTCCCAGCCTGCTTCAGCTGCGTTGCTGCTGCCCCGTCGTCCATCACGTTCAAAACCAATTCCCACCGCTACTGCTTCATCGCTGCCATGGTTATGTCTTCTGCTTCACCTCCTTCAGTTGCTTCTTAGGATCGTCTTCGTCGTCGTTTGTTCGAGTTTTGGTTGGGGTTGTCGAAATAGTCCATACATAGTTCGAGTTCATCGTTGTTCGTCGTTTCGATCCGTTTAGTGGATTTTGAGTTTCACTTTTGTCCGTATTTTGTTTTTGATATTCTCAAATCTAAAATTGGTAAATGTTTGATTTTTGTTTTGTTCGTGTTCATTGTTTTGTTAATTTTTCAGTTTGTTCATGTGAAATTGTTAGTTTAATGTTTGTTAGATTCAAATTGAAATTTAATTAATTATTTCTTCAGTTTGTTTCATGTGTTTTATGTATTTTTCAGAAATTGTTAATGTTGTTAGATTCAAGTTTAAATTCATAATTGTTTCTTCTTCGGTTTTTTTTATTTGTCTAAAAGAATTTAGTTGTAATAGGGAAATATGTTGGTTTAATCATTTGAATCCGTCATGTTTGTTATTTAATATGGATTTAATGCATGTTTATTCTTTGTTTGAAGTTCATCCAGTAATTTAATTTGAGTTGGTTTTGGTTTTTGATTTGTTGATTTAGTTTGAATCATGTGTTTTGTTGTTGGTATTGATGTCTCTTTTCTCATTCATTTTTGGTCTAAGTTAACCAGGATTGGTTCCCAATATGGTTAACTTATTTCTATTAATTTGAAGTTGTATGATTCATCTGTGTTCATATGATTTGTTGTTGAATTTGTTTAGAAATTGGTCATATTGACTATATTTTGGTTGAGATTGATTAGGTGAATTGGTTATAGCTGATGGGGTAGTTTGGTAAATTGCAGTACGTTCAGGGGTAAAATAGTAATTGCAATAAGGTCGGAGGGGTAGTTTTGGAATTGACCATTTTGAATAATTCTTTATGTTAAGCATGTGAGACAAAATGTAATGGGGTGGGGTTGATATAATTGTTTAATATAATGGGGACAAGACATAATGTAGTGGGGGGAATATTATAATTGTTTATGTTAGGCATGTGGGACAAGATGTAATGGGTTGGGTTGATATATTTATTTAATGTAGTGGGAGACAAAAGCATGTAGGCATGAGGGACAAGGTTTAAAATAAAGAAAACATTAATTAGTGGGGAAAAAGCATGCCATTGGGGAATATTTCGGGTTGGGGATTCAAGACAAGAGTCTTGTTATAAATAGAGTCATTTGACACATTCTTAGGGAGAGTTTTGGGGCTTGACGACTTAAGACAATTTTTACACTTGGGGACTTTTACAAAACAGGACTTTTACACTTGAAAAACTAAGACTTAGAGTTGGAAGACTTGAAAGATTTTTGAGGTTGACTTTTGAGAGAGTGAGACATTCTGAAAATCCTAAGAGAGTGTTAGAGAGTTAAAAAAAAAAAGAGAAAACAAAAACAAAGTGAGAAACGAGTTTAGTTTCGGGTTTAATACACGCGTGGTTTGTTGTTGTCTAGTTTGTTTACAAACTTTTGGGTTTGCTCTATTGAGTTGTTCGGTTTTTCTTCAAAGTTTTCTGGGCCTTGAATCCGGTTCGAATTGCTGCTGTTGGGTTGCTGTTGTTGCTGTGTATTTACACTACTGCTGCTTCTACTAATCTTCATCTTCTTTCCTTGCTTTCCAAATACCAGGTACACAAATTGATACACTGGTTCATCTTGTAAGCCACTCAAAGCATGAATGCAAAAATGAGAAAGATTTGAAGTTGTAGCTTAATGTAGTCTTTTCTTTCTTTTACTGTATGTATATAGAACATTATATCCGTTGTCCATGTAAACTCTTTAAACGACTCACTTTTGAAACTTGACTATAATAACTCGAAAGTATGTAAATAAAGTAGGACCTTTTCTTCATTTATTTTAGAAAACGAAAAAATAGAAAATGTAGTCATGCTAAGATTATCCTTTTAAAAATAATGAGACGAGCCTCGTCAAATAAAAATGCAAATTGCGGGGCCCTCAATAATTAGTCATAATAAATACTTAGAACTTGGGATGGATTGTTTAGTGAATTTCACTGCCTTCCCCAAAGATAATAACACGTTAGACTCTTTAGACGCGATTTAATTAAATTAATTTTCTTAAACTCGGGTGCACATTTATGTGACCCAAATCCAAATCTCAACGGAGTCGAACTGTGTCTCTAATCACAGGTACATTGATTGTGACGCGGTTCGAGATACATTTTCACAACGTTGCAATTCATTGTAAATAATAATAATAATAATAATAATAATAATAACAATAACAATAATAATAATAATGAGATACATTTTCACAACGTTGCAATTCCCTGTAAAATAATAATTATTATTATTATGAAAGCGGTAAAAAGTTAAAATTTGCACATAAGTTCATATTTGTATAAAATCAGATAATCAAGCCGAATATGACAGTTGAACGACCGTGCTAGAACCACGAAACTCGGGAATGCCTAACACCTTCTCCCGGGTTAACAGAATTCCTTATCCGGATTTCTGGTACACAGACTATAATATGGAGTCATTCTTTTTCCTCGATTCGGGATTAAATTGGTGACTTGGGACACCCCTAAATCTCCCAAGTGGCGACTTTGAAATAAATAAACAATTCCCGTTTCGATTGTCCTTTAATTGGAAAAAACCCCTTCACCCCTCGCGGGGGCGGAAAAAAGAGGTGTGACAATAGTGACATTGTAAAATTGGAAAAATGACTAATAGTGAGATAATATTTATAACAAATAACTTAATATAAAAATATAATATAGCGAAATGTTGTCATTTGTTGGACGAAATGCAAAAAGTAAAAAGATAAAAATGAAAACTTATTTATGGTACATTTTGTTTTCTATTATTTTATTTCATTATTTTAAATTTATATTTTTACCAATTGAACTCTCAACAATATACTATAATTAATTTGGCTTTATATTCTGATTTCTTTCACTGCCAATGCTCTTTTTATGAAAATAAATTTATGTACCTTAGTAGTTTAGTCAACTTGACAAGTAATTAATTTTATTAATACGATGAACTTGATAAAGAATAAAATTGGATGTTCTTGCTAATTATTTAATTCAAATATTCAATTATGTGTTCTATTAGAGGAAATAATTTAGTTTTTGTTAATTTAAATTATTAGTTTTTATTATTTCCTAATATTTTACCTTAAAACCAACTAACGTTATGGGTTATTAAATTTTTCTTTATTTACAATAAATTTGGATTTTCTTTTATATAAATTATTTTTTATCATAGTATCTACTTATACTTTTATAAAATCAAAGAAATTAGGCTACCGCCTTTTTTTATTTTTTATTACCCATACAATTTAATTCATCACGTTTGAAAACTGTGTAAACACATTCCTCAATTGCTAATTTATAATTAAACAAATATGCTAAGACAAGTGAGTTATCACTTGAATAACCTGAAGCACGTTATATTATATTAGTAGCATATATAATATATGTATAGATAAACTATTTTCAAAACATTGATAGTCTTTTATTGTGGGTTGTAAGCAATACTCAAAATTTATGTATCAAAATATGATAGTAACAATGACGGAAATATATTAGCAAGGTATTGAATCTTCTCGGTCTTCACAAATTCAAACCATAAAAGAATTTATATAAAATAAAATTGTGTCTAGTTCAAACCGACAAAGGATTATGTTAAAAAATAAGACTCTTAAACCAAAAAGGAGTTCAAAACATTATTTTTTACCTAATATATTTGTAAAAAAGTAATTTGTCAAAATTTTATTAACTAAAAAACCTTCCTAAACCTAGAAGAAGTATATATTGGTTAAAACTTTTCAAAGTGCAAAATTTAGTACTCTTAGATCCAAATGGAGTTGAAAGTAAAAACTTTCCTCGTGAAGAAATTGAAAACGAATAAAACTTTCCAAGCGAAGGAAGGGATTTGAAATCAAACAAAACTTTGTTGGTGAAGAAGAACTAATTTTTCTTACGGAAGGAATTAAAAAGTTAAATTAATTATCTAAGATTCCTAGTGTGAATTGGACGTCCTTGAAATTCTAGTATGGAAAGAAATTGAAAAATTAAAGCTTGAATATTCGAAAAATAATTAGTTGACTATTCCTAAATATTAGAGAATTAATTAAATGAGTATTCTTAAATATTAGAAAAAATAGTTAAATGACTATTTTGTCCAGTGTGAACTCTATTTTTAAAGGATAATAAGGTGAACGACATTTGACTAAGGGCTTTCGTGCTTTTAATATAGTATAGATTTAGATTAATCGACTAAAATACTCTACACATTCATAACATAGTATGCTTTGTTGGTATATTATTATTATTATTATTACAAGTTTATAACAATGCTTGAATAATGATAATACTATTGAAAGTCTACAACTTAGATAATTTATTATCAACACATACGAGGTCATAATTGTTCTTGACTTTTTTCCCTTGAATACTTACTATAGACTTTCTCGTGTCACCTGTTTAGAAGATCTAATTTCGCAGTTCGCAGTATCCCCTAAAATCTATATAATTTCATTAGTCAATCCCATTTCCCCTCTTATCATATTTGATTTGCGCCGGTCATTTTGTTTAAAAAATTAAATTTTTCTTAAAGTTTTTTATGATATAATTTAATGTCAACCTGAATTTGTATCGAAAGCAATGATAATAATATAATTAAGATTGGAAGTTTATACGTTCGAACATTTCCTCAAAGTTTTAGACATATTTGAAGCCAAACAATGTCAGTAACACGACAACACATTTAAGGAAATTTGAAAGGGGAAGCAATAGAAAATAACTCTTTATTAATTGTTATTTATGTATTGATGTTATTTTCTGTTAACTTTCTTTTTTTATACATTCCGCTGACTAGGTTCTCGGAAAATTTTATTTTGTGTCTCATACAACTTACACTAGTTGTATGAAGTATCTTTTTTGTCTTACAGTTTTATGGACCCAAATTTTTGTGAACCCAAAAATGTAATATTGGGGTCCACAAATTTATGAAACAAAAAGAAGTCTCACACAACTAATATCAGTTATATGAGACACAAAATAAAACTTCTTCCAATGTTTTAAAATTTGAAATAATATTTGAAGATTATTTCAACGTTTGGCTGGTTGGCCAAGAGTCATCATTACCTAAAAGTTTTTGTTTCGTCAGTGAAATTGCAAAAGAATGTTATGAAACTTCAAGGGTTTGAGTGCCCTCTTTTCAAAAAAACTGACTTCAAAACCTTTTAAAATAAAATTTACATCGATAACGAGAAGAATTATAATTTACAGAAATTTACAATAAAACAATATCAAAGTATTTTAAATTATAATGAAAAAAATTATGTTTGTAACAACAAATTTTTGCGTCGAGAAAAATAAATAATCAAGACTGAAAAATTGCGTAACAAATGTAGTATTTGATTTGAATAAATGACAGTGTTACAATCTCTATGGTATTCCTCTGATTCTTCGAGAATGTAAAGTATCTTAATGAGTTTGACTTTGATTTGATTCAAGGGCTTGTAAAGCTTGATCTTGAATCTACTCCTAGAACTTGAATTTGGGTTTGATCACGAACAAGTAATTTGATCTTAAACGCATTTGTATTTGACTTGACTTCGTTCTTGATCTTGAACTTGAACTTGTAGCTTGAGTGTTTGAACTTGTAGCTTGAATGCTTGAACTTGTAGCTTGTAGAGAAATCTGTTGTGTTTGATCCACGAGCTCTCTACTTACTTCTTGTTATCACTTTTGGTGTCTTCTAGCTTTATGAAGACCTCTATTTATAGTTGTAGGGAGTGGTATGACTCTGCGATTTGATTGGTCCGTTTGAACTGACCAATACTATCCCGACACTTGGCATGATTTAATTGGCTCATTTATTTAGCTTGGATTGCCATATTACTTGACACATGTTATGATTTCATTGGCTCATTTACTTGCCTTGGATTGACACATGGCATGATTTTGTTGGCTCATTCTTTTGACTTGGATTGCCAAATCACTTGACACGTGGCACGGGCCTAGGCTTTAAGACGGGCAAATAGCCATTTGGACCCTTCGCTACTGAATTGAGCTTATCATTTAATTTATAGTCCAATTATATGGACTAGCCCAACACATATATTGGCTTTTAATAATTAGCCCAATTTACTAGCCATAATATTTGTTTTGACTAATGTCTTGAATTTAATATGGTCCAAATTATTTTATGAATTTAAATCCAATAAAATTTATATGCTTGCAAATGCCCCCTACTTCAAGACTTATCATTTTTTTTTTTGAAGACTAGGCTTGAAGTACAAACTCAAAGACAACATATGTATTTGAAGCAATTGACACATGAGACAATTGTTCTCCTGGATCTTGTGGGCCTAGGGAGGACTGTTGATTAGGGATTTTTACCTATCTATACCATATATCAAACCTTATTACCCTCAATATTTAAGGTTTGTGTTTATTACATTTAAGCATACCAAATTACCATTTCTCTACCATAATTCAAATTAGGGATATAATTAAGGGTTCATTTATATTAGGCATAATTATAGGACTGTATCTTCCCACTTTCTCTTTCCTTTCATCTCAACTGTTCACAACACACACACACAACTCACGATGCTCCTATGCTTCCTCTCGTTGATCATCCCCAACTGCCTACCACCGTCGAAGAATATCATATTTTCAAATTCACAAGAAAATTTTAAATTCTTTGATCCAACCGCTTAAATTCCCACTGGAAATAATAATGGCAGAGAGTTCGAAATTCTTTGACCTATTTTTTTTTGGACAGTGGTTGAAGGTTACTGGTTAACACAGTCGATTGAAATTCGAAGAAGAAGATGAGGAAGACATATTTCCAGAATTTGTAGATATTTTGTAGTCAAATTGTAGTCAAATTAGAAAAATTGTAGATAAATTGTAGACTGTTTTTTGCATAAGATTTTGTAGAAGCTTTAGTCTTTTTGGATTTGTGAAAACAGAAAATAATGCATCTACAATCAGAATACAAATAATCTACAATTTATCTAAAAAATAGATACATTGAATTTTAATATCCAAATTCTCATTTCAATTGTAGCATAATTGACATTTTCGACATAATTGTAGAAGATTTGTAGAAGTTTTAGTCTTCCCAATCTACAATTCATCTACAATTTATCTACAATATATCTACAATTCTACAATTTAACTACAATTTAACTACAATTTCTGGAAATACATCTTCTTCTTCTTCTTCTTCTTCTTCTTCTTCTTCTTCGAGTTTCAATCTAAAATTCAGTCAAAACCAAGTCTAATCTTCACCAAAACCCCTCAAAATTGAGATATAAACTCCTAAACATATTCCGAATTATTTACAACAACACCCAATCCAAACAAATAATGATTTTTGAAAACCCAAATTTGAATTCAAAGCTTTCAAGCTTTTTAATGGCTATCAATGGTGGAAAATATATGGAAGAACAGATGAAGATGAAGATGAAGATGAAGAACAGAAATCTCCTTTCCGTTTGATTACTGGAGCTTCAGTAGCTTGCGTTTTTTGAGAATTGTAGTTGAGTGAGAGAAGAGAGATCTCTTTCCGTTGAGGAAGGAGAGAATTACGCAGCAATTCGAATTTGATGTTGACAGAATCACACGCAGATCTGGTGCCTCATTTTAGGGCTTTTTTTATGGCAAAATCTACCTATTTTTGGATTGGTATATAATTTGTAGTAAAAGTGTGGACTACACGGGTAAATAACAAATTATGAACATTTTTGGTAATAAGATTTGATATATGGTATAGATAGGTAAAAATCCCTTGATTATATTTGATAAATTTTGATCCCCATCCAATTAAAGAATAACTATTTTGGATCCATAAAATTCTCCTTTTTTTTTTAAGAAATAATGATCTCGCCCATGGATAAACATAATTCACAAGGGAATGTGATATGAAGATATCACTTCTGCCAGTAGTAAAACAAAAAGACAACCACTTTCCTCTAGGCCTTATCATATTTTCTTCTCTTTCTTTATTTACTTTAATTTTTTTCCGTTGGATTCTTCATCATTTCACATTTATTCTCTCATGCATATGTACTCCTTTTCAGTTATGTGGATACATCGGCTTCTTTGAGGGCCACTCCTGATTGGATATTTCAAAGTTTAACTCAATCCTTTTTAAAAATGGATAATAATCACTTTTACCATCTCCTAATTTTTTAGAGATGTCAAATCCTATTTTTTTTGGAAAGATAATTGTTTACAGATATCTAGATGCATTAGGATAGCTCCTTAAAGCATCTATATAAAGGGCCAATCTCTTCAACCTTAGCACACTACAATTTTTATTCATATATTACCGTATGCTTTTTTTCTTCTTGGGCAACATCACCAGCTTGAAGTTCTTCATTTTTTGTGGTTTACAAGTCCTTTTCTTTGAATAAGAAGAATTACTTTATTAGCTTTTCAGCATGTATAATATCACTTTTCTTGCACCATTCAAGAAATACATGACAAATCTTATCACAGATTTTACCTCAAGCTATTTTTTTTACTTCAAGCTGTAGAATAAGTCAATGCCAACTCTTGTTTGCTTTATGGCATTTTCAACAAGTACGTCATTATTTTTTTGTACTTTCACTTCTTCTTCTTTTTTTTTTTTTTGCAAGAAACACCCAACTTGAAGATATTCTTGGACTTTTATCACAAACTTTGTTTCAAACCTCTTCCCCTTTTTTCAGGCGAAGGAGATTACACTGTCTAAGCCAAAATTTTACTTTATCTGAAGCAAAAACCATTACACCGTCTAAGTCGAATTATTATTTTGTCTAAAGCGAAGACCCTTACATCGTCTGAGTTGAAAACTTTATTTTGTTTGAAGATTTGACTTTACTTTATCTGAAACGAAGACCATTACACTGTATAAGCCAAAGATTTTATTTTTGTCTGAAACGAAGACCATTACATCGTCTAAGCTAAAGACTTCATTTTGTTTGAAGATTTAACTTCATTTTATCAGAGGCATAAACCATTACACCGTCTGGGCCAAAAATTTATTTTGTCTGAAGCGAAGACCATTACACCGTCTAAGCTAATGACTTCATCTTGTTTGAAGATTTAACTTCATTTTATCTGAGGCATAGATCATTTTACTGTCTAAGCCAAAGACTTCACTTTATTTGAAAACTTGACTTTCTTTATCTATGGCAAAGACCATTACACTGTCCAAGCCAAAGACTTTGCCTTTTCCATGCTTGGTAGGATTAGTCTTGAGATATGACACATTATATTATGAATTTAAGGCCATGAATATCACATTTCTAAGTTAAGTGCTAATAAACACTTTTCTCTCTTTTTGCAGTCTAAACATGGTTTACTTTAGAGACTCAAGAATTTCTTCCTCTAATTCGCAATGCCTTATTATTTTGGACCATAACGGAAGCAGGGAGGGGAAAAGGTTACTAGTTGATCGGTCACTAATCGGCCAATATGCTGCAGCTTCATGGGTACCTTTGAGGGACCCACCTTATTTGGCAGACTGGACGCTTGAATATAGTAGTCGTCCTCCCAAGACATGGATGCTTTGCACCACTACTCATTATGCTTGGAATATCGCGAGTACCTTACCATGCCTAGGGCGTCGAATTATTAACAAGGAAACTTATTGGGGCAATGATTTGTCGTTCGGCGGTGAATTTCATTACATTCTTGGCTACTGGGAATGGGCAGAATACGTCTTAAGTAGGTGTCGCTTGTCACTGGAGGGTGCAAGAATTTATGAAGATGTATATGCTTCACTCTTCACATATGACCGTAATACAAATATTATGCAGGCTTTCTGTGAGGCATGGTGCCCTGTTACCAACACATTGCTTACCTCTGCTGGAGAACTATCTATATCACTTTGGGATTTGTATAAGATCGGTAGTTTGCCTATAACAGAATCTCCTTACGAGGAAGTTGTGCCAAATGTTAAAGAGCTTACAGGCACGTACGACAAGGGGAGAAGGTTTCTTCCCCAGACTTGTGAGCATTTATTTGATGCCTTCCATCGGCTACGAGAGAGAGAGAGAGATAGCAACGATCCAAAGGTTTCTGCGAAAAAATGGGTAGAGTTTTGGTGCAGGAAGACAATGAAGTATGCTTAGCCTCCTTTAAGGAAAGAAAAGAAGTCCGCTCGTTTTGGTGCAGGAAGACAATGGGTAGAGTTTCGCTCGAATTATCTTCCTTTAAGGGATGGATTCAACTTTATTATTGAACCTTATAGCTCTCATTGATTTAGCCGCCAATTTGGTTTTTATTAAGACACCCCTGGTCGCTTGGAGCAAGATTTTCGTCAAGCCTCATTAGAAGAAGGGTTAAGACTTGCGCGAATTTGTGTGTTGACTAGATCTAAGTCGAGGGCAGTATTTCCTCCTTTTGGGTCCAACATGAAGAAGTTTACATTGTCTAACTATAGATCTTGGTGGGCAATGGCACATGGAAGCCTTCTTGAAGACCACTTACAATTTTTGATGAATACTGTTGAGCCCATCACAAATACCATTCAAGACCGCAATGAGGATGTCTTAGTGATTGATAAGCTTCCATTTTTACAGTTTAAGGTTGTTGAGATGCGCGCAGGTAACGGACCCATGCTACACAAAGAAATTCGAAGAGATGAGATCCCTGCTCCAGCTGACAAAGGTCTTATTCCATTTGGTGTAGTCGTTGATGCCTCTAACAAGCGCATATCCCAAGAGAAGAGTGATAGCAGCAAAGGAGATCAATGTTGGAAAAAGAAAAGGCCAAATCTAGAAGGGGTTGTAGAGGTCCAAAGCGTTGATAGCCCTTCAAGAACACTAACAGCTCAGAACGAGAAGGTAAAAGAAAACATAAACTTTTTATTTTTTGTTATCCATGGCCCAAATGGCTTTGCTGAAGTGTTCTTACATTTATTTATTTATTATCATTTTTTTAGGCTAATAACATTGGAGCGTTGCAACGAGTAAGGCCACAAGATAGTGGTGAGTCTATAGCAGGACCGAACCCATAAAAATCATCTTCCACAACCAAGGGAGATCAAGAGGCAACTTCTATTTCTCATGATGGAATTAGGGCAAAGTCGGGCTCTGAGTTGCGTGAACGACCAACAATTGCAGCTTCAGTTTTTGATGGAAAGAAGGTTGTCTTGGATATCCGAAAGGAGTTTATCTTGAAGCTTTGGACTTCAATTCAGCGTAAGCTGAAAGGCAGCACTGCAGACAATGTATTTGAGCTTGAAGAAAATACTAAAGTGATCCTTGAGGCAATGGGTGGGGATGATGTAGATATTTCCCCTTTGAGAAACCTATTAGAGTCCCTTTTTGAGCTTGTTGCTTCATATAACAAGACACGCTCGGATTTATCTGAGAAGGTTGAAGAGAATGCAATATCAGATGTTGAGGTACACCTTACAAATGCCATGATTGAAGAAGAAGAGAAGGTTAGAGAAGTGTCATTTATCCGTCATTCCCTAGTTACAGTGAAAGAGAAGATAAAGAAGCTCCGTGAAAAAGAGAAGAACTTAGAAGCCCTTTTAGAAGTCGCTGAGAAAGAAGTTAAAGAAGCCAAGTTAGGAGCCTTAACTATTAGAAAGGAGTATGATGCATGTTGCACTGCCTCGTTGACTGCTGATGACTTGGCCGATTTGAAGAAGAAGAAGAAGAAATATTTGGAAGCTATGCTCAAAGATTTGGCCAACTACAAGTTGTGCTTAGATTAGGCTATAAACATTGCTTTATTTGTTGTTTTTTTTCTTTTCTTCTCGCATTTAATTGTTTAGTAGATGTTCTCATCAGCAATAAAACTTCTTTTGCGTCACTTTATATTGTGTGTTCTCATTAATGTTCCCCTTTGTTCTTGACTTTTTTTAGTGCTTTATGGATTTGAAGCCTTAACATGCTTGCAGACTTTAATTTAAAGAACTAGCCAGTTTGAACACTTCAAATTGATGATATAACAAACCTGGCAAAAATCAACTTGATTTAAAATCGGAGACTTCTTAAACAAACTACAATCATTCCATCAAAGACCTCAATTTGACATAGAGGACTTGCTCCCGCTAAGCCATCAAGATAAGATAGAGAGTTCAACGAAAGAATACATGTACACCCAATTTTTAAGTGTCAATCAAGTGAATCATATTCCATCATATCTCATTTGAAGAATGACTTGGGTAATATGTATTTTTGAACTCATATGACTGAACTTAGAATGAAACTCTAAGTTGCCTACATACCTCGGTGAAGAGGATCAAGTCATTCGTAGTTCAAACTGGGTGATTTTTTTTTATTTTTATGCCCTAACTTTTGCCTAGGTCGCCTCTTTTGAGGTTTTCAACCTAGTGGACCTTTTATTATTTATTTTTTTGTGGGCCATGCATAGTTTATACTCTTGCGGGCCAGGAGTAACATGCGGTTTATGCTCGTGCGTTAAGGAGCATATTTGTTTTCTTCAAGGATAGTATGTCTTCATGAATTTCCCGTTGATGGGGCCAATATGCAAACCTTCCGAGTCAACTATCTTGAAAGCGCCACTTGAGTATACCTCTTGTACGATATATGGTCCATCCCACTTAGCAGAGAATTTTCTCCCAGATCGACGAGAGGTAATAATAGGCCTTTTGACCACAAGAACTTGGTCACCCACTTGGAAAGATCTAAGGCGTACCCTTTTGTTAAAAGATCGAGACAGGCGAGCTTGATAACATTCAAGGCTTTGTTGAGCTTCTAGCCTCTTTTCATCAAGAGCTTCCAATTTTTCAAGGCGTAACCGAGCATTTTTTTCATCGATGATTCCTTCTTGAATGCAAACCGCAACGATGGGATTTGTTGCTCAAGTGGAAGGACCGTTTCAACTCCATAAACAAGTGAATAAGGAGTTGTTTGTGTTGGTGTGCGATATGTGGTCCTGTATGCCCAAAGAGCTTCTTCCATCCTTTCATGTCAATCTCTCTTAGACTTAGAAACAACCTTTTTTCAACAAGTTGCAGAGTGTCTTGTTAAATACTTCAGCAAGTCCATTAACAACAACATAATACATGGAGGAATTGTGTTGCTTGAAGCCAAAAAGATCACATATTTTATTCATAAACTTGTTACCAAATGGCTTACCATTGTCCGTCAATATATATCGCGGAATGCCAAATCGATAGATAATATTGACTCGGATGAAGTTAGCTACATTTTCTTTCTTTACTTCTTAAGAGAAACAACTTCTGCCCACTTCGAAAAGTAATTAGTTGCGGCCAAAATATATAGATGTCCACCAGAAGACTTTGGCAAAGGACCAACAACATCCAAACCCCAAGCATCAAATAACCAAGAAGCAACAGTTGGGTGTAATACTTTCAGTGGTTGATGTATGAAGTTAGCATGGAACTGGCAAGCTTTACACCTTCGAGCGTAATCCAAACAATCTTTCACCATGGTTGGCCAATAATACCCCATTCTTTTTATGTGGAAATGAAGTTTTGGCCTAGATTGTTGCGCACCACATACTCTAGAGTGTGCTTCTTGCAATGCTTGAAGGGATTCGTCAGTCCCCAAACAACGTAGGAGCACTCCATCAAATGATCGTCTGTAGAGTGTATTCTTGTAATAAAGAAAACGAGGGGCTCTCCTTCGGATTTCCTTTTTCCTTCGAGGATTTTCTGGAAATATACCGTAACAAAGATAATCTATTATTGGTCGTCACCAGTCTTCAATTTCAACCTCAAGAACGGAAGCAATATGCTCAACTTCGCTTTCTTCTTCCTCATAGTCATTTGGTGGAGTAACTACCCATCTTTGTGAAACAACGACTTGTGTCTGATCAGGCAAAGATAATGTAGAATCTAAGGTTGCTAATGCATCAGCTCTCTTGTTTTCCTTTCTCGGCACGTGTTGAATAGTTACCTCTCCAAGCCAATTTACCAGTCTTTGAGCATATTTGTGATATGGCACCAACTCTGGCTTCTTGACCTCATAGCTACCCAAAATCTGATTAATCACTAACTTGGAATCTCCAAAAACTTTTAATTGCAATTGTTTAATATCCACAACCATTTCAAGCCCAAGTATGAGCACTTGATATTCAGCAACATTTTTGGATCACCGTTGTGTCAGAGTGAAATAATAGGGCAAAACTTCTCCTTGAGAAGTGATAAACACTATTCCAATGCCAGCTCCTTCATGATGTGCAGCGCCATCAAAATACATCTTCCAAGGAGGCTGAATTTCTATGACCATTGCATCTTCATCAGGCAATTCTTCAAACAACTCCCAATTATCTAGAATCGGATGGTCAGCTAGGAAGTCTGCTAATACTTGTCCTTTTACTGCCTTTTGAGGAACATACACAATTTCAAATTGTTGAAACTAGAGGTACCACCTCGCTAATCGATCACTTAGGACTGGTTTAGACATGACAAACTTGATAGGGTTCGCTTTTGAGACGAGACGCACAACGTGATCTTGGAAGTAATGCTTCCGCTTTTGAATAGAGAAGACAAGTGCCAAACATAACTTCTCAATAGGCGAATACTTGAGCTCATTTGGCGTCATCATCCTACTCAAGTAATAAGGCATATTTTCTTTGCCTTCATTGTTTCCTTGAGCGAGAAGCGCTCTTACTGACCTTTCCTGTGCTGAAATATATAATATTAATGGCTTTCCAGGTATGGGGGCTGCCAGTACTGGAGGTTTCATCAGATAAGACTTAATGCTTTCAAAAGCATTTCTGCAAGCTTGGTCCCATTCAAAAGGAACCCCTTTCTTCATGAGGCGACTAAATGGTTGGCATCTTCTAGCCAGATTCGAAATAAATCTTCTAATATATGCCAACTTACCCTGCAAGCTTTTTAATTCATGAATATCTTTAGGCTCGGGCATTTTCAAGATAGAATCCACCTTAGCTTGATCAATTTCGATACCTCAATGTCAAACAATAAAACCGAGGAACTTCCTAGAAGTAACTCCAAAAGCGCACTTTAACGGATTCATTCTGAGTTGGTATCTCCGAAGTCGTTCAAATACCATCCTCAAATCTTGCAAGTGATCATCTTTCTTCCTTGACTTTACTACCAAGTCGTTAATATAACACTCTGCGTTTTTATGAAGCATGTCATCAAAAATATTTTGCATGGCACGTTGATATGTAGCAACAACATTCTTCAAACCGAAAGGCATTATCTTGTAGCAGTATATACCTTTAGGGGTACGAAAGGCAGTAAGTTCTTCATCCTTCAGTGCCATGCGAATTTGATTATATCCTGATGAACCATCCATGAAAGACATCGCCTCATATCCAGTTGTTGCATTAATCATGAGCTCAGGGATATGAAGAGGAAATTCACCCTTAGGACAAGCGTTATTTAGGTCCTTAAAGTCAATACAAACTCGGATTTGGCCATTCTTCTTTCTTACAGGGACGATGCTTTAAATCCATGTAGGATATTTAACTTCACGAACAAAACTAGCCTCAATAAGCTTGTTAACTTCAGTTTCAATCAAGGGAACCAGTTCAGGTCTGAAGCGACGTTGTGCTTGCTTCACATGACGAGCACCTCGTCTGACAACAAGATGATGAACAACCACTTTGGGGTCTAAACCTGGCATTTCCTTGTAGCTCCAAGCAAATACGTCTTTTAATTCCTTAAGTAGCTCAATATATTTGCCCTCTTCATCATTAGTTAGAGAGACACTTATATATGTGGGCTTTGGATCTTCAACTACTCCGAGATTGACTTCTTTTAGTGCATCAACCGTTGTCTTCACCCCTTCTTCAAGCTCAGGTTGTGCATCTTTAACGTTTTCATCCTCTTGAGGATCACCATCATTGAAAGATATGTGACGACACACATGAATATCAAGGCACTTTTCCTCGGCTTCCGTATAAGATGAAGCATTTTATTCGTCATGAATGGTGATATGATATGATGACCCCACACTTTCTTCATCTTCCTCTGTTCTTTAGTGTGTACTATAGTATGAGCCTTGCTTTGAGGACCTTTTTGCATGAAACTACAAGTTTGGTCTCTCGCCTCATTCTAGAAGGAATCAGACTTGGGCATTGTGTGGTTAAAATCTCCTTTTTAGCGAAGATAGGTGCTCCAATCCTTCTATCGCTTCCATGACGCTTGTTTTCCTTCTTCAGTGGTCCCAACCTATCAAAGACTGAGGTCCTTGTCTTCGTAAGTCGATCAAACACAGAAGGCTTCTTATTAAGTGTCATAGACACTTCTTTAGTAGTAATGTAGTTATAACTTGCCCTTTTAATGGAGATACGGATTGGCGGGGGTTGTTTGTAACCCAATCCTTCACGTGATTGCTTTAGTGGGTACCCTTTCTCCATCATCATCTTTTGAGTAGGCTTTGAAGCTTCAGGCGGGAGCTTTCCCAACTTGGATGGTTCGTTGGGATCATATCTAGCTTTTGCCAACAACTTGTAGGCGTTTGGGTCAAAACCCTTATCTGTGCGCTTTGCATGAAGTACTAGATTTAGAAGCGAATTGTGGCTTGATGATTTGACAAACCCTTTAAGCAACTTTGTTGATGACTTAATTGCATCTATTCGCTTGATAGAAAGGGTCAAGTCTCCTATCACCTTACCTTGTAGTTCAGAAGATGGATCTTCGATCTTCCTTGTCTTCGGGACATAGCGAAGAAGATGAGCCACTTTCTTACTTGAAGATGCCTTATTCATCTTGTTCCGATAATGAAGCACCTGGTCAACTGTAATATTTTCCTTGCTAGTTGTGACCTCAACCTTCTTTGCAACAATTTTGGTCAATATTACTTCATCAACCTTAACCTCCTTTGAGACGTAATTCTTTAAGTAGAATTTTGCATCGGCAAAGTATGATTCAGCCTCAATAAAGGGCTTATCATCAGCAACTATCTTCTTTTCGACCCCATCTTCGCAATATTTCAAGCACTGATGGTAGGTGGATTAAACCACTTTGTTCTCGTATATCCATGGCCTTCCTAACAAGATATTATATGAGGTCTTTGCATCAATCACGTGCATCCATGCACTCGAATGCAAATCTCCCATATTTATCTCCAATTTGATAGCCCCTATAGCTCTTTGCCCCCCTTGATTGAACCCTTGAATCATCAAACGACTTTCACATAGTTCATCCATCGGTATGTCAAGCTCTTTGATAGTACGAATTGGGAGAATATTGACACCAGACCCATCATCGATCAAGATTCTACTTATTCTCTGTTCTCGCACAAAGCCAACCATAAATAGGGGGCGATTATGGTATGTTTCACCAAGCAAAAGATCATCATTAGTAAATGTGATTTTTGCATCACAAACGTCCACTTATTCAAAATTCCCAGTGAGTTTTTCAGGCAAGGGAGGTGGCAGCAATGATGGACCCTCCTTCTTTGTCTCTTCTTCATCTATCTTACAACATGAGGCCTTCATATATTCACAGGAAGCTCGCGGGTGTAACCAGTTTGGCAGGAATTCCTCCAATGTCACTGGAAGACGTAGCCTTTGATAGTGATTCTCAGCCATTTTTGCTTTCTTTTAGTTCTTTTTTATCATTTTCTTCTTGGGTCCTTTCACCATTTTTACCCCTAGTCAACTGCTTATTTGACACCCTTTGTGAATTTTTTTTGCAGCGTCTCCGCCGAGTCACAAGAATCCAACCTTCATCCTCAGTTTCATCATCACGTGATTCACTTTTCTCTTGAGATCTTTCTTCCACTATTAGTTTATACGCCATAGGGGAAAGCAATGGTTTACTCACATCGATAGGTTCAAAGTCACCAAATTTAATCATATCTAGTAATGATGCAGTTTGGATGTCATCACTGTAGACATGTGATTTTTGACCCGCCCCAAGATTTTTCATATTTTAACACATAAATATTTAATTTAGGTCTAATATAGCTATTTCAACTATTTTTTGACTTCTTTACTTTATTTTCGTCATAAAAATGGAAAATTACAAAAAAAAAAAAATTTTAGTATGTATCTTTCATAAAAAATAATTAAATAATAATAATAATAATACAAAAAATAGTACCTTATTTTTATCTTTATAAAATTTTGAAAATACAAAAAATATATAATAGTTTCATGTTAGCTTTTGCATTGTGTAATATTTTTATCTTATTTTAAAATGAGTCGATTAAGGTGTTGGATCACAATTTTAAGAGTTTTAGAGCCTAATTCTTGGCCCAATTCAGATTTGTCCATTAAGCTTAGGGACTTTTCTAGACTCTTCTTTGGAACAAAAATAAATAAAAAAAGACCCTAAGGACTTAACACAAAAAGACCTAGGGACTAATTGACAAAATACACAAAATAATAACCTAAACCTAGACTCTACATAAAGAGAACACCTAAAAAATCTGAAGGGGAGGAGGCCTAAAATATTTTGCAAAAACGTAGCGCCCGCAGACCTGGGGCCCACCTCTCCCTTTCTCACGTCGTTCTTCTTCTTCAAAAACAACTCCATAACAGCCATTTTAGGACCTTCCTTCCACAGACAAAAACCGACGAGGCTTCTTCATTCCAAAGAACCTAGACCTTAACCGAGGACCTTCCTCACAAAAGCAGCAGCAACTGCTGATTTCGACTTTTTTGCTTCCTTCATTCGAAGCTGCTGCCTTGCCGGACAGAGCAAAGCAGATTGTTGCTCTAGAAACCATTTTACCCGTGAGTTTCAATTGATTATTAACTCCAGTTGTCGTTTGAGGCTGAGTCCATTTTTGAAACTCGTTTGTGAGATCCGTTCGAAGTTTTTGATTTGAGTTCCGGTTGAGGTTACTTGAGGTTGCTTTCAGATTTCTGTTCGCGTTTGAGCTCCCATTTCCGTCGAGGTCCGAGCTTTGGTCCGATAAAGTTTTCTGTTCGAACTTCTTGCACGTCGGCTCGGGTTAGCCATTTAATGAGAGGTTCCGTTTCTCTCTTCTTAAATTCTGCTGCTTTTGTTTTCCATCACAAATTTTGTCAATTTATAAATATTTTACATTGAAATGATGTTCATGTTACATACTAATTTGGTTGTATCTGTTGGATATTTTCATGAATGTGATAGATTTGTGCTTGTTAATTGATAATTTCATAGTTTGTGTTCACTTAGCATAAGCAGTTCCAATCTTCTCTGTTTGTTTTTATTTGTTGCGACAATCATAGTGTGGTATAAGAACCTTTGATGCCTTTTATGATGATAATGTTATATCTAATGGTGTGGGGTTCTGAATTATATGGTTTGTTGGAATTAATTTTGAGAATGGTCGCAGGCTATGCGGATACAGAATATTAAAAGGATTTGAGCTTGGTTGTTCTTTTGCTTGGTCACTGTGTGTACATAAATCTATAGTTGCCTTACAAATTTCAGTAGCCAAAGCTACAGTTATTTTTTTTTTAAAACCCTTTCCGCTAATATTTCTCCAAGTCCAAGCTGAAATTGCAAGTTGAGTAGTGCCTTCAATTTTTTTCTATGATTTTAATCTGTTAGCAATAACTTAGAAGTAAGGTTGAGTCGTAAGGATATCTCAGTCTAGTCAAATGCACAGTTGCTCTAGGCGCTGTAAGCACGTGATTTTTGCCCTATATGAGAATTATTGCCAAAAAAATTCAAAATCAAATGATTTTCCTTGGTGTGCAATTTTGTGAGATTTTGTGATATTTTTGGATAATTATTTGTATTTGTCTGTGCATGTTTATTTGTTAAATTAATAAAAAATACAAAAAATATGTCGCATTTTGCATGTAGGATTTAATTCTACAATTTGTTAGTAATTAAGTTTGTTTACAAAAAACGAAAATTACAAAAATAGGCATCTTTTGTAATTTTAGCATTTAATGTCCAAATATACAATTTTATGCTTAATTGTTACTTAATTATGCGTTAATTGTTATTGGGAGTTAATTTGCGCTTTTATAACTTAATTTATTTCTTAATAATAATTTAAGTACTTTTATAATTTAGTTTTAGAAAAATAAAAGAAGAAAAGAGCAAAAATACAAAGAAAAATTGGATTGAGCCATTTCTTTAAATTTCAACCCCAAGCCCAAACAATTGTCCAATCTTCCCCATGACTCGGTCCATTTCAAACCGGGTCGACCCGGTCCGCCCCATAACTAAACCATCCGCCCAACCCCCTCTCATTTTTCATTTTTTCTTGTTGAAACCCAAAAACAAAAACCCTAAAAACAAACTTAGGAGACCCCCCCTCTTTCTTTCTTCATCTTCCCAAAGCTCCAAACCTTCCAACCATGGCTGCCCAACGTCGACAAAACCAGAAGCTCCAACGAACTCCATCTTCTCCAAACAAAACGCCAAGCAAGCTGCCTTTCTTCTTCGTCATCGCGTCCAAACGACCATCGTCGTAGCTGTTTCTGCGTCGTCCATGTCGCTGCTGCTGCGTCCTTTTCTCTTCGCCATTGCTGCTGCTTTTTGTCCTCCATTGTTGCTGCGTTTCCACTACTCCATCGACGATGAACAGCTCGTCGACCTTCACCTTCTCCGTCGCAGCTGCTGCCCGCGTCCGCCATTGACGCAGCCGTTGCTGCCCGCGCTCCAGTGTTGCTGCTTCTCTTCCTCCTTTCTTCTCTGCCATGGACGAGCACGCACAACTGCTCACGTTTCAGCCCATGTCGCTGCTGCTTCCCTTCCTCCTTCCAGCTGCGTCGACCAGCTGCTGCGGCTTCGTTTCTGCTTCTGATGGTGCGTTATCTTCTTCGTTTTCGTCAAGGATTCGTTTGTTTTTCGTTTGAGTCTGTTGTGTGTTGTTTTGAGTTCAAGAGGAAGGGGAGTTTATCGTTAAAGGCAAGATCCGTTAGGGCGTTGGTAATCTTGGTACGATAATCATTTTTCGGACAGATTTGTTTCATTCAAGATCTTCGTCGTTGGTCGTTTACGGTTAGTTGGTTTAAGTTTTATTTCGTCCGTAATTTGTTTGATATTTTCAAGATTTGGAATTAGCATAAGTTTGCTTTATTTTCTTATTTATTTTTAGATAAAAATTGTTAGTTTAATTATATTGTTGTTAGATTTAAGTTGAAGATTCAATTTAATTATTTTCAGTTTGTTTTATTAATTTTAAGAGGATTTAGTTTTAATATAGAAAGGTATTAGTTTAAATCGTTCAAATCCGTTGTTTGTTGTTAATATAGATTTAGTTCGTGTTCATCTTGTTTGAAGTTTGTTTTTAATTTAGTAATTTAATGCGAAGTTATGTTTTTAATTTTTGGATCATGCATCTTTGTTATAAGTTTTGTTGGATTTAATTTAAGAAAGATTAGCCGATTATTTGAAGATTAGTAATTTGAATATGTTTATTTGTTTTGTTTAAGTTTAATTCAAAGTTTGAACAAAGTTTGTTTGTTATTGTTATTGAATATTTTCATTCATGTTCATACTTTGTTTGGTTGATCTTGAATCCGAAATTTGTATAGTTTGATTTCTTGTTTATCATTTATGATTATTTCTTGAATTTGTCTCATAATCTTGTTTAAGTTTAATATAGGAATTGTTGGTTGTAATGTTGTTAGAGTTGATTTTAAGTTCAATATTATTGAATTTAGAAATCTGAATATACTTGTTTGTTGTTGTTGTTGATGAATCTGAAAATAGGTTTGTTTGTTGCTAAAAATATTGTTCAATCAAATTTTAGTTGTTCTTTGTTGTTCAAATTGTGTTCATATGATTTGTTGTTGAATTGTTGAAGAAATCATGTTCATGTGATTTGTTGTTTGAATTTGTGTAGAAATTGGTCATATTGGCTATATTTTGGTTGAGTTTGATTAAGTGAAGTGTTTATAGCGGATGGGGGTAGTTTGGTAATTTGCAGTACGTTCAGGGGTAGTTTGGTAATTTCAGTAAGAGCAGAGGGGCATTTTTGGAATTTAATTTCTGAATAATTATTTATTTTAAATGTTCTTTCCATTAAAATCAAGATAATATTAAAGTAATTAAGCATGGGGAACAAAATGTAATGGGGTGAGTTTTGATATAATTGTTTAATTTAATGGGGGACAAGACAAAATATAGTGGAGGGGAATATGACAATTGTTTATGGTAGGCATGAGGGACAAAATGTAATGGGTTGGGTTGATATATTTATTTAATGTAATGGGGATGAGTGGGAAGAATAATGGGTTTGGTAGGAAAAAATATTGATTTATTAGTTAATTAAAGGGTTTGGGGAAGGTGTTATAAATAAGAAGTCTTGAATCAGATTTTAAAGAGAGAATAGGAGAATACAGAAAAAAAAGAAACGAATCTGAAGAATTGAGAGAGAGAATTAAAACACAAACAGAAAAAAAAAAGTTGAATATTTAAGAGAGAGAAAAATTCCGAAAATATTCAAACTCTCAAATAAAAAAAAAACTAAAAAAAATCTTCTGCTTTCTTTTATTGTTTGAAATTAGCATTAATTGTTGTTGTGTAAGCTTTTGTTTTGGGATTAATACTCCACCGGTTTGCAAACTCTGTTCCTGGGTTGTTACTGCTCCTGGACTGTTGTTGCTGTGCTGTATTGTTATTACTGCTACTGATTCTCATCTTCATTTTCTTTTGCTTCCAATATCAGGTACACAACTGACACGCTGGTTATTGTAATCTGAAATATGAAGCATGAATACGAAAAATGAAGAGTTGAAATTCCAAATTTACTTTAATTATATTCTGAATTTTATTTGTATGTATATTTATTTAGTTTGCAAAAAATCAGAATCGTGTAGCTATTTAATACATATAGTGGAACATCCGACGATAGCTTAACGATTGAACTATCTATATATTGCCTAAAAATAAATAAATGGTGTAGTAACTCCGTCAAGTAAAATGAATAAGCCATCTAGTAGGAACTTGGTAGAAATATTGTTTAGTTAAATAATATTGGTTAATTTCAGCATGTAAATGGTCTAGGATTAAAATTAGATTGCTAAGTTTTTTTTCTTTAATTTGACAAACTGAGAGCATGCCTAGTATAATGTAACTAGGTAATAACATGTGAATAAGACGGCCCAGGTCTAGTTTTATGTCATACACGTTGGGCCTGGGCCTGCAGTGGCAACGGACTGTCCTGTTTGCATCATTTTCAGATTTTATGAATCATATTCAAAATTCATCTATAACAACTCAAACATGTAAATAAATTAAGATATTTTCTCTTTTATTTTGTAGAAACAAATTTCAATAGAAAAATGTAGGCATTTTAGGACTGTCTTTTAAAAAAAAAAAATGAGATGAGCCTCGCCCAATAAAATGCACCAATTGCGGGGCCCTCAATAAATGTTTAATTGAGTATTTAGAATTCAGGATGGACTGTTTAGTGAATTCCACGACCTTACCCATAAATAATAATACGCTAATCGCTTTAGGCACGGTTTTAATAATAATACAATCTTAAACACGGGTGCGCATTTATACGACCCAAATCCAAATCCCAAAACATTGAATAAAAATATGTTCCGGATCGCGGGTGCATTTTATGTGACGCAATCCAAAGACATATTTTAAACGATGTTCACATTCTTTTAAAAAAAAATATAATGATAAAAGCGGTAAAAGAGTTAAAACTTGCACATGAGCACATAATTGTATAAAATCAGATAAACAAGCCGAATATGACAGTTGAGCGACCGTGCTAGAACCACGGAATTCGGGAATGCCTAACACCTTCTCCCGGGTTAACAGAATTCCTTATCCGGATTTCTGGTACGCAGACTGTAATATGGAGTCATTCTTTTCCTCGATTCGGGATTAAAATTGGTGACTTGGGACACCCTAAATCTCCCAAGTGGCGACTCTGAAATAAACAAACAAATCCCGTTTCGATTGTCCTTTAATTGGAAAAAACTCCTTCACCCCTCGCGGGGGCGGAAAAAGGAGGTGTGACAGCTCTGGCGACTAATAATGAATCATCACGACTATGGGTACGGTTCCCATGACATGGTCGTGATACCTAATCTAAAATCCGGGGTACATTTCATGTGACCTGAGTCTAATTTCCAACAAGGTTAGATAGAACGTGTCGTCAACCGCGGGTGCATTTCATGTAGCGTGACTTGCGATGTGTTTTAAATAACCTTGATTTTTCCTTAAATAATTAAAAGCGGTTTAAAGTTAAAATGCACATAGGTTCAAAATATTTTAAAATCAGATAATTATGCCAATAATAACAGTTAAGTGACCGTGCTAGAACCACGGAACTCGGGAATGCCTAACACCTTTTCCCGGGTTAACAGAATTCCTTACCCGAATTTCTAGTTCGCGCACTGTAATACAGAGTCAATCTCTTCCTCGACTCGGGATTTGAACCGGTGACTTGGGACACCATAAAATTATCCTAAGTAGCGACTCTGAATTTTTTAAAAAATAAATAATCTCGTTTCGATCGTCACTTAAATTGGAAAAAACTCCTTTATACCCTCCCTTCCGGGAGTGCAGGGAAAAGGAGGTGTGACAATCACATTTATGTACTTCGACAAAATTGCAAAGGACAATGGGATCAAGTGAACCAAAAATGAAAGAGACTTGATTCGAAATGTCTTTCTCATCCTCAAGCAAGATTTTTCCTTCAACGGCCAAGTCCATGACTTTCTCATTAAAGACAAAGCACTTTTCAATAGGGTGACCAATCAACCGATGGTACTTGTAATATTGGATCATTAGTCTTTCCAGCTTCGTTTGGCCGCTTCATTTCAGGTAACTCAATGAGTTTCAACTCAAGGAGTTCTTCAAAAAATTTTGGGACATCGGAGTCCAAGAATGGATATTCTTTCGCTTGCATTTCCTTCAGAGTTAACTTTCGGCCAACTTTATCTTGTAAAGATGTTGTCTTCACACTTTGCTTCTTACTCACTTTTGTAGTGACCTTTAATGGCGAGGCATTAACATTCATTGATTCCTTGCTCTCAGACTTCGGCAAAAACTTTTCTCCTTTCTTTATTTCTTGTTTATCCTTCACTTTACGAGGTTCATAAACAGGTGGCCCTTGATTTCCATTTGAAGACATACTTAGCTCCATATCATGAGCATGTGTAGCCAATTATTCAAAAGACTTAGGCTTGATACCCTGCAGGATGTAGCGAAGTCCCCAATGCATTCCTTGGATACATATTTCTATTCCAGAAGCTTTACTAAGTTTGTCTTTACAATTGAGGCTCGCATTCCTCCATTGATTGATGAAATCGACAATTGGTTCATCCTTCTATTGACGCGTATTTGTGAGTTCAACCATGCTTACGGTTCGACTTGTGCTATAGAAGCGGTTAAGAAATTCATGTTCAAGTTGCTCCCAGCTATCGATGAAACCAGCCTCGAGATCAGTGTACCAATCAAAAGCATTTCCTTTTAAGGAACGGACAAACTGCTTGACAAGATAATCTCCATAGGTTCTAGCATTATTACAAGTTTCAACAAAGTGTGCAATGTGTTGCTTTGGATTTTCTTTACCATCAAGTTGTTGAAACTTTGGGGGTTGATAACCTGCAGGCATTTTCAAACTATCAATTCTCATAGTGTACGTGCATATGCGAGAGAAGACTTGGCAAAAACATCGTACTTATCTTTGATGGTTCCCATAATGAAGTCTTTCAATTGGTCAATGGGAATAACCCCGTCAGATGAAATCTAAAATTGTTTAGAAGCCGTTGTCCGCCTTGCAGATGAGTCCCCCTTATCTTGCATCACTGGGAGCTTTCCAGGTGCATGACTTGAATCTCCCTCCATTATGCTTTCAACTCTATCTGTCAGCTTGACAATTTGATTATCTTGATTTTGCATATACTTCGTTAACCCTTTAATTGCCTTTGTTAAATTTGCAAGTTGTTCTTCAACAGTTGAGGTATTAGTCACCATTGCTTGGATAACCATCGTGGATGGTGGAGCAAAGCACGGATTTTCTATTACACCATACTTTGAGTGGAACAACTCACGTGGAGTGCTTGGAGTAGATCCAATTATCAAGACATCATCATCACCCTATGTGATGAGTTCTTAGATCTAGAAGGGCTAAGTAGAGTCAATGTCTTTTCAACAATTTCAGCAATGTTTGCTCCTTCTTCCAATTCAGTTGGAAAGGATCTTGCCCCCTTTGAGGATTGAAAATCAAAGATAGGAACCGATGCAGACGACATTTGAAATGCTTTTTGTCCCAACAATTTTGCTTTATTCCTAGTGACAGGTCCTACGCTTTCCACAGTAGCATCCAGCATGTTTTCCACATCAGATGAAAACTTGGAATCCGTAGCCTTAGCAGTAGTGAGTTTGAAGTTGATCTTCTTAGGAGTCATTTCTGTGTTCTTGAAATTTGGTAATTTGAAGAGATGAGAGATAGAGATGGTCCCACTGGGCGTGCCAAAAATTTGTAACAACAAATTTTTGCGTCGAGAAAAATAAATAATCAAGACTGGAAAATTGCGTAACAAATGTAGTATTTGATTTGAATAAATGAAAGTGTTACAATCTCTATGGTATTACTCTGATTCTTCGAGAGTGTAAAGTATCTTAATGAGCTTGACTTTGATTTGATTCAAGGGCTTGTAAAACTTGATCTTGAATCTCCTCCTAGAACTTGAATTTGGGTTTGATCACGAACAAGTAATTTGATCTTGAACGCATTTGTATTTGATTTGGCTTCGTTCTTGATCTTGAACTTGAACTTGAACTTGCAGCTTAAATGTTTGAACTTGTAGCTTGAATGCTTGAACTTGTAGCTTGAATGCTTGAGTGCTTGAACTTGTAGCTTGTAGAGAAATCTGCGGTGTTTGATCCACGAGCTCTCTGCTTGCTTCTTGTTATCACTTTTGGTGTCTTCTAGCTTTATGAAGACCTCTATTTATAGTTGTAGGGAGTGGTATGACTCTTCGATTTGATTGGTCCGTTTGAACTGACCAATACTATCCCGACACTTGGCATGATTTAATTGGCTCATTTATTTAGCTTGGATTGCCACATTACTTGACACATGACATGATTTTGTTGGCTCATTCTTTTGACTTCGATTGCCACATCATTTGACACGTGGCACGAGTCTGGGCTTTAAGACGGGCAAATAGCCATTTGGACCCTACGCTACTGAAGTGGGCTTATCATTTAATTTATAGTCCATTAAATGGACTAGCCCAACACATATATTGGCTTTTAATAATTAGCCCAATTTACTAGCCATAATATTTGTTTGGACTAATGTCTTGAATTTAATATGGTCCAAATTATTTTATGAATTTAAATCCAATAAAATTTATATGCTTACAATGTCATTTTCTAAATAGTGCGATATATAATATGTCGTTACATTTTAAATATTTATAAACTTTTAAATTAATATTATTTATTTTAAAAAGATCGTGCTTTTTGAAATAGGCTAAAAAAAAGAATCACCAATTTACTGGGATAGTATTTCTGTTGGGATGGAGGAAGTAATTTGTTTTGTATTCACTTATTCCCCATTTTTTCTTGCTAAAATGTGCAATTTTTACTGGAAAATTTCATTAATATGCAATTTTTATGAGTTTTTTAAAAATGTGGAAAATCTATATCTATATATATATTAAAGCAAGAAAGTTACCATATATATTTGACATTATAGTTAAGCCAAGTGACAAGCTAATAAATGTCAATAGTATATGGTAACTTTATTCTATATTTGACTGTTTTAGTTATATATATATATATATATATATATATATATACGGAATTTGAATTAAAAGAAAATTTTGAATTTATAGATAAATTTCTAAAATTTGAATTTAAATTAAAAATAAAATATATCTTTTTTATCATGTTATCATACTTAATTTGGTTAATGATCACTATGAACTTTTTTTATTTTTTATAATTATTTAAATACTACTTCGCCTCTAGCAAAAAAAAAATCCACTCCATATAGTTATAAAACTCTTTCACATTAAAATCCTATAAGTATAGTTCTTTGAAACACTGTAGCTAGATTTGAATAAACAAAATTCTTTTAAAATAAATGTAATATATAGGGTACACGTCTATGTTTATTAACAAAAAAGAGTTTACAAAACCAAATAAAGTTTACTTACATATATAATAAAGTAAACATACATGCTGGAGAAAGAAACATCACAAAATCAGTCAATTAAAAAAAAGTTGTTTCTTTTTTCTTCTTGAAGAATATATGTTTGAAGAGTCAATTTGCATAAATGGAGATCAAACAAATAATAAAATTTTGGCTATACAATTGCTATCATTAATTTCAATTTAGCACATTCAAGGAATTGAAGGGTATAAGCTGAAACCCCTTCATTTAGCTGTAGTCAAGCCAATATTGCAAGGGTATAATATTTTTTTCGTTGAAGGATATTAGTTTTGAATATGTATGTGAATTTTTTTTTTCAAACTCAACAAGAGATAAATTAGTTTCTAATTGATAGTTTCTATAGTGACTTTTAAGTGTAACAACGAGTATATATAAAGAAAAAATTGGTATGACGTGAAATATCTTTTTTTTTTTAAATGTAAACAAATTATTTCGAAAAATCTCTTTACTTTTTTAACTCAAAGATAATAAAAAGATAAGATATTTTTGAACATTAGTAGAGAGTTTTAAAATTATTATAATAGAAGTTATATCATGGATAAACTCAAAAAACTGAAATCTTATGGAATATTTACATAATATCCGGCCATATTTATTGTTTACTTTTTATAACTAATATAATTAGATGATATACCAACAACACATAATTATACACGTATTATATATGGATTAATATATAAATTACACATCATTCAATTTTTTAATTTAAGTGGTCGGGTGCGCACCTATTTAGGCTGATTACATAAAGCCAAAAGAAAAATATGAAATAATTTCAACCAAAGACTAAAAATATAATTAAAGTTTATATGTAGACAATTTTTATTAAAACTCATTATTTTATAGTGAAATAAAATAATTTTTTGTAACAACAGAAATAATGACATAAAAAATAAGATAAAAGAAAATAAATATTGAAAGTAATGATAGAAAGATCTAAAAACGAGAAATAAAAGATGACAACAAATTTCTTCTTATGTTTCATCTTTGTTGAATATAAAAAATTTGAAAGTTAATCTCATCGATTTTAAATATATTTTTTTCAACTCAAATACATAGATTATAAGATAAAGATATCTTTGAATATTTTTTTTTAATTTACATTATGTGTCCTTTTTAAAAATCACAATTACTAACAAATTAATATGATATTCAAATTTGAATTGGAATGTAATTTGAGTAGTTTGTATTGAGGTTAAACCAAGTACGATATTGGAAAATAAACTACTTGACAATTTTAAGACAATATATGCAATGTTTTATAATAATAATCAACTAATTTAACATTTAATGATTCAAAGAATATTTTTTTTAATATATATAAGGTATTAAAAATTTAAATTTTGGGGCTAGAGATATCGATAAGCTTAAAATGGAGTCATACTGAAATAAATCCGGCCAAAGAATCATTTAAATTTTTAGATAGCCGATTAAAGTGAATTTTAAATTAAGGATAATATCTTCACTTGCATCATTATAAAGATAATCATTATTATAATATATATAAAGTTTTAGAAATTGAAATTTCAAAATAGAAATATTTTTTGAAAGATAAAATCATACCAAATAAGAGTTCAAGTCGTAGTATAAGAGTCACGTCGTAATCAAAGAATCATTTATATCGTGTCAACCTTTGTGCTTTGCCATAAATATGAGTTATTATTTCACTTTGTGGCTATTTTTAGGTTCTAATGACACCTATGAGAATAGTGCAAAAATAAAATTATCACTACGAGAATTGAGAAGATGTTAGTCTTTTTTCATCTAGTGTTTCTTAATTAATATCTGACGATTATCTATAATTATTTAGAAGGTTTAAATGTTAAGGTTATTTACATATAATTCAAATAACTCAGATATTTAACATGGTTAATGTCAAATATCAAAATGGAGTAAAAATAATTCACTAGCTAAAGAATTTTTTATATTTTTTGTTAGCCAACTAAAATGAGTTTTGAATTAAGAACAATATTTTCAATTACATTATTATAAAAATAATTGAAAAATAATGTTTTAGAAACTGAAAATTTAAGAAAGAAATATTTTTTAAGAGATATCAACACACCAAATAAGAGTTCAAGTAGTAGTAAAAGAGTTAAGTCTTATCCAAAGAGTCATTCATTGTCTCAACATTTGATTGTTTTGCCATAAATATGAGTTATTATTTTGCTTCCCGACTATTTTTAGGATTCAATGACACCGGCAAGAATGATATCAAAAAAGAAAAATAGAAGAAATTGTTAATTTTTTTTTCCATATAGTTAATATCCAATGATTATCTATATTTACTGAAAAAGTGTAAATTTTAAGATTATTTACATACAATCCAAATAACTTAAATATTGACATGATTAGAGTCGGCGCATCCGCACGGTACTAATACTAGTTTATATGTAAAAGGCATTTACATGTTTCTTAGTAGGATAGATGACGCTAGCTAAAATTTCATTTCCGAAATGCACTTTGTAAATCGTATTGGTAAGGACTGGAAACGTGAATTCGCAAGTCGCATAATGTGATTACAAATGCCCTTATAGCCGGATTTAGTCAATGCACTTTGCATGTCGTATTCAGCAGTTACGATTTACAAGTCGAATTCATTAGAATGCGTTTTATAAGCTAAAGCAACTTCTGTATTTGCTGCATACTACCACGGACCTAGGCCAGTACTGTTTTCCAGCAAAGAGTATGGCTAGAGGCGGGAAGAAGGCAGCAGCAGCAGCAGCAAATGTAGAAGCCAACCCAGATATGGTGGAGAAAAAGAGGTTGAAGAAACTGGCAATTTCAAAGCAAATGCTCTCAGAAAATCCTTCAAGGGTCAGGACTAGTGCTTTGAGCCCATCAAAAACAGTAATTAAACACCACGGCAAAGACATCTTGCGCAAGTCTCAACGAAAGAACCGTTTCCTCTTCTCTTTTCCCGGTTTACTTGCTCCTGTTTCCGGAGGTAAAATTGGCGAGCTCAAAGACCTTGGTACCAAAAACCCTATTCTTTACCTCGACTTTCCTCAGGTATAGCTATTTTTTACTACTTAATCAATTATTGCTACTTGCTCTTGATTATTTCTGTATTAGCAAATAAGGAAGCAAAAGGACATTTTACATTCATTCTTCTCAAGTAGATTGTCTACTTGTTTGGGATTGAGTGCTAAGAAATAGTAATGATTACTTGGGAGCAAGTAGAGTTAATTTTTCCTTTTATTTTTAGGTTTAGTGTGAATGATTACCATTAAATATATGTAATTTTTTCGAATTTTCTTTTCCTGATATATTTACTAAGCTGAAAGTAATTGCTACCATATAATTCTTAGCATTTAAATTTTCATCTAACATTTTAGTTAAACTCATTTTTGTACTCCGTTGGATCTGCAGGGCCAAATGAAGTTGTTTGGGACAATTGTATATCCAGAGAATAGGTATTTGACTTTGCAGTTCTCAAGAGGTGGGAAGAATGTAGTGTGCGAAGATTACTTTGACAATATGGTTGGTAATTCCGCACACGCTCTATTCTTCTGATTCCTAATCCGTTTAGCTTATATCTATTTGAATGGCAGGGGCTTTGTCTTGCAAATACTTATCTTCCTAAGTAGTTAATTTTTTTCGATCACAATGGAAATAATCATCATGAAGGCGTCGTTTTTAGATGGACCAAGGTGGTAAAATTTCTGTTCACATTAATCTGTTGTAGGCTGTGGAATTATATTGTCTACAGATACAAAATACCTCTTCCGATGGTTGAAAAGGAAGTATCCAGGAGCCTTCCTCTCAGGAATGGGGATGAATCGAGAGGAAATATTTATCTTTTACCTAACAGATATGTTTCATGACAATGAAAAATAGAACCAAGAATGAATCTTTAGTTAAGTTTGACACAAACCATATTTCTGATATGGTTTTAATATTGTCATATTTTTGATATATGAATTTATGATTTTACACTGTCCAGTGGTTCTTCTTTGTCGGCTAAGGAGCTTACTGCTGGGGTTGTAGAATGGGAGTGCGTTGTAAAGCTAGCTTGCTCCATATTTTGACTCATAGAACTTATTAGGCTAAAGCTGTCTGTGCTTCTGGATTTTCATTTGATTAGCATGGATATTGTTCTTTCAAGTTTCCTTCTCAAGTTATTGATCTTTTAAAAATGCTGTAAGTTGAATAGCTTTGACGAAACTTCCAAACTGACTGCTATTAATTAATACCTTACGCTTCTCTGTTTTGTACTTCTCATCCGTTCTATGAAATGTTCCTTTCGTGTTTTTCCGTAAGGATGAAACCTTCCTTCATATGTTAATAAATTGCACAATTGATTTCATTTTACAATCCAAAAGTTTAATCAAATATTCTTGTAAATAGAGTTGTCTTATCCATCAAGAAGGCATATTGTTAAGTCTGTTTCTGATGACCTTGTAGATTTCTCTTAAACTATGTTATTTTTAGATATTAAAAACATGTTGAATATCAAATGCCAATGACCATTGCAAAAGTTTTCTCTCTCGAGTTTAAGAAAAAATTTAGATCTACTTTTTGTTTGTTGACTCTGTTCAACCAAATTTGGGGTTTGGTTTACTTCTGTTACGGTTCAAGTTATTATAAGGTTCTGATGAAAAAGAGAAAGGATTTATTCTGCACTTAGTTACATTTAGTTCTCCTGTTTCCTTTTTCTTGATTTATGGCTTATTTCTTTTGCAGATTGTGTTTTCAGATGCATGGTGGATAGGGAGGAAAGACGAGAATCCAGAAGAAGCACGGCTTGAGTTTCCAAAGGAGCTGAATGTGGTTAGTTTTTTGTTGAGTTATTCCCTTAATTCAACCAGTTAAAGGCTTAAAGCCTTAATTAGTAGAGTATATTAAAGTTACAAATTGTTTTCAAAGGATTGCTGACACTACTCTAGATTTCTTATTTGTTTACAGCAAGAGAAATTGGAGTGTGATTTCAAAGGCGGTGCAGGTGCTACAAGCGTTAAAAAACGAAGCAGTGGCGAATGTGAGGTCAAGCATGTGGAACAACTGTCTCCTGAACACGAACAGGAGGAGAATATATCAGAAAGTCAAAATGATTCAAAAGAACTTGTTGAGTTAACTCCAACTCGTCGTTCAGCAAGGGCAGCAGGGAAAAAAATCAAGTATATGCTTTGACTTGTATAATATGTAGTTTTCCTCATTATTGATCCCTTGCACACTGACTGTATCATATTGCATGCAACTGTACTAGTATATAACATAGCTTTTATCAAGGAGCTGAAAGACAACTTCATGGACTTCCCAGGATTACTGTACCTACATAAAGTAAAGCATAAGAGAGAAAGGCATTTAAATTAAGCTCATCCAGAAAATGTGCCTTCATTATCAGGGAAATAGGAATCTGTTAGAACTCCTAAGGATATTGGTTAAGGAGCCTTAATTTGGTACTCATTCAAGGACTATTCAAAGAAGTGACTGAATGACCACTTCTATTTTGTTTCAACTTTGTATGCTTATAATTTTTTTTCTTTGAAATTTTAGTTTGTATTTTTTTTTGCATTAATTTCTTGAGGGATGTTTTATTCTTTATTAACTAAGATCCAGTCGAGTTTGATGTCTTCCTCTGCTTAACCATTATCAGGAGTTTTATGTTCAGTAACTCAGTTTTGCAGAAGCTTCTTCGGGGGATGATTTGACTGACAATGGAGCTGAAACTTCTGAAGACGAAGAAAAAAGTGGTATGGATCATTCAACAAAAAATTGTACGTTTGGAATCATCTCCACGAATAATTTCTTATTCTCAAACTTCTTCATAGAAGCCACTAGAGTCAGAGTCGCTCAAAATCTCGCTGTTCTCTGGGCTTGTTCTGTTGTTCATCTCCCTTTACCTGCTATCTCCTAGTTCCTTTACATAGTTTCATGGATTGAAAAATCTGTGGTGCAGTCTGTGACATTCCTTTTGATGATACTGTAGCACGAGGTCAAGTTGCTGAAAGAGTTAGAGCTGCTGCTGAATCTGCTTCCAAGTCTAAGGAATCCTCCCGTACTAAGCAAAATTCTCTTGTTCAGGCTACTATTTCCACATTGTTTAAGAAAGTGGACAAGGTACATACTCGTAGCTCTGGTATGGGGCTACAAGTTTGTTTTTGAAATTGTTGAATATTTTGTCTGTTTACCAATGTCGATGCATACTTGTTGAAGAGAGAGGGAGGGACCCATGCTTGTTTCTTACCATCTCCCTTCACGGGTCACCACAGCTCTTCATCCCTTAAATCGATCTAAAGCTTGTATCCTGAAACCTGCATTCAGAATTGTATTTAGCGACACCTGATGCTAAACCATGTGATTGTGTATATACAGTACAATGATTGTAGTGACATGGTTATGAAGGTGATCGAATATCAATAGGCACGGCAGAATATGGTTATTGGGAGCAAAAAGAGTTGCTGTCCTGGATTAACAACATTCCTTGTAAAAGAGGGTAGAGATGGCGAAGAGAGATCATGCAAGAATCATGGGAGGAAAGAATAGGAAAGATAGGAAATTTGGAGACCAGTTTCACAAATAGGAGCAATAGCTTTGATGTTTTCATTTTCAGATGATAATGTGGACGTTATCATAATGGCATTCTCTGAAATAGTTCCCTGGGGAAAAATTTCTAAGAACTTTCCTCCTACAACAACAACCCACCGACCCACCCACCCCACCCACCCCAAAAAAAAAACACCGCAAACTCCTTTTTAGTTTTTCTCGCATTTTGCCTAAATTTTATTGCAGAATATGGCCTTAACCATTGAGTTGTATTCTCAAAGAGATAACTGAGGGACTATAGGTGGGGATACCACATAATATTTCATACTATCACAGATGGATTCTCATGGCTAACTCTGAATTTTGTTTTGGGGTAAAAGTGATTCTTTCGTCAACGTCTCTTCATATTTTTGTTGGGTCATGCTCATGCTTATTCTATTGATGCACAAATAATTATGTTCGTATTTCTCCACAAACTTTGAAGGTTGTCAGTCCAGCTAGAGTTTCCCAAAGAAAAACAACAAAATCAACAAACAAAGGGACATCCAGCACAGGATGTGGTTCGACCGTGTCTGATCATGTTGGTACTTCTCAGGTAAAATTCAGACTAGCAATTTATCCATTCGGTGCGCTCAGTCCTACTCTGGGTGACTCTGTTTCTTGCATCTTCTTTGTCTGCTCGTAAGTGGTAGTTTTGACTACCTAGCAAAGATAAAGAAAGGAAGTCTGGCAGGCTCTTATAAGACTGTTGAAGATATATTTTATAATAATTGGATTGGTTCATGGACTATGAATCCAGGTCAAATACATAGTAATTAATTTTCTGAATCGTTGTTAGTTCGACAATTGGATATCTTCTCACCCCTGAATGATGCTTGGATGTTCCAATTTTGGGAAGTAGCTCTCCTTAATCTGAGTTAAAGTAGACAGTGCTAGCTTTGCCAAACTTTTTTATCACCTTCATCTGCTAAGGAAAGTTTGGGAGAGGCGAGGATCTCTCTTTTTTCTGTGCTCATAATACACATTGCAAGATTATGGTGGTTCTTGAAGATAATGCATTGTTGTAATTAACATTTCTCCCATGAAAAACAGTTTCACGTGGAAGTTATGCCGATTCCTTGATCTGCAGCTTTGAATGTAGCTTTCTAAATTTATCTGTCATGTTTTCTTGGACTGTTGCTATATATGTTTGATCCAGATACTCACGAAAACTCTTTTGTGTGTAAATTAAAAACAAAATTAAAAAACCTGTTCTGATGAGTGCATTTATTTTCCTATCCATTCATGTTGTATAAAATAAAATGGACTACAGCTTCATGGATTGGAAAGCGAACTTTTCTCATGCTCGGCTGACTAGAGATCAATGTATCTTGGTTCATTTGATTTGTCCAAAAGAAAGAAAAATATCTGTACTGGTTGTGCAACTCTCTCATTTCTAAATTCAGGTAATATAAAATATAATTGCTGTTCCCTGTGCTTTGACGCTCTGTAGGGTGAAGATGACATTGAAGAATTCTCTAGTTCATCAAAGGTTTGAGTTCTGACACACTTCCCTTTCTTTTTCTTCTTTTTCATTGATTATTTTTTATATGGTAATTTAGCTGCTGCTGTGTTGTGTCGTTAAGTTTGTACACTGCTGTGAAGTCCTAGACCCTCACATTTTGGAACATTCTTTGATTCTTAATATGTTCAGGATGCAGACGAAGCTAGCGATGAAGATTGGGCTGCTTGAGTTATTATATTTTATAATTCGATAGAATGATGGCAACTGTTCTCAATGGTTCTGCAATTGCTCTCGTGGGCGAACCTTGCTATAGATGTCATGAATACAAAAGGCAAACAAAAGTGTTGTCATCTTTTGTTTGTTTCATTTCTACTTAAGTTACATGTACACACACATTCATGAAGTCTTTGGCTGTAGAGTGACACTTGAATTTCCATACGGGAACATATGTAACATTAAAGTTTTAGTTCCAAAATGCAAGGTCTGGCCGTTGCTTGTGAGAGAAATTTCTCGTACGTTGGTCTCGTCTTATACAGCAGTGCAACTCCCAATAGTTGTCTAAGCCAACCTAAGTTCACACATATAATATGTTAAGTAAAATCAAAATTAACTTTATCTAGGGTGTGTTTGGCATGAAGGAAAACATTTTTCGGAAAATGTTTTCTAATTTTCCCATGTTTGGTTGGCTTAAATGTTTTGAAAAATATTTTCCTTATCAATTCATTTTCCTCCAATTGGAGGAAAATGTTTTCCTTATCAAGAGAAGGGAAAACATTTTCCAAAGCCCCTTCTCAACCTTTCCCACCTTCACCAACCCACCCCACCCCCTCTCCAAATTTTTTTTTTCAAATTCCAGTTTTTCCGTTACCACCCACCCTATTACCCCTCCATTCCCTCCCCCCGCAAAAAAAAATTTTTACCTTAATTTTTTTTTTGCAATTTCAAATTTCTATTTTTTATTTTTCTGCACCATCCATTACCCACCCCAATCCCCCACCTTCCCCGCACAAACAAAAATCCCCCCTCCCCCGCACAATTTTTTTTTATTTTACAAGTTCCAAAATTATGAGTTCGGAGGTTTATGTGTTTGGAAGTTTACGGGTTTAGAAATTATAAAGTTTACAGGTTCGAAATTCTGCGATTTTGAAAGTTTAGCGATTGGAAAGTTTATGAAATTTGTGGGTCCGGAAGGTTGTTGGTTTGAAAGTTTATGGATTCATGTTTATTATATCTAAATTATTTATGAATACTCTTGAGAAGTCATTTTCCTTAATTTGCGTACCAAACACCGGAAAATGAATAAGATTACTACTTGTTTTCCAAGAAAACATTTTCTTGGAAAACATTTTCCGTTATACCAAACACACCCCTAGTTTGCCAAGTTTTCAGTATGGAAAGGTCCATGCTTTTACCAACCAAACGTATTACCAATCAACTATGCTCCGAACAACTAGAGTGGGTTAATATAATCCTATTATATCAACTCTACTCTGTTTAAATTCATTGCATTGTCAGCAGAATCGTCTGATTTCTGACTATAACCTTCCTATTTTATTCGGGTTCATAACCAGCTACATTTTGTGAAACTACAACCCAGTTTGCTCCCACAAGTGGGATCTGCGGAGGGTATGATGTACGCAGCCTTACCCCTATCCTGGACAGGCAGAGAGGCTGTTTCCGATAGAAGGCATGCTGAAAGTCGGTGCACACAGTGAATGTGGAAACCGAATCTCAAAGTTACAACTTATTAACTGAACTATCTGTGACTTTTAATCCGCAAAAATCATCTCATAACATGCTCTGCGTAATTTAATTCCAACTAGACAAAACTACATATATACAACTTACTTCAGAACTTACAAGAAGAAGCACCGGTAAAATTCCTAACTGTAACCAGCAAGCACTACTTTCAACCCCGAAAAGGGGATCCTATAGGTATACTAACTATTTACAGAGCATAACTTACAATCAGAATACGAGGATCAGAAGCAATTAACGTCGCCGGGATAGGAAGAACTCATAATCAGGATGTCTGTTCACGAGCGTGTCACTTCCAATCTTTCTCACAGCTCGTGACATAATACTTGCTGTCTGCTCTAACGTTCGTATTCGCTCTCTCAGAACTGTATGAAGGTCCATATCCAAGAATTCTTCAGTCAGGTCGTCAGCAGAGTGCCTTGGCTGAAACCAGCATTCACCCTGTTTGTTTTACCATTCAGACAAAAAGTAATGTCAAGGTCATGTATGGCGTATTTTACATGCAGGGATAATATTATACTAAGAAAGAGTTGAATACATAAACAGTTCTCCCAGTTGTAAATGAGTACAATTCCAGTTGCTTGAACCACCTTGTAATCTTTGCCTAACAAGGCCATTCAAACAATCAACTACACCTCAATCCTAAATTAGTTGGGTTCAGCTAATTCGCTGTCTCCATTCTGCTCTTTTAATGCAGTATTCAAGGAATTATTAGGTTATTTCTATATTGACTGCTACCCCACTGCAATCCTTTTTTATACGGATATGGGAGCACTTATGCTTTGTGAAGCTCATATAAGTTCAGATGACTAATATATGACCTAAGCTAGCAAATATTTAGCTTTGAAATGACTATTTTCAGAAACTTTCCGTGATTATTAGCATAATATGTTTCTTCAACACAAAACTTCAGGAATTGTGACGAAGAATATAGCATAGTCGTTACTATTGTTTGTTGCTTTATTTTCACTGTTCCTTGAGCCGAGGGTCTATGGGAAACAACATTTCTATGTTTACAAGATAGGGGTAAGGTCTCATACACACTACCCTCCCCAAACCCCACTTATGGGATTGGGTTTGCTATTGTTGTTGTAATATAGCATGACAATTAATTCTAGTCGTGCTCATTTTGCCTTGGACATACTTCCTAAAGTCTTAATATGCTCTATGGGTTGACATCACCAAAGATATCTCCAAAATTCAGCATTTTGTTATAGATATATTCTTTTGAAGAATTATTCTTATCATGATAATTTTAACTGTTACCATGTTATTAACTCAAAAGTAGTCTAATAAACTTCAGAAATTCTATGAGAGACCTTCAAATTGCGAGATTAGCCACTATGATTCTACCTGAGCATTGTAGCTTTGGAGGCCTATGATTGGAGAAACTATACAGTCATCCACACTTGGGGGTTTTAGTGTCTGGTTTCCGTGAATAAAATGGCCAAGCGAATGATAAGTCAAGAAAGCAGCACGCAAATTTCCATCGGGTATCCTATAAATGGGGTACCATGCAACCGAAAACCTGTAAAGACATGGAATAATCAGATCTAAAACAATGTTGCTCTGGAACTAGAAGATGGCTTTTCACGCACTTATTTCATTCTATTTCTTTTCTCCAAACAGGGATGTAGATATGCATTGCGCTTCACATATTTAAGAACCATATAAAATCATAATAGCTACGCATTTCTGCCACTAACCAGGAATGAGGATGCAGGTCATCTAAGCTCGTAGTATGTAGGAGCGATGGATCTCCATATGATCTACAGTTTGAGGGTCCATTGCCAGAGACAAGTTCCTGTATTCTGTAATAGAGAATTCAAAGAAAGATCAGCAGAATGCTATCAACCCCACAAAAAAAACATTTCCTGGCGACGAGCTGCATAGAGCCTTATGCAGAACTCAAGATGACAAATCAATCAAACTAGAGTTTCCCTGCTTAGAGAGCTGAGCATGGGAAATAGCACAAAATGAATATGCTTCCCAAAAATCCAACACCAGAGAATATGGAAATAAAAGTTAGTTCTTCACCAGAAGCAAAGTAAGGGTAACCATGGAGTATAAATGATCAGTATTGAGGACAACGATTTACCGACAGTAAATTCGCTAGTGATGGGCTAATGTTGCATTGCAAGAGGACATGACAGGTTGGTCATTTTTTTTCCCCCAACGATAAACTCTTAACAAAGAAAAACTAAATGCTAGCAGAAACAACTTAAGTATCACATACGTTTCAAACAACGGTCGCCGCCTTTGAGGCTGCTCAGATTCGAAATATTCAAAGAGAAGCTCCATATCATCAGACAAGTTAAATTCATCAGGTAGATGATGTAAATCACCATTATTGCACTCTGAAGATGACGCTGAGTCAGAAAGAACACCTTTCTGTAGTAAAGAGCTTGAATCCTCAATAAGAGGTTGAGGTACAAGTACAGAAAATATTGAGCGCAGATCTGCACTAGGTGAACTCTCAGATATTCTATTCATCTTACACTCCGCCACATCCACGGACCCCAGAGTCCTATTATCATTATGGATTGGACGAGTCCTATGGTACTTGAAGAGCTGAATGGCTGACAAATATGGAACAAAATAGGCACGAAACTTAGAATGATCCATCCCATAATGTCTTGCATTTCTGTGATCCTCTGCTTTTACTTCTAAACCATAGCTCCCATGTTTCTCATACCACTGCCACAAGTTCTCCAAAGAGATATTAGGTATCTCATGTCTGCATAGAGGATCATTAGTAGCTTGACTGCGGAAGCAAGCCTGACAAGTCCGAATACTAACAGATGGGCATATAAATGGAGAGGCAGAATGAAGAAGTTTCTCAAACTCGGCAGCAGGATAGCCATTACCGATCTCAATGGCTTTAGAGGCTAGCTGTGCCCTATGGGCATCATTCACTGCCTGATAAATGTTTCTACAATCATTTTCAAGACTATGAAAGGTTTGGCTTTTAGCTTCAGGAACGAAGAACTTCGCCGTAGCAGCATTGTCGTAGCCCTGCTCTAGAGTGCATGTGTTATGATTTCTCAACTTCCCAAACTGAGCATCACCAGGTAATGCTTTTATATTATCTGAATATTGACCTGCATTTATCACTCTGACATTCACTGAGGAAGAAACAGGAGCTTGACATTTAGAAGCTAGTTGTTCATGTGTAACATTTTGACCAGAAGGAGAAACTTCTTGGTCCGCGTTGTCACCCTCTCCATCCACAGCAGGAAGCTCCTGCCGCTGTGCTGTTAGGTCATCGAACTTTCCTGATCTAGATAACAAGCCAAATTGATGTTCAACTGTTTGATCATCCACGCTGGATACAACAATTGGGACATTTTCTGTTGCTTCCACATTACGGGAACAAGCTTTGGGATTCGGGATTGGTTTAAGGGAAACATATTGAACATTCCCTTTCTTGTATCTAGCCCTAAAAGAACTTGTTCCAGTTCGAGAATCTGCAGCATTAATTGATCTTTTTGCTGAAGCTATTTGGGTAGCTGAACCAAATACATCATCTGATTGCATGTTAGTCTTCAAACAAACATTTGAAGAGGCTCCATTAACTGGAGATCCTTTTTGACATTGACTTTCATTCTCCTCCAGTGGATCTAGACACTTATTTCTCCTCGGATTTTTTGGAACTTTGAGCTTTTCTTGATTTTCATGTGCGGATTGTGATAATATAATAGAATCAACACGATTAGGAAGCTCTTTCTTCACTGTACTCTTTTTCAACCTATTATCAAACTGTGAGAAACCTAAGTTCAATTTTTCCAAGTCACAATTGCTTACATCAGCATCATTCTTCTGGACCCTTTTCCAAATACAATGATAATTTTCCTTTCTCACATGGCTATTCTGGTTTCCAGTACTACTTGCATAGACATTTGAGTCTTTGGGGACTCTTCTAAAATACTTATCCTTCTTTTCTGTTACATAAGGATTCCCAACATGCTGCTTTGAACGCTTTTTCTTCTCACCAGCACTGTTTAAGATGTCTCCAGTAGAAGAAACCTCTGTACTTACAATAGTATGAGGTGATTTACATCCACCCGAACTACATCTTTCATTACTACTTAAGCCAAGAGCAATAGAGTTCACGGTCATGGCATCAGTCATCAAGGAATTAGACATATTAGCAGAACTAATTGATCTATGTTGTATACTTTGTATCACAGCTTGAGTTATTGAACATCCAACAGCAGATTGCAGCTCATTTAGGCCATTACTGCACTTGAGATTTCTATTCCGCTTCCCCTTCTTTCTAGGTTTTTTCCTTGAGCATCTGTCTGTGGATCTATTTTCCTTAGGGTCATGAACATCCATATCTTCTACACTATTGGCATCAGATCCCACGGAGATGGTTCCAGGAAATTCACATTCGATAATTGGATTTTGGCCAGAAGGAATGATTGATAACATGTCCCATTTCTTTAGATGGCTGAAAGCACCTCCATCGTGTAGAGAGCTTCTAGACGAGATTGATTCAAGAGGAGAGCCAATATTAAAAACTCTTTGAATTTTCTCTCTACCAAACAAGAAAGAAGTTAATGCCAACAACGAACCAACTTGAAAACTATTTACATTTGATTGAAGTGATCTCCGACATATTTCACGGTAGAGATATTGTTGTGGAAGAACAAGAACTCTCCATAGTCCATTGGATTCCAAGACAAAGAATGTGACATCTGTAGACCTGCAAAATGATTCATATGTTCACATATGAACATTGTTAAGCTTAAACCAATATCATGTGAAAAAATATCGGGCCAACTATTGGTATCTCATGCAATATTTTCATTGTTATAAGAAAAGCTATAAATGTGGTATATGACATCAAAATTTATACAATTCCACTTCCCAACGACGTAGTTGGTATAAAGTGACAAGCTACAGAAAATGAACTTCAACAATAATACACAAATACAAAAATATATGTAGCTCATCGATAGTACCAAGAAACTGTCTTTACCTACAATTGGAAAATCTCCATATAACAGAAGATACTCCATAGTCCTAGAAGAAAGTACCATAATACATGTCAGAACTACTCCAGATGAACGACAAAGCGTTAGTATATCCATGTGATGTGCAGCAATTTATATACACAACCATAGAAGATGAACTGAACTTATGCACCTCGAGAGATTTCAGGGACAATGCACTGTCATCCATATCTGGATCTTTCTGAATGATGCTACCTGATCTCCGAAGGATACAATGCATTTTTCTGCAATGTAAAGAGATCACATAGAGATCACCATATGTGCTACTTCAGTAGTCTTCAACTTCAGGGAAATGCAAATTGACATATATCCAAGAATGAAATTCATGATGCAAGGCTACCTAAAGTTTGTATAACTTATTACTTCTTCTAGAAAAACTATACCTACTATCTTGTTCGTATACCGCAAAAACTTGACTTAGAATTTAAATGCTTAAAAGTTTTCCTTCTTGAAAAATAAGACTTCAAATTAATATAAACTAATACCATTATATGTTATTTTAACCTGACGCGACATTTGAAAACAATGTTTTCAAACTTTGTTTACCAAAATTCCCTGCTTGCCAAAGTAGGTACATACTAGAATTAAGGAGGTTCAACTGCACTCGCATATACCCAGTGAATCAATGAACTTCTAAATAAATGGAGCTCCATTTAGAAAGAACATGGCCAAGCAAAGCAAGAAGAAGGTTAAGAACAATGTGGTCCATTACACTACGAGCAGTAAAGGCTGCTTTTTGGATGAATATGATCATGCAAACTTGCATCAGAGCTGCTTATGTTCAGTGTTAGGAAAAACAAAGACCAGGCGTAGTTAGAAGAAGAAGGTTTACAGGGTATAAAAGTGACAAAGTAAAGAAATTTCACATTGTTTTTATAGGTCAATTAGTTCTCAAAATTACATTGTGATAGATGCTCAATTCTATGGCCTTTAAAAATACATCCCGAGGTAATAATAGGAGGAAAGCTTACTGATTTACAACGAAAAAAGTTATGAAAATATCACTAATATAATAGTGTAAATTATGCCAGCTTGAATCAGGAAAACCAGAGATTTGAATGACACCTAAATTTCCAGTCAAATAGTATCCAGAAGATTAGCTGACAGGGGATGGACAGATAATTAGACTTTAAAGGATCACGTCAAACGTCAGAACCGATTTACAATACATTTTCTCTTTATACATACAATAAATTTTCTCTTTATAACTTAAAACATGAACCTGAAGATTAACAAATACCTGACCTCAAGACCTCAGCAATTATCTCTGCAGGAAAAATGGATGCACATAATAAAACTAATGTTCAAAATTCAAGAAATCATTGAACATTACAATGGGAAAGGGTAAAAAAGAGAGGCAAAAATTTATACCAGCCAAGCAATTGAAGATGACAAGAACATTATGTTGCAACTAATGCTTTAAGACAAAGGAATGAAAATCAATAGAAAAATAAAAATAAAAATAAAAAGAGAGAAGAACCCTGTGAGCATGTGAAACTCAAGTTGGGCACTTCCCTTACTGGTGCAGAAACTGAAATCAAAGAGGCCACAAAAATTTACACAAATCCAATTTAATTTAGTCTTAATCACTAATTTTTTGTTGTGTGGATAAATTAGCAACCAAATATAACACTCATAGCCACAAAATAGAAACAACCAAGAAAGAAAAACATAGACAAAACATGGATTATTACTAATCTACATGCAAATACCTTAATCCAATCGCAAACCCAAAATCACAAAGCTTAATACTTTAACAAAAAATAAGAGCAATTCAGGGTTCCTGGAATTTAGGAAATGACTGCTATACATTTTTTAAGTCAAGATTAGTCGTTTTTCTCAAACCTCAACCATTCACCTCATGTACAACACCAAAGAAAATAAAAAATAAAAAGTTATTATCACCTAAGAAAAATAGGGCTACGAAATTATTAACTTTATTTTTCTTCTTCTTTTTCATTTTATGCTTTCTGGGTTTTGAGGCCCTCAAAAAACGTACAGAATGAGTTCAAGAAAAGATTACAAAAACTTGCCTTTAGAATGAAGAACGAGCTACAAGATTTAAAAAAACAGTAAAAGTTCAAAGAATCATGGCTGTGTTTATGTATGAATTATGTTTAAGGAAGTAGCAAGAAAAGTGGGGTCTTTTGTTTCTTTTTGCCCTTTTTGTGTTTTCATTTTTGTTTCCTTGGGGGTGGGTGGTCAGAGACAAGAGGCCACTGATATTTCGACAGGTGGGGTTTCAGTGAGATAAGGACTCATAGTCACAATTTGAAGGGGATGACACGGACCATTGAGTCTCACTTTACGGGCTTACGCGACGTTGATTTAATTTTGCTACATTAACAGTTTCGTAGTGGTTTATGCGAGACGAAACAGTACAAGTAATTCTTGTTAAGTAGCATCTAAAGAGAAGGGCGATAAAGAAGCAATAAAATTCTATTTTTTTAAGGTTTTGCATATGCTGAGGATCTCTCAATCTTTTGCCCAAGCTGAGGTAAAAACTCGTCCCACATGCGATTCGAAGGCTGAGCCTCACTTCCAACAATAAGGGTGCTCCTTATGTGAAATTAAAACAAAAAAGATACAGTTCACGAAACAATTGCTCTTTCAACTTCGTGATAAAATTGCAACTGTTAGTGACAATAGTTTATGCTGCAAACAATACCACTAAGGATGCTTGCTTGCATTTTCTGCAAAGGAAGACAAGTAATTAATCAAACGTGTTTCATTTCAAAAGCATGTCAAATTATACTTAATCAGTCGTTAAAGAAAGACAAGAGAACAAAATACTTCTAATGTTACGAATAATAACTAATTAAAACAGAAAATTTAAGAGTTGATTCTTCTCTTCACTGATCCATAGTTCTTTGTTCTTCATTCATCCAAACAATATCATTTAGAAATACAAACCCAACCTTAATGACGAGTTTTACAATAGGGTAAAAGAAACAACCAATATATCCCGCACTCAAATTGGGAAACAAGCACTATTCTATTGCATGAGGAATATGTAATCAACCAGTAGTTAAATCCAAAATGAGAGTCAATACATTCTGCTACGATTGAAATACCTCAAAAATACACATGCACCATCTTGATGTAAACTTGAGCTCTGAGAACATTACATCAGGATCTTAATTAGTTCATCTCTTTATCCAAAATTGCTCTTAAAGTATGTGCTCTTGCAGAAAAATGAACTCAAATTCTATTCACAAACAGATAAATAGATGAAGTTCATATGAATGATGAATCAAAAACGATCCTTTCTTTTACGTGCTGTGTATTTGGTATCTGCAGGCACTGTATTTCCCTTTCTCCTCATCTGTTCTTTCTTCTTCAGAACCCAATCTCTTCCTTTGCCTCTCTTGTTTACTTTTTGTTTTTTTCTAGGTCTGTGCCTATCAGATACGCAAACCTGCATGGTAGGGTGAAAAGGTAATTAGATAACCAAAGACTGACAGAATAAGAGGGGAAAAAGAAAACAGGAAAAACGAGGGGGTTTAAGAGGAAAGGGGGAAAAAACTTACTGTCTGGTTTTCTTCATCCCCGCTATTATCTTCATCAGAGCAACTCTCTCCATCTTCACCCTTCCCGTTGGGAGTGATGAAGCTGAGAGATGGCGGACCACAAGTGAGCACTAAGTACTCTTTCCTCCTTTTAGTACTGTGACAAGAGAGAGCATTCAGTGTCAAGTCAGTACACCAAATATCAAAGAGTTGAATCTTCATACCTTGAAAATTCATCTCTTTGCATCAGAGTTTAGGGTGTATCTCACATACAAGTTTCCCTTTTCCTTCCCTCATTTTTAGCTAATTCTAGTTCAGTCCCTTCATTATTGTGTCACACATTTAACCTTCAATCCTCAGATATACTCCAACTATTGTGGTATGAGAAAGAAGAGAAGAGATTGGGAGGACACATGAGCATGCATGCATAACTTCAACGGGGGCAGCCTCTCGGTGTTGCTCGCACAATAATTCCTATCTTTTCTAAAAGCTTGAAGTTAAAGTAGGGACACTATGCTTAATTATGTCTTTGACGGATCAAATCCACTGAGCTTTTGAAGGTTGAGTGGAGGGACGCCTGACAGTCACAAATAGGTGGCTGTTTTAAGTATTTATATTTAAATTTGATTGATCCTGCTTGTAGAGGGATTCACCTATCCCACTCTGGATAAACTAAGGTTGATGTGTTAAGAGCGATAACATGAAGTCTACCACTAGAATTAAGCTTTATGTAGACACAATTAGCAATGCCACATAAAGCTTCCTGGGACCCTGTAATTTCAGTTCAGAGGATGAGCTTCCAGACAGGAAAACCAATGTTGATCTCCGAACTGTTTCACCTTTTATTCTTTCAGTTGTGTAAGCCTTCCATCTCACCATAAAACTAGCAAAAATGAAGAACAGAGGATATTTATAAGCTTCTTCTCTACCTGTGGGGGTAGTCAACAACTATGCCTCCAGAAAAACCAGCTCGCATGGCAAAACCCAGTATCAACTCCCGCTGAGCGATATTTTCAGGATAGACTTGAAGTACTGCTCTTGCGCCTCTTCCCAAACATCTATATAAGGAACCAAAGAATGCCCTACAGAAATTTTTGATGAAGTAATCAAAATGCATTAATAAGGCATCAAGAAGATGCAGAATTACAAAAAGGAGAAGGAACAGTTCCAGTATAAACCAGGAGCTATCATGGAAAAAAAACCGTAAACAGCAGAAGGTTATCCCCAGTACAGTAACTATGCTAATATCAGGGAACTAACAAAATCCAAAAAATTATCAACACTGTTTACGAGGGTGTGAAACTTCCAACTGAACAAACTAACTAAATATGTTCAGGTTTCACACTGCTTGTTCAATACTGCTGACATAATAATTGAATCTTGGGCAGATCAGTATCTACCAACAATCAATCTAAGATAGAATGAACTCACACTTACTTCAACCTTAACCGAGGTTCATGAGAAGACTTGTCAGCATTGCACAGCCACTGCTCGAGCAAATAAAGAACATTAGTAGTAAGCAAGAACCAAGCATAGCAAGTATGATACAGATGGCAAGATGACCAAGAGTTGAGATGTTAAAAAAAAGAGCACTCAAACCTAACCTATATAGTCAACTGAAAGAAGCCCGCTTACCACTCCCTTTTCCCTTAGATGCTTTGCCCTCTTGATTTGTATATGTTAAAAGGACTACAATCAATTGAAAATGCCTCTTGCTTAAAAAGTGTGACTAAGTGCGTGCAAACTGACTTGAACACCATTGTTAATTTGAAATAGAAAAAAGATGCCTAACTCACAGGTGTGCACACACGCACACACGTGTTTGTATGTGTGAGTATGATAAAATAAGTAGTATCTTTTTTCCTTTTAATCTTTTTATACTGGGTCTAATATTGATGTGCAACGTCCTCATAATCATCTTCAGAGTTTCTCCCCATTAAGAGCTCTGAGAGGATACTAACCTGATAACCAACATTAAATTAGGTCGACGAACATCCTACTTCTTAGATAGGTAAAGAACTGACCCCTCCAACCATAAGGTTTGGCATTCAAGTCACCAGAGCAAAGTGAGAAATGACCAGTATTGGGCTTTCAGGTAGGAAGTTTGGGGGATTGATTTCCATTAAAAGAAATGGAAAGGAAAAGAGCTAGTGATGCCTATTATTTCTCTTGCATATATACTGATAATTTAGCAACATCCAATACAAGTAACAACCAGGATAAAATTTTTGAAAGTTGATGATGAGATTACAAAAGTTATTGCTTCGATAATTCTTTAAAGTTATACGCGGACCAAATCTTTTCATATGGATATATGAGTTAATTATGGAAAAAGAAAAAAAACAATTTTGTATAATTAAACATTGCCGAGCTCCCCTTGACCAAATGTGAAGTGCAGTTTAAAGTAGCTACCATCATAGCTACTCCCAGCATTATCAGGGAAGAACAAATCAATAGAGACAAGAATATACCTGGACAGCTGAGATACTGATGGCACCATCTAGAACTCCAGGTCGAAGCCCTAAGCCCTAAAACAAGATGCAACCTATTATTTAGGTTCATTCAATCAAATGAAGAACAGGTTGCAAGTATATAGGAGATGCAAATTTTGAACTAGCCAATCTTTGGGACTCATCAACAAGTGTATTGTGTCAAAAGAAAGTAGTTTCACAGATATTTAATTTTCAGAGAAATGCTTTCTTAAAAATCCAAAGCAATGTCAATATACACGAAAAATAACCAAGAGAGGCAACCGCCTTTTATATTCTCTTTACCCTCAAGGCCTCAACCATGACTTATAAGAAAAACCAAGTCAAGCAAAGAAACTGTGCACAATTAATGACTAAAAACATGTTCAAAATGCTTTTGCCTAAAAAAACCCAATTATAGGCAGGAAGCTACATGTTTTTTTGTTGTTGTTGGGATGATTAAACTTATGGCCAGACAATACAAGCAAAGTTTCTCCGACTGGTTTTTGTGTAAAACATCACATAATATACTGTAGTGATGACCTGCCAGCAAATTTCCATGCAAGTGTGAAATCTCTAGTTTCAGGAGTAGCATCACAAACGTACGCTGGTAAACTAAGATTCACCACTAGCATGGCCTTTAAAACAAAAAAGAGAGATGCATCGGGAGACATTCCATATTGTATTGGGGAAAACAACAAGTAATGTAGTAACAGGTTACTGTATGCTACAAATTACTATGTTCTAATATGTTTTAGATAGGTTGATAACTCTGCTACATCATTACTGTCATGACATCCTTCAGTTGCATTTTGAGATTTCCGTATGACTGCAACGATAAGTACTATGGGTGTAAAGGCATACATATCCACAAGCAACAAGGTGTATCTGGTCTTAATACCTGCAGTGGGAGAAATATAAAGAAAACATGTAGCTGAGATTTTAGGTACCTACCTGACCCATGTCACCAAGTACTAGATCACCATCAACCTCGCGCTCCAGTGCAACGTCTGGAACATGAAAACCATTATCTAACAATAGTGAAACGTGAAAAACTTTGCACTTAGACGACAAGAAATTTACGCACCAAGCATTGACTGTGATATATCCAAGCCAAGCCACTGGTGTCCATGCTCAGTGATTGTTTCACCACTTAGACCTGATCCACATCCTTCAGAATGGAAAACAAGTAATTACTGCCTGGTTGTTTAACTAATAAAGTGGAATAAATACGAAAACCTCACAACTCCACAATTGAAAAGATAAAGAACTATCATTGTTTCAAAAGACATCTGTTAGAAGCCACGAGGACAACAATTCCGAAAGGCCACATTGAAGGAGCCAACCTTCTGGGAAATTGCGTAACTCAGACCAAATATACTGCAAAACAGTTTCTTACTGATCAGCCAAAAGAAAATCTTAAAACCTTCCCCGTTTCTCTGGTATGAATGAGCAATTAACCATTTCTATCTACTGTGTGTTTTTCCATCACTACATGTTGTTCCTTTCGCCTTGTTTTCTTATTATGTTACTGCTTTATTTTCATCTTTCCATGTGCCGAGGGTCTATTGGAAACAACATCTCTACATTCACATTAGGGGTAAGGTTTGCATACTCACTAGCCTCCTCAGAGCCCACTTGTGGGATTATACTGGGTTTGTTGCTTTTGTTGCTGTATAGTTCATCTGGTTTATAATAAGCCAGTTTATTCCTTAACTATCTTAAAATGTATGAGGCTTTACAATGTTCCGTTACAATTCACTAAACACTAGTTCTTTGTGTAATGCTATAAAACAACTCCCTTTCTCTTTATTCACCCTAAATAAAAAAACACCATAGCTAAAACTTAGCTCATCAAATTCACTAATACAACTACAACGTAAAACAAGTGCGTACCAATATCAAGAAGTAATCTCGGGACTCCATCATCTGGTAAGGCAAGAAGCTCCAATGCTCTCTCTGTAAGTTGCGACTTTGCATAATTACAAACTAAAGTCAGCTAAGTATCCAACACTGTGAATGGAATGTCTTATTTTATTTTAGTATAAGAAAGCACAAACCTGAATGTCGATTATTCGAGAAGATGAAGTGTACTTGCGAGCTTCATCGTCGTTGTAGAATATTTCAGGCGGCGCTAGGAGCTCCGGTCTTGATGTCGACATTTTTTTCTTCACTCAGAAAGTGTGGTATTTTGTTTAACAGAGTCAACTGGTCAAAAAGGATTTGGTTTTAAGATAATAAAATAAAATATGGTTCCAAAACCCTAATTTTATGGTTTCTGATATCTTTTTGTAATTTTTACATTACTATACCCTATATCAAATTATATTACCCTCCTTGCTCAAGTTTTACTATGATTACATTTTATATACTCAATTATCATTTATGTTCATTTTAAGGGAAGTGGGCGATTCTCGATACCACTGACGCCCGCCGGAGTGTGGCTGGAAATTTTCAGATCCGGCAGTGAAGTGTTAAACGACGGTGAACCTTTTTTCTGTTTATCTTATCTTATAACCACCTGTGTTTAAAAAAAACGGGAACTATTTTCATTCCCTCAAGGTGGTGATTCCGAGTTTCCGATCGTTGTTCAATTGTTCCGGCCGACATTTCGACTCCGTCCTTGATTCATTAATGCAAAGAGGTAGCGGTGATACCTCCTTCTGGTTTTTGGGTCGTGGTATTTTCTGTATTTTCAGGAATTCTCGGAGTAATTGAGACAAGTTGGGCGCACGAGCACTGGCAAAGGAGAGCAACCTGGGCGAGTGTCAGCAAGTGGGCGGGAGCGTACAACTACATCGAGCACAGCAAATCAGCCACAGGTTTTGTTATCGGGAATTGGTACCTCCTGTTTTACTGTTTCCCTTTTGGTGTTAGCTAAATTACTGTTATTTTACTTCGCAATAGTTAAACCTTTGAACTAGGATACTAGCTACCACGTGTTTCCTTCAAGTTTGATTTGTGTACGTTGTACACTAGCGAGACTTCTCTAGATTGTTGTAGGTGTAGTGGCTGCAGTCTGGGATGATAGAATAAGGGCATGTCCTCGGGTGGGGCAGAGTGTGGGGTGGGGTTCAGGGGGTGGGTCGGGTAGCAGGGTAGGTAGAGGGGGCAAGGGAGCATATAGGTTGAGAATCGGGTCATGGAACATAGGTTCACTAACGAGTAAATCCATAGAGTTGGCGAAAATCCTGCAGAAGAGGAAGATTAATATAGCGTGTGTCCAGGAAACTAGGTGGGTCGGATCGAGGGCGAAAAACGTGGATGGGTATAAGTTGTGGTACTCTGGTGTCCTGAGGGGTAAGAATGGAGTGGGTATCCTGGTAGATAGCCATCTTAGGGAGTCCGTGGTAGAGGTCAGGCGGGTGAATGATAGGCTAATGACTATAAAGTTGGTGGTGGGTGAGGGTACTTTAAATGTCGTTAGCGCGTACGCACCACAAGCAGGCTTGGATGAGGATATTAAAAGGCAATTTTGGGAGGGGTTGGATGAGATTGTTCGTAGTATACCGCCTTCTGAGAGGTTATTCATAGGAGGAGATTTCAATGGTCATATTGGGTTATCTGCAGGTGGGTACACTGAGGTGCATGGCGGATTTGGTTTCGGAGAGCGGAACGGAGGGGGCATTGCGCTGTTGGACTTTGCCAAGGCTTTCGATCTAGTCATTGCAAACTCGAGTTTTACGAAGCGGGATGAACATTTGGTTACTTACCAAAGTTCGGTGGCGAAGACTCAGATTGACTATCTACTCCTCAGGAGATGCGACAGAAGGTTGTGCGAGGACTGCAAGGTTATCCCAGGTGAGACCCTCTCAACGCAGCATAGGCTTTTGGTGATGGACATTTGTATTAGGATAAGGAGGAAGAAGAGGTCAGTACAAGGACGCCCCAGGATTAGGTGGGGCGCCTTAACTAAGGATAAAGCTAAAGAGTTGGAAGGAAGGTTATCGGCAATGGGAGCTTGGAGAAGTAGTGGGGACGCAAACACAATGTGGTCGACGACTGCGGACTGTATAAGAAAGGCGGCGAGAGAGGTGTTAGGGATATCTACGGGACACTATGGTGGACACAAAGGAGATTGGTGGTGGAATGCAGTTGTCCAAGGTAAAGTGGAAGCAAAGAAGGCGGCTTACCTAAGGTTAGTAGGGAGCACTGACGAGGAGGAGAAGAGAGAGAACAGTCAAAGGTATAAGGTAGCTAGGAAGGAGGCGAAGATGGCAGTGACAGAGGCTAAAACGACAGCTTTTGCTCGTCTGTATGAGGAGCTAAGGAACAAAGGTGGGGAGAAGAAGTTATTCCGACTCGCTAAGGCGAGAGAGAGGACAACTCGGGATCTGGACCAAGTGAGGTGCATAAAAGATGATGACGGCAAAGTTTTGATGGGAGATGACCAGATTAAGAGGAGGTGGCAGACCTACTTTCATAAACTTCTAAGTGAAGAAGGGGATCAGGATATTATACTTGGGGAATCGAGGAATGCCGACAGTCACCATGAAGTAAGTAATTGTAGGGACATTGAGATCGATGAAGTCATGGAGGCAATGCGTAAGATGAGAAGGGGCAGAGCTACCGGGCCAGACGAGATTCCGGTTGAACTGTGGAGGTGTGTGGGTCAAGCAGGCTTGGAATGGCTTACTGCATTGTTTAGTGTTATATTCAAGACTAATAGAATGCCTGAAGAGTGGAGGTGGAGTACAATGGTCCCGTTGTATAAGAACAAAGGTGATGTCCAGAGCTGTAACAACTATAGGGGCATCAAATTACTAAGTCATACCATGAAAGTTTGGGAGAGAGTGGTAGAAATGAGAGTGCGAAGGACGGTGTCTATTTCAGACAACCAGTTCGGGTTCATGCCGGGACGATCTACCACAGAAGCTATCCACCTTATTAGGAGGATGGTGGAACAGTACAGAGATAAGAAGAAGGATCTCCACATGGTGTTTATTGATCTGGAGAAAGCGTACGATAAGGTTCCTAGGAAGGTCTTATGGAGCTGCTTAGAGGATAAAGGGGTCCCGAGTAACTATATTAGGGTGATTAAAGACATGTATGATGGAGCTAAGACTCGGGTTAGGACAGTAGGAGGCGACTCTGAACACTTTCCAGTTATTACGGGATTGCACCAAGGGTCTGCGCTCAGCCCATTCCTATTTGCCCTGGTGATGGATGCACTGACTCATCATATTCAAGGGGAGGTTCCATGGTGCATGCTATTTGCTGATGACATTATTCTAATTGACGAGACAAGAGGCGGCGTCAACGAGAGGCTAGAGATTTGGAGACATGCTCTTGAGTCTAAAGGTTTCAAGTTGAGTAGGACGAAGACGGAATACCTCGAGTGCAAATTTGGAGTTGAGTCGACGGAAGCGGGAGTTGAAGTGAGGCTTGACTCTCAAGGCATTCCCAAGAGAGGTAGTTTCAAGTACCTTGGATCGGTTATTCAGGGGATCGGGGAGATTGACGAGGATGTCACACACCGTATAGGGGTGGGGTGGATGAAGTGGAGGTTAGCGTCGGGAGTCTTGTGTGACAAGAAAGTGCCACCGTTACTAAAAGGTAAGTTTTATAGAGCAGTGGTTAGGCCTGCCATGTTGTATGGAACTGAATGTTGGCCGGTAAAGAACTCACACACCCAGAAGATGAAAGTAGCAGAGATGAGGATGTTGAGGTGGATGTGCGGGCATACAAGGATGGATAAGATTAGGAATGCAGATATTCGAGAGAAGGTGGGTGTGGCCCCCATGGAGGACAAGATGCGGGAAGTAAGACTCAGATGGTTTGGGCACATTCAGAGGAGGAGCACTGATGCACCGGTGAGGAGGTGTGAGCGACTGGCTGTAGTGGGCACGCGGAGAGGTAGAGGGAGACCTAAGAAGTATTGGGGAGAGGTGATCAGACAGGACATGACGCGACTTAGGATTACTGAGGACATGACCCTTGATAGGGAATTATGGAGGTCGAGCATTAAGGTTGTAGGTTAGGGGAGAGTGTGAATATTTCTACAGCACAAGTGAGAGAGACTATCTAGTTAGGAGTTAGACTAGGAATGTCAGTGGTCGTCTATTGATGCAGGGCTTTACCTTCTAGTTGTACTATACCAGCCATCTATTTCGTATTTCGTATTTCGTATCCTGTATTTCATATTTCGTATCTCTTATATATTGTTGTTATTTTATTACTCATTTTTATGGTACTAATATATTATCTCCTATTGCTTTTTTTGAGCCGAGGGTCTCCTGGAAACAGCCTCTCTACCCTTCGGAGTAGGGGTAAGGTCTGCGTACATATTACCCTCCCCAGACCCCACTTGTGGGATTATACTGGGTCGTTGTTGTTGTTGTTGTTGTTGTTGTTGTTGTAATGATAATAATTAGTGTCCTAAAATCACTCTAACATATCTTACACTCCCCCCACGTGTCTCTCTCCACATCCCGTCCCCCTCTCCCTCCACATATCTTGCACAAGAGAGTAGCAATTCCAATATTGACAACCATTAAAAGTTTTGAAGCTTTGAATTCGAATTTGGATTTTCAAAAAATATTATTTATTTGAATTGGATGTTGTTGCAAAGAATTGAGAATTCTCCATACGTCTCTCTCTATCTCTCAATCTCTAATTTAAGTAATATAAAGCAAAGGAAAAGAGAGGAGCAATTCCACCATTGACAATCATTAAAAAACTTTGAATTCGAATTTGGGGTTTTAAAAATCATTATTTGTTTGAATTGGGTGTTGTTGCAAATAATTGGAAATATGGTTTGGAGTTTATATCTCAATTTTGAGGGGTTTTGGTGAAGATTAGACTTAGTTTTTGCTGAATTTCAGATTGAAACTCGAAGAAGAAGAAGAAGAAGACATGATATACATTATATTTACGAAATTGTAGTAAAATTGTAGAAAAATTGTATTCTGTTGTTTATATATTTTTCTTTTATTTATTTGACTATTGTATGAAAGTTGAACAATATTGTATAAAAATTGTATTTAAGTTGTATGATATTGTAGTTGTATATAACTGAGTAAAAATAATGTATGAAAATTGTAGATAAATGTAGATAAGTTATATAATATATAATTAGTTGTATGAAATTTGTTTTTATTATATAAATCCCTATTTTTTAGTTGATTTTGGGCCTTGTTTTATTTTTCACTGAGATCCCTACATTTTTAGCTCCTATCTGGTCATAGATTTTAACTTTATTTTTACAAAAAAAAATAGAAATATTATTTATTTATGGAATATGATCATATTTTGGGAAAAATAATTTTAAAATTAAACCATTTTTTTTGTAACATTTTTTCTTCACTCACAAAGCTTCAACTTTTCTGCTAATAAAATGCATGCCGAAACACAACTTTCAACTTCCAAAATTTATTTTTGAAAAACTCCTTATCAAGTTTCAATCAAATTTATGATCAAACGCTAGCTTAGTTTAATTTTTATTGCCCGATTATTTCGCCTTCACACTTTATGAAGAGAGATTTGATTTTAATTATTTTATAATCTATTCCAAATATTTTTTTAATTATATGTTCATTTTACGGGAGATTACTAAAAAAATTTGAAATGAGGAGCTATTTGGGTTAATTCTTTTTTTCCCCAATTCGAATGGTAAATGGCATAAGAGATCCTGGTCGTTTCCCGTACAAATAAACAACCTTTTATCCTCCATTTCTGAGATTTCAACCAGAATTTTTTCCTTGAACTTTTTTTTCATATTTTGTGTGTGAATTCTCTAGAGGCAGATTAAGAACTTGGGGGATTCTATCTATTTCATCTCCCAGCCTTGAAAGAAATTCCTTACTTTTCAATTTCCATGTATTTTCTTTTTACTTTTGATTTGCATGGTCACACAAGTTATTATTTTTTCTAATGGTAATATAACACTAAAGTTAGTATGTAGGCTTGATTGGTTATGAAACGTCTATAAATTTCTCATAGGCAATTTATAACTTATTACAACTATTAGATCAAATTGGCCTTTTGCTAGGAGCTAATTAATTTTGTGGTTTTATCCACATCAATCAAAGTTTTAAAAAGGTAAAGAAAATCAAGAATGTGTTGAACTACTCTAATTAACAATTCATGCTAATGATTTCCCTAATTGTCGGATTAATTCCTAACACGTTAGTTATAATCTCGTTGTAACACTCTATAAGGACTATGAGTTCTGGGCTACCGCAATTATCTCTCGATCAATTACGATAATTTACTAGAAGCATTCTCTCGAACTACTCGGGTTAACAATTTTTGCAACTCAGAATTATCCCACCAAAACTTTGTTATCTCTAACCCTACTTTTAAATTCAAGTAATTAATCTCTTAACTTACCCGAAGGTGGTGGTGTTCAACAACAATCTAATCAAGTATTCTTTTTCAAGCAACACAAGATAACTAAACACGATTAATCAAGAGCTCTTTCAATTAATCACAAGACAACACGTAGTTGAACAATCATAGAGTAAAACGGCTCAATTATATCAAAACAGAATCAAGACTTCATCCAACAATTGGTTCCATCAAACCCAGATGACGAATTTAGCTACTCATACTTATAGATAGAAATTCACTATAGAAAGTTATAATCAACAATGGAATTAAGAAGAAGATGATGAAAACTTTTAAGGAAATTCTCTATCTTCCTCTCGTGTTCTTGCATCCAAAATCTCTCTAAAATAGCTATCTTTCTCTTCTGAGCGAATTAGGCTTCATATAGGTTTAGGTTAGTTGCCTTAGAAATTACATAATTGACCATGGGTTATTGGCTTCCGTCAACTCGTTCGCGGCCGCGGATTTAATCGCGGATTTTGCCCGGTATTCTGCCTTTCACGCTCCATATTGACTCCAAAACACTCTTTAACTTCCTCATAGCTCGAAGTGGCTACTGCAAATCATAAACTCTTAATTAGAGCATTTTGTTATCTTTTAACATTCAAACATTGATAAAGTGCGGCTAAATTAGAGTGTAAATAGTATCTGAATTGCATAATTGTAGCCTACTATCAACACCCCACACTTAAACATTTGTTCGTCCTCGAGCAATCAAACCACACTCTATAGAGGCCTAACTTCCCTGAGCGACTTCCCTAACTCGTCACACCAAGAATTTCCACATAAATTGAGTGCATTAATGTAACATCTACACCTCAAGAGTTGACTCCCGCGAGCCACGCAATATTCCTAACCGGCTTGCTTACTCTAACTCAGAGGTCCAGACTTACCTCTCCTTCATGAATCAAGTGTATGCTCACAATAAAAGAGACTCATTCTGCAATCAATAAAATACATGCACACTGAGGAACTTCAAAATGAACAGAATTCACTCACCCTCAAAAATGACATTCATATGCTACAAAAGATGCACCATAGTCTTCTCCGTAGTGTACTACTCTACTAATCGAGCTCATTCAGTCTATCGGGTAGGAATTTATTTGGTTGTAATGCAGATTGCGGGACAGGTATGATACATTTAGGTATAAGAGTGACTACACCTCCCTAAGCATTTTAATACATATACTTTAACATTCAAAACCCCACATTTATGTCAAACCATAACTCCACCTTCACATCACTATATATTAAATCCATTCTTCTTTAAGTACACTTACATCAAGAGCCACCACTTATCAAGGAATATTTTTCACAACAATCGAACTATTTTTTTCAATTCAAGTGGCTCTTACTTTATCAAAACAGTGCACCTTTCTCCTTATTTTATTAGTTCCACTCAAAACCCAAACCAACTACCCTACACTTTAACTTTTACAAAGTTCATAATTATTCAAGCATTCATGAGAGGTTAAAAGGTTCAAATAGATGGCTAATTCAAACAAATGGGTAAAGCTTGTAGTGTGGTTGCCAAAGAACTGATTACAGGCTCAACGAGGTTAACTACGATACATAACAAATAGGTGGATGAAGTATATATATGGTTCAATAAAGAAATGCCACTACTTCGCTTTGTAGACACACGGGGCAAATTTTAGGCATCAAATGGCGTGCACATAATACAACAATCCTCACACACATATGGCACATGACTCACTCCATATTGAGTCATCAAACACTCTGATTAGGGTACTTAAGCCAATAAGAACACACAGTTTAAGACATTCTTACAAGAGTTAACAGTTGAGCCTAAGCATCACACTAAAATACCCGCTATTCAAGGCATTACAACGTTAAGAGATCCTATTTCTATTTCCACCCATAGCCCACAAGTTCCTAACTAACAATAAAAAAACTAACTACACTCGGTTCAAATGAAACCCTTGGAAAAGAACCGTGGCTTAAAGAAAAACCAAGGGGGAATTGATACACTACTACAAAAGATTTTTTTTTGTGTGTTTTTTTTCTTCTTCGACTTTAGTCCATCAAGAAACTCGTCGAATGATATCCATCGTCGGGACAAGTCGAAAATGATTTATGTAAATAAACTACAAAACTATTCTACATACAACATACAAACAAAGTATCCCCCACCCCACACTTAAAATGATGTCATGCCCTCATGTCATACAAAATAAAGTAATGCGAGGTAAAGGAACTTCCCTGGAAGATCAGTCTTGATCGGAGACATTGTCCATGATTTTCTTCTCTGACTTCGCATTTTGGGTGGCCAAGGCATCAACTCTAGTTCCCAATTTCATGACGGAAGTGCGCAACCCTGCCATTTCCTGTTCTAAGGCTATCATCCGCATACTTCGTCTGACTGCAGATGGTCCTTCAACCGCAGAAACTTCTTCCTATGGGGTGAGGAAGGCCTAACTTCCTCCTGCACTTTTTCGCTCTCCTCTGACACCTTAGAATCATCACTATCAATTGCACTAGGTACCACCGGATGGGCAAAAATCGCTCGCTTTATCTTTGCACGAAAACCCTTCGTGTCTTCGGGCAAAGAGGGGCAGCTGTAAGCACGTGATTTTTGCCCAATATGAGAATTACTCCCAAAAAATTCAAAAATAAAATGATTTTTCTTTGGTGTGCAATTTTGTGATATTTTGAATAATTATTTGTATTTGTCTGTGCATGTTTATTTGCTAAATTAATAAAAAATACAAAAATATGTCGCATTTTGCATGTAGGATTTAATTCTACAATTTGTTAGTAATTAAGTTTGTTTACAAAAAATAAAAATTTACAAAAATAGGCATCGTTTGCATTTTTAGCATTTAATGTCCAAATATACAATTTTATGCTTAATTATTACTTAATTGTGCGTTTATTGTTATTTGGAGTTAATTTGCGCTTTTATAACTTAATTTAGTTATTAATAATAAGTTAAGTATTTTTATAATTTAGTTTTAGAAAAATAAAAGAAGAAAAGAGAGCAAAAATATAAAGAAAGTCGAAATTGGGCGGTCGCCCACCAGTATAATGCAGGAATACATTTATATCTTTTCATTTCTGTTCTAGGTCGCCTACCAGTATAATGCGGGAATATATTTCTGTCTTTTTATTTCATGTTCTAGGTCGCCCACCAGTATAATGCGGGAATACATTTCTGTCTTTTCATTTCTATTCTAGGTCGCCCACCAGTATAATGCGGGCATACATTTCATATTTTTGCATTCAGGCGCCCACCTGTATAACGACAAGAATACTTTTGAGTTTTATACTGCAGATCTTGAAAGCAATAACCCCACCGGAAGGCAGAAGGTTACAACAGGAATCCCTCAGCAGGAAACAATAAAAATCCCCAGCACCGGGAAGCAGAAGGTTGCAACAAGAGGTCCCAGCACAAATTCGAGCGCCTGAGTCAAAAGAAAGAAAAGACGCATTTTGAAAGAAGTGGCATGTGAACATTAAATCATGCCCAGCATAGCAAATCTGATAAAGAGAGTTGTATCCCCAGAGGAACTGCCGAAAAGCTTAATGAAGAAAGCCATGTCCCCAGCGGACCGAACAGAATAATGCAAACTGGTATTCAGAAAAGCAAAGGGCCAGTGTCATCCCCAAAGTCTTGGAAGAAAAGCACCGGAGGAAACACAAGCCGACAAGAAAGCAAGGCAACAAGAACAAGTTACAGTCTAGCCTAGCTTCTTGTTTTCTTTTAAAGCACGGTGTAACAAGGAGATCGGTAAGCAATGGTAATAGCATGCAACAGCAGTAACCTTGCAATCCCACGGTAGTCCCAGCTACCAAAACTTCCCGAACTACATCGACCTGATTCCTGTTTAGCCCAGGATATGTAGGAAACCTCTGAAGCAAAGGTTCAGTCAAATCTTTTTCAAAAAAATGCTTCATACGGAGTACTCGGATGGGCAAAAATCGCTCGCTTTATCTTTGCACGAAAATCCTTCGTGTCTTCGGGCAAAGAGGGGCAGCTGTAAGCACGTGATTTTTGCCCTATATGAGAATTACTCCCAAAAAATTCAAAAAATAAAGTAATTTTTCTTGGTGTGCAATTTTGTGATGTTTTGTGATATTTTGAATAATTATTTGTATTTTTCTGTGCATGTTTATTTGCTAAATTAATAAAAAATACAAAAATATGTCGCATTTTGCATATAGGATTTAATTCTACAATTGTTAGTAATTAAATTTGTTTTACAAAAATTAAAAATTACAAAAATAGGCATCGTTTGCATTTTTAGCATTTAATGTCCAAATATACAATTTTATGCTTAATTATTACTTAATTGTGCGTTAATTGTTATTGGGAGTTAATTTGCGCTTTTATAACTTAATTTAATTCTTAATAATAGTTTAAGTATTTTTATAATTTAGTTTTAGAGAAATAAAAGAAGAAAAGAAAGCAAAAATAAAAAACAAAGGAAAAAGATGACTCTTTAACAAAAGAAACTATAAATAAAAACCTATCAAACGCAGACACCGACTCTAATGGTCATGACATGCACATGTGGCCTATCCTCCGTCGTCAATCGCCTTTCAAGACCTTCAATTGGCAATTCCTCATCTGATTCTCAATCTTATTCGACTTGTAGTGCCCGAAGGATTTTCACTATCAAGCCTCTCTCATTTGGGTTTTTCTCTCAGCTTTCATCGCCTTATGGTGTCTGTAAAGATTTTCACCGATAAGACTCTCTCATTTGTATCACTTTCCAGCTGGGGATTTGGAGTGTTGCCGGTATGACTCTCTCTGCTGGAGATTAGAGTCCTTTTTGCTGTGGAACAGAATGTTATGTTCGCCGGTAAGACTCTCATTTGTCTGACTTGGCATCTTTTGAAGACTGATCAGAAGGTCTTTCTTTGGACCGTAATGTGGGTTTTTGGATAGGGCTAGAAAGAAAGGGTATTAAAGGCTCAAAAAATGCATCAATTTTGGGTTCAAAATTACAACCTTCGGAATTAGATTTATTTACAACAAACGCAACTTTTGCCCCAGTTTCTTGCTTGGGGATATTTTAATTGATTTTTTTTTCATTTTTCAAAACTATGACCGAGCCGTGAAGCGCCTACGTATCCTCTTTGAGGAATCAGGTCAAACGTAGTTCTCAATTCCTCTGTTTTCATTTGACTTTCCTTTGTTTTTTTTTTGTTTTTTATCATTTTTCTTTTCTTTTCTTTTTTTTTTCTTTTTTTTCGCTTTGTTGTTTTCTTTTCTTTCTTTTTTTTCGCTTTGTTATTTTTTTTTTTTTTTCGAACGAGGGGTACGAAAGAAAAACAATAAGGCTCAAAAAGGGTTAACGAAGGATAAAGTGTTTAGGTAGCAGAACAAAATGCCTTCGTCATTCCAGTCTTCAAAACATGCCAAGTGCAAACAATGCAATTAAATATAGATTTATAGTATCTTCCGATGGTGCCGGACTTGACAATTATGTTAAACAATTTATTTTTCCTTTGTCATTTCTAAAGCACCGTTGGGCGACACTCTCACTCTCATGAACGACCCTCATGCCAATTTGGCGAATCTTGCATTTAACGATTTTCTTTATGTTTTACTTGCCCCAGTTCCACATGACTCGGGCTTCAAATAATCTCAAACCGTTCTTATTTCCTTTAAATGTTCTGATTGCCTTTCCGGGGTTTTATGATTAACTTTAAAGACTAGGCCCATTCAATTAAATGAGATATTCCTTTTACAAATTCCTTGCTGATTTCAATTAAAAATTCAATTACTTAATTATGCAAAGTCAGCCTTCCGGCGTCCCTTTCGGGAACATTCGGCTATGTCTTGATAAAACAGCGTCACCCGACTTCTTTATGACAAAATTAAAATTTGACATTTTTTATTTTATTTTATTTTATTTTATTTGTTTTTGGCTATTTTAGCAAAATGGGGGGTTGGACCCGATGAGGGTTGCCTACGTATCTCACATCCACTGAGAATCAAACCCGCGTAATTCGGGCGATCAAGAATAAGTAGATGAACTAACTTTTTTTTTTTTTGAATTTGTGAAAGAACTACTTTAAAAGAAGAAAGGAAGTATTTTTTTTTGGATTTTTGGTTGATTTTCTTTTTAAAAGAAAGACTTCTAAGATGTTTTTTTTTCTGAATTTCATTTGTTTTTTTTTCTTATTCTAAAGAAAAAAAAGAAAATATTTTTCGGAATTTTACCTTTAATAAAAGAAATGCTTCTAAAAATATTTTTTTTGAATTTTGAATTTCTTTTCAATTTTGAAAGAAGAATCAAAATATTTTCGGATTTTTTATTTTATTTTATTATATATATATATATATTTTAAATAATTAAAAAGACTTTCTAAAGAAGTCAATAATGGAAAATATTTTTGGATTTTTTGTTTTGAAAATTTGGGGGCCAAAAAACTTTTCTAGACTTTTGGCAAGACAAATATTTTTGCAACAAATAAAGACATATATATATTTTTTAGAAATAAAAAAAACTTTTGGATTTATATATATATACATATATATATTTGTGACAAATAATGAAAGACTCTTTTTTTTTTTTGCATTTTCATAAACAAATAAAAAAAATAAAAGAAACCATTTTAAAAATACGACTCTTTTTCATTTTCATTTTCATGGCAAGACAAACTATATATTTTTTCTATTTTTTTTTGAAAAACAGAACAACGACTTTTTTTTTTCTTCGCTTTTAATAAAACAAACTAAACATTTTTTCCTCATTTTCTTAAAATTTCGGCAGAGTTTTGACAGTATTTGGGCATTTGGTTTTATTCAAAAATAAACAATCAATTCCCTAACCGCTATTTCCTTTTTTTTTCAATTTCAAAATATTATTCCTGATATTCAAAAGTCGGTCAACACACAAGTCCGAATCAAATAAATGCGCAAGTAGTAGCAAGTAAGATGCATCAGGATGGTCATTTCCATTTTTTGGTACACCTGTCCTAGACAGACCCAACCCCTGTGTTGAGCCTCCAAAGTCAAATGCACGTGATGCAAACAAACGTTCCTACTAGGGATCCGACATGAAGCTGAGTTATTCTAGGTTCATAACCTGGGTATTTGTTCTAGACTGTGTACCCGAGCGGACAACTCGAGTCGAGGAGGGGGCTACGTACCGGGGACCCGCGGGATCGTCCGGCTTTGTAACTTATCCGGCCTCTTTCTTATTTCAGGTATTGACACTAACAGAATAGGGAGTCTCGACCAGCGAGCTTCTCCCCGGAGGTAAGAAGAGAAGGGTTTCGGCACAGTTTATATGTACAGTTCAAATAATATCAAAGCAGTAAAAGCATCATTTAGCACATTAGGCTCAAACATGTAAAAATCAGATAAAACCAAATATAACAATTTATCTAAGCTCGAATTTCTAACCCTGAACCAGTGGTTCAGGGATAAATATTCCCCAGCAGAGTCGCCAGAGCTGTCACACCTCCTTTTTATCGCTCCGCGAGGGGTGAAGGGAGTTTTTTCCAATTAAAGGACAATCGAAACGGGATTTGTTTGTTTGTTTCAGAGTCGCCACTTGGGAGATTTAGGGTGTCCCAAGTCACCAATTTTAATCCCGAATCGAAGAAAAGAATGACTCCATATTATAGTCTGCGTACCAAAAATCCGGATAAGGAATTCTGTTAACCCGGTAGAAGGTGTTAGGCATTCCCGAATTCCGTGGTTCTAGCACGGTCGCTCAACTGTCATATTCAGCTTATTTATCTGATTTAATATATGTTGAACCTCTGTTCAAAATTTAACTTTTAACCGCTTTTATCATTTACTGTTATTTTTATCAAGAATTGCAACATCGTGGAAACACATCTCGAACCACGTCACATCAATGCACCCATGGTTGTGGGCATATTTCAACTCTGTTGAGATTTGGATTTGGGTCACATAAATGTGCACCCGAGTTTAAGAAAATTAAATGATTAAAGGCGCGCCTAAAGCGACTAGCGTATCATTTACTTTGGGTAAGACCGTGGAATTCATTAAACAGTCCATCCCGAATTCTAAATATTCAATTAAACATTTATTGAGGGTCCCACAATTTGGTGCATTTTATTGGGCGAGACTCATCTCATTTTATTTTTTAAAGGACAGTCCTAAAATGCCTACATTTTTCTCTTATTAAATTTGTCTCTACAAAATAAAAGAGAAAATGTCTTAATTTATTTACATGCTACTACCTAGTTACATTATACTAGGTATGTTCTCAGTTTGTCAAAATTTAAAAAAAACTTAGCAATCTAATTTTAATCCTAGACCATTTACATGCTAAAATTAACCAATATTATTTAACTAAACAATATTCCTACCGAGTTCCTAAATGACCTATTCGTTTGATTTTTTTGACTAGGCGGAGTTACTACACCATTTATTTATTTTTAGGGCAATATATAGATAGTTCATCCGTTAAGCTATCGTCGGATGTTCCACTGTATATATTAAATAGCTACATGATTCTGATTTTTGCAAGCTAAATAATTTATACATACAAATAAAATTCAGAATATAATTAAATTAAATTTAGAATTTCAACTCTTCATTTTCGTATTCATGCTTCATATTTCGGTTTACAATAACCAGCGTGTCAGTTGTGTACCTGATATTGGAAGCAAAAGAAAAGGGAGATCAGCAGAAATTCAGTAGCATAAAACAACAGCAACCCCAGCAACCAGTAACAACCCAGTAACAGACCGGTGAAGTAGTAATCCCAAAACAAATGCTTTCAACTTTTATGAAACAAAAACAATTAATGCTGATTTCAATCAATGAAAGAAAGCAGAAGATTTTTTAGTTTTTTTTTATTTGAAAGTTTGAATATTTTTCGGAATTTTTTTCTCTCTTAAATATTCAGTTTTTTTTTCTCTCTGTTTGTGTTTTTCTGTTCTGTCTCTTTTTATTCTCTTATTTCAGATTCCTCTCTGTTCTTTTTCTTCTGTCCTCCCATGTTGTGTTCAAGACTTCCTATATATAATCTCAACCCTTTAATCAATTAAAATCAATCACTTTCCCCTACCAAACCCATTATCTTCCCACTCATCCCGGGCATATTTTAACTCTATTGAGATTTGGATTTGGGTCACATAAATGTGCACCCGAGTTTAAGAAAATTAAATTATTAAAGGCGTGCCTAAAGCGACTAATTTTAATCCTAGATCATTTACATGCTAAAATTAACCAATATTATTTAACTAAACAATATTCCTACCGAGTTCCTAAATGGCCTATTCGTTTGATTTTTTTTACTAGGCGGAGTTACTACACCATTTATTTATTTTTAGGGCAATATATAGATAGTTCATCCGTTAAGCTATCGTCGGATGTTCCACTGTATATATTAAATAGCTACATGATTCTGATTTTTTGCAAGCTAAATAATTTATACATACAAATAAAATTCAGAATATAATTAAATTAAATTTAGAGTTTCAACTCTTCATTTTCGTATTCATGCTTCATATTTCGGTTTACAATAACCAGCGTGTCAATTGTGTACCTGATATCGGAAGCAAAATAAAATGAAGATGAGAATCAGCAGCAGTAATAACAGTACAACACAGCAACAACAGCCCAGCAACAGTAACAACCCAGTAACAGACCGGTGGAGTAGTAATCCCAAAACAAATGCTTCCAACTTTTATGAAACAAAAACAATTAATGCTGATTTCAAACAATGAAAGAAAGCAGAAGATTTTTTAGTTTTTTTTATTTGAAAGTTTGAATATTTTTCGGAATTTTTCTCTCTTAAATATTCAGTTTTTTTTTCTCTCTGTTTGTGTTTTTCTGTTCTGTCTCTTTTTATTCTCTTATTTCAGATTCCTCTCTGTTCTTTTTCTTCTGTCCTCCCGTGTTGTGTTCAAGACTTCCTATATATAATCCCAACCCTTTAATCAATTAAAATCAATCCCTTTCCCCTACCAAACCCATTATCTTCCCACTCATCCCCATTACACTAAATAAATATATCAACTCCACCCCATTATATTTTGTCCCCCATGCTTCACTAAACAAATACAAGATTCCTCCCACTAAATTTTGTCTTGTCCCCCCTTTATATTAAACAACTATATCACAACCCACCCCATTACATTTTGTCCCCCATATTTCACATAAAAAATTACAAAATGTACAATTCCTAAACTACCCCTCCGACCTTACTGAAATTACCAAACTACCCCTGAACGTACTGCAAATTACCAAACTACCCCATCAGCTATAACAAATCAATTAATCACACTCAACCAAAATATAGCCAATATGACCAATTTCTACACAAATTTAAACAACAAATCACATGAACATGATTTCTTCAACATTTCAACAACAAATCACATGAACACAAATTGAACAACAAAGAACAACTAAAATTTGATTGAACAATATTTTTAGCAACAAACAATCCTATTTTCTGATTCAACAACAACAACAAACAAGTATATTTAGATTTCTAAATTCAATCATATTGAACTTAAAATTAACTCTAACAACATTACAACCAACAATTCCAACAACAACAAACAAATATATTTAGATTTCTAAATTCAATCATATTGAACTTAAAATTAACTCTAACAACATTACAACCAACAATTCCTATATTAAACTTAAACAAGATTATGAGACAAATTCAAGAAATAATCATAAATGATAAACAAGAAATCAAACTATACAAATTTCGGATTCAAGATCAACCAAACAAAGTATGAACATGAATGAATCTATTTTTTAAAACAACAAACATGACAGATTAAACGGCTCAAACAACATTAATAATTTCTGGAAAATATATAACAACATGAAACAAATTGAAGAAATAATCAATTAAATTTCAATTTGAATCTAACAAACATCAAACTAACAAATATTTACCTAAACAACAAAACAAACATGAAATAAACATGAAAAACAAATTAATTAATTTCCATTTGAAATCTGAAAATTAATTCAACAAAACATATGAACAAACTAGAAAATTATTTCAACGACGAACAAACCAAACAAGAATTGAATCATTTATCGATTTTGGATCCGAAAAATACCAAACAAAAATATGGACGATAAATGAGATTCAAAACCAACTAACCGGAAATGAAACGACGAACAACGATTGTAAACAAATCTGTCCGGGCCTCGACTCAACGAAAGACCTTCGAACTTTGACGATTCGAAGAAGATGAAGCAATGGTAAAACAGAAGCAACTGCTGCGACGAGCAGCAGCAGCAGTCCATCGAGAAGCAGCATAAAGCAGATGCCCCGGCAGCAGCACGACGGAGGAAGAAGAAGCAGCATGAAGCAGTAGCAGCTGGGAGCTGAACGCGGCACAGCGGCAGCAGCAGCGGCATCATGGCGTCGGCTGTGTAGTTGTCCATGGTGACGATAGTCGTTTGGACATGAAGACAACGGGACTGGGGACGATGGATGCTGGTTCGCTGCTGGGCGGGGTTATGGGTGACGGACTGTTTAGGCGGAACGAGGAAGAAGATGACCGGAGCTCAACCAATAACCATGGGAGCTTGACGTTGGAGAAGAAATAGAAAAGAACATCCCGTTTCGATTGTCCTTTAATTGAAAAAAACTCCCTTCACCCCTCGCGGGGCGGTAAAAAGGAGGTGTGACACCATCCATATTAGGGTTCTCTGGCACCTATACAGTCCGGCATAATCTAGTGACCAGAGAGGAGAAGAAGAACCCATACCTCTTCAGTGGTGAACGGATGAACATCTCAGACTGAATAACCTTGGCCATATCAAAATCGTGGCCATTCACGAAGCACCAGATCAAGGCAGCTCTCAGACCATTTACCTCAGTGGCGTTGTGGGACGGTAGCAGTCGAATATTGATGACGTACAACCAACACTTTCCTTCAAAGGTGAGTGAGGCTGAGTGCAACTTCGATTCCTGCACAGCCCACACTACCACTTTGTCTGGTACACAGATTGTTCTGAAAAACATGTGCCAATTTGTTGGTATTCACCGGTAAGTATCATAGTAATCCACCTTCCCATTGAATACATGATAACTAGGGATTCTTGTCTAGTTTATGCTCCTTTTTGCTTGAATTTTGGACTAAAATGTGTACAAGTATTCCCCAAAAGCTAACTTGTTGTTCTTATTTGCAGTGTTTGGTCAAAAGGAGACAAGGATGTCATAACCAACTCAAAAAGGAGTGAAACCTGCATAAGTTCAAAACCAAGTCAAAGCAGTGCTACAGTGGAAAATCCACCGCGGTCGCAGAAGACTCACCACGACTGCGGTCCTTTTATTGCGGTCTGTGGTGGCAAGGTTCAGAGAGATACCAGTTGAGGCATTGCAAGTTACCGCAGTCCGTAATGATTTTATGCGACCGCGGTACCCTTACCATGACAACGGTCCTTTTACTGCGATCCGCGGAGGAGAGATTCAGAGAGCCTTGAGTTTTTAGCAAAAGATGAAGACCGCGGTAGCCTTACCGCTGCAGCGGTCCATTTTTCGCTATCACCGGTACCTCTGTCAGGGGCATTTTTGTCCGAAAAATTTAGCTGTGTATAGATACTTTCTTTTCAGGTTTTTAGGTCATCTTATGTTAGCTGAGCACTTGAACGACAACTTTTGTCTATTTTGAGTAATTTTGTAGCTTACGTAGCAATTAGTCTTAGTCTCTTATCTTGTAATTACAATTTATGGATTATTCTTCATCTCAATCTATGATTTCTTCTTCAATTATGAGTAGCTAAACCCATTAGCTAGGGTTGTGGCTCAACCCTAGTGTAGGTATTTAATGGGTCTCTTATTTTAGGGCTTAGATGTTTATGGGTGATGGATATTTGGCCTGATCTATGCTTTCTATGTTGAATTAGTGGTTGCGAACACTAATTTATGCCTTTTTGACTTAGGCTCTTCTTGAGAAAGAGAGTAAGTCTAGGAATTTCAGGCCAATAAGGAATTGGGGTGTATTCAAGAGATTGATAGCCCCAATTAAAGGGTTAAACCTAGAGATAGTAATACCCGACTTAAGCTAACATTACTTGTACAAATTGAACACCCAATTGGGCTTGAGAAAGCCAATTAGGGCAAAGTTACTGTTACTACCGAGAGGTGTAGAGTGAGTAGCTTCGTGCATTGGTTATATCACGATCCCGGCTATAACATTATTGCCTAAGTTTGAGATACCGTTAGATACTCACCTAGGAGAAGGTCACTTCCCTAGTGCCTCTTTACCCATTTAAAAAACCCTACAAAAATATCTTCTTAGTTTATGTTTTGTGCACCATTAGTATAAAATTAGAAGTAACAAACAAACAAGAATTATTGGAAGTGCAATCAAAAACACTACACATTGCTAGATTAGATATGAATCCAACTCCAAATATATCTAGCTCCATGTGGATTCGATCCCGACCTTCTCGGGTAAAAGCTGCATCGACCGCTCTTGCCACTCTATAGTGGTGTAGGGTTGGACCTGATCACTTTTTGGCGCCATTGCCGGGGAAGCTAAATGGTTTTTGCTATCTATCTAACTAGTTTTTGTTTTGTATTTCTTTCCTTCTGTGTTACTAATTTGTGTGTGTCATAAATTCAGGTACAAAATGGTGAACACCGATAATCTTGGAAATGCTATTTCGGGGGATGAGGTTGATGACAATATTGATGATGAGGTACCTATAGTGCCTCAAGCTCAAAGGAGAGGCCGCCAGGCAAATGATAATGTTCTATACCCTCCCCTGCCCCCTCCAAGAGTCGCTCCTCGGGTGCTTCCAAATGAAGGATATGCTAGTGCAATTGTCCCACCTCGGATCCGGGCGAGCAATTTCCAAATTACAAATGTGATATTGACTTTGTTAGAGCAGCGAGGGTATTTCACAGGTGTTCCCCATCAGAATGCATATAAATATCTCAAGGGCTTTGTGGATATATGTTGGGGAAGCAAGCAAACAAATGTGTTAGAGGATGCATTATGGTTTAGATTATTCCCTTTCTCACTTAGAGGGAAAGCTTTGGACTGGCTCGAGAAGCTTCCCAAACATTCTATCACTACATGGGATGAGTTGTCCAATAAGTTCATAGCCAAGTTTTTCTCACTGGGACATATGGCGGCATTGAGGGATGGAATCTTAGCATTCAAACAGGAACCAAATGAGCCCCTTCATGAAATCTGGGATCGATATAGAACTATGGTCAAGGAATGCCCCAACAATGATATGACTGAGGCAATGAAACAGACATTTTATCGGGGTATAAACACGACCAATCAGTGTGTGGTGAACCAGTTAGCATGGGGTAATTTCATGAAGCTGCCTTATGTTGAGGTTTGTGATATTTTTGATGAGATAGTTGATACTTCTTCAGCTTGGCAAAGTCGAGCTAATGTGCCATAGGGTGACCCCACTGTCATTCACTTGCATAAAGAGCTCTATGACCATGGCCAAGCAATAGCAGAGTTGACTACAACAATGAACCAGTTGGCAAAAGCTCTGTTACAACAAGTTTAAGCCTCTAGACAAGTTAATACTATGGAAGGTGTCAACATGTTGGTCAACAAGAGGCGACAAAGAGGTCAACAAGGTCAAAGTAGTCCGGATCAATATGACCAAGGTAGTGGTGGTTTCAATCAAGATGAAGGTTATGATGAGCAGAATGAAGAAGTGTAGTATGTGAACAATTACCAAGGACAAAATGGCAATGCTCCTAACCAATAACAACAGTGGAGATCCCAAGGCAATTGGGGAAATCAAAACCAAGAAGGAAATAGCAACTAGGGGAACAACAATCAAAATTAGGGTAATCAGAACAACCAGGGAAACTGGAGCGGCAACAACAACAATTGGGGAGGAAACAACAACTAAGGGGGTTAGAATAATGGCAATCAAGGGAATCGGGGGCAAGGCTTTCAAAGGCCTATGATGTATCAACAACCAAATAACCTACCTCCATTTCTGTCCCAAGGTCCTAGCTCGTCAAATAATGAGATGGGAAGGATCAAGATGATGTTTGAATAAATGATGAAGAAGAACGCCGACTCTAACACCCAGTTGGCATCCCACAATACTTTAATCTGGAATTTGGAGGTTCAACTTGGCTAGGTTTCATAGTCTTTGAATACTCGCCCTAAGGGGGCTCTACCTAGTGATACGGTAGTAAACTCGAAGGGTGGTAACAACATCAGGCATGCAATGATAGTGATTACTAGAAGTGGCCGAGGTGGTGATGTAAATACCTCCAAGCAAAAGGAAATTGTGAGCGATGAGATTCAAGTGCAAGATAATGATGTTCCTTTAGTTGATGAGAAAGTGAGAGAAGAGAATGTAAATGCAAAAGTGAGGATTGATGTTCATGATGATGAGGTGGAGACCCAAGATGATGTGAACACGTCTAGGGAACACGTAATAGACATACTAGAGATGATAGTGCCCAAGGCTAAGGCTCCCTTGCCAGGCCTCCTCCTCCTTACCCTCAAAGGCTTGCGAAGTAAAAGAATGAGAACCAATTTAAGAAGTTCATAGAGATGATGAAAAGCTTGTCAATCAATGTTCCATTAGTGGAAGCTCTTGAACAAATGCCTGGTTACGCCAAGTTCATGAAAGACTTGGTGACTAAAAAGAGATCCATGGATTGTGAGATCATCAAAATAACTCACCAAGGAAGTGCAATTATGCACTCGATAGCTCCAAAGCTCGAAGATCCTGGCACTTTCACTATTCTATGCACCATTGGGAGTGCAGATTTCGCAAAGTCATTATGTGACTTGGGAGCGAGCATCAATTTGATGCCTTACTCCATTTTCAAAACTTTGGGTATTGGTCAACCACGACCTACTTCAATGAGGTTAGAAATGGCGAATAGAACAATGAAGAGGTTGTTTGGTATTATTGATGATGTTCTTGTTCGGGTGGACAAGTTCATTTTGCCTACTGACTTTGTGATTTTGGACTACGAGGTTGATTATGAGGTTCCAATCATATTGGGAAGACCTTTCCTTGCAACTGGGAAGGCCTTAGTTGATGTGGAAGTAAAGGAACTCACCTTCCAGGTGGGTGACGAAAATGTGGTCTTTCATGTGTGCAAGTCAATGAAGTAGCCTAACAGTACTGAAGTGTGCTCTTTCATGGATCTTGTCACGAAAGTGATAATTGATGATACTAGAGCAATGATCAATGTGGAGGACCCTCTAGAAGCGGTATTGTTGAACTTTGATGTCAATAAGGATGAAAGCCGGGTGGAGTGTGTCAATGCTTTGCACGGAATGGGCTCTTACTCTTATGAGCCTCAGAAGCTCTCTTTGGATCTTGAGAATAGAAAGACTCCACCAACAAAGCCCTCAATCAAGGAACCTCCCGTGTTGGAGTTGAAGCAGTTGCCTCTACACCTCAGGTATGAATTTTTAGGCCCTAGTTCAACTTTGTCAGTTATTCTTTCCTTTTGTATTACTAACATACAGGTAGATGTCACTTTGGCGGTGCTCCAAAAATGGAAGAAGGCAATTGGATGGACTCTACCTGATATCCGGGGGATAATCCCTGCCTTTTGCATGCACAAGATTATTCTTGAAGATGATGCCAAGCCCTCCGTAGAACATCAAAGGAGGTTGAATGAAGCTATGTAAGAGGTTGTCAAAAAGGAGGGGATCAAGTGGTTGGATGCAGGGGTTGTGTATCCCATCTCAGATAGTTCTTGGACTTCGCCGGTGCAATGTGTACCGAAGAAGGGCGGTATGACTGTGGTTACCAATGCAAAAAACGAGTTGATTCCCACCTGGACTCTCACCGGATGGAGGGTGTGCATGGACTACTGCAAGCTGAATAAAGTGACCCGCAAGGATCACTTTCCATTGCCTTTTCTTGATCAGGTGCTAGACATACTTATTGGGCGGGCCTTCTACTGTTTCTTGGATGGGTACTCTGGGTACAACCAGATTTTGATTGCTCCGGAAGATTAGGAGAAAACAACCTTCACTTGTCCGTATGACACCTTTGCCTTTTCTAGGATGCCATTTGGTTTGTGTAATGCATCGACTACGTTCCAGCTATGTATGATGGCCATATTTACCGACATGGTGGAGGATATTTTGGAGGTGTTCATGGACGACTTCAGTGTTGTGGGTGACTCGTTTGATAAATATTTGAAAAATCTTGACAAGGTGTTGGCCCGGTGTGAAGAGACCAATCTTATACTTAACTGGGGAAAATGCCACTTTATGGTTGAGGAGGGTATTGTCCTCGGCCATAAGATTTCAAAGCATGGTATAGAGATGGACAAGACTACAATTGAAGTGATCTCAAAGCTTCTTCCTCCTACTTCAGCCAAGGGGTTAGAAGTTTTCTTGGGCATGTGGAGTTCTACCGAAGATTCATCAAAGAATTTTCTAAGGTAGTGAATCCTTTGTGCAAGTTATTAGAAAAGGATGCCAAGTTCATGTTTAATGATGAATGCATGAAGGCTTTTTAACTTCTCAAGTACAATTGACAACCACTCCCATTATTACTGCACCCAATTGGAGCTTATCTTTTGAGCTCATGTGTGATGCAAGTGACGTTGCGGTTGGAGCGCTCTTGGGTCAAAGAGTCAACAAGATGTTTCACCCAGTGTATTATGCAAGCAAGACAATGAATGATGCTCAAGTGAACTACACGGTGACGGATAAATAGTTGCTAGCAATTGTGTTTGCAATGGAGAAAATTAGGCCTTACCTCATGGGGGCCAAAGTGATAGTTCATACTGACCATGCAGCACTTCGCTACTTGATGACAAAGAAGGATTCCAAGGCGAGATTGATTAGATGGGTTCTATTGCTTCAAGAGTTTGACCTTGAGATTGTTGATCGGAAAGGGAGTAAAAACCAAGTGGCGGACCATTTGTCCCGCTTGGAGGAGGAGGGGAGGACTTGTGATGGCCTTGAAATTAATGATTCATTCCCTCATGAGCAACTTCTCTCCGTATCTGTGAATAACATGCCTTGGTTTGTGGATGTTGCCAACTTTCTTGTGAACGGTATTGTTCTGTGTAAGCTCTCATAACCGGTATTGTTCCGTGATGAGTGCTAGAGAGCTTGCGGAATTTCAAAGAAAAATGAGATGCCTCTCACCACCATTCTTGAGTTTGACATATTTGATGTGTGGGACATTCATTTTATAGGCTCGTTTGTAAGCTCTTGTGGCAACATATACATTCTTATGGCTATTGATTATGTTTCAAAGTAGGTTGAGGCCGTGGCTTTACCCAACAACGAGGCCCAGAGTGTTGTGGCTTTTCTTAAGAAGAGTATCTTTACTCGGTTTGGCACTCCTAAAGCAATCATTAGTGATGGAGGGTCTCATTTTTACAATAAAGCATTTGACACTTTGCTTGACAAGTATGGTGTCAATCACAAAGTTTCTATCCCTTACCATCCTCAAGCTAGTGGGCAAGTTGAGGTCTCAAACAGGGAGATTAAGAGCATATTGTCGAAGACCGTCAATGCAAATAGGACCGACTGGTCCAAGAAATTGGATGATGCTTTATGGGCTTACAGGACTGCTTACAAGACTTAGATTGGTATGTCTCCGTACCGGTTGGTGTTTGGGAAACTTGCCACATACCGGTTGAGTTAGAGCACAAGGCCATGTAGGCTTTGAGGAAGTTAAATCTTGAATGGGATGTTGTAGCAAATCTTTGGGTGGAGCAACTTAATGAGCTTGATGAGTTCCGGTTCCATGCCTATTCCAGCTCGTACTTGTATAAGGACAAGATGAAGTACTTACATGACAAATATGCTTGTGGAAAGGAGTTCAAAGTAGGTGATTTGGTTCTCTTGTTCAATTCCCGGTTACGACTGTTTCCGGGAAAGCTTAAATCAAAATGGAGTGAACCTTTTGAGGTGGTGCTTGTGACTCCATTTGGTGCTCTTGATTTGAAAAACAAAAATGGTGAGATCTTTAGACTTAATGGACACAGAGTCAAGCACTATCTTGGCAAATTTTATGACAACCACGTGGTGGCGATGATCCATCTCAAGTGATTGATGGTAAACTGCGTCGTGCCGCGACGTTAAATCAGGCACTTCTTGGGAGGCAACCCATGTATTTTTCCTCTTGTCTTTCTTTGATTTTCTTCTTAATGTAGGATTTTCTTTTGAACTAACTGGTTGCGAGATGTGTATAGGGATATTTGATACAGTGCAGGATTAATCTGGAAAAATGGGCACTCTCTGAAGTTTGGATCACGACCACGCTTTATTTTTCGTGGTCTGCGGTGGCCTTATCGTGGAGGCAGAAATTATTCGCGGTCAGCGGTGCTAAAGGTCAAAAGTGGAGGCTCTCTGAAGTTTCAACCACTGCCACGGTGCATTTTTCACGGTCAGCAGTGGCTTATCGTTGTCGCGAAGGGTTTTTCGCTGTCCCCGGTGGTCTCAAAGCAACAACCCTTCTGAGTTTCATAACTGCGGTCCGCGGTGCATTTTTCGCGGCCGCGGTATGTAAGAATGCGTGGGTCCCAGGGCCTGCCTATAAATAGACGCTTAGGGCCCCTTTTTACACTTTTCGCTTTTTGTTCTCTCAAACACCATACACTACTGTTCACTCTCACCCTAATTTGTACAAACACAAGAACTGAGTTGAATTTGTTTTAGATTTCACATCTGGTAATTCTAAGCAACCCTTAGTCTTTAACTTTGTTCTTGTTTTCCTTTAAATTGATAGTTATTACCTCTTCTTATTCTTTTTTTCGTTTAATTTTTACTTAGGGTTCCATAGTATTAATTATATTAGGTATTAATTAGTCAGAAATGGTGATTAACTACCTAGTGGGTTGATAATGTGTTGATTAATGCTAAAATGCACGAAAAATTTGAAACCCTAGGTGATAAGCCCAAATTTGACCTTTGTGGTCCACGATCACCTATCTTTTGAGAGATTTTTAAGTCTTGATAACTGCGGTCAGCGGTGGCATTTTTTGTGGTCCGCGATGCACTTACCGCGGCCGCGCTCAATTTCTCGTGGTCCGTGGTGCCATTTAATCAGAGAGTGGGTAGTCTGAGTCCCACCTCTCCGCGATCTACAATTGATTTTTTGTGGTCCACAGTGCAGCCTTCGCGGCCGCAGTGCATTTTTCGCGGTGCTATTGAATCAGAGAGTGAGTAGTCTGAATCTAAACCTCTCCATGGCCGCTGTTGATTTTTCGCAGTCCGCGGTGCAGCCTTCGCGGCCACAGTGCATTTTTTGCAGTCTGCAGTTTTGTTTTACACTGTCAACTATTTTTCTGCACTGCTTCTTCTAGTCTTTGCACCAATAAGTTTCTACTGATTGTACTTGCAGAGAATGGTTAAATTTAGAAAAGCCGATGACAAATAAAAAGGTAGAGCAGAGTCCTCCCGGGGTAGGGGATGAGGCATGATTAAATTGACCCTAACGGTTCGAAAAGAAATTGGGGAAACGAGAAAAATCATCAAAGCTGCATATAGAGTTGCTTCCCATTTTGAGAGAAATGAGTACTTGCCTTCCCGGGAGGCATCGGAGTTTGATTCAGTGCCCGAATATGTACCCGACTTCCCAGATAGACATAGGTTGAGAGATGTACCTACACCTCCAGACTCCCCTACTACTCGTGCTCCAGTTCATATATCTTCTGAGTCGTCTAAAGGCTCAGCAGAGAGCAATGATAGTTTAGCTTCAACCTCACCTACACTTTCGTCACCTGGACATGATGTAGATGTTGGGGTATCGGAGGGAGAGGGAGGGGGTGTGCCTCAAACCGGGTGTGTGGAGAGAACTAGAAACCCTGAGGTGTGGCAAAAATGGTTCATCAATGAGCTAGCTTATCACAAGTTCCGAGAATGGTGGCCTCTAAGGTCGTTTATTCATGAACGCCAATTCATAGAGAGGGATCTCCTGCCATACAACCCCAACGTGAAACCACAATTCAATGAACGAGTGGGGTGGGATTACTTCACTAGCAGGTTTCAGAGGCAAACAAGCACTTAGTCAAGGAGTTTTACGCTAATGCTTCCTACATCAAGAAGGATACCAAAGTGACTAAAGTGCGAAACTTGAAAGTGAAGTTTGATGGGAATACAATAAATGAGTACTTGGGCTTTAATGAGGAAGATAAATCATTGTACTTGGAGAAGTTGGCACTTGATGAGGAAGCCCGTCCATGGTTGGCATCATATTTGGCTCTCCCGGGCACCACCCCAACATGGTTGACATAAGGAGTTGCAATCTTGAGGAAAACCTTAAACCTTGAGGCAAAAGGTGGGGGACTTTTGTATGCAGCAGGGTGGACCCCACTACCCATGAAAATTTCATGCCGGTCTCCCGGGCAATATTGTGGCTGCTATTATGGTGGGGTTCCCGATCAATGTCGGAAATGTCATGTCTAGGGTGATCACTAGAGTGGTCAATGAGGGTGACAGATCCCTTCCCGAACTTCCTCACAATGTACTTCAAAGATGAAGTGGAGAAAAGAAACTTCAATGTGAAGGTAAAACCCAAAATGGCCTTTTCATGGTACAACCTCAAGTGTCCGGACAACCCTAAAGCCAAGGGATTCAAGGGCAAAACTACTACTTTTACTAGCCAGTCTGAAGAGCCAGTAGTGGTAGTCACTCCTTCACTGCCTCCCACTTCCATACCAAAGCCTGCCTACGGACCATCTACTTCTACTCCTCCAGATATTCCATCCTCCTCAACATACCCATTGACTGCCCACAGATTGAGACAAACACTCTCCAGTATCAACAACTGGATGCAACATCAACTTCTAAGCTATTTGTACTTTCCAGTATAGTAGCAGCTCAGTCAGTGCCCTCACAGCCACATGTGCTAGCTTCGGTTGAGGAGACTCTCAAGGAGCTTCTGGACAACCAGAAGAAGCTCCTTGATAACCAAAAGCTGATAATGGATGCTCTTGCCTATCAAGGGAAAACACTTAAGGAGCTGAGCAAATACACAAAGAAGCTGAAGCATACACATGCATCGAAGGAGTCAGTTAAGGAATTGAGGGGAGAAGTTGAGAAGATGAAGGAAGCTGACCATTTGCCTTTGGAGCTACTATTGCATGATCACCCTCCAACAGCTCAGAGCAGGTTCTGGAGCAGGAGATTGAGAGAGCTCCAAAGAGAAGGAGGAGGATCCCCCAGGTGGATGATGTTGAGATTGAGTTGGAGGAGACGGAGGGTACTGCTTCTAGCCAGCCACAGGCCCCCAGGATAGATGATCCGGGTGCCCAACCACAAGATCCTGTGCTACCATAGGACCCCACTCAGTCATAGGAGCCCATGCTACCACAGGACCTCATACAGACGGAGGATCCATATGGAGTTTTCTTCATTCTCTATCTTTCTTTTTGAACTTATTTTTGGTTAGTTAGCATTGAGGACAATGCTAGCTTTCATTTGTAGGGGTGTCCCTACTTTGATTTTTGATTTGGTAGTTTGATTTGATAGTTGGACTATAATTATAATAATATTTTCTTTCTTTATGCTTATTTTTCACTTTTGGTATGCATATAACTTTACATTTTATTTTACTTTCCGTTATTATTCTAGTTTGGTCTGTATATAAAGTTACTCTCATGTATATATTCATCCCTTCTTATGTATATTCATCTAAACCCCCCTTTGTACATATTCAGTTTACTTTCCGTATTTTACTTCATAGCTTCTTTTACAATTTCCTTAATAGTATAGCTTTTTATTTCATTTAATAGCTTCTTTTTCGATTCGTAGCTTCTTATTTTTCAAGTTTTAATGATCAATAAACCTTTGATTTTCTTAATGCCATGGTTCTTTCCAAAGGGTTTGAGTCTGTTTTCTTTTTGTTTTGTGTAAATGGTAGTTAGTAAGCAATGGTGCTTTAGGCAAAGCTTCACTTGGGCCTAACACATTTACCTTTGACCTTATGGTTAAAAATAAATTGTTGTGTATATGGTGATAGTTGTGACCTTGAGACTCTTGTGTTGGCTAAACAATCATCGAGTGGTTTCTCGGAACCATTTGTGTTGCTCAAATCTTAGCTAAGGTTGTTGTGGGCCCCCGACTCTGTTTCTTTAGCAATCCTATAGCTTGTGTGGTGAGGTATTGATTTTTAAGTCCAAGTCCCGTGCCAATGAGTCTAGAACTTGCCCTGAATATTTGTCTAGGCAAAATCCTAAGTGTAGCTCGGCTTGAGAAGTGATTATAGGCTCTCCTTGATCCCAATTGAAACTTAAAAACATTCATAGCCTACCAATGATGATATCCCTAGTCAAGACCGTTGAGCTTTAGCCCTTATTCTTTCAATAACCATGATACAAACCTTTATCTGTTCTAAAATGACCCTCTCTTGGCACCCTATCTTTACTTAGCACAAGGCAAAAACATAAGTTTGGGGGGAGAGACAAGGAATGCAAAAGTGATAAAAGGTACAAAATGAAGAAAAGGAAAGGCAAAGAAAAAGAAAAAAAGAAAGAAAAGCCAAAGATTCAAAAAAGAAAATGAACAAAGTAGAAGAAGTGAAGGGATTCAACGAAAGTAAAAGATGAAAGGTTTGGAAAGGTTAGAAAGGAGAAAAAGAATTGAAATGAACAAAAAAGAGTGATAGTGTATCTCTCTAGCCCCTAAAGAAGAAGTAAATGACTTAAAGAGTCAAGAAAACATGTGCCAAAATAAAGCAAATGAAGTGCTTAAGGGGAGATGAAACCTTCTTAGACCGATATATCCTACCCTGAACTAAAGGCCTTCATTACATTCCCACAAAAGCCCTATATGATCTTGATTTGAGTGAGCTTACATTAGTGGTGACTCACATAAGGGGAAAGCTTATGGTACTTAGAGCCGGACTTGTGACCTTCCTTTGAGAGAGTGAGTGTGTTTTCTACAATCCTCGTTCTGAGTGCTACAATCTAAAAGTAAGGTTTGCTTATGAAGAGTTGAGGAGTATGAGTTAGGGTTCCACAACGACCAATGTAACAGAAAGAGTTTCCTAGATGAGTTGAGTCAACTCTTGATGCTTTTGTGTCACATTATAGCCATGGTGCTAAAAGGTTGTGTAGTATTGATAATGCGTTTGAGTTGAGGGTAATTATTAGTCCCAATTGATTTTTGATGAGGTTACTTTAGAACAACTGGATTTTCCTTTCTATTATCTTGAGGGGGTGGGAATTACTTTGTTTGCTTGAGGACAAGCAAAAACTTAAGTTTGGGGGAGTTGATAACTAGGGATTCTAGTCTAGTTTATGCTCCTTTTTGCTTGAGTTTTGGACTAAAATGTGTAAAAGTATTCCACAAAAGCTAACTTGTTGTGCTTGTTTGTAGTGTTTAGTCAAAAGGAGACGAGGATGTCATAACCAACTCAAAAAGGAGTGAAACCTGCACAAGTTCAAAACCAAGTCAAAGTAGTGCTACAGTGGAAAATCCATCGCGGCCGCAGAAGACTCACCGCAACCGCGGTCCTTTTATTGCGGTCCGTGATGGCAAGGTTTAAAGAGATACTAGTTCAGGCATTGCAAGTTACCGCGATCCGCGACGATTTTATGTGACCGCGGTACCCCTACCGCGACAACGGTCCTTTTACTGCGATCCGTGGAGGAGAGATTCAGAGAGCCTTGAGTTTGAGCAAAAGCTAAAGACCGCGGTTGATTTACTGCAGCCGCGGTAGCCTCACCGCTGCATCGGTCCATTTTTCGCTGTCACTGGTACCTCCGTCAGGGGCATTTTTGTCCGAAAAATTTAGCTATGTATAAATACTTTCTTTTTAGAGTTTTAGGTCATCTTATGTTAGTTGAGCATGTGAACGGCGACTTTTGTCTATTTTGAGTAATTTTGTAGCTTACTTAGCAATTAATCTTAGTCTCTTATCTTGTAATTACAATTTATCGATTATTCTTCATCTCAATCTATGATTTCTTCTTCAATTATGAGTAGCTAAACCCATTAGCTAGGGTTGTGGCTCAACCCTAGTGTAGGTATTTAATGGGTCTCTTATTTTAGGGCTTAGATGTTTATGGGTAATGGATATTTGGCCTGATCTATGCTTTCTATGTTGAATTAGTGATTGCGAACACTAATTTATTTTTGACTTAGGCTCTTCTTGAGAAAGAGAGACTAAGTCTAGGAATTTCAGGCCAACAAGGAATTGGGGTGTATTCAAGAGATTGATAGCCTCAATTAAAGGGTTAAACCTAGAGATAGTAATACCCGACTTGAGCCAACATTACTTGCACAAATTGAACACCCAATTGGGCTTGAGAAAGCCAATTAGGGCAAAGTCATTGTTACTACCGAGAGGTGTAGAGTGAGTAGCTTCGTGCATTGGCTATATCACGATCCCGGCTATAACATTATTGCCCTAAGTTTGAGATCCCGTTAGATACTCACTTAGGAGAAAGTCACTTCCCTAGTGCCTCTTTACCCATTTAAAAAACCCTACAAAAATATCTTCTTAGTTTAAGTTTTGTGCACCATTAGTATAAAATTATAAGTAACAAACAAACAAGAATGATTGAAAGTGCAATCAAAAGCACTACACATTGCTAGATTAGATAGGAATCTAACTCCAAATATATCTTGCTCCCTGTGGATTCGATCCCGACCTTCTCGGGTAAAAGCTGCACCGACCGCTCTTGCCACTCTGTAGTGGTGTAGGGTTGGACCTGATCAATATAGGCAATTGATACACTCTCCCGATGGCTTCTATCGAGGCATTCACCCTCTTTTGTCGCACAGTGCAGATGTGATCCTCATGTTAAGAGCAGTTGTCGTAGAATTCCCTGACAAGCATCAAGTTACCCTTCTCTGGCTCTTCGAAGAAGATGTCCAGCCTGCGCCTAATCAACTCCCTATACATATTAGGGTACTCAGCCTGGAGGGATCCCCGGTCAACTCCCCTTTCCGGTATAGGCTTTCTAGTAGCCTTCGAACTGAAACGGTCTTGGGTAGCTTTGGAGACAAACCTGGTACGACCAAACTGAGCTAAACTGGTCGGTGCCCGTGCTCGGGACGAGTCTCCATGACCACTTGACAAGGCACCGGTAGTGCATCTCTTATTTTGGCAAACTCATTGTGGCAATTCAATAAACACTTATTGTGCATATGCCCCCCAAGGTACCCAAAGACTCAATTAAACTTCCATTCTTCACAAACTCAACAATGTCTTCCCCAACCCAACCAAATCTATTATCCTCACATGCCAACATATATACTAACAATCCAAACAAAGACAAAAGTACCCATAACTTCTACTATCCTACACTTACAATAGAAGATGAAAAGAATGGAACAAAATTGAAAAATAAACTATATAAAAAGTATAATCATGTTACTTACTTGAAGATCATGTGAGGAATGGAGCTTGGGGAGTGGTTGAGTAGAGAAGAGGAAGCAACAGAGAAGATTTTGTTAATTTGAAAAATTGGAGGAGAAGAAGGGGAAGGGGTGTGCATTTTTTTTGTTTTTTTTTTGTTTTGGGGAAATGGGGGAAGGGTTTTAGATTTTGTTAGGGGGGAGGGGGAAAGAAGTGGGGGAGTGGGCGGTTAGGGATGGGGGGTAAGTAAAAAAACTAATTAAAAAGGGAGAAGAGAAAAGAAAAAAAAATTAACTGAACCTGAACAGTGCCTCATCTGCGGTCGATCTGCGGGCACGGATAGTGACCACTGCAAAATCTGCGGTCGAATCCGCGGTTGAATTCGCGGCCGCGGATTTTGACCTCCAGATTTTTTTTCTTTTTCGCACTTTTACCTATCTCCAGGATAATTTCGTCACCCTGAGTCCTTCCGCTGCGCATAATTTCATCCCTGCACATTAGTAGATCGGTCAATATTATCACCATTCAAAATCACTTACAAAAATAAGAACAAAGAAAAATAATGGGTTGCCTCCCAAAAGGTGCCTAATTTGACATCGCGACACGCTGATTTACAACAAACCATGGGTTGCCTCCCAGGAATCGCCTAATTTAACGTCACGACACGATGCATGCTTTCATTATTAATCTTCGCTCGTGTATTGGGGCTTTTCCAAAGATATCACCACTTTATCCCCCTTTTCTTCGACCATTCCAAGGTAATGTTTCAACTTTGCCTATTTACCGTGAACTTATTTGTTCCATCTTCTGATTCAATTTCTACAGCTCCACTTGAGAACACTTGCACCACTCTGAAAGGTCCGGACTATCAGGACTTCAATTTACCCGGAAACAATCTTAATCTCGAGTTGTAAAACAATACTAGATCTCCGAGTTTGAAGTTTCGATCTAGAATATGCTTATCATGCATCATTTTCATCCTTTCTTTGTACAATCTTGCATTCTCAATTGCATGGAACCTGAATTCCCCGAGTTCATGTAACTTAGTGACTTTACTGGTGCCTGCGGTCTCCATATCCAAATTCAACTGCCTCAGTGCCCAAAGGGCTTTATGTTCAAGTTCCACCGGAAGGTGTCATGCTTTTCCAAACACCAACTTGTATGGTGACATACCAATTGGAGTTTTAAATGTTGTGCGGTATGCCCATAAAGCATCATCCAACTTCTTTGCCCAATCAGTCCTTATTGCATTCACTGTCTTGGTCAAGACATTTTTGATTTCCTGGTTAGACATTTCAACTTGCCCGCTCGTCTGTGGGTGATAAGGTGTGGCCACCTTATGACGAACTCCATACTTTTCCAACAACCGTGCAAACGCTTATTGCAAAAATGGTTTCCACCATCACTGATTATAGCTCTCGAGGTGCCAAAAAGTGAAGATATTTTACTTTAGAAAGCCGGTCACCCCTTTTGCATCATTGGTTGGGAGAGCCACGACTTCAACCCATTTGGAGACATAGTCAACTGCTTCCAATATGTATTTGTTACCATACGATCTGACGAATGGCCCTATAAAGTCAATCCCCTACATGTCAAATACCTCCACCTCCTGAATAGTAGTCATCGACATCTCGTGATGTCGAGATATGTTGCCTGTCCTTTGGCACTCATTGTAACTTTTCACCCAAGCATGGGCATCCTTGAACAAATTTGGCTAATACAAACTCGAATCCAACACCTTAGCTGCTGTCCGAATTCCTCCAAAGTGTCCACCATATGGTGAAGCATGACAAGCCTGCAAAACAGAATGTTGATCTTTCTCGGGGATACACCTACGGATTATATTATCTACACATATTTTAAAAAGTAGAGGTTCATCCCAATAATAAAACCGACAATCGCGAAAGAACTTTTACTTTTGAATGGAAGAGCGTTCATAAGGTACAATACCGCTTGCTAAATAATTAGCAATATCAGCATACTATGGCATCTCCTCTATTGTCATGGCTAGTAACTGTTCATCTGGGAATGTCTCTGTTATATCTTCAACCTTTACTTTCTTTTCAGCTCCTTCCAACCTTAAGATGTGGTCTACTACTTGGTTCTCTGTCCCTTTTCTATCACAGATCCCCAAATCAAATTCTTGTAGAAAAAGAACCCAGTGGATCAAGCGTGGCTTTGACTCGTTCTTTGCTATCAAGTACCTAATTGTTGCATGGTCAATATAAACAATAACTTTTGAACTAATCAAGTACGACCTGAATTTGTCGAATGCAAAAACTACAACCAATATCTCCTTTTCTATCACGGTGTAATTGAGTTATGCACCGCTTAGCATTCTGCTTGCATAGTAAATTGGGTGCGTCACCCTACCCTTTCGCTGCCCAAGACTGCTCCTATAGCATAGTAACATATGTCACACATGAGCTCTAATGGTTGCTCCCAGTTGGGTGCAACAATGATGGGTGCATTCACCAGTATCTTCTTCAGCTCCTCAAATGCCAACCTGCAATCATTAGAAGACACAAAGGGCTGATCCTTTTCAAGGAGTTTACATAAAGGGTTAGCAATCTTAGAGAAATCTTTTATGAATCGCCTGTAGAACTCGGCGTGCCGAAGGAAACTTCTCACTGCCTTGACCGAAGTGGGCGGTGGCAACTTCTAAATCATGTCAACCTTAGCATGGTTGACCTTAATTCCTTTACTGGACACTCGATGGCCCAACATTATCCCTTCTTATACCATAAAATGGCACTTTTTCCAGTTCAACAATAAATTTGTCTCCACACATCTTTTTTTAACATTCTTCTTAAATTGTGAAGAAAATCTTCGAATGAATCCCCCACCATGGAGAAATCATCCATAAATACCTCCATAATATCTTCAACCATATCCGTGAAGATGGCTAACATACACTTCTGGAATGTAGCTGGTGTATTGCAAAGGCCAAAAGGCATTCTCCGAAAGGCAAAGATGCCATACGAACAAGTAAAAGATGTTTTCTCTCTGTCTTCAAGGGCTATTGAGATCTGATTGTACCCCGAATATCCATCCAAGAAACAGAAGTGATATCGCCCAACCAACCTGTCCAACATTTGGTCAATGAATGGCAAGGGGAAATGGTCCTTCCGGGTGGCTGTGTTCAATTTCTGATAATCCATGCAAATCCACCACCCCGTGATTATACGAGTCGAGATCAACTCGTTATTCTCATTTTGTACGACCGTCATTCCTCTCTTCTTCGGCACACACTGAACAGGGCTGACCCAATTGCTGTTAGAGATGGGGAAGATGATACCCGTATTTAAACACTTGATCACTTCTTTCTTCACCACCTCTTTCATATTCGGGTTCAACCTTTGTTGGTGTTTTTTGAAAAGTTTGTGCCCTTCTTCCAAGAGAATCTTGTGCATATAAAAAGCCGGGTTGATACCCTTTATGTCTGCCATGGTCCAACCAATAGCAGTCTTACATTCCTATAGCACCTATATGAGTTTCTCTACCTGCACATCTAACAAACCGGATGATATAATAATAGGTAAAGTAGAATTAGGCCCTAAGAAAGCATACCTGAGGTGAGCTGGAAGTGGTTTCAGGTCCAGCTGTGGTGGCTCCTCTATTGATGGCTTCGCAGGTGTTGTTGGTCTTTCTTCAAAGTGTAGGGGCTCAAACTGGGGTTCCCTTTTCTAGAACCCTTGACCTTCGAGAGCCATGACCCACTATGCCAACTCCTCACCATCCACATTTTCCAGATTCATCAAGCAAGCTTCTAACGGATCCCTGACATTAAAAGTCTCATCCACCTCTTGTAGTATTACATCCACGACCTCCACTAACAAACAATTTGCAAATTTGCTTGGTCTCCTCAAAGATTGTTGAGCATTGAATATTATTTCTTCATTGTTCAACCTCATTTCAACTCTCCAATCTCACAATCTATCAATGCTCTCCCAGTGGCTAAAACGGCCTTCCCAAAATGATTGGTATCTCTTCATCCACTTGACAGTCAAGAATGACGAAGTCTGCAGGGAATACAAACTTCCCCACTTGAACAAGCACATCATCAAGAATTCCTGTTGGTCTTTTGACCGTGTGATCAGCCAATTACAGCAACATTAAGGTCGGTCTAGCTCTGCTAATGCCCAATTTTATATAGATTGCCAAGGGCATCAAGTTTATACTAGCTCCCAAGTCATAAAATGCTTTAGCAAAAGCATATCTCCCAATGATGCATGGGATAGTGAAACTACCTGGATTAGACACCTTTTGAGCCATAGGCCTTGTCAGTACCGCGCTGCAGGTCTGCGTCAGAGTTATAGTGGACATGTCCTGAAAGTCAAATTTTTGTGACATCGGGTCCTTCATCATTTTTGCATACCCTGGCATTTCCCTCAAAGCATCAATCAGTGGAATATTCAATTGATTTGTCTAAGCATTTCCATGAATTTCCTGTATTGATCATCTTTCTTTTGCTTTGCCAACCTTTGAGGGAATGGTGCAGGAGTCAACCTCTGCCCACTGCTTTGTGTCTTTTCTTTGCTGGAAGCTTTTTCTACCACTTGTTCTGGGAGTTGTTCACATTCCTTCTCCTTACCCTTGTCTAGGGGTGGGCGTTCGATATTTCGGTTCGGTATTTAAGAATTTCGGTTTGGTATTTCGGTATTCGGTTCATCGATTGTTTATACCAAATACGTACCAAATTATTTCGATACGGTTCGGTATTTCTTATTTTGGTTCGGTACGGTTTCGGTTTAACAATCAATGCTAAGTGCTAACAGTGCACATGGATAATTGAAATTTTCACTCTAAAAGAATATGTTTTTCAATATATAACACTATAACATATTAACACTAACAGTGCACAACTGCACAACCACAATGTGCACATGGCTGAAAGCCTGAAACAAGAATAACATCTGCAGTTGCAACTTGCAAAGGCAACCTTGCACGCCAGTATACTGAACTCAATGTCAATATTGTATGTCATACAAACTTGCAAATTTGCAATGAATCTGGCGTATACTGTAGTTGGCAAAAGCTGGCCAACTGCACAATGCACATTACTAATTACACAACTATATTAAACAACTTAAAGTCTTAAACACAGTTAAACACTTAACACAGTCCAACAAGTCCAACTGCAAGTCTGCACAGTCTTAACACTTAAACAGTTAAACATAGTGCAACAAAAAACAGAGAGGGCATCCCTCAACAAACAGTCTTGAGCAGTAGCACGGCCTCACGGGGCGTTGAGCAGTAGCACGGGGCATGATTGCACTTGAACCTAAGCTATGTGAATAGAGTGTTCAACCAAAGCTGTTATAACACGACCAAGAGTAAGCAAACTCTTATTGATTTCCCCCGCTTCTCTTGCACGAGCCTGAATTCAAATAGATATAGTTGTTGTAAGTTGGATTCGCTTTATCAGGGTTAATCCATACAAGACTTGTTACCACCATTCCAGAAGATGCATATAACCGACCGCAGCTTGTTTGGGGTTGAAGCATAGTTGTTATCATGCTCTTTTTTGTTTTTTCCCAGTGCTAATTTGTCATTTAGTTAACATTTATTTGAATAACCGAGTATAAGAGAAATGTAAAAGCTTTCCAATTTTGCTTTAAAGCACAAATCTGTGATGCTAATATCATACCTCTCGTGCACCTGATCGAGAAATATTTTCTGATCCTGCTAAATCAACAAGATTGAGCTTGCCACACTTAATGAGCTCCTCATCTCCAATAGTCATTTCTTTGACATGAATAGTTATGTTAAAAATAGAGTGAGAACGGCTGCAGAAGAAGAGTATCATTAACTTGTCGCTTAACATTTACTTTTTAAATCGATTAAAGCTAACAGGTCCTACCTGCTGCGTTTGTTCAATAGAGTGTCTGCTGTGTGCCTCCTGGCTGCTCCTCGCTCCAGGAGGTTATAAATGTCGTTTGCACTGTACACAGCTTCTTCCTCAAGACCCCTCACTACAACACAACCTTTTCCATCCTCCATGAGAGATACAAGCTTCTTTTGTCTCTCTTCTGAAGACTTTGAGGGCTCTTCTGAAGCTAGCAAGTCAGTGATTTCTTCATTGTATAGTTCCCAAAAAGTCACTTTCATGCTATAATCTGCATTTTGACCTTCAAGCGTATCGAAAATTTGGCGAACTGCCCTTGGAATAATACCTGCTTCAGCTGGTAATTCACCAGCCTATAACATAAGGAAAGAACAAGTCTTATGGACAAGAGTAGATCAATGTGAAAGATGATATGGTGTATAGTGTGAACCAGTTAATACCTTATTCCTCATTCCTCCTTCCATTGTGTATTTTTACCTGTACCAGTTTACCCATATGCAAATACAGTGCAATTAAATCCGTCAAGAACTTCCTTAACAATGGGCGAAATGGCTTGATCATATATCGATCTCTGTTGTGCTTTTGGGCCAAAAACCTGGTAAATAGCATATCTTTAAGACAACTCCTAATGCTAACATTCTTAACATGTCATCCATCCATTTAATGAACAAAATGCTACTATAAAACAAAGAATTATACCTTGTCAAAAGTGAATACTTTGTCTACTTGCTTGTTAGCTACATTTTGTAAAACAGAAACTTCTCTTTTACTTTCATTACATGTTATGGCCTTTGGAACATTTATCCTTTGCTCATCATCATTCAATGGCCTGAAACAACAACAACAACACTAAGATTTGTCAAATGAAATTTGTAGCATTTGTTTTTCTTGAAGCCAATGTGTAAGAACATCAATCAGCAACAATGCATCCAATCCTAAGCCATTGATGTCCATATTGAGGTGTGTTTTTCCACATTCAATTTTATAAACACATAACGATAATAAAAAAAGGTAGGTTTACAACATATAAATCATGTCCTAAAATATGATTTCAACCAAAAGAATAGAGTCCAAGTGTCTGTTGTTAGGAAAATTTCAACCGGGGCGACTAAAAGAATAGAGTGTTCAACCAAAGAGAGCATTCTGCTATTGTTAGTTGCTCTGCTCATATGGTAAAGATCTAAAAATCAGACATAAACAAAGTAATCATATGGTAAGCCTAACACATAGTTGTGTACTCACAACTGTTATTATACAAGCAAATGAATTAAACAACATGAAGCCATGAACGTGATACAAAATACAAATGATATTTTCCTACTAAAGGGAAAAGCTCAGAATAGCAGTTCATTCAATCAGCAGTACAACCAAAAGAAAGCGAAACAACAAACCTCTGAAATTGAGGAGTGAGGAATCGAATCGAGCTGGAAATCGCCTCCTATAACCCTAAATTAGTTTGATGCAGAAAATCAGAAATTAAAAAATTTATGCGTCTGTACTCTAAACTCAAGAAGTTCAAAACTTAAAAATGTAAAAACTCAAACAAACCTCAGAGAGTAGTCGAGTACTGGGATGAGATCATGAGAATGAGATGAGACTTACAAAACTTACAAAAGTAGTGAAGTTAACCGGTGAAGATGAGATGAGACTCGAGCTCGAATGTCGACCGGTCGTAACTCGTAAGTCGTAACTCGTAGAGACGTAGACTGATATCCTAAGCAGTCGATTCTCGTCTAGAATCGCAGACTGATAAGTGATATCCTAGACTCGCAGTCGATTCTCGTCTCCTTCTTCTCGATGAAATGGCTAAGCACTGAAGAGTGAAGACTCTGAAGCAGTAAGCAAGCCCTAATGAAATGCCTAATTTGATTCTCGACTTGGGTCTTGGGTTGGGTACTTGGGTATTGATTGGGATTGGGCTTGGGTTGGGAGTTGGGGGAGCTGGGCCTGGGTGGGAGTGGGACGTTGGGGATGGGGCATGGCATGGCCGCATGGGCCTATAAAATAGGTAATTGGGCTTAGTCGCTTAGATATTTTCGGTATTTCGGTTTACCAAATTTGTAAAATTATAAAACCGAACCGAAATACCGAAGTACCGAAAATTCATTACCGAAAAAACCGAAACCGAAATACCAAATTAATTTTGTTCGGTTCGGAATTCGGTTTTTCAGATTTTTTTCCCACCCCTACCCTTGTCAACTTGTGCCTGTTCAATTACAACCTCGTTGAGCTCTGCTGACTCATCTGTCTCTACAGTAACTGGAGTAGTTGGCGTTGTCTCTCTCTTAGATTGAGCAACTTCCTACTCCCTATCTAAATCTCTTCCATTCCTGAGACTCACTGCCATTAGCTGATTTGGGTTCTGCTCATTTGGATTAATGTTTGTATTTGCATGCAATGTTCCTTGTGGGCGATGTTCAAGGCCATATATAGTTGTCCCAATTGAGTTTCAATGCCTTTGATTGCTGAATCATGTGTAGCTAACTTCTCTTGCATCTTTCCATTTGTCCCAATGAGTTATTGCAGCATGCCCCTGATTTCGATCATGTTATTGTTTGTTGTTGATGAGGTGGTTGGTAGGCCAACTATTGCTGGTGCTACTGATTATAGCCCTGCTGCCTTTGATAAGGCACGACTTGGATTTGTGGTCGTGCTCCTCCTGGATTGAGGTTGTGTTGTGGCTGGTTTGGTCTGTAGTGTTGGTTTGTTGTTGATCCCCATTGCTGCCCACCTTGCCTCTGACCTCCGAAATTATTGACATAATTCATGTCTTCGCTGAAACCCTGGTTGTTCATTCTCTCTACTCCACGAGCACATATATGACTGGTTTATGCAAGGAGTGCATAAGCCTCCAATTGTGGTATCAACAATGTGCACCCATTTCGTACCCATCTCATCAATTTTCTTTGTCAGCAAGCTCATTTGGGTCATGAGAGTGGCTATGTTTTCTTCATTTGTATTGTTTGGGTCAAGAGCGACAGAATGCATTATTGGAGTGAGTGTTGTATCTCTCGTCGTCTAGCCTGAATTCTGAGATATCTTGTCAAGAAGAATCTTACACTCTGTGAATATTTTGCTAAAAAATGCACCCCCGTCAGAAGTATCTACATTGGCCTTCAGACCGTCAGCCAAACCCATATAGAATCTCTGTCCAAGCATCTGATATGGGATGCAATGGTGCGGACATTTCACTAATATACCCTTAAACCTCTCCTAGGTTTCCTGCAAAGTCTCAGTCGGTTTCTACCTGAACTGCAATATCTCATCAATTTGCCTCGCAGTTTTGTTAGGAGGATAGAACTTGTTTAAGAACTGCTTGACTAATTCTTCCCAAGTATCAATGGAGTTTATTGGGAGCGAATTCAGCAAACTTTGAGCCTCCCCATTCACTGAGAATGGGAACAGTAATAGCTTAATTGCCTCAGGAGTCACATTCGGAAAAGCGGGGTTAGAGATAATGAAGCTTTGATGGGTTAATTCTGAGTTGCATAAATTATTAACTAGAGTAGTTCGAGAGAATGCTTCTAGTAAATTATCGTAATTGATCGAGAGATAATTGCGGTAGCCCGGAACTCATAGCCCTATAGAGTGTTATGGCAAGATTATAGCTAACATGTCAGGAATTAATCCGACAATTGGGGAAATCAATAGCCCTAAACACTTTTGCCATTGAATTCAACTTTATTCTTGATTATTGCTAGTTTTATTGTCATTTTTCCTTAGTTAACTAAATTCTACTCATTATCCATTAAAAATCTTGCATCCGAGAATTGTTTGAGCTTATCATTAGCAGTGTTAAAAGTAATAGTAATAGGTTAGTTCCATGTGGGATTCGACTCCGTACTTGAACCGGATTATATTTGCAGTGATCGCTTAGTCCTTTTACAAGGCATAGTTGGGAGTAATCAAATTTTGGCACCGTTGTTGCGGAATTAACGGTGTTATTTATTGCAGCTTGAAAGAATTGCTAGGATTTTTAGTTTAGTTCAATTTTCCGTGGTGTTAAAAATATCTCCATTGAAATTCTCACGTTGAACTCTTCTGTGCCTCAAGTACATGCTAGAAGCTCCTTGAGAGCTGGTGACCTCTTTAAAGGACTCTCAAATCCCAAGAAAACATTCCGGACATTGAATCGGGCTAACAAGAAGGGCAAACAGCTAAAACAAAATGAACAATTCGAAATTGAAATGGGTGATGTAGACAATGCCAACAGAAATAATAGAAATAATCAAGTGGACCCAAATATCAGAGTGTTAGCACCCTTGTGCCAGAAGTTGCTCTATATGATTGGGCGCAACCAACTGCTGATAATCTAGCCACTGCAATTGCAGTTCCTCAGATACAAGCGGAGACATTCCAGATTACCAACAACATATTGCACCTGTTGCAGAATAGGGGGTTGTTCTTCGGGTTGTATATCGAAGACCCACAACAACATCTGAAGAACTTCCTATCAATTTGTGTCACTCAAAGACAGATTAAATTCAAGTAATTAATCTCTTAACTTACCTGAAGGTGGTGTTGTTCAACAACAATTTAGCCATGTATTCTTTCTCAAGAAATACAAGATAACTAGACACGATTAATCAAGTGCCCTTTCAATTAATCACAAGACAACACATAGTTGAACAATCATAGAGTAAAAATGGCTAAATTATATCAAAACAGAGTCAAGACTTCATCCAACAATTGGTTCCATCAACCCTAGATGACGGGTTTAGCTACTCATACTAATAAATAGAAATTCACTATAGAAAGTCATAATCAACAATGGAATTAAGAAGAAGATGATGAAAACTCTTAAGGAAATTATCTATCTTCCTCCCGTGTTCTTGCCTCCAAAATAACTCTCTAAAAATAGCTATCTTTCTCTTCTGGGCGAATTAGGCTTCATATAGGTTTAGGTTAGTCGCCTTGAAAATTACATAATTAACTATGGGCTATTGGCTTCCATCAGCTCGTCCGCGGATTTGACCGCGGATGATGAGAGGCTATAATTACGTATTTTAGTCGCTTATTACACTCAAATTTACTGCACTTTAATTGAGTTTGAGCTTTAATCGCTAGTGTCTTGCACTAATTGTGTGTTTTATACCTTGTATGAGTGATTCCGAGCTATGTAGATGTTATGGAATGAATTCAAGTGATATGGAGCTTTGAAGTATGAGTAAAAGATCAAGGAATTAAGCCGGTATCATGTTGGGGGTCAGATGATAGTTAGAACAAACAAAGAATCGAGTAGGCATATTGCACACTGTCTAGTAAAATACACATAACTCTTTGCTCAGAGCTCCATTTGGGCTCCACAATATATGGTTAGAAATCTAACTCAAAGGGATACAACTTTTATGTTTTACGTTTTTCTAGATTCCAAACGGAACAGGGTGAAATGTGCGCATCAAGAGTGCGGCCACGCTAAGGTCGCGCTCGTCAGGCAGAATCAAAGTGGATATGCGCGGTCTGAGTGTGGCCGCGCACGTCCTGTCCGAAAAATGTGTCTTTTTTCACGTAGGAGAAGGTGTAATTGTTTGGGTCAACCCTACTTGGTATATATACATGGAAAAATGGTATTTTGAATACCTTTTGACATACTTTTGACATAATTTAGACCTAAGGAGGCTAAGGAGACCGAGGATTCGACCTAAGGAGGCAAGAATACATTAGGAGCAAGGTGGAGAATTCTTCTACGAGTTTCTCACTTCCTCTTCCTATTTTTCATTGTTGGTTATGACTTTTAGTATTGTATTTAATTTTGCATACTATTATGAATAGCTAATTTGTTATCTAGGGTTTTGATGGAACCTTTTGTGGGATAAATTCTTATTATGTTTTTATATAATTGAGCCGTAGTATTTTCTCTATTTGTTCAACTATATTATTCTTGTGGTTGATTGAAGGGCCTTCAATTAGCTGTACCTATTTAGTATGTATTACTCGGGAGAGAGTGCACATTTAGGTAGTTGTTGAACAACATCACTCCCGACGTATGTGAGGAATCAATAACCAAGAGTTTAAAGTTGGGATTAGGGATAACAAAACCTTGGTTGCAATTTAAGTGAGCTGTAATTAAAGTCAGCTAGCGTAACTCGGGAGAGTATGTCTAGTAAATTGTCGTAATTACTCAGGAGAGAATTACAACACGCAGAGCACTCATGATCGGTAGAGAATACTTAGGCGAAATTATAGAAGACATAGCAGGAAGGATTCCGACAATTGGGAAAATCATAACTCTAGACCTCCTTAATCTTTTCTCCAACCTGTAGTATCTTTAGTGTTAATTTATTATTTTAATTTGTTAGTAGTTAGTTAAACACAAGAATCTTAATATCTATAAGTTAGGAATTGTTCAAGCTTGTATTCTTGGTGATAGTGAACAACTGTAGTTAAGTCGTAGTTCTCTATGGGATTCGACTCCGGACATATAAACCGGATTATATTTGCAATGATCGCTTAGTCCTTTTTATAAGGCATAGTTGAGCGTGATCAAATTTTGGCACCGTTGTCGGGGAACTAACGGTGTAGTTGTAGTTGTATATATTGCTAGGGTTCAAGTTTGAACTTTTTTTTTTGTATTTTTTTTTTGTATTTTTTTATAATTGTTGATTTGAGAAACATGACATCTTGGAACTATGGAAATTTAGGTGTAGATAATTCTACTATTGATCTCCATACATATTGTGAAGGAAACCACCCGTGGCAAATTTTTCAAAACATTCCTGAGAGCGAGTTATGTGCACCAATTCAATCTTATTTGTGGAATGTGTGTAGTGGTAAAAAGGGTCACTTTTATGGTTGTGCTTATATTTCTTATTTTCCCGTAAAAAGGGTCACTTTTATGGTTGTGCTTATATTTCTTATTTTCCCCCAACCCCTTACTATGATGGTTCTACCTTTTCTTGTGAAGTTAATAGAAACAAAGAACCTGGGAATGCGGACCTGAAGGAAATCAAGGATATGCTAAAGTGCCTTCTGGAACAAAACAATTAGAAACAATTGCAGATAGAAAGGTAAGAGGCAACTATTCGCAACTTGGAGGCTTAAGTGAGTCAAGTGGTTGAAATTTTTAATGCTCAACAAGCCAATTTTGAGGATAGGAGCCAAGAAGAGCGTGAATTTGAGGTGCTAATTGAGGAGGTCAGAGTAAAACATCAACAAGCTAGCCAACTACAATTTGAGGATGTCGATGTTGTAGAAGTGAGACTACAGTCAGCCAAGGACATTGAGGATACAAATTTTGTTGACTCTAGTATCATTGATGTTGAGGATGCTGAAAGTCCTGAAGTTCATGTGTGTGAGCGCATTGGTCCTCACTCCAAACACTTTTCTACATTGTGCTTGGATGATGATATAGAAATAGAGTCATCCGAGCTGATTGAGAAGTCAAGGAATGAGGAACAAGGTGCCTACATTCTGGAATTTTTCTTGCCAGAAAGACATGACTACATACCTCATCTAAATCCAAGAAGTGTAGAATAGTACAATGGTTGCTTGGGTCAATTAGATTTGTTCCTCCACCCTTGGAGTATAGCCGAAAACTTGATGCCAAATTGGGGGTTAAATTCATAAGATCGAGGTGGAGGCAAAAAGTGATTCGCGTCGTGCCGCAACGTTAAATCAAGCGCTTGTTGGGAGGCAACCCAGCTTTATTGCTTTTTTTTAATTGTATTATTTTTGTAGTGTCAATTTTTTATTTTCTAGGAGCATGAAAAGCAAAGCTATTGGAATGATGCAACAACAAACCAGATGGTTGGAACTAAGTGTGAGGTACCCACACGAAGGACCAAGCCTGAGAGAAGTCTGAGTACCCCATGAGCTGCTAGTGCTTCGGCCTTTGGCCTATCAAGGAGTTTCTCTTACCCTCTTATAGTTATGATGTGCATTGGGGACAATGCACAATTTTAAGTGTGGGGTATATGAGGAAATTGTCTAGGTGACTTTTCATGCTACTTTAACTGTGTTAGTTTAATTAAATAATATTTTTTTTATTTTAAAGATTGGACTTTTTCCGACGATGGATCTATTAGACAATTTTCTTGAGGGATTTAAGTCTAAATAAAAAGAAAAAAAGATTTTCTTTTGTTAGGTAATGTAGCAATTACCCCCTGGTTTTTCTTTGTGCAGCGGTTCTTTTCCAAGGATTTTGTTTGAATCGGTGTAGTTAGTTTTTTTTGGGAGTTGGAGTCATTGTATTGTGTTCTGAAATGAAGAAATATCTCTTGACTTTGTTATGCCTTGAGAATAGTGAGTACTTTGGTTGTGACACTTAGGCCCAGTTTTTGACTCTTGTATTAGTACCTTAAATTGTATGACCTTAACTTTGCTTAACTTCTTTGACTAGAGTGTCTTGATAAAAACCAATCTTGAATGAGTTATGTGCCATGTGTGTGTGTGTAAGGTTTTGTGTTATTCTGTGCGTGCACTTGATGTCTAAAACTTGCCTCGTGTGTTTACAAAGCAAAATAGTAGTTTTGTTCAGTCTTGGAAGTGATATAGGCATTTCTGTGTTGAGCCAGATATGTATATTTTACCCGCCTAATTGTTATGTATCGTAGTTAACCCCTTTGAGCATGTAATCCTGTTTCTTTGGCAACCATATTTTTTTGAATTAACCATCTATTTGAACCTTCTAACCTCTCATGAGCACTTGAAGTGTTATGAACTGTGTAAAGGTTAAAATGTGGGGTGATTGGTTTGGCTTTTGAGTGGAACTAATGAGATAAGGAGAAAGGTGCACTGTTTTGAAAAAGTAAGAACCACTTAAATAAAAAAAAAAGAAAAAAAAAATTGTATTGTTATGAAAAAAAATTCCCTGATAAGTGGTGACTCTTGATGTAATTGTGCTTGTGCTTAAAGAAGTATGAGGTAAAATACATTGATGTGAAGGCGGAGTTTGGTTTCACATAAGTATGGTTTTTTGAATGTTAAAGTATATGTATTAAAATGCTTAGGGAGGTGTAGCCACTCTTCTATCTAAATGTATCCTACCCGTCCCGCAGCCTACATTACAACCAAATAAAGTCCTACTTAATCCTAGACTGAATGAGCTCGATTAGTAGAATAATACACTACGGGCAAGCCTATGGTGCATCTTTTGTGGCATATGAATGTTATTTCTGAGAGTGAGTGAATTCTTTCTATCTTGAGTTCCTAAGTGCTCTTAAATTTTATTGTGTGGAACTACTTTCTTTTATTGTGTGAGGGCACTTGATTCATGAACGAAAGGTAATGTCAGTGAACTCTATGTTAGAGTAAGTGGGTGAGTTGTGAATAATATGTGGTACTTGTGAGTCAAATATTGAGGTGAAGATGTTACGCTTTTGTGCTTAGTCTATTTTAAATATTCTTGGTGTGATGAATTAGGAAAATTGTTTAAAAAAAGGTCGTGACTATATAAAGTGTAGTTTGGTTGCTCGAGGATGAGCAATGGTTTAAGTGTGGGGGTATTGATGATAGTCTATAATTATGTATTTTAGTCACTTATTACACTCAAATTTACTGCACTTTAATTGAGTTTGAGCTTTAATCGCTAGCGTCTTGCACTAATTATGTGTTTTATGCCTTGTAGGAGTGATTTCGAGCTATGTAGATGTTATGTAGAATTCAAATGATTTGGAGCTTTGAAGTCTGAGTAAAAGCTCAAGGAATTAAGCCGGGATCATGTTCGGGGGTCAACGGATGATAGTTAGAACAAACGAAGAATCGAGTAGGTATATTGCGCACTGTCTAGTAAAATATACATAACTTTTTTCTTAGAACGCCATTTGGGATTCACAATATATGGTTGGAAAGCTCACTCAAAAGGTTACAACTTTCATGTTTTATGTTTTTCCCAATTCTAAATGGAACAGGGTGAAAAGTGCACGTCAAGAGCGCGGCCGCACTCGTCAGGCAGAATCAAAGTGGATATGCGCAGTCTGAGCGCGGCCGCGTACGTCCTGTCCGGAAAATGTGTCCTTTTTCGTGTAGGAGAAGGTGTAATTGTTTGAGACCAACCCTACTTAGTATATATACATGGAAAAATGGTATTTTGAAGACCTTTTGACATACTTTTGACCTAATTTAGACCTAAGGAGGCTAATGAAACCGAGGATTCGACCTAAGGAGGCAAGAACACATTAAGAGCAAGGCGGAGAATTCTTCTACAAGTTTCTCACTTCCTCTCCCTATTTTTCATTGTTGGTTATGACTTTTAGTATTGTATTTAATTTTGCATACTATTATGAATAGCTAATTTGTTATCTAGGGTTTTGATGGAACCTTTTGTGGGATAAATTCTTGTTATGTTTTTATATAATTGAGCCGTAGTATTTTCTCTATTTGTTCAACTATATTATTCTTATGGTTGATTGAAGGGCCCTCAATTAGATGTGCCTATTTAGTATGTATTACTCGGGAGAGAGTGCATATTTAGATAGTTGTTGAACAACATCACTCCCGACTTATGTGAGGAATCAATAACCAAGAGTTTAAAGGTGGGATTAAGATAAACGAAACCTTGGGTATGATCTAAGTGAGCTGTAATTAAAGCGAGCTAGCGTAACTCGGGAGAGTATAAATAGTAAATTGTCGTAATTACTCGGGAGAGAATTACAACATGCAGAGCGCTCATGATCGGTATAGAATACTTAGGTGAAATTATAGAAGACATAGCAGGAAGGATTCCAACAATTAGGGAAATCATAACTCTAGACCTCCTTAATCTTTTCTCCAACCTGTAGTATCTTTAATGTTAATTTATTATTTTAATTTGTTAGTAGATAGTTAAACACAATAATCTTAATATCTATAAGTTAGGAATTGTTCAAGCTTATATTCTTGGTGATAGTGAACAATTGTAGCTAAGCCTTAATTCTCTGTGGGATTCGACTCCGGACTTATAAATCGAATTATATTTGCAACGACCGCTTAGTCCTTTTTATACGGCATAGTTGGGCGTGATCAGCGGATCTGGCCGTGGATTTCGCCCAGTGTTCTGCCTTCAGTGCGCGGCCAATGCGCGGTCAATCCGCGGCCGCGCACCTGGAGAGGACTTCGCCGCTTGCTTTTCTTCCTCCTTTTCGACCGTGCGACCGTGCTAACCTCCGATTGGCCTTCCATGCTCCATATTGACTCCAAAACACTCTTTACCTTCCTTATAGCTCGGAGTGGCTCCTGCAAAGCATAAAACTCTTAATTAGAGGTTTTTGTTATCTTTTAACATTCAAACATTGATAAAGTGCGGCTAAATTAAAATGTAAATAGTATCTAAATTGCATAATTATAGTCTACTATCACCTCTGTGTGTGTCTTTAACTTAAGTAATATATTATAGTTTTTCTTTGGACAAAAGAAAATCAATTTTAGTTGAGAAGCAACCGTGGTGGATGATCAATAAAAGAAATTTCTGAATATGATATGATCTGCATTCAATGATGAAACACTATATTTTAGTTAAATCACACTCCAAATGCTAAGTTGCAGTAGCTATGTGTTACATTAAGAACTTGAGGGAAGATGTTCGTCACAAACTAAAAACTCTCAAATAAAAACAACGGAACATAGCATAGGCCAAGATTGCCAGATCGATTCGCCCGTTTTTGCTCTAGTACCTTCAAGGTCAGGTCTTTATCTTCATAAAGTTTCGAGTCAAATTCTTATTTAAATAATCAATTATTACCCCTTTGATAATATTTATTTTAAGTACAAAAAGTGTTATTTTTTAATGCTTTACCTGAATATTTAAAATTCTTAATTAATTAATCCAAGTTCCGAAAGGAACAAGTTTCATGCATGTTTTGAGGAGTGCTTCGCACCTTTTCCTAATTTAAGATCTTACATTATAATCTTGAAGAGTTAATACTAGATTATTCATTTATAGATATCCTGAATCCTAATTCAGGCGACGACAATAATTAATTCGAGAATCAGCTACGTTGTATTCCGCTTCAACCCGGTTTGTAATATTAGCCAAACACCGTCTTAAACCCTCAAAACCTCAACACAAAAGGCGCACAGTTCTGGTAATAGCAGGAACAACCTGAAAAGCTATCCAGTCGAAGCAGGAAATGCAGGTAACAATGGCTTCAAACGCCTCAATTCTCACCCGCAGTTCTCTTTTATCGGTACGGTTCGTGGATTTCCCCCTAAAATCCACTTCACAACTCCACGCCCAGACCCGAAGTCGATTTGGAAGGTCCTCTTCTGCTATTTCTTCTTCATCTTTTTCTGGCAAACACTGTGGGACCCAACTCGGTGCCTCAACTCATGGGCTGAAAAGTTTGCATCTTTCTGATATTGGGCCTAGAAGGTTCGGTTCTTGTAAGAATTTTCAGATGTCCGCGGTTTCAGGCGGTGGAGGTAGTGGTTATGGAGGCTCCGGTGATGGAAAATCCGGTGGTGGTGGTGATGGTGGCAGTGACAGTGGCGGTGGTGGTGGTGGTGGGAGTAACTGGTCATTACTTGCCTGGTAATTTTGTTTTAAATTAAAATTTGGAACAAATATCTATTGCTTGTTTTAGTGTACAAGTTTCAAAAGTTTGTGTCCAGTCCAACAACATCGCATAAATTGGAATGGATGGAGTACTAAATATCTCCTTGAGTAAACAAGTTAGCCAAATGCTTGTAAGCATGTTAAGTACTACTAGCATTGTTTATGCTATGGGTTGTTTGAAGGATATTTTACTTGTCACTGATAAAACTGAAAAAGTGATAAATCATTTATACATTGGGAAAAAAAAGCATGAATTTTTCCCTTTTTCTTTTCATTAAAGGCTTGCTATGTTTCTCTCACCATTTCTATTGCTCTGAGATTAACATATACTCTTCAACAACAACAATCATGCCTCAGTTTCAAACAAGTTGGGGCTGCCTATATGAATCCTTGCCTATTGTAAACCTGCTCATATAAAGGAGGGGGGTTGTGGTAGGCTGACAGCCAACTTAAAATCAACCAATTTATGCTGAATCCTAACTATAAAGAATATTATATACTCTAGCTTATTTTTGAAAAAGGAATAGTAGTATATATACATCTGATAAAAAATAATAATATATACAATACTATAAAGCTTCATTTTTCTTGTAAGTCATATCTCGACAATGTTGTTAACTGTATCATCACGGCCCGAGAATAATCGTTACTTCTGCTGTAGGTACTTATCTCTTCTCGAGAAGTATCCAGTATGGACAAAAGCAGTTACATCTGCACTGTTGACACTTTCTGGAGATCTAATCTGTCAGGTAAACTCAGTAAAATGAAATTCAAGCTTCAAGAATCGGTAGAGTCTGTTGGGGATACACACTTTTTTCATACCGTGCTTGTCAATGCTAGTGCATGTGTTCTCTGTTGATGCAGAAGTTACAAGATTTTGCAAATCAGAGATTCCGATTGTTTAGCTAGTATTAGTTGTTAATTTCTAACACCTGATGAAGTAAGCTTATAATGAACTCTATTTCCTTAATCATTAAATATATTCTTTGGTACGTGGTTTTGGATTACCAATGTCAAATGTTTATTCTACTTTATGGTTAACATCGTCATAACTTGTCATGTGTAGTTATGGTATTCCTACTATGGTAAGGATTTTGGTGTTTGAGATGGTAATTCCTAAGATGATGCTAATCAGATATTTTCTGGTTTGAAAGAACGGAAGAGAAAGAAGCAGAGGAAGGGGGCAAGCGTAAAACTTTCTTTTTTGAAATGATTTTAGAGAGAGAAAGGAAAGGAAAAGGAGATAAAAGGATGGATAGGATGATGAAGGAAACATCAAGTTCTTATGTCCAAATGTGTATTGAACTTGTGGATTGAAAGAAAGGGAGGAAAGGAGCGGGATGACTGCAGTTCTTTTTTTGAATTGATTATAGGGGGAGATAGGAAGGAAAAATGCATCGGGTCATGAACGATACACCAAGTTCCTTTTCTGTACAAATGTGGTGAAGGCAAACCTCCTTTGATGAAATTTTGTAATGTCATAAAAGACAGTAGGCATTATGAACCATCTAATCATTATATTAGTTTTATTCAGTGTCTACTCACACTCCTTCCTCCCTTTCTCTCCATCAATTTCAAAAACAAATTCCTTCTTTCACTTTCCTTCTTACAGTGCAAAGCGTCAGCAACTCAGTATCCCTGCTTGCAATCATTGACCAGTGCTTTAAATTAGTGATACCATCTTTTCCCTCTTTGAAATATATTCTCTTCGCGATGATTTCAAGCTATTTTTTCTGTTTCCTTCACCTTTTAATTGCTGGCTATGTGTCACAGCTGTGGATTGACCAAGTAGCATCTGTGGATGTAAAGAGGACGTTTATATTCACATTATTGGGGCTGGTCTTGGTGGGTCCATCTTTGCACTTTTGGTAATATCTTCACAGCCCATTATTATTTCCTCTCTATACAGCTCTGAATCTGCTTTTACAACTTGTATTTTGGTCTGTGTATCTCAACCTTCTACTGAAGCTGGTGTTGTTATTATGTTATTTACTGCATACTGATTGCCTAATCTGCTGGAGACCTGTCTTTCTAACCCAGTACTTAAACTGGGAATACAAAAATACAAGATGCTCCTTATTTGTTTGTAGCTTTTTTTATCTTCATGTAATGATTTTTAAGTGTTTGCTATATCAATTCAGTGGACGATATGTAAAGTAATCCGATTTTCGTCCGTAGGTTTAAATGATACTAACTGCAGGTATATCACTGTATTTTATGATGGAAAATGGTTGAGGGTAGTTCTAGATCTTCAATTTTGTTTCTGATGATCAATTTAAATTTTACGTGCAATCACAAAAGCTGATTTGTATTTGTTGTTAATGAGCTCGGTTTTTAAAACTTATGCAGAATTATCTACTGAGTATTGTTTTAAATATCATTTAGCTCATTGCCTTGCTAAAAAATATAGAAGAATTAAGCTAAATAGCTGTCCACCAAACCGCTTAGACTGAAAATAGCTGGCGGATGTATAATATATGTATAACCATGTATAAGTGTTATCTATGAATACGAGCTACCAAAAGTAAACGGTGAATCCGGCCAACTATTTGGGTAAAGATCCTAAAAATATATGTATCTACCAGATATGGGTGCATATCTTGTTTGTTTGGTGAATGCCTAGGGGTAGAATTTTCCTAATGGCATTGTAGAATAGCTCCTCGTGTTCTGACTCTGATATATTTAGGTACCTCTACTTGAGTAGATTGGTCACAACTCCAGGGGCCTCTGGTGCTGTCATGCGCCTTGTACTAGATCAGGTTTTCCTTCTTTTTCATTTAGTGATAATGTCTTACTTACTGGAGTAACTACTGCCTTCTGAATGATATTGCCATTGAATTTGAGCTGCTTTGATACAGTTCCTTTTTGCTCCAATTTTTGTTGGGGTTTTCTTATCCTCTTTGGTAACACTTGAGGGAAGGTCATCACAAGTGATTCCAAAGCTTCAACAGGTATTCTAAATGGCTCTCTTTTCATACTTATTGGAATGGACCCTTCGATAGATGCATACTAATAATTTACTTTTGAATTTTTCTTAATTAAGGAGTGGTTCTCATCTGTCCTTGCAAATTGGCAACTCTGGATACCTTTTCAATTTATCAACTTCCGGTTTGTACCTCAGCAATTTCAGGTTAGTGAAACAGCCATGTTTCATCATTTTGTTTGATTATGAGCATGGCTTCCTGTCAGCTTCTAGCTGCTTGGAGATATCTCTTCAAAAAGTTGATCCTATTGTTACGAATTAGCAAAAACGCCCAATCATTCATGTAAAGAACTAGCCAAATTAACTGACATAAAGCTGGATTAGCAGTTTCAAGCTATACTTGAAGTATTTTGGGGTGTGCAGACTCCGCTAAACCACAGTATTGGAGATTCAGTTGGTTGTTTAGCAATACTGCAAAGAACTCGACACCTGAACCTCTTTTTTGATCACTCTTGATTATTGTGATTCATTCACATTCTAATGCGTATTTTTTTAAAGGCTTTTACAGCCTTTAATTCTCTAATTGGGACCAAATGTCTTTTTGCAATTACTAGTAGTTACGTGTAGTTTAGTTCTTGTGTTCAGATTCTTTTACATGTTTGTATACTACTCTAACCAACTGGAATGTTCTATTCCCCTCCTCTGCTTGCAGGTCCTTGCTGCTAACTTCATCGCTTTAGTGTGGAATGTCATACTGTCATATAAAGCCCACAAAGAAGTTATTGTAAAATAGGTATACCTAGGTCAGTTTCAGTTGTGTCTTTTTTGTACAAGGGATACTTATTTGCTTATCAGAGAAAAAGTAATCAAATAAACTGTTTGTTAGAAGTATCAGAAGAAGTAAATTATATTTGTCAGATGTACATATTGACCGAGATTGGAACACGCGGTATGGTTGGTTGTTTAGTCAATATAATTTGATGCGCTTGTGTTTATGAGAAGAAACACCAGAGGTGCTTCCCCTCCCTGGAGAAGAATGTGTTGCAAACTTGCAATAGTTATATGCCCTGGGGCCTTCTCCAACTCCATGTAATAGTGACTGTTCTTTCACTTTTTTGGATTAGCAGAGGTATGCACAACTGCTTTAGAGACGGGGAGGGAAATGAATCTAGTACAGCTCATTTTATCTTTGTTAGAATGGTTGATTTTTTTAAAAGTGAATAAAGCTGAAGAAATTAAAATTTGGAGGCAACATATCACACAAAAGAGGATTTTCTACTTGTGCTTCAGTATGCTGTGTTGGTTCAAGTTAACAATGAGAAACTAATCTTTTTCATCACAATGAGAGTAATAAAGCCACTGCCAAAAAAAAAAAAGAAACAGCCTGATAGTAGGTGATTAAGAATGGAAAATGAATATAGCGACTCTAAAAATAATAGCCGAAAATTGTATATTTTTTGTACATGTGTAATTCTGTATATTATATATAAAAAATATATAAATTTTATAATTTTTGCAACTATCGGTTTTAAATAGTTTCGGAGTGATTTTTGCCCTTAAAGAATACAGGGTAAGGGATGAGAAATAAACGGTTTAGACGTTTAGCCCAAGCAAATTGCAAAATCCTAAAAGGTACAATAAAATTCTAAAAGTTCGATCTGAATGTTAATATAATGGCACGTTTTTGGGCATCTTGGTTAATTAATCGCAGTTTAAACTTTGTTTCAAGTGTGAAACGTCTTTCTTACTGTAGATTAAACCAAAGAACTAAATGTCTATAAAAAAGCCACCAATATACGAAACAATATATATATATATATATATATATATATATATACAGAGGTTAAAGAAAAGATAATGAAAAATCAAACTTTATCTAAAACTCAACCGGGCGCGACACTTCGGTCGTTTGCCATAAATAGTATAACTGCAATTAACCGACTTTTGGATTTTCAAATGTCTCAATGTTCCATCACTTCCAATGGGAAACAAGAAGAAAAAGGAACAACACAAAATAGCACCAAAAGTTAGCTACTCTAATATCATTTTTTTCCCGTGTTTGTGTAGATATAGAATTTATTTTCAAGTATAGAAAACTGCAAGATTTTATTAATTGTCATGATTGGTACAGGTTGTGGACGTAGAGTTTAAAATTTCAATGTACTGTGAAGGATGTGAAAAACAAGTTGCCAAAGCCATTTCCAAAATCAAAGGTAGAGCCCTCGTTAAAAAAATTAAACTATTTTTGTATAAATACTGATTTTAATTAGTTATGATAATCTGTTGTATTTTTCTTTGTTTTTTCCTATTAGGGGTTGAAGAATTCATGACGGATATGAACAAACACAAGGTGGTAGTGAAAGGCCGAATAAATGCAGATAAAATGTTGAAGAAACTTAAGAAGAAAACTGGAAAGAGAGTAGAAATGCTGACTAAAAAAGAAGAGAATAAGAAGAAGGGTGAAGAAAAAGAAGGAGATTTGTCATCATTTGAAGCAATTAGTCCAAGACAAGTTGCAGATGCTTTAATTCTTGAATTTACTGGAGATAGTATGTTATATACCATGTTTAGCGATGAGAATGCAAATGCATGTTCGATAATGTAAAGCTATTCTTTTTTTGGACATGAACATTTTTTCCTCTGTCGAAAAAAAACTAATTTTTCATGTCTGAATTCTTCTTCTTCTCTCATTATCAGAGATTCAGAGTCATGTGATCTTATGTTGCTTCGACTATTCGAAAATATAAATGGATGTGTGTCAAATCCTCTAAAAGCAATGTAACTTCGGAGAATCTGACATGAGTGCATGAGATTGTTACTCAAATAACCGACTAGATCTAATGAGTACTTTTTCTAGCCGATATACATAGATTATACATTGATTATATACAATTATACATATACAATGAATTGTACATATAATACATCTGGTGGCTATGTTTAGTTTGACATATTAGGTGGACGGCTATTTGGGTTAATTCTTTCTTTAAAGAATCCACGCAACATTGATGTGATCCACTAATTCTATCCAAAAGATTGTCATCACATCACTCGTAATTAAGAGAAAAATGTGTGAAGTTGCATGCTTAATCCAATTTTATGTGAGCGTTGCTGTGTTAAAACAAAAAATCAGAAAACTGTTAGAAGAATAAAGAAATGTATAAAATAGTAAAGAATCAGAAATATTCCGAGTCCACAAGTTTCTTGTGCGTCCTTAAGGAATTTTAACCCCCTCACACGTTGCCAAGGTAATGGATTAAATCCTCACAGGATAAAACGGAATAAACCTTCCTGCAACAGTGGCAATACAAACTGCAGGATACCAACGAACTCAAAGAAAGGAGCAAAATCACACTTACGAATTTGAGAGAGAGAGACTGCGAATTAGGATGCAGTATATTCAGAAAGAAAGAAGTTCTAGAGTGTTTTTCGTATATTGAAGATGCAGCCTTGCCTCAGAATTTATAGGCAAATATCAGAAGAGGTGTCTGGAAAGGTGCCTTTTCAGAAAATATGCGGCCGAACCGCGGCCAGAAAGCCTCTCTGAATATGACTCCCGCGGTTCTACCGCGGTCGCGGCAGAACCCCGGCCAGTGAGGCCCTCTGAACTTTCAGCAGTGTTCTGGTGTATTTTCAGCAGTGATTTGGCATTTAATTTAATTATTAAATCCGAAGCCGAGCCGAGCGACGACGACGGCACGAGGGTTCATTCTCTTCAACTCCTTTTAAGAGTTTTAAGAAGTGAATCTATATATAAGCACACAAATGTGATTGTCCCTCACCAATGAAAGACAAAGTGCAAGACAAAAGTTCACTTCTTCAAATTTTTCATTTTCCCTCCATTTCTAATTCACACTCCTTCTACTTTAAAGCCCAATAGCTTAAAGTCCAACACTTTCTCCAATGTTTGTATCACTCGGTAAGTGTAGAAATGTGTATCCAACTTGTGCAACCAGAAATCACCTTTCAAATTGATTGTATCTACAATTAGGATAATGTTTTTCAATATACTTCCTAGTTCTATTTTACATTTTAGTAAATACAGTTTCATGCTATCTCACTACTAAAAAACTGCCTAAAATCATCCAAAATTATCGATTGAAATCGATCGCAATTTTCCACTAATTTCGGTCGGTCAATTAAATTTCATAAACGACCAAAAAAGAAAATTTTTTCTGAAAAAACCGACCGAAGTAGGTCGAAAAATTCGATCGAGATTTTTAATTATGCAGTTAAAAAATACATAGTCTGGGCATTGAACCAGAGTCGTTCTGTGGCATGGCAGGATACTATTCTACCGCTAGACCATTAATACATTTTGGTTTAAGACTTTCTTTTATTTTATTTGTACTCTTTAATTGTATTTTCACGCGAAGATAACTGGCCCGATTTCGGTCAATTTAATTAAAAATATAAAATTACCAATCGAAGTCGGTCGTTTTTTAAAAGGACAGACTGAAATAATCGATCGATTTCGGTCGGTTTTTTAATATTAATAGTGATTATTTTGCATGAATAACCGACTAAAGTTGGCCGGTTTCTTAAAAAATAAATTTCGCGAGACGCCAAAATAGTTTTACGCATTTTTGCGCCAAAATAACTAACCAAAGTTAGTTGATTACGTAAAAAATTAAAAATTAAAAAATTTTAAAACATCGACTGACTTTGATCGACTTTTCGATTGATTTTTTGCCTACCGAAGCGGTTGGTTTTGACCGAATTTCTAGTAGTCTCTTTTCACATGCCCCTCTTTCAAAATAAAGATGCAATAAAGTAGTTCATTGAAAGAAGAGATATAATCATTTGGATTACGGAAAGTTAATTGGTATTTATGTGGAGTCACACAAAAATGTGGACTACAATGTCTCCTTTTTTTAACGCTTATGGCAGTACTACTCTACGCACCTTTTACGAATTTTAAGATCATAATAAGTGAATTGAAATTTGGCAGCAAACTTGGAGAAAATGTTTGCGCAAAAAGAAGGATTAATTACACTTGCAAATAACAAATAATTATATAAGAACAATTGAGAAAAGGAAAAAAAGGAACAGAATGTACTAAATGTACACGCGAGTCTCAGATTATCAAGTACCTTACAATTTTGACCAAAAAAATTCAACGATCCATAATACAAGAAGCAATTGTATATTATAATTATTAATTTATAACTACTTCGGATCAAACTCCACAAACACGTGAAGAAGAAACTAGAGAGACCCCTTTCTTCAAAGAAATACGGCTGCTCGAACATATATACTTCAATCAATACTAGTTAGGTTTTTTTTATCTAATCTAATAATATTATTTTAGTCTCTTGCTTACCTAAGAGATGATACACTCTTTTGTTAAACAGTTGAATTGAAGAAAAAATGTAGAGGGCAAGTTATAGATTTATCCAACTCAGTAGTTTTGGCTCAAATTTTATATATATATATATATATATTAAAATTTATTAAATAGATACAAATAAACAAGTTTATATCGTCTATTAAATCAAATGATCAGTAGTAAAATTCTAAATTCGAACTCATGAAGTTCAAATCCGTCTTTCATTTATGTCTAATCGACGAAATAGACCACATCCTTGACCATATTTGCATATGTATGGGTCTAAAAAAGACAAAGAGGTGTCACATTCTTAAGATTCATCTTATAATTAGATGGCTAAACAGTATTATGAAATTATTATAAGTCGCGCGTTTGATATTAGTACGTAATATATTTGGCTAGTGGAGGAATAAATGTTTAATTGGTATGCGTTTCGTGTAATCCAATCTCAAATCAAATATATAGAAGCTCGAAGATATTAGTTACAACACAAAAGTCCATAAATATTCGTATTATATTAAGTAAAAACAAATGAAGCCTAACTTTATCTTAGTCTTTCCCGGGTAATTCGGAACTCGTTCAATCTTCGAAAGATTATTTGTTGTTTGCTTAATTAATCCAACACTTAAATACTCAAATATAACGCTAATCCTAAGTATTGATATTATACTAGTAAGAAGAAAAAGGTTATACTCGTTATTTTGCGCTAACAATATGATCAATAGTCAGGTGGACCGATGATTTGAAGGTCGCGAATGCACATTTTCATTCAATCAAAATCTGTTTTGTAAGTAGGGTATTATTACTAATATATCATAATTTCTAAAAGATATAACAACTAATATGTGCACATGATTTTTTTGCCGAACTTTTCAGATGGAGATGACCACTCTCTTTGCAACACAAGTACGCCTATGTCAATAGCACATGTAGGTGGTCCATTAATGAAATACTAACTCTTAATGAATGATACTCCCTCGGGTCCATAATAAGTGCTCAAATTATTTTTTTATTTTGGTAAAAAATAAATGCTCGTTTATATAATGAAGAAAAAATTCAATTTTTTTTTCCAAAATTACCCTTATGTACGTATTCCTAAAAAGTTATTTACTCCTCACATTTGAGAAGAGAAGTAAGTACTACTATAACTGTAGTGCAACATTTAATGAAGGGTAGATTAGTCACACTAACTATTTGCGTCTAGAATTTAGTATTTACTTAATGGGTGTACCCAAAGCAAATTGGTCACTTATTGTGGACCGAATGAAATATTAAACTAATATTAATAGAGACAATCTTCCATTTAATTTATAGGGATCAACAACAACAACAATAATAATAACTCAGTAAAATTTTATAAATAGGGTCTAAGAAGGATAGTACGTACGCAGACGTTATCCCTACCCAAAGGAGGAGAGAGAAAGTGTTAATTTATAGGGATCATGAGAACCAAAAAACGTGTTTCTTTGTCAGGTCTTGGCATGTGATTACAGGAACATAATATTCGTTGGTCGGACCAAAGTTTGACTAGTATTAATTAGTAGGACAAAGAGAGTTAAAACTACGTGCTTGATTATATTGTCGCACTAATATAACAAAGAGAAATCCCAGGAGCGAAAGTCACATGAAAGTAACAGCAAACATACCCTCATGAAATAGATTAAACTATGTCGCACGCTTGAATCCACTGTGCCTTTGCCACCAGGATGCAAATTACGATAAAAAGGATGAACATGAACGTGAAAATTAATATTTTTTCATAATTAGCGAGAAGTGAGTCTTGAATTCAAGACAATGCTTTGATAAGGTCTATGTTGCTCGAACTCTAAAAAAATATTATCGGGTGCGTATCAGATTATTATTGGAGAATCTGGCATGGATATGACAATATTTTAGAGAGTACACACAACATATGATACGATATAAAATGTGTATGAGTTCATCTAAAAATAAAAATTATTTCAGAGAATATACTTTCATCGTAACATAATAGTTACTTAATCTCAAAATAGGTGGTAAAGCAGCCATTCTAATTAATTATGAATGTTTAAGTTTTCTACATCTCGTGATGATACAATCGAGTTAATGTAAAGAGCTGCCAAAGAGGGAAAGTGGCTGGTGAGCCCGTCAAGCCATACAAGAACAAAAGCCCAACTGTGACTCAAGTATGGATTTTTTGGTAGCGTATTAGACGAAATTTGAAAGAAAGCAAGTCAACTTTGTGGTCTTTCTAGAATTTTAGATATGCATTTTTAATTAGGATTTTCCACAATTTTAGTACTAGTATTTTCCAAGTTGGTGGCTGCTATCGTAACTATTTCAGCTGGTCTTATCAATTTTTTGTTTCCTTTGATGTGACATATGTATCTTTGTTACTATGTTGATACTTGATAGTGTAGTTCTTTATTTTTCTTTTGTTATATACTAGGATTATATTCTTCGCCTTTTCGTTCGACTTTCTTTTTTCACCTTTTCTTTGGACAAAGATGATTTTTTTCGCTCTTGTACGGATTACAGTTATTTAACGGCAAAGTCCCTAAACTTTTCATATCATGACATGCACTGTTTATTAAGCAAAGTGTGTATGTGTTTAGTGTATTGTCAGTTCGCACAACTTTTCATATCATGACATGCACTGTTTATTAAGCAAAGTGTGTATGTGTTTAGTGTATTGTCAGTTCGCACAACGAATATAGCATGTGTCAATTGTATTGTTCGTGTAATTAATACGAGGATGTATACAAGGATACAAACAACAAAAAATATAGGGGTGTATACATGGGTACATAACCATAAAAATACAGTCAAACATACAAGGTGCAAAAAAAATAAAAATACATTTCATACCTGGAAAACAATACATACATGGTGTAAAATCAAGACGAAATAATAAAATATAGAGATTTTCTGAAAAATTCCTCCCTCGTAATACAGTAGTACAAGTGAATTTGCTATAAAATTTAAATTGTTTTATCTTTTCCCGAAGATTGCAGACATGCAGTTGCACCTCCAGTACACATTTGAGCAATCATAATTATATTTCAAAGTTCGTAAGGAATGAGGAGAACCATGAAAATAGAGAATTTTTTTTTACAATATTAATAGGAGATATATATGTGACATAGTCAAGGATTAAATAAGATCTCGTAAGCCAAAAGATTATTATGTATATAGAGTTAGAAAAAACTAATAATTTATTAAGATTTAAGTAAAGCAATGTGTATAGTTTCCAGAAGACGGCCCCAACTTCGTGTTTTCTGGAAAAAGTAAATAAAAAGAATCTTCGAAAAACTAGAGTTAATTTTTGGTAAACTAAACGGTGGGGGCAGTTAAGATTCTTATCTACACTGAGTACTGTGTGGCCGGCCAACCATCCATTTAAATATACCACTTTCCTCCTACTTTCACATGCAAATCACTCGTATTTCAAAAATACTCAAATTAAACATGAAGGAAAATCATTACCAATTTGAAGATCAACAAAATTATTGTGGCAGCTCTTCCGCCATGAGCTCCTCCTTTGGGACAACTCCAGAAAGGCATTCTTCTTTTTCTCAAGATTCTGAAACTGTCAGCTCTCTTCACAGTTCTTCTTCTTCTGATAATTACTCTCCCAGAGTTACTCCAAGTAAGTTTAAACAGGAAATTAAAGAAAGAAGAAACAAATCAAATTAAGGATCATTTTGTTAACTCTTTTATGTATTAATTTCAGGTCAAGATGATTCTGCTATAATTGTTCACAAGAGGAAATTGGGAAAGAAAGCAAAAAGTTATGCTTATAGAATTCGCGAGCATGGTATGTATGTACGTCTAATTCATTCTGTTTAGGGTGCGATTGGTTCAAAACCAGAATATCACTTTTTTCACTTTTAGCCCCAACCAAAAATTATCTTTATTAGGTAGCCAAAAAAGTGTATAAAAATTACTATATTTTTTATATATAACATATAGAATATACAAAAAAAAAATATTTTTCAGCTATATACAGTATCATTTCCCCAAATTAATTATAATCCTGAGATTGTAATACCAGGATTATAATCGGGATAATATATCAATCTCACATCCTATATGGGATAAGTTAAACCAAGATTTTGGTATAAAAATAATACCGATTTTAATTAATAACTCCAATCAAAGATAAATTTCATTCCAAAATTTATAACAGAATAACTCAACTAATCCCTTGAACCAAACAGCCCTGCCCCTTAATTTAATTATTTATTTCCTTCCCTTTTTGCTTCTTTAAGAAAAAATGCACTAAATATTTTCGTAAATTAAATTTGATGTTTTGCAGTGAAATTGGGGCCAAAGTTTTCAGAAACGGTGAAGGGGAAGCTGAAAATAGTGAAAGAAGGAGGGAGAAGGAATATATTCAGGAATATGTTTAATGTGAATGAAGGAGAGAAGCTGCTAAAGGCATCACAGTGTTATTTGTACACAACAGCGGGTCCAATTGCTGGGATTTTGTTCATATCTACAGAGAAAATAGCTTTCTGCAGTGAAAGACCCATAGCTGTTCCTTTCCCCTCTGGAGGAATTCTTAGAACACCTTACAAGGTTAGTTACATTACATTGATTGTGTTAAATTAATGGAAGCGTAAATTTGGGAGGGTTTTCAGTTTTTTCTGTAAATTTTTATTCTAAGTAAAATGAAATGGGTTGAATACCTAGTTGAAGGGAGCTTAGAGCAACCCTAAAGACTTATAGGTCACGACTTCGAGCCGTGAAAGTAGATTGTTTATATGAATACCCTTAGCGTGCGGTCCTTCTCTGACTCGTGCGTGAATGCGAAAAGCTTTGTGCTCCTGAGTTGAGTACTTAGAGTTAAGCAGCTAGACTTGTCCAAAATTTGTTAGGTTACACGAGTAGGTAAGACATTATCAACTTGTGTAACACTTTTCAATATAATTGGCTTTAGTTTTGTGTTTTTTCCCGAAAACATTAATTAGCGCCAAGGCTTCCCTTTGAAGTGCGGAATGCCTAGAGTTAGGTTTAAAAAAAAAGCAAAGGGGAATATTAGTTGAATGATTTTAGGAGGAAAAATGCAGGCTGTATTTTTTTTCCTTTTAATAAATTGGGTACAGTTCACCTATGCTAAATTTTATACTCCATCTCAATTGAATAATTAACTCACAGATTCGTCCCCACACGGCTTTCAATTATTCCCTCAGACCACAGCGTACTTGTTTATCTATATAGTCACTATTTAACATACACTATTGTTATTCCTCTAGCTGTCGCACCATAAAATATGTAGGGGTTAGGGGTTCTGAGATCTCAAATATTTTAGAGCATTTTGATTTTGCAACATTACTAAGGCCTCATACAATTGTATAAAGCACAAAAGATAATTAATTAGTCAATCTTGTGTTGTGTGAAATATTTCTCAAATATTGTGGAAATTATGATTCCTGCAGGTGGTTATTCCAGTGAAGAAAATTAAAAGAGCTTATGCAAGTGTGAACGAGAACAAACCATCTCAAAAGTACATCGAGATAGTGACTGAAGATAATTTTGAATTTTGGTTCATGGGCTTTGTACGATATGAAAAAGCTTTCCTCAACTTACAAAAGGCCATTTCCATGTCGAACTAGCTAGCTATTAGATATTAGAATTTTTAGGATTTTAAAGAGGATTCGTAAATCTGTAGTTTTTTTTTCCTTATTAGATGTTGAACTAATAGCATCTAATTAATCTATGCTTGTTCATGAGAATTCTGAATTTTGTAGATTTTGAAGTTTAGTAGATTTCTTAGCATATATATAATATAGGATTACGACCTAAGTTATTGAGTTTTATAGATCCGTACTTCCCGTGCTAGCTCATCCCCTGCCGCCAACAATCACAATTGAACCTAATTATAGGGGTAATTAATTATGGCAGAAGCATGACTATTTTGACTCGGCAGTTTTGAAAGTATGAGGAAAATATTGCTTCACGTGTCCGAAAGATTTCGCTTTATTTCATTTTTAGACTTCTCAAATCGAAATAATTTAGGGTATAACTTTGATTAATTTTAAATGTTCAGTTCATATAATTGATATTATATTATATTTTCTCAAACTACGTTCTTAAAAACTATTTTAATTTCGTTCAAACAGTGCTAAATAAAAAGAGAAGTCATATTAACGTCAAAATCCAATTACTCAAAAGAAATAATGTTATATAACATGAAGCAGTGGTACAAACGAGAAAAATCATCAATTTAATGTTTAACACGCTTAACAGAAAATAAATATAGTGACAGGCTGTAGCGTTGTGTCAATTTATAATAGTCCAACAAAGCATTGACCCATAGATAAGTCGATCCTGCTGTATTTTCGTCTCTGTTCAGCAAGTTGCTTTCTTCGTCTCTGTTTCTGAAATTGAATACTAGTATTTTTATTCTTTTTCCTTTTAACTTTTGCAACTATTAGAGATGAATTTTAGAGACGCAGCCGCACCCTTTATTATATTGCATTTCATATAAATCATTTAAAGAAACATGTAGTAGCTATATAATTTCACAACTAAAAACATAACAATCTTTATTAATTATCAACACTAGTGGAGGACTATATTCTTCCTTATTCCTTCACTGATACAGACTATATACAATGAAATCACATATAGTATAGTATTTGCAATTCTAGATCTTATGAAATGTAACTTTCAAAGGTTGATCAGAACGAACAAACAAAACCCTTTTGCTACCTTCAACAAGTATTCCAATGTCTCCACAGAATGGTCTGCATGTCTCACAAACTCCAGGACAATACACAAGTTTGTAAGCATCCTCGTACTTGTCAATCTTGAACCAATTGCTCAATGTTTCACGCCCTGGATTTCCTTCTACTCCACCAACTGTCACCAAATAACGCTGCGGAATTATTTCAGTGTTAATTCTCCATACTGTGGACGAATCAGAGATATGAATAGATGTAAATTTCACGTTCAGATCAGTTGATATTCCGATGATGTTTTCGTTAGGGTTCGCAGGTGAAAATTGAAGGTAACCGCCGATTGAAGATTCATCGGCATGTTGGCTTACGACTAGTGGATTGGTTCGGTTCCTAATGGATGCCACCTGAAGTCCACCGCCGTTGCCCCGACCCGCTGGAAGGATATAATAATTCACTCCTGTCCGGACAGCGTTACCGGAAACGTCGAGCACCGGTTCAGGAACATCTTGAGCTTTTACGAGGAAAGAAAAGCTTGTTGATAATGCAACAAGAAGAAAAGGTACCATGAATCGTGTAACGTTAATAATTTCCATTGTTAAACTAACTTGTGAATGGATAAAATAAACTTTTAGAGAAGCAGCGCTATTTATAGAACTAGATAAAGGTTTCGTATTATATGGAGTAGTTTGAAAATTCTCAGTCACTTCAAGGATTTTTCTTTTTCACATCGATGGAATTGACTATCAACTTTTCTAGCCTTTTAATTTTTTTTATAAAGCCGTAGTTATAAATAATGTATGGTTTGACATTTTTTCTATGTAACTTATCCATGCCTTAAATTTTACACATTAAACAGTGGGATATCAATAAGAGTATTATCCTCCTAGAATCTAAGTTGAAAATTCTTGTACATATTTGAGTTGTGTACTCAGCTTTTCAAATGTTGAACTATATTCACAAATGGACGAAGTAAGAGACGTAGCCTCTTGTACAAGTACACTTGGGATTAAGGTGGATCTATAATTTGAAGCATATAGGTTCGTACAACACCTCATGTGGTCCGACTCTTTCCTGAATCTCATGCATATCGGGAGTTTACTGTACCGGATTGCCCTCTTTTTTTGCCATCAGTTCGGAATTGTAATTTTTTAAAAGTTATATTAACTTTCAAATTAACAATTTATACATATATAATGATTTTTTAAAGAAATATATAGTTTTAAAAAATAATACTCCCTCCGTTCCAGTTTATGTGAACCTATTTCCTTTTTGGTCCGTTCCAAAAAGAATGAACCCTTTCCAAATTTGGTAACAATTTAACTTAAAGTTACAACTCTACCCTTAATGAGAAGCTTTTATAACCATACAAATACTCTGAGCCCCATTTGGACTTGTTTAGGATCACAAATTCCAAAAGTCTTTATTTTTTTCTTAAACTCCGTGCCCAGTCAAACAAGTTCACATAAATTGAAACGGAGGGAGTAGTAAATTCGGCCGAATCCGTAGCCGATTTGACAATAATAGCCAACTTTATTTTGATCGCTGAATAGAAAGGTCAACAACAAGCTAGGTGCTAGCAACAAAGTAGCATGAGTACATATTTCCTTGTGACACAACACGTAAAACTAATTCGTAATAAAGTCTATCTTGGAAAAGTCAAAACAAATACGTGCGGAGTTTAATACAGAAGAAGAGCTATATATATATATATATATATATATATATATATATATATATATATAGCTCTTCTTCGTTTGCAAGATAAGATTTTCATTTATGATATCATTTGAATCTTCTTGAAATTTAGCATTCTCTACGATGATTTTTTCTTCCAGATAATATTGATTATCAATTTCCTGCGGCCATTTGATCCTGTTAAACCGCACTCATCCATCCGGTCCAATTTATCTTAATGGAGTATAAGAATCAAAGAAAAGTCTTTTGAAATTTATGATGTCAAACATGTCATAATACGTGCATCCGTAAGACATTAACACTTGTGTTCTTAAATCATAGCACTTGTGTGATTATAAAAATTTCTAATTAATAAAAACATGAAAAGTTTAAAGTTTAAGTTAAATTGTTTTACAATTGAAAGGTTGTACTATTCACAGTTCACAAATTGACGGTAGTAAGAGACGTATATGCTTGTATACATAGAGACGTAATCGGGATAGGATCTCTTGATAAATCAATTATGCATTACAGTGCATCTATTGATCTGATAGAAATATAAATATTTATTAGTACTTCAATCTGCTTAAATAGTATGATCAAGTACAGCTCAACAAGCTGGGTGCTAGCAACAAAGTGGCAAGAAATACAGGAGGAGTTTTTCTATATATGCTCGGTACCTTGTTTAGCAGAACGTGTAAGGAGGTCCTTATTTTTCAAATAATAAAAAAGAAAACTTATTTTGAGAGTTATGGTGCTTGACCAAACCTTTGAAAAATAAGTATTTTAAAGTAGTAGCAGAAGCTTTGTTTTTCCATTGCAGGGAATAGCTGGAAAAATAGCTTTTCCTTTGAAGCATAAGCAGATGTTGATTTTAACTTTTTTAGGATAACATATTCTTAATAAAAATTTATATTTATAAAAAAATTCGTATAAGTTATTTATACTTAATAACATGATTAAAGTCTCAACTATTACATAATTTTTCTATTTAATTGTGACACTTAAAATCAACTTTACAAATAGTGATAAAACAAAATTGCTTCTTAGTATTAACAAATGTGATTTTTAAATAATTTTTCAAACACAAATTGCTAATATTTCCAAGTAATGCGGAATTTAATACCAAAAAATAATATTGATGTTTCATATTTCAATACCACACAAGAGGGGGGGGGAGGATTTTGTGTGATGTCTAATTTTTCGCTTAAACTGATAATGGAAGGACCTGGTTCTTCAATGTGTTCCTCATACTGCTGTTGCGAAATAATAAATGCAGAAAGTAAAGAACACAAGTATATTTACGTGGAAAACACCCAGCTCAAAAGGTGAAAAAAACCACGACCTACTACTTAGTAGGATTTTCTCCAACACTTCACTAAATCACTGAACCAAAACATCATTTACAAAACTCTTTGTAAACCTAAGGATTACCTCTAATCCCGTTGTAGCACACAACCTCTAACTGTTGCGACAACTTCAAGTTAACTCTACCTTGAAAACTCTGAGTACCTATTACAATTGCCTCTAGATAAAGCTGAAAGGTACAATGTGAAAACACCTACTACGATTGAACTAGAATAAAAGATAGACACTTGGAACTAGTTCTTCTATCTGGTTCACGTAGCTTCAGGTTTGCACAATTGAATCACATACGAACTGCTTGCGAAATTGCCTTGCTATTTTGCTCTCAATTAACGTTTAACTTCTACGTTTGTGCAACACCTGGAATGTGAGAACATCCTGCAAGTTATAGAGCTAGTAGATGAAGAAATAACTAGAGTTCTAATGTTACTCTTCCTTGGAGGAAGAGTTCTAGTAGATTTCAACTTCTAACTCCTTCCTTATCTTGGATAATGTTCTCCTTGAGTAAGGAGTCCTTCTACTTATCAATTATGCAACCTTTTCGATTAGGAGATATTAAATACACTAAGTTAAACTTATCTCCTTCACGTGAATCCCACATGCTCAAATTTGCCCGTTTTTGTGCACCTGAGGGATGGACCTGGTTCATGCTTGAGTTCCTTTGTCAGTCTTCAAAACTAACCTTTACTTGGGCCAACAAATTTCCCCTTTTTGATGATGACAAACTCTGTGCTTTTCATAAGCTTAGGCCCTGTTTCAACTCAGCTCAACATCAATACAATGTTTAAATATTTTTCCTTTTATCACTTATCATCAAGGACCAGGTACATTAGGTTATAAACATCACTTGCTCAAAGTGTAAAACGTGTAAAGCACAACCTTTTCCCCCCCTTTTGGCATCATCAAAAAGTTGCATAAAAATGTGAGATAACTAGATTTTAAAGCTTACGCATGGCCACTGGGGCTAATTCAAATGCAATGATGGATTAATCATCATAGATCAAACTAAGAATTTTAACCATCAAAGAAATATAAACAAACAACTAGAGCAAAAGACAGTGAATTTCATTGATGATTGATAATATTCTACCACAAAGCATAAGAAGAAATAAAAATACTGGAAACATGAGCAAAATGACAAAAAATCCCAAACTGGGTCACTGGTTGATCTACACTAAGCTAAGAGGCTTAAGGCGGGGAAGAACTAGGTACTTGGCTTTTGACTTGGAGGAGTTTCGGCATATCTTGAATAATGCCAACATTATTCTCCTTTTCTCTTTCCAGCTCAGTTCTAAGATCATCTCTCTCAGTCTCTACCTCAGTCAACCTCTTCTTCAGCCTCTCAATCTCAGCATTCTTAGCCCCACTTTCTTGCATCAAGGCTCTGACCTTGCTATTCACTGGTACCTTCTTGGATGAACCTGTTTCTTTAGGAGTGACATTGATTTCATAATCGCAAGCAAGTAGAGTATTAACCCCAAAATGATCCTTACTTGTAATAATCTCCCACTTCGTCATAGGTACCTTGAAATGTGAAAGTACAGTTGTGAGAATGAAGCCATAGGAAATGACATGAGTTTTGGTGCCATTGATAACTCTATCAAGAAGTTGGATTATAGCTTTTAGTCACTTTCTTCAGAAGGTCTGCGAGGGGTTCCTCTACAGATGAACCGGGTTCATCTCCCCAAACAACCACTGTACCTGCGTCTTTGGTTAAACTCACAGGAGTGGGTGAAGAATCAACCACTATTGTCCCCTTTCCCCTCACAGTAGCACCCTTGCTCTCCCTTTTTTTCATTTTTACCACCAACTTCTTTAGATTCTGTAGTGTCAACACCTGCTATAGATCCTACAAATTTATTCTCCAAATTTGCAGCAACTTTAAAAATTGTCTTAGGAGAAATATTAGAATCAGAAGATACATGTTCATTGGAAGAACTACTTTCTTTCCCCTTAGTAGCAGACTTAAATGAATCTTCAGATTTCTGGGATTCTTCTTCCCTACATTCTTTCAATTGCTTGTTTATTTTCTTGATCTGCTCTCCTTCAGCGACAATCTTACGAGCCATCATCTTTACTCTACTTTTCTTTGATATTGGTGTGGTTGAAGGAGTGGTAGAAGGTGTGGAAGTGGTTTCCTGTGGTGGTGATGACGGATTTCAGATGTGTTCGACATATCTGGGCTAGGGTATGGAAGAGAAGAGAATTAGATAGTGTTTGGAAGATGAAAGTAGAATAAGAGTTTTTTACGGCTTGAGAAAGATGAAGTAAGGAATACACTAAGGCTGATCAATATATGGAGGAATAATTAATGGGGTAACGATAACTTTTCAGACTCTTAGAAGTCTAATCAAACTGAATTTCAGTTTTAAATAGACGTTGGAGTGTATTCCTAGAATCTAGATACTTCCATTTGGTTGGGACTCTTTTGAACGGAACTGGTTCACTTGTAACAGATAAGTCTAAAATGAGTTTGGAATTAGGTAGAACTCTACTCATGATCCAAATATAATTATTTCAAATTATGCAAAGTGTAGAAAACATACCTATTTATCTTGATGAACCAGGTTCTTCACTGAAAATTCTCTTATGTAAGTCTAAATTTGCCAAAACAGAGAAAATATACTTAGATATTAATGAGTCATTTTAGCATATGTCACATGAGTATACTGTTGAAAGTATGAGACTGAGCAAGATTTAATCTAATTATATACAAAATTTACAGACTTTCTAACCAATAATTTTTTTTAATTTATCTTTGAACTGGTCCTTTTAGGTGACCTTAATCATCCCTAATTCCAACTTGTTCCTCTCAAAGTGATCTCTACTTAAGGCTTTTGTTTCTGAAGACCCATTTTGTACCGATTAGTGATATATCATTGGGTCTTGGTACTAGATGCCAAACTCGACTCCTTTCGAATTAGTTGAGTTCATCTTGCATTACATTTACCCAGTCTGCATCCTGCAAAGCCTCAGCAACCCCTTTAGGTTCAATAAGAGATAAGAAAACATCGAAAGTACAAAGATTGTTTAATAAAGATTTGGTTTTGATTGCAGAGGTTGGGTTAGTGATTATATTCTCAATGGGATGAGAACTTTGATACTTGTAAGATTTCACAACCAACTGGTTTCCCCTTGATGTTCTTTCAATGCTTTGTTGCTGTGGAACAGGTTCATGGATAGGTTCCTTCGAGGTTTGAGATTCAGTTCCTCTTTGTTCAGTTCCCCCTGTTAGGTTACCCTGAGCAGAAGAACCTGTTCCATCACCTATTCCTTCTTCTGGTGCAACTTCAGTCTGGGTTGTGATTTCATTTAAATTTCTTACCAGCCCAATTGCATCATCTTCATGTTCCTGTCTCTCAAAAAGAATGTTAGTTTCATCAAAAACCATATGTACACTTTCTTCTACACACATAGTTCTTTTGTTATAGATCATATAAGGTTTACTATGTGAAGAATATCCCAAGAATACTCCCTCATCACTTTTGGGATCAAACTTTCTTAGGGAATCTTTTTCATGATTGCGAATAAAGTACTTGCATCTAAATGCCTTAATATGGGATATATTTAGCTTTCTCTCTTTAAGTGACTCATAGGGAATCTTCTTAACAAGAGGTCTATTCATGCAACTATTTATGATAAATTCAGCAAACTTAGCATTTTCAAATTCAGCTCTATGACCAGACCTAATTGATGCAAGTTGATTACCTAGTTGTTTATGAGTTTTTCTAACAGAAGAAGTAAAAATGTCAAATGCTTCATCTTTATATGTTAAAAATAATGTCCAAGTAAACCTAAAGTAATCATCAACAAGCACCATCACATATTTTTTACCACCTCTGCTTAATGTTCTCATTGGACCACAGTGATCCATATGGACCAGTTCCATCGTTCTGGTGGTGCTTACCACTTTCTTGCTTTTAAAAGAGGATCTTACATGCTTCCCCCCTTGCACAAGCCTCACAAACTTTGTCTTCCTTAAAATTAATGTTAGGCAGCCCCATCACCAGGTCCTTGGAGACTAATTTATTGAGTTGACTCAGACTTGCATGTCCACGTCTCTTGTGCCAAAGGAGGGGATCATTATCCAACACACTTAAGCAAGTGAGTTCATTTTCTGAAAGTGTGGACAAATCTACAATGTAAATATTATTTACTCTTTTCCCTTGCAAAACAATCTTGTTAGTGATAAGATTTATCATTAAATATTTGGTAAAGGTGAATGCTACCAAGTTACCTTAATCACACAATTGTGATACACTGATTAGGCTGTATTTTAGGCCATCTATCAAGTAGACATTCTCAATAGAGTGAGAATCAGTCTTACCTACTTTTCCAACCCCAATAATCTCACCTTTCTTCCCATTTTCAAAGGAGACATTACCTCCTTTGAGGTCCTCAAGTGAAAGGAACTGGTTCTTTCTTCCTATCATATGCTTTGAGCAGCTAGTATCCATGTACCATATTTTGCTGCTCCCCTTCACTTGGACCCGCAAAGGAAACCAGGGGTTAGTCTTAGGAATCCAAACTAGTTTGGGTCCCTTTCTATAGGCAAAAAAGTAAATTAAATTCTTTTTGGCCCATCCTGGCAGCCTACTTTTCTCTTGAACAAATATTTTATTCTTTTGACTTGCCTTTTCTTTTGAATTACATTCACTTTTGTAGTGACCAGTCTTACCACAGTGTGTGCAAATTCTGTTCTCAGGAAGTGTGAGGTACTTGCTTTGGGAATCCCACTTAGGTGCGGGGGTCCCGTAGCCAAGTCCTCTCTTATTGCTACTATAATGTTCATATCGCCATGAAAGTGTATCGGAGGACCTATTCCATTTATAGGTTTTGTCTAGCTCGTGCTTAACCTTGCTTAGATCCTCCTTGAAGACTCTTATCTACTCATCTCTTTTGTACAACTCGTCTTTCATTTTTCCTAGGTTTTCTTCTAATATGAGTTGTGTGTGATCAACTTTCTTTTTACCTGTTCCTAATTTCAGTTTTAGATTTTCAGATTTTAGCTCTAGGACAGTGGTATCAAGTTCATGAACCTGGTTCTTTAACTCAACATTTTTACTATCACTTTCACTAGCCCTAAGTTCCTGATTTTTGCACTTAGCTTTCAAAATCACACACTCTTTAGACAGTTGTTCCTTTTCATTGTTTAGATCCTCAGATTCATCAATGAAATGTAGGAGTAACTCAGATAGCCTTTCTTTAGATAAAAACTTAATCTTGTCTTTGAGATGAATTATACTTACCTCAGATTGCTCATCAGATTTTCCAATTGCCATAAGTGCTTGTTCATCTCCATCTTCACCTTCTGAGTCTTCATCTGAGCTTTCTCCCCAGGTAACAACCATAACCTTTGTTGATCCTTAGTTCTTCTTGGGTTGAACCTGTTCCTTCTTCCTGTTCCTTCATTCAGCTTTTTTCTTCTTCCATTCAATTTCCCATTGAGGGCAGTTTTTGATGTGGTGATCAGTCTTCCCACACTTGTAACACCCCTCATTGGTTTGTTTTTCAGGTACCCTTGGTTTGCTCGCTTCCACTTCTTAAAGGACCCTTTCCTCTTATTAGGTACTTCTTGAAGTCCTTTGTGATCATGGTCATTTCATCCTCCTCTAGATCAACACCTTCCGTGATTCTGAGTGCCAGGCTCCTTTCCTTCTTGGGTGCATCCATCTTCATGGTTTGCCTTCTAAGTTCATAGGCAGTGAAATTTCTAATTAGCTCATCTAACTTAAGAGTGGTAATGTTCTTTGATTCCTGAATAGCCGTGGTTTTGCTTTCCCAAGAGACTGGCACAACCCTTGTCAAAATCTTATCAACTTTGTCTTCTTCAATAATAGCCCTTCCAAGAGACTTAAATTCATTTGTCAGTGTGGTGAACCTTGTATATATCTCCTGGATGGTTTCCCCTTTCTTCATAGTGAAATTCTCATATTGAGAATACAACAGTGTTCCTCTGGACCTCTTCACTTGAGGTGTTCCTTCATGAGCCACTTGCAAAGTATCCCAAATTTCCTTAGCAGTGGTACAACTTTGAATTCTACTGTACTAGTCTGGACCAAGTCCACACACAAGCCATTTCTTGGCCTTAGCATTCTTTTCTTATTTCCTCAAGTCCTCAGCATTGTAGTCAGCTCTTGTTTTTGGTACATCTACTCCTTCAACATTCTTCTTCATGGTAGCCAGGGGACCATCAGTAACAATGTCTCATAGCTGTAGTCTTTTCCGATGATGTATCACTCATCCTATTTTTTCACCAAGAGTAGTACTGGCCATTAAAGAGTGGAGGCCTATCAGTGGATTGCTCTTCCCAGTTTTCAGGTGGTACGCTCATCTTGATCTGTTCTTAAGGTATTAGCCTCTTCACGGATAACCTGTTCTAATACCAATTGATGTTTTATACTTCAATACTACACAAGAGGGGGGGGGGTGATTTGTGTGTTGTCCAGGTTTTCGCTTAAACTGATTATGGAAGGACCTGGTTCTTCAATGTGTTCCTTATACTGCTGTTGCGGAATAATAAATGCAAAAAGTAAAGAATACAAGTATTTTTACGTGAAAAAAACCTGGCTCAAAAGGTGAAAAAAACTACGACCTACTACTCAGTAGGATTTTTCCCAACACTTCACTAAATCACTGAGCCAAAACAGCATTTACAAAACTCTTTGTAAACCTAAGGATTACCTCTAATCCCGTTGTAGCACACAACCTCTAACTGTTGCGACAACTTCAAGTTAACTCTACCTTGAAAACTCTGAGTACCTATTACAATTGCCTCTAGATAAAGCTGAAAGGTACAATGTGAAAACACCTACTACGATTGAACTAGAATAAAAGATAGACACTTGGAACTAGTTCTTCTATCTGGTTCACGTAGCTTCAGGTTTGCACAATTGAATCACATACGAACTGCTTGCGAAATTGCCTTGCTATTTTGCTCTCAATTAACGTTTAACTTCTACGTTTGTGCAACACCTGGAATGTGAGAACATCCTGCAAGTTATAGAGTTAGTAGATGAAGAAATAACTAGAGTTCTAATGCTACTCTTCCTTGGAGGAAGAGTTCTAGTTGATCTCAACTTCTAACTCCTTCCTTATCTTGGATAATGTTCTCTTTGAGTAAGGAGTCCTTTTCCTTATCAATTATGCAACCTTTTCGATCAAGAGATATTAAATACACCAAGTTAAACTTATATCCTTCATGTGAATCCCACATGCTCAAATCTGCCCTTTTTTGTGGACCTGAGGGATGGACCTAGTCCATGTCCGAGTTACTTTGTCAGTCTTCAAAATTAACCTTTACTTGGGCCAACAAATATTATATTACAAATTTTAGTATAACTTATACCAAATTTAGCATTATTTACGTAGGATAGGATGAGAGATGAAAATCATGTATTAACAATGATGAGAGTATCTAAACATGTAAATTCTCTTATACTAAACAATGCATTATTATTTATTGTATGACAATCTCTTTATTATTATCATTGCATACGCAGTTTTTGTACTATAATCTGCGTATTAGCTAGTCAGTAAAACAAACGACTTTTGTACTGTTTATACGTTGGGTTTGTCTTAGAAAAAAATGAGATTATATTGGAAAGAGAGAGACAGGACTGTATTACTAATCATCTGCACACCCTTTTTTTTGTGCATTGTTATTTATAAATACCGATTTCAATGAGATAAACAATGAGACATCAACTCGTATTCAATTACAATTGACATATACATACCTAGTCAACCCAAAGCTACAATACATACATAAATAGATAATGTATTAATTGATGACCTCACTTTTCCTAGTTCCTTTTGATCTAATTCTACGCCACCTTTATCAAGTGATAAATAACAATTATGCACGTTACAACTTTAACAAAGGGCAAGATTGGCAGTTTGTCTGCGATGCTGGGATTGAAACTTGGATTAATTGTAACCCATGGATCATCCGAGTTTGTGTATTCAAATTTAACTTTTAAAGGTTGATTTGAACCGACAAACAAAACCCTTTTGCTACCTTCAACAAGTATTCCAATGTCTCCACAAAATGGTCTACATGTCTCACAAACTCCAGGACAATACGCAAATTTGTAAGCATCCTCGTACTTGTCAATCTTGAACCAATTGCTCAATGTTTCACGCCCTGGATTTCCTTCTACTCCACCAACTGTCACCAAATAACGTTGTGGAATTAATTCAGTGTTAATTCTCCATACTGTGGACGAATCAGATATTGTCATAGCCGTATATTTGATGTTCAGATCAGTCGATATTCTGATGGTATTTTCTTTCGGATTTACTGGTATAAATTGAACGTCAGTGCCGCTGGAATTTTGAGTATTTTGGCTTACAACGAGAGGATTGGTTGTGTTCCTAATGGATGAGATATCAAGTCCACCGGGGCTGCCCCGACCCGCTGGAACGATCAAATAATTCGCTCCTTTACGGACAGCGTTACCGGAAACGTCGAGTACCGGTTCAGAAACATTTTGAGCTTTTACGAGGAAGAAGGATAAGCTTGTTGACAATGCAAAAAGAAGAAAAGGTACCATGAATCGTCTAACGTTCACTTCCATTTTCATTGTGTTTGTATGGATTTATTCGTATAGAATTACTTGTGAAAGGATAGAATAGGTTTATTTATAGAACTGCGATGAGGTTTGAATATTCTACTGGTTTGCAAGATAAGGTTTTAATAGAACTACTGGTTTTGCAAGATAGACGGAATTGACCATCAATTTCTAGTCATTGCACGTCTTCTGTTTTACTCATTAAACAATGAGAAAACAATTACTCATGCTATCCTCGTATAATCTTTGCGATCTTGTACATATATATCTGAACTGTGTCAGCAATTTTAAAGGTTGAACTATTCACAAATCTTTTAAAAAGAAATTATTCACAAATGGGCCAAGCAAGAGACGAGAATGGAGCGATAAATTCTCTCGCCAAAAATATTATTACCATGTAGGTAGGTATTAAATATTACTCTTGATGAAATTTCTGGCTTTATTGGTAATTAGAAGGGAGTACTATAGATAGTTCAGTGTACATATAGTACTCCTATAGGATAAAGATTTGGGATAAGTTCTCTCCGACAAATCAAACGGTACATATATGTTTTAGGACATAGTACGCAACTTTGATTAGCTTAATATAACGATTGAGTATACTAGGGTAGTAGCAGGAAAATTGAATGATTAAGACCGTACGTCTATTAGACTTAGCGAAGCAGAGCTATTTATGGATCTGGATGAAGGTGTGCATATTATAAATTTTGTTTGAAATTTTCACACCCTAGAAAGATTTTTTTTTTCTTTTTCAGTTGGAATTGACTATCAACTTTGATTTGTTCTGTATAATAGAAAGATCAACAACAAGATGGGTGCTAGCAACAAATTAAGTAGCATGACAACCTTTTTTTCCCTTGTGACACAATACGTAGTATTAATTCCTAATAAAGTCTATCTTGAGAAAGTCAAAGCGAACACGCTAAAAGCAGTAGGAGTTTAGCATACATACCGGTTTAGCCGAGCTTATGAGAAATAGGAAGTGCTTATTTTTCAAAAGAAAGAAAAAAATACTACTAACATTTTTAAGTAGTAGCAGAAGTTGCTTTCCTGGTGAATGGAAGAAGATAAAAAACTATTCTCGATAGAAGTATAAGCAGATATATTTTGTCTTTTCAAGAAAAATATATTAAAAATGTACATTTACCAAACTATATGTACCTCTCCCACTTCTCTCTCACTCTATTTTGTGATTTTTCAATTTTAAATTTATTTAAATCAAACTAAAAAAATATGAGCCTCTAGTCTGTTGATCTATTTTAATAATACTAGTATTAGGGTACGCGCTTTGCACGTGTACCCTGTATCAATGAATATATAATTTTTTTTAAAATACAAAAAAATATTAAATAATGTGTGTTATTGAATAAAATAAAATAAAAATATAAGTTCTTAAATATGATGAACATTGATTCTTTTTAGCCCGTTAGCTTGATAAATAAATAATAATATAAAATCTTAAAAAATACTATAATATTAGAGTTTTAATACTTTATAAAAAAATAACGTAAATATATGAAGCTATCATTTATTAGAATGGTTATAAAAAGAAAAAAAAAAGACTTCATATGTAGGTTATCCATATGAAAATTTTGATCGAATGGTCATATAAAATAAAGGTCACAAAAAATAAGGTAGAAAACCAATGTTTATTGTTATTTTATTATAATTATTCAAATTTTAATTGATAAAGTTATTTTTTTAGACCCTTGAATTATAGTTAAAAAGAAACGATAGCTGAAACAATGGTAATAACACAATGGAAGGATATCACAATGGAAGTTTAGCTTTGCTTTGAATGGCAAATACTTACGTTAGTTTTGATTTAATAAATATATTACACGTCATATAATTCTATATATTAAAATTTTTACATAGTTCAAACAAAAAAAAAATAATAGTGTAATAAAACAATAAAAATAGAAGAACAATATTGCAGAGAAAGAGAGAGAGGAAATTCTTATTGAATTTTGGGATGATTTACAATGGGGTAGGACTCCTCTATTTATAGGCGGGAAAATGACTTAGCCACAAAGTAAAACTCTCTACAAGATAGACATTCACTCTAAATAGAATTCTATTCATAACACTCCCCCTTGAATGTCTACTCGATAAGTAATGTGCCTCATTAAAACCTTAACTAAAATAAAACCCAATGGGAAAAAAATTCTAGAAAAGGAAAAAGAGTACACATATCTAACAATACGCCTTTTGGTTGCCTCGTTAAAAATCTTGCAAGGAAAACCCAGTGGGACAAAACCTTGTAAGGGAAAAAGAGTGCAACGCGCATTAACTCCCCCTGATGAGAGCATCAATTCACATCCTTGAGCCTTCGCATCCCAATCTTGTGCACTAGCTTCTTGAAGGTTGACGCCGGTAGAGATTTTGTGAACAAATCAGCCATATTATCACTTGAACGAATCTATTGTACATTGATATCACCATTCTTTTGAAGATCATGTGTGAAAAATAATTTTGGTGAAATGTGCTTTGTCCTATCTCCTTTTATGAATCCTCCCTTCAATTGAGCTATGCATGTTGTATTGTCTTCATATAAAATCGTGGGTAGTTTGTCACATCTCAAACCACATTTGTCTCGAATAAGATGTATTATAGACCTCAACCACACACACTCTCGACTTGCTTCATGAATAGCAATTATCTCGGCATGATTAGATGAAGTAGCCACAATTGATTGCTTAGTCGATCGCCAAGATATGGCAGTGCCTCCACAGGTAAACACATAACCTGTTTGAGATCGAGTCTTGTGTGGATCGGATAAATACCCAGCATCGGCATAACCAACAAGATCAGAACTGTAATTATTGCCATAAAATAAGCCCATATCGGTAGTCCCTTTTAGATACCGCAATATGTGTTTGATTCCATTCCAGTGTCTCCTTATGGGAGCAGAGCTATATCTTGCTAAGGCGTTAACTGAAAAAGTAATGTCAGGCCTTGTAGTATTGGCAAGATACATTAGTGCACCAATTGCACTAAGATATGGTACTTCAGGACCAAGTAGCTATTCATTCTCTTCTTGAGGTCGGAATGGATCCTTATTTACATCAAGTGACCGAACAACCATCGGAGTACTTAATGGATGTGCTCCATCCATGTAAAACCGTTTTAATACCTTTTTTATGTAGGTAGATTGATGAACAAAAATTCTGTTTGCCAAATGTTCGATTTGCAAACCAAGACATAATTTTGTCTTTCCGAGATCTTTCATCTCGAATTCCTTCTTTAAATAATCAATTGCCCTTTGGAGTTCTATAGGAGTTCCAATAAGGTTTATGTCATCAACATATACGGCAAGTACAACAAATTCCGATGTTGTTTTCTTTATAAAAACACATGGGCAAATGACATCATTTATATAGCCTTTCTTTAATAAATACTCACTAAGATGATTATACCACATTCGTCCTGATTGCTTTAGACCATACATCGATCTTTGCAATTTGATTAAAAATATTTTCTGGGACTTTGAATTATGTGCGTTTGGCATTTTAAATCCATCGGGAATTTTCATGTATATCTCATTATCAAGTGAGCCATAAAGGTAGGCGGTAACCACATCCATTAAATGTATGTCAAGCTTTTCATGGACAACAAAACTAATGAGATAACAGAAAGTTATAGCATCCATAACGGGTGAATATGTCTCTTCATAATCGACACCAGGCCTTTGTGCAAATCCTTGTGCAACAAGGCGTGCCTTATATCTTTGTACCTCATTTTCTCATTTCTCTTGCGTACAAAGACCCATTTATAGCCAACAGGCTTAACACCATTAGGTGTTTGGACTACAGGCCCAAAAACTTCACGTCTTGCAAGTGAATTCAACTCTGATTGGATTGCTTCTTGCCATTTTGGCCAATCTAGTCTTTGTCGACATTCTCCAACGGATTGAGGTTCAAGATCCTCACTTTCTTGCATAATGCTAGATGGAACATTTTATGCAAAGACATAATCCACCACTTTATCCACTCGATTCAAATTTGTCTCAATATCGATTGGATTTATTGATAGTTCCTTATTTTCTTGAGTCTCGAGCTCAGTGGTTTCCTCATGATTCTTAGAATTTATTAAATCGTGGATTTCTTCGTAAGATTCTTTCGTAGTGTCATTTTGATCATTTGTTTTCCTTTTTCTAAGATTTCGTTCCTTAGAACCTAATGGTCTACCACGTTTTAGGCGTGCTTTTGACTCATTAGCTATGACACTAGAAGATTGTCCAACGGAGACATCAATACGGATTGGAACATTCTCTGCAGGGATAAGTGATTTTGTTATCCTTTTCAAATCCGTAAATGCATCTGGCATTTGATTTTCTATTCTCTGCAAATGGATAATCTTTTGCACCTCTTTTTGACAAATAGAGGCAAGTGGATCAAGATGAGATAATGATGATTTTTTCCACAAAATTTCCCGTTTGGTTTCACTTACTTCTCCCTCTAATTTTGGGAAAAATATCTCATCGAATCGACAGTCTGCAAATCGAGCAGTGAATAAATCCTCCGTTAATGTTTCAAGATAGAGAATAATGGAGGGCGATTCAAACCCAACATATATTCCTAACCTTCTTTGCGGACCCATTTTGGTGCGATATGGCGGTGCTACAGGCACATATACTGCGCATCCAAAAATTCTTAAATGGGATATATTAGGTTCATGACCCAAAACTAGTTGCAACGGGGAATATTTATAATAATTTGTCGGTATGAGACGAACTAGCATTGCTGCATGCAAAATGGCGTGACCCCAAACAGAAGTGGGCAGCCTCGTTTTCATGAGTAACGGTCTTGCTATCAATTGCAGGCGTTTAATTAAAGACTCTGCAAGATCATTTTGAGTGTGAACATGAGCTACATGATGTTCCACTTTTATCCCAATTGATAAGCAATAATCGTTAAATGCTTGGGATGAAAACTCAACAACATTATCAAGTCTAATAGACTTAATTGGATTATCGGAAAATTGTGCCCGTAGTCGAATTATTTGTGCCATTAATTTTGCAAACGCGAGGTTGCGAGATGATAATAGGCACACATGAGACCATCTAGAAGATGCGTCTATTAAGATCATAAAATATTTAAACGACCCACTAGGTGGGTGAATAGGTCCACAAATGTCCCCTTGTATACGTTCCAAAAACGCAGGGGACTCAATTCCAACCTTTGTTGGTGATGGCCTAATAATTAACTTGCCTTGATAACAAGAAGTGTAAGAAAATTCATTATTTAAAAGAATCTTTAAATTCTTTAATAAATGCCCATTTGAGTTTTCTATAATTCGTCTCATCATAATTGATCCAGGGTGTCCCAATCGATCATGCCAAAGTACAAAAGTATTGGAATCAATAACCTTTTGGTTTACAGTATAATGTGTCTCAATTGCACTAATTCTTGTCCAATACAGGCCACAAGATAAAGATTGGAACTTCTCAATAACCCTCTTTTGGCCAGAGAAATTCTTGGTAATGATGAGATATTTAAGATTATTCTCATCTATTGTCTCAATATGATGTCCATTTCGACGGATATCTTTAAAACTCAACAAGTTCCTCTTGGACTTGGAGGAGAACATTGCATTCTCTATGATAAGTATTGTTCCCTTAGGCAGAGTTATAGTAGCTCTTCCAGAGCCTTCAATTAATTTACTACTACCAGAAATTGTAGTAACATCTGCCTTACACATATTTAAATGAGAGAAATATTTCTTCTCTTTGAATATTGTATGTGTCGTACATGAATCAATTAAACAAATATTTTTACAATTGAACTTTGATCCAAGTTTGCTTTGTGGAATATCCATATTTGCTTAATCTTCTCAAAGAGCTTCTTGAGACGGTAGAGTCTCGTGCTGATAACGTGTAATAAAACAATAAAAGTAGAAGAACAATATTGTAGAGAAAGAGAGAGAGGAAATTCTTATTGAATTTTGGGATGATTTACAATGGGGTAAGACCCCTCTATTTATAGGGGGGAAAATGACTTAGCCACAAAGTAAAACTCTCTACAAGATAGACATTCACTCTAAATAGAATTCTATTCATAACAATAAGTAAAATTTCAGCTAATTTTGACGTTCTAAAAGTTAGGAAAATATTAATGATTATTTTGAGTGTAAAATTAATTTTCTTAATTTCTTTTTATACTTCTTATATTTGTCGAAGGATATCCAACAATGGAAATATAACTTTTCTTTGGATGGAAAATTACTGACGTTAGGTTTAATAATTAATGTGTTACATGTTGCCAAATATTATGACTTTTTACATATATACTTCAAAAGAGGATTAAGGAAAGATATAATAAGAAAAATCTTAGGTGATTTTAAAGTCCTAAAAAAATTAGGAGAAATAATGAAATGACTAATTTGTCTTGTATGAAATCAAGTTTTAGAGGGTAAAAAAAGCGAATGACATTTCGCTAAGGGTCTTCGTGCTTTTAATATAGTACTAGTCTCTATGCTCGTGCGTTGCACGAATACTTTATGTCGAATATAATACGTATATCAAAAATAATAACTTTCAAATGCATAAATATTAGTAATTTTAATGTTTTCACATAATCAAAGTCACAAAGTTATATATTAAAGTTGTACAACCAATCAAAGTACGCAACATATATAATAGTAATAATTTTTGCTATGCAGTAAATTCTTTTGTTAACCTTAATGATTCAGGTATATGAATGTAATATATCAAGAAATACATTAATGACGGAGAAAAAAAGAAAGATAAAGTTTTCCATGGCAATATTTTTTGGGCAGATGCCCTATTAACATGTCTCTTTTTTTATTCTACAACATCATTTTATTATGAAGTATATGAGTATGCCATTTGAGACTCAACACCGGCTTTTTAAAATACCCTTTTTCAATTTTTACAAAATTTTATTTCTAATAAATTCTTAACCGCACAAGTATTTGAAAAATATTTATTTGATTATAGAAATGATATAATCTATCTATACTATATTAAAAGTACGAAGGCCTTTAACAAAATATCGTTCGCCATTTTTACCCCTTAAATATAAATTTCACATTGAACAAAATCGTCATTTAAATTTTCTCCTAATATTTAGGAGTTTTAGATCGACCAAATTTAATGCATTAAATCATTCCTTATTGAATTAGGTAAGAAGTCATAATATTTAGAACTTTAAAATCAATTAAAAATTTACCTTGTATTCTATAAACGGGAACAAATAAATATAGCATTATTCCCAATAAAATTGGCACCTTAGGAAGATTCTATCGGTTTTGAGGATTGATGGTGAGCAAAGAAAGAATTAAAGGTCTTCAAGCATGTCTTTACTCAACTGTATGACTTTACCAACTTTTGTAATGGAATGTAGTTGGACTCTTTTGGCTTGTGATTACTTTTTTCATATGAAGACTTTCGTTAACATGGCTAGCTATATACACGATGAAAGAACAAAAAGAAAAGGATTTCATGAGAACCAATTATCCACAAGTCAGGTCCGTTTTATTTTCAGTTTAACTTTTTAATCTAAAATTAATTATTTAATCTTCCACAATTATTCTTAAATATTTTTCGGACAGAGAATTGGATGAGGCTAATATCAAATTTAAAAAGTATTTATACAACGTACACATTCATTGCTACAAAGAAATTATGAAATTCAGTTTTGGTTTTTATTATTTGGACTTTTATGAGCACGCTTTATAGAATTAAAATTTAAATATAACAAATTAAAACATTGAAAAAAATTTGGAGAAATATACACGAAAATTATTTTTGTACTCATAAAAATATGAGAATATAAATTTTCTTTTTGAATCAAGTCGGACTTACTTTTAAAAAGTTTCAATTAAAATGAGAACTGATTATAGACACACACAAAAACTAAAACATTACATTCATGAGAATTTGTTGAAAGAATAAATTCTAATTTTAATTTTAACATGAATTCTATATTTTCACTCCTTAGGATAGTATTAACACAATAGTTGGATTCTATTTTTGCAGTAGTGAGTTATTCTTTGCTAATTCGTTAGAAACAATTCCTATAGTATTTCTTATTGATTAAAGAAAAGAAAATAACATGCATTTTACTTGCGAAAAAAAAGAGATAGACGTCTTCTATAAGTTTGGTGACCTTGTTTGTATCTTTTAAAATGAATATAAGAATATATAGCTTTCGATTTTTTTTTTTTTTTAGAAAACTCCTATTTTCAAAGTTAAATGGTATTATTGAAACTAAAAAAGATGCATGAAATTTGTGAATTGAAGTAATGAAATTATAAAATTAAAATAAATTTTATGTCGAATATATTGATTGAGATGACTAAAGACTTCTATGGAATAAATTTTTGTTCTTTTATTGAGTTAGCTAAATAGAATCAACAATCATCATTTATCAAGAACTTACAATTTTTTTACCTCTATTTTATAGTTCAAGTAGTATAATATTTATCTAAGTTTTTAATATTTTATATTCATAGAGATAGAGTACACGTGCAACGCGCGTACACTAAGACTAGTATTACATAAAAATTACAAAAGTATACTTCCTCGTACCTGAAATGGTTCATTCAAATTTATAATCAAAAAGCACGAGAGAGTCATCTTGTTATTTCAAGAGCTTGCACAAAGATATTAATATAAAAAAATATATAACTTCACTACTAATTAGTTTGCTTTACAATCACCTTATCTTATAAAGAGAATTTTTTCTTCAGAATACATGTTTTAGCTAGACCACTTTAAAATAGTGAAAATTATACTTAATTATTTATGCTGAAAAGAGCGGAAAAATAACATGGATAGAGTAAGTTTGCGTGTATTAGGTTTACTGAATCTGAATTTCCTTCGTAATTTGACTTGAGCATCTTGGCTCATGTATAGTAGTTTTTCTTCTGTCAGTGTTTGATTTGGTCTCAACAATTTATCATATTAAGGATTTTATTAGGACTTTGAATTCTATAAATGATGTGATATTTGACTTGAGATATCCGCGACCCGACCAGCACAAGTATTAAAAGTTCTAATATTTGTTATACTTTGCTCTAAAGTAAGCCCTAGTTAGCAGTAAAACAATCTTTTCATTATCTTTTTCTGAAAAGAAAACATCCACCAATAATGATAACTAATATTTATTGATAGAGAAAATAAAGAGGGTATTTATTAATCTGTTTTGATCCCTACAAAATCCTCCTAATTACAGAGATCAATAACAATTACGATGATTATTATTTGATGGAATAGATGTGCATAAGAATGTAGCGATGCTTCGCGTACTCACTGCTAATTGGGGCTTACTTTAGAGCAAAGTGTAAGTTACACTGTATAGCAAACTATTGGAACTCTTAATTTTAAGAATAGGTTAGCCGGATGGAAAACTAATTTGTCAATCAGGCCAGAAAATTCTGGGCATAATTATAGTGGCAACATGGCTCAATTATCCTATGATGTAATTAGTTGTCATGATGATAATTCCAATAGGATGACTATGACAACTGTAAATAGTAGTAATAACTTATGGCTTGGTTCTAGAACTACGACTTGTAATAGGGAGCCAGTTAGGCTCCAACTCTCTGTACGTATTCACTAATTAGCAATATATGTTATCTTTCTGACCAAAAAAATAAATAAATATTGGAACTCTTATGACATCAGATAACCAAAAAAAAAAAAAGTAAGAAACCTATATAAAAACTTCAATGCAAACCTCAAAGCTCCATAGTCAAAGTTAAACACCATAGATTTTCATCACTCATCTACAATTCAAGCAATTAAATATTTAGGGTAGTAAATACTTGCCTTGGGATCTTAATAAAAGACGTGTTGGAGCTGGAGATTGACAGCTTTTCATGCAAATATATGACACATAATAAATTTCAGAAATTGACATTGTAGGCAATCTCAGTGACGAAGGAATATTTTTGTAGGATTGGTAGGCTACGTTCAACACAAGATGGCCAAAAGAGTTTTACCCAAAATCAACTTTGTAGGCTTGGTGTATGTGTAGTTTAAATCGAAAATAGTTCAGCTTTAGATAATTTATAATTATATTTTTAAATTATATAAATATTTAAGGCTATAAAAATCAATTAATATTTGGGGGATATTTTAGTCGTTCAATATTTAACAAAATTATTGGTGCTTTTATAATAATATAGATAAATATAGATAGATATACTAGTTGTACATCAAGTGAATCTTTAAATTTATTATTATAATTGGATACTCAAAAATTACTTTTTCAAATAGTGATTATACACAAATTGATTTTCTAATGGAGTACTAAAATATGTTTTCTAATGATTTGGCAAACCCAACGGCTACTCTACCAAAATTATGCGGAGTTTGTTACCAAAATCAAACACTAGTGTATTACTAATTTTTGTATATTTAATTTTACCGGAAATTTATGCATTATTTATGTAGGGTTGAAGATGGAATAAAAATATGTATCTGATGAATATGTGGATCCGAGTATCTAATAAAAATAAATCATCATCAAGCAATCCCTACATAAAAATTCATATATTATAAATTACTGCATAACAGTCACTCAATTACTATTCTTTATTGCATATTGATCTCTGCATTCCAATTCAATTGCAATTCACTCTAATTTATAAAATGATATTCAAACTTGCATTCCAGTTCAATTACAATTTATTCATTTGATATAAATATTCGGCGTCGATAAATTTTTATCGTCAAATCACAATACAATACATTAACATGCATGTGCACTGATTAATTACGACACTATATATTCTGGTACCTTTTGATCTTCTACATTAGCTTTATCAGGTAACAAATAACAATCCATATTACAACTTTAACAAAAGGCAAGGCTGACAATTTGTTTGAGATGCTGGCACTGGGACAAGGAGTATAATTATTTATAGTTTCATCCCAGTATTTGATACAATCAAATGTAACTTTCAATGGTTTATCAGAACCAACAAACAAAACCCTTTCGTTACCTTCAACAAGTATTCCAATATCTCCACAAAATGGTCTACTACATGTCTCACAAACTCCAGGACAATACACAAGTTTGTAAGCATCCTCGTACTTGTCAATCTTGAACCAGTTGCTTAATGTTTCACGCCCTGGATTTCCTTCTACTCCACCAACTGTCACTAAATAACGTTGCGGAATTAATTCAGTGTTAATTCTCCATACGTTAGACGAATTAGATAATGTTATCTCTGACGTAAACTTGATGTTCAGATCAGTTGATATTTTGATGGTATTTTCGTTCGAGTTTGCTGGTGAAAATTGAGTGCTAATACTGATGATAGATTCATCGGCATGTTGGCTTACGACTAGCGGGTTGGTTCGGTTCCTAATAGATGCAACCGTAATTCCACCGCCGTTGCCCCGACCAGCCGGAATGATGCGATAATACCCTCCTTTTCGGACATCTTTACCGGAAACGTCGAGCACATCTTGAGCTTTTACGAGGCAAAATAAGCTTGTTGACAATGCAACAAGTATTAAATGTACCATGAATAATCGTCGTCTAACGTTAACTTCCATTTTCATTGTGTTTGTACGGATTAGTTTGTATAGAATGAATTACTTGTCAACGGATAAAATAGGCTTATTTATAGTACTACGATTAGGTTTGAATATCTTACTAGGAGATAACAGAAGATTATTAATTAGTAGTATGATATATCATTTGAATATTGTACTAGTAGTAGCTTGCAAGCAAGATGGAATTGACTATCAAATATTTCTAGCCATTAATTGGGCCCTGGTAAAACCGTATTAAAAATTATTGAATTATTGACCTTTTTTCTGTGTAATATAATATATGTGCGCCTTCTGTTTTACTTATCAAAAATAGTGGGGAAGCTAACTACTATAGTATATGCTAGTATAATCTTTGCACGTTTTGTACATATATATCTGAATTGTGTTAGCAATTTCAAAGGATGAACTATATTTTCACAAATCCTTAAAAGAAACTCACGAATAGACGAGTAAGAGAGGACGGTCGAATATTATATTTTACGTATATATATTAAATCTTGAATATCGTTAACCAAATTTTTGACTTTATTGGTAAAATAAGTATATATACTTCCTGCATATATAATATAGGATAAAACTTGGGATTATGCAATCTCTTTGACAAATCAAACGGAACAGTGACCTATTTTAGTACATAACACGCAACTTTGATTAGCTTGATAGAACGATCGCCTATTAATATTAGATAGTGAATCCGTGCTTCACGCTACACGATATTGTTTTTCTTTTCCTGGTTAAGTTTGTTAAAAGAAATGACTATAACCTAATTCGTCCAACTTGACATAATAATCTGCAAGTTGCATAATTGTGCCATACATATCAAGTGTTCTTTAGATGTAAGGTTGTGTCCAGTGAATTTATGGTGATACCAAAACATAAATCAAAAAATATATTGTTATAAGTAAAATATTTTCTCATTTTATTAGCAAATTACAAATATGTACTTTTTAATTTCAAGGAAGGAATTGAAAATTTCTAAATAGAAATGTTTAAACCATCAATTGAAGAATTGTAACGATCCGATCGGTCGTTCCGAGAGTTTTAGCCCCGTTTCTCCCATTTCTGCTTCATTTTTTGTGGTTCAGCTCTTTTATGCTGTGTTGAGTTGGTTGGCTCGGTTCGGAAGGATTGTAGAGAGAAATGAGACACTTAATCTCTTAAGTTGATTATAAAGTTGGAAAAAGTCAACCGAAAATTGACTTGTGAGTAAATGATCTCGGAACTTAGTTTATATGGTTCAGATAGCTTCGTGAAGTGATTTGGGACTTAGGAGCGTAATCGGAATGTATTTTGGAGGTCCGGGGTAGATTTAGGCTTGAATTGGTAAAATTGGAATTTTTGCGTTTTTCGGTTGGTAGTGAAAATTTTGATATAGGGTCGGGATGGAATTCCGGAAAATGGAGTAGGCCCGTTGTGTCATTTGGGACGTGTGTGCAAAATTTCAGGTCATTCGGATAAGGTTTGACAAACTTTTTGATCGAAAACGGAATTTGGATGTTTTGATGTTGTTTTGAGTGTTCCGAAGGTTGGAACAAGTTTGAATGATGTTATGGGATATGTTGGCATATTTGGTTGAGGTCCCGAGGACCTCGGGTGAGTATCGAGTGGTTAGCGAATCAAATTCTTGTTTTGGAAAGTTGCTGATTTTCTGATTTTTGTTGCAGAAGAATTTGTTCTCCGCATTCGCGAAGATAGTCCCGCGTTCGCGAAAAAGAGCTGGGCCTAGAGGAGAAAGTATTCTTCGCGTTCGCGAGTCTGGGTCACGTTCCCGTAAGTTTGAATTCCAGTGAATCGCGAACGTGTGAGAGGAGTCGCGTTCGCGTAGGGTAATTGGACCAGCTGGGACCCCAGGAGTTTTGTGCTTCGCGTTCGCATAGGTAAGGTCGCGTTTGCGAAGGCTTGGATAGTTGAAGCTTCGCGTTCGCGAGTCTGGGTCACGTTCCCGTAAGTTTGAATTCCAGTGAATCGCGAACGTGTGAGAGGAGTCGCGTTCGCGTAGGGTAATTGGACCAGCTGGGACCCCAGGAGTTTTGTGCTTCGCGTTCGCATAGGTAAGGTCGCGTTTGCGAAGGCTTGGATAGTTGAAGCTTCGCGTTCGCGTGGAGGATGCCGCGTTCGCGAAGGGGGAATAATTGGTCAGTGGAATTTTGTGCTCCGCGAACGCGAGGGAGCTACCGCGTTCGCAAAGAAGGAATTTATCCCTGGGCAGAATGTTTAGATAGTTGCCTTCGCGATTTTTAGTCTATTTTCCACCATTGTTGAGTGGTTTTGAAGTTTTGTGAGAGGGATTGAAGAGGGAATCGAAGGGAAACACTTGGAGGTAAGATTTTTGAACTAAATACTCGATTCTATGATAATTTCTAACTAATTGGACATGGAATTAGTGGGATTTAAAGCCTAAAATTGGGGAATTAGGGCTTGAAATTGGAGAGTGTAAATTGGGGATTTGAGGGACCATTTGAGTTTCGATTTTGATGTTCTTGGTATGTACGTACTCGTGGGAGGATAAGGATTCTATTGATGTAATTTTTATCGGATTTCGAGATGTGGGCTCAGGGTTCAGGTTTGACAAATTTCGGGATTTTTAATGTAATTTGATTATTTTCGCGTGAGCTTCGTTCCCTTAGCATATATTGATGTTATGATTCTGATTTTTGATAGATTTGACACGAGTTGAGGCCGAGTCGAGGGGCAAAGGCATCGTGAGCTAGAGTTTGGACCGGATTGAGGTAAGTAATGATTGTAAATGTTGTCCTGAGGGTATAAAACCCCAGATATCACATCGTTGTACTACTTTGAGGTGACGCACACGTTAGATGACGAGCGTGGGGTCGTGCACCGTTGGGGATTTTAACTTGGTACACCCCGTACGACTATTAAGTCGCGCATTTCATTGAAAACTGTTTGATATCATTGTGTTTGGGAAAATATTACTATGTTTTGGGCTGAATGCCATATTTGGGCCTCGTACCAACTGTTTTGGACCCTTAGGGGCTTTTACTACTATTCCTCACTATTTTGACTTATTATCTGTACTCAATCATGCTGTATTTTACTGATTTCATAACTCAACCATATTTACTCTGTTTTGATACTTTAAATGATATTTTGGGCTTAGCTTCCTTTTTACTATTGCCCGAGGGGCTTGAGAGATTTCTGACTGAGTGAGGCTGAGGGCCTGTGTTGTAAAGATACTATGGGATCAGGCTGCACACCGCAACAGGTTCTTACTGATCCATGGTATTGTGAGGCCGAGGGCCTGATTTATTATGCCACGAGGTGGCTTGTTATAGCGTTTGGGCTGTAGGAGCCCCTCCAGAGTCTGAACACCCCTAGTGAGCTCGGGTACCCAGTGTGATTGTTGTGATGTAGCCCTAGGGGCTGTTGTTGATTTATGTTGTTGCCCGAGGGGCTCTTCTTGATCTATGTTTTGCCCGAGGAGTTGATTACGTTTCTATCCTTTTTCTCAATATTTTCATCACTCATTTGAAACTATTGAAAGATGTTTTAAAATAAGGAAAAGTTTTACTGAAATTGAGTTGTTTTACGAGAAAGATGATTTCTGTATTGTTTTGAGCAATGTACTGTATTTTTTGTAGTGTTGTGACGTGAAATTATGTGTTTCTTACTGCTCAGCTTTTATTTACTTTTATTACTTTCTGCGTTGGCGTATTCACATTACTCCCTGCACCTTGTGTGTAGATCCAGGAGTTATGGGTCGCGATACTGAGCATTGATTGTCCATTCAACAGGATTTCGGAGTCGACAAGGCAACGACATGGCGTTTCCAGCCATGTTCTTCTCCCTCTTACTTTCCCTAGCTTTATTTAGTATGGTCTTCCAGTCTTGTTTAGACTTTATTGTATTGAGACAGAGATTTAGTTGCTCATGACTTGTGATACCCCAATGTCGGGCTTGTGTATCTATTCCGCATTGGTCATTTAGACTTATATTATGAGATTTCTTATTAATTAATGGCTTAAAATGACTTTTATAGAATAATGGTTTGATTTGGGAATTGTGTCGGCTGACCTAGTTTTACGATAGGCGCCATCACGACCGGGTCGATTTTAGGGTCGTGACAAGTTGGATCAGAGCCTAGGTTACATAGGTCTCACTAGTCATGGGCAGGTTTAGTAGAGTCTCGCGGATCGGTACGGAGACGTCTGTACTTATCTTTGAGAGGCTGCAGAACCTTTAGGAAATCCTACATTCTTGAAATTCTTATCGTGCGTCATTGATTCAGCTTGAAATGTAACTCTTTGAATTTCCTTCCACGCGTTCGTATGCGCGCATGAGTGCTCAGTATCAGCTGTGCATCAACGACTTGTGATTCTCTAATCGAGAGGCAAGATGTGATTTTGGTGTGTTGATGTTGGGCCAGTCTGGAGGACTTGAGGCTGGACTTTGCTTGTAGCTTGAGCACTAAGTGGTTGATTGTGTGAGTACGTGCTTTTGGATTTATAGGTATGATATGTCCTTATTAGTGGGAGTGATGACTGGTAGCTAGGTGATGAGTATGTTGTGACTGCGAGATGTGTTCATATGATTTGAATGTGACGAGATAGGTCTGTTTGAGGGTAGAAAGGACTATCCGGTGCTTGATTTCCATCGTGATTTGATGTATAGCCCGAGTTGTAGGTGCGTTGAAGGATCCTTTCATGTTGTCTAGTTGGGGAGTGAAGCAGATTTCATGTTATGAGTTCAGACTCAGGAAGATTAAGTGATTGTGTGATGTTTATATCGGTGGAAGGGTATAAAGAGATGCTAGTTGTGTGATCCCTATGTTATTTTGTAGCGGGATCTCTATTACCGGGGAAATATATGTATTGCAATTTGAATTTGGATCGCTTGAGAGTTGGCTTGTCTGTTACGAGGATGAATACGAGATTTGCAGGTGATTTGAAGTACTAGAGGATTTGTGTTGCACGAGCTTATGAAAGATTTAGTTTAATCTCACCACGGTATTATGGCAGTAGTAGAGTATGGACATTGTGAGTTCTGTGTGTTTTGACCTATGGTTTTGATCCAAGTAGGGGAGTCCGCTACTAATTAGTTGATGGCATGGTTATGTGTTGTATTTGTTTCAGTTTGAGGTATACTAGTGAATCAAGTGTGGCTTGCAGGGGTTGAGATCGAGGATGACTCGAGTGAAGGAAATTTTAACAAAGGTTATGTTATGCTTCATGGGTGTATGAGAATCACGGAATGACTTGAGTTGTTATTGGTAAAGGATGTACGGTGCATGGAGCAAGAATTTGTTTGGTTGCGTTAAGGTGGGGTTACTTCCATCGGTGTTGCTATTCTAACGAGGCACATGTCGTTCGGTTCATTTGATCGGTCTAATTAAAACCTGAGTATAGTGGATGACTCCCGAGAATGGTTTTGAAGGATTTAAGGTTTACACGTAGAAAATGGAAATCTTCAGGATGTATATTTGGCTAGGAACAGGGGTTTACATTGGAGGGTGTCAATACTTGTGGCATTTCTATATCATTATGGATTCTACACATCAGTATCAGGAAGGTGGAGGTAATGGTTTTAGATTCGCAAGAAGTTTCTTCAGGGTAAGTATTTCGAATGTGGTACTTTTGGGGATAATTGAGAGAGTAGTCAGCGACTTATGAGCCTTAGTACGGTGTGGTTTTATGCTTAGGTCTCGTGTGGTGAGCCTGGGTCGAGGATTGTGGTGTGATAGCGAGAAGAAGTATCAAGTTAAAGGTAAATTAGAAGGAACTTGGATAGATGTGATAGCTTGGTAGTAGGTCAGATCGGCATGGTAAAGGATATGATTAGTTCTTTGGGTGTTGATGAGGTAATGAGTTTCTACAGGTGTTTTGCGGCAATGCTATTGGGTTTTAGTGACCTGCGTAGCTTGGTTGAGTTAGAAGGATTTAGTCCTGACGGTTTGGTTTTGTGCAAATGGAATTCGGAGAGTTCTTGATGGTTTCTACCAAGGTTAGAGATGTATGTTTTCTACGGGCGTGAGAAGCGTGTGATGTATATTGATTTTCTTCTAAATGGGATCAAATGGAAAGTTCTTGGCTAGTTGAGTACGTAGTTGCTTGTGGCTCGGAAGGGGTTATAAAGTTCTCATATTTATCATAAGATGGCATGGTACATGCGGTTTATTGTGTAGGGTTGAAAATTTGCATGTGTAAGGTCCCGGTTCAGTTCTGAAAGGAAGGGTCATAAATTCTTAGACAGCATGGGCAGTTTAAGAAGATTAGGAAAATGTAGTACTAATTGATGTGGCTTGATGAGGGTATATATTTTAGAAAGGGCGATGTTTGAGTTATGGATACTTTATTAGTATTGCGACACTCTTTTGTTGGATCGACTGCTGATATTCAAGCATTTTTGGTAGCACAGAAGAATTATAAGAGTACCCCTTGTGGGATGATTGGGTATTAGATGTGTGTTGTATATTCGGAAGGTGGAGTTGGGATCAGATATGGTGATTCGTGTGCTATATGGATTTGGAGACTATGAGTTCTCATAAACATGTTATGTTGTGGTTGTGGGTCGCGTGTATCAGCCTTGTGTGGTGACTATCGGGGATTGGATACCCAAGTGGATCGTTTGTTGCTTAGTATGTTAGATTGTGGTGTGATGCTGGGTATGGGTTAGTCATCTTCGTGTCGTGTTATTCTAGACTGTTGCGCTAAGACGGTGATGTTGGCTATGCCGAGGATGCCACGAATTTAGTGATGAGGTTCAACGGATTATGTTCCCAGGTAGGGTGATTTCATTTTTAAAGATCCAGCGGATGGTTGGGAAGGGTTGTTTTCTTATTTGGTCTCCGTGAGGTATTTTTCGGATGTGTTCCTGCGGCCGGGCATGCTGCCGGACAAGGTTGTTGATTTGGTGCCGAGAACCATATCGTATGGCACCAATGGAGTTGGAGGAGCAGCTTCAGGAACTCCTTGACAAAGGGTTCATTGGTAGGCCAATATGGATGTGTGTTTTGCATCGAGTCAGCTTTGTTGACTCCGAGTTGCTATTGTTGAGGGGTGTGTTGGTTCGATTGTTATTGAGTTTATTTGTGTTATAGGGTGATCTATGAGTTACCTTTCCGTGTTGTAAGGCGTTATGATTTGTTGGTTAAAGGCACATATGGTGCGGTTCTATTGGGGTCTCATAGTGAAATTCGAGTGGGAAGAGTATGAGGTATTGCTCAGTGGATGGAGTATCGGTTGTGCCCTTTTGGGTTTGTGTGGTGTTATGTCATTTGCTTTGCCGTGGTTATGATGATTTGCTTTTGGTACTAGATATCAAATTGTGTGTGGGTGTTGCTTTTGAGCATAGTGACTTGAGGTGTTTCATGTGGACCAGTGTTTGGATAGGGTCGCGCATTGCAACGAAGTTATATGGAGGTATGATCCTTCGGGCTAGATTCGTGTATTCTGGTTCTTCGATATATGATTGGATCTTAGCATTGTGTGGTGGTGGTATTAGTGAGCTTGCAGTACAGTTCTCTTATTTGAGTCATTTTTCCATGATTTGAGTACATTTGGACTGTTGCTTATTGGTGCGCGGGTCGTACAGGTTGTGGATCTAGATTGTATCGATGTGTCATATCACTAGAGTAGTCGTGTTGGATGAGATGAGGTCATTGAGATCTATAATGAATACTATCAGATTCAATTTCAGCATGTTGGAAGGATAATATCAGGATTCAGCTTAGAAATTTACTATGGTTCTTGCCAAAGGAGAGTGAGCTTCATGAATGGCTAATCTGAGGAATGATTACGATTTTGCGTGTTTCTTTCATCATTGGCAGTATATGAAAGTGTTGGAATGAGACTTTAATTGATAAGAGATTTATTATCGGTATTTGGTTGTTGTGTGCAGCTGTCGTGATTGGAAGCTATCACTACGAGTGTCTGAGTTATGGGGTATATCATGTAATCGCATCTAGGGTTGAAGGTATGGTTTGTTACAGCTTGTTCAGACTTATTCAGAGTATAGATGTGAGGTCCTACTCTTATATGTAATTTCGGGAGTGGAAATTGGGTTCTAAGTTTAATGGGCTAGGTTGGATTGTGAAATTTCAGTTATGTTGTGTAATCAGACCTATATGGGATAGGGTGACGTGGGATCACCCCCGAGTATGTGCATGGTAAGGTTATACGGCAATTTGTTGGCTTTTGGAACAACTCTAGACACGTTCGATGATGAACGTATGTATAAGTAAGAGAGAATGTAACGACCGATCGGTCGTTCCGAGAATTTTAGCTCTGTTTCTCCCATTTCTGCTTCATTTTGTGTGGTTCAACTCTTTTATGTTGTGTTGAGTTGGTTGGCTCGGGTTCAGAATGATTGTAAAGAGAAATGAGACACTTAGTCTCTTAAGTTGATTATAAAGTTGGAAAAAGTCAACCGGAAATTGACTTGTGAGTAAATGATCTCGAAACTTGGTTTTATGGTTCAGATAGCTTCGTGAGGTGATTTGGGACTTAGGAGTGTGATCAGAGTGTATTTTGGAAGTCTGGGATAGATTTAGGCTTGAATTGGAGAAATTGGAATTTTGGCATTTTCCGGTTGGTAGTGGAAATTTTGATATAGGATCGGAATGGAATTCCGAAAATTGGAGTAGGTCCGTTGTGTTATTTGGGACGTGTGTGAAAAATTTTAGGTCATTCGGACGAGGTTTGACAAACTTTTTGATCGAAAACGAAATTTGGATGTTTTGGAATTCTTAGGCTTGAATCCGAGGGTGATTTGATGTTTTCATGTTGTTTTAAGTGTTCCGAAGGTTGGAACAAGTTTGAATAATATTATGGGATATGTTGGCATGATTGGTTGAGGTCCCGAGGCCTCGGGTGAGTTTCGGGTGGTTAGCAAATCAAATTCTTGTTTTGGGAAGTTGCAGGTTTTTTGGTTTTTATTGCAGAAGAATTTGTTCTTCGCGTTCGCGAAGATAGTCCTACCTTCGCGAAGAAGAGTTGGGCCTAGAGGAGAAAATGTTCTTCGCGTTCGCAAGTCTGGGTCGCATTCGCATAGGTTTGGATTCCAGTGAATCGCGAATGCGTGAGAGGAGTCGCGTTCGCATTGGGTAATTGGAACAGCTGGGACCCCAAGAGTTTTGAGCTTCGCGTTCGCGTAGGTAAGGTCGCGTTCTTGAAGGCTTGGACAGTTGAAGCTTTGCGTTCGCTTGGAGGATGTCGTGTTCGCGAAGGAGGAATAATTGGTCAGTGGAATTTTGTGCTCCGCAAACGCGAGGGAGCTACCGCATTCGCGAAGAAGGAATTTATCCCTGGGCAGAATGTTTAAATAGTTGCCTTCACGATTTTTAGTCTATTTTCTACCATTATTGAGCGGTTTTGAAGCTTTTTGAGAGGGATTAAAGAGGGAATCGAAGGAAAACACTTGGAGGTAAGATTTTTGAACTCAATACTCGATTTTATGATGATTTCTAACTAATTGGACATGAAATTAGTGGGATTTAAAGCCTAAAATTGGGGAATTAGGGCTTGAAATTGGAGAGTGTAAATTGGGGATTTGAGGGACCATTTGAGGTCCGATTTTGATGTTCTTGGTATGTACGGACTCATGGGAGGATAAGGATTCTATTAATGTGATTTTTATCGAATTCCGAGATGTAGGCCCGGGGGTTGGATTTGACCAATTTAGGAATTTTGATGTAATTTGATTATTTTCGCATGAGCTTCGTTCCCTTAGCATATATTGATGTTATGATTCAGATTTATGATAGATTCAACATGAGTTGAGGCCGAGTCAAGGGGCAAAGGCATCACGGGCTAGAGTTTGGACCGAATTGAGGTAAGTAATGATTGTAAATGTTGTCCTGAGGGTATGAAACCCCAGATTTCACATCGTTATGCTACATTGAGGTGACTCACACGTTAGATAACAAGCGTGGGGTCATGTACCGTTGGGGATTTTGACTTGGTTCATCCCGTACGACTATTAAGTCGCGTATTTGATTGAAAATTGTTTGATATTATTGTGTTTTGGAAAGTATTACTATGTTTTGGTCTGAATGCCATATTTGGGCCTCGTGCCAACTGTTTTGGACCCTTAGGGCTTTTTACTACTATTCCTTACTGTTTTAACTTATTATCTGTACTCAGTTATGCTGTATTTTACTGATTTCATAACTCAGTCATATTTACTCCGTTTTGATTCTTTGAATGATATTTTGGGCTGAGCTTCCTGTTTTACTGTTACCCGAGGGGCTTGAGAGATTTCTGACTGAGTGAGGCCAAGGGCCTGTGTTGTGAGGATATTAGAGGATCAAGTTGTACCCCACAATAGGTTGTTACTGATCCATAATATTGTGAGTCCGAGGGCCTAATTTATTATGCCACGAGGTGTCTTGTTACAACGCTTAGGCTGTAGGTACCCCTCCGGAATCTGAACACCCCCGGTGAGCACGGATACCTAGTGTGAGTGATGTGATGTAGCCCGATAGGTTGTTGTTGATTTATGTTGTTGCCCGAGGGGCTGTTCTTGATCCATATTTTTCTCGAGGGGCGGTTCTTGATTCATGTTATGCCCGAGGAGCTGATTACGAGTGATTGTGAGGTAGCCCGAGAGGCTGGTTCTGTTGATTTTATGTACGAGGGACGGTTTATAGTACATGTTTTGCTCGAGGGGCTGATACGTTTCTATCCTTTTTCTCACTATTTTCATCACTCGTTTGAAACTATTGAAAGATGCTTTCATCACTCGCTTGAAACTATTGAAAGATGTTTTAAAATAAGGAAAGGTTTTACTGAAGCTGAGTTATTTTACGAGAAAGAAGGTTTCTGTACTTTCTTTGCAATGTACTATATTTGTTGTAGTGTTATGACATGAAATTATGTGTTTCTTACTGCTCAGCTTTCATTCACTTTTATTACTTACTGAGTTGGCGTACTCGCATTACTCCATGCACCTTGTGTGAAGATACAAGAGTTGTAGGTAAGGATAGTGAGCATTGATTGTCCATTCAACAGGATTTCAGAGTCGACAAGGCAGCTGCATGGCGTTTGCAGCCCTGTTCTTCTCTCTCCTTCTTTTCCTAGCTTTATTTAGTATGGTCTTCCAGTCTTGTTTAGACTTTATTGTATTGAGACAGAGATGTAGTTGCTCGTGACTTGTGACACCCCGATGTCGGGCTTGTGTATCTATTCCGCATTGGTCATTTAGACTTACATTATGAGATTTCTTTTTAATTAATGGCTTAAAAATGACTTTTATAGAAAGATGGTTTGATTTGGAAATTGTGTCGGCTAACCAAGTTTCACGATAGGCGTCATCGCGATCGGGCCGATTTTAGGGTCGTGACATGAATTATTCCGGTTAAATTCAAATTTAGCAGAGTTTGAGTATAAAATGTTGTTAGAAATTTGACTTAGTGTTTGACATGATTTATTCCGGTTAAATTTCGATTGATTGTATATAGGTGTCACGACCCCGGTTCGCCCTCCATGAACCATCGTGACAACACCTAGTCTCTAAGACTAGGTAAGTCTAAATTGCGGAAGATAAACCAAATTGCAGAAATTAAATGATTTAAAACAGAATTAGAGTAATAAAACAGTGTTTAAAAGTACCGCTCGGCATACACAATATTTAACTCGCAATCCGATACATACTTCCAAGACCCGGAAACTCATGAATCACAAGCTACAGATATTACATAGTGCTCTAACTCCAAAATAGTCTAAAACAAGTAAATACAGAAGGGTTGTAACTACAAGAGAGAATAGAGTGAGACTCCTCGGTCTGCGGACGCGGCAGATATACTTCGAAGTCTCCAAAGGGTCACCTCGCCTCAAGGATGGTATGTCTGAGTCAAGGTACCTGGATCTGCACATGAAAAACATGCGCAAAAAGGGCATGAGTACACCACAACGGTACTTAGTAAGTGCCAAGCCTAACCTCGGTTGGGTAGTGACGAGGAAGATCAGGGCCCTACTGAGGTTAAATAAAATATAAAGTTTAACAGTGTAGAACACAATAGTATAATTAAGTATAGCAATAAAAGTAACACAAGATATAAAGGGCAATAACAACTATTACAGAGACAAGGTAAACACCGAAAGAAATACGGTTCAACACCAAAATAACAATCGGGGATCTCCCAGGATACCGTCCTATAGTCCTAAATATACATATCCAATGGATCTCTCGGGATCCCGTCCCGTAGTCCAACTCATAGTGCGCGGGGATCTACCAGAATCCCGTTTCATAGTCTCAAATGTAAATATCCAGTACTGGGGGAATCTACCGGGTGCATTCCCGTAGTTCCATATAACTGTGCAGGGGGATCTACCGGAATCCCACATCCATAGTCCCAAAATAAACAGACAATGGGGAGCTACCGGATCCCCACATCCGTAGTCCCAATGTAAATACACAGCAGCAACAGGCAAATATTTAGAAATGGCAATTTCATATTAAGGCAACAAGTAATTCTAGCCTAGCATGCTGCAGAGAATTCATGTAAGGCAGTGTGAGCAAGTAAAATAATTAAGTCACTTAGACATGCTTTCCTAAGCTAACAACAAGCTTAATAGTGCAAGTAATGAAAACAAGAAAGGAAACATACTAGTAATTACTTAATGAAAACCAGATTTTCAACAATTAGCGCAAGTACGTACTCGTCACCTTACGTACAAGGTATTTCAATTACCAAATATACTAAATCCTAAGGGAAAGGTCCCCCACACAAGGTTAGACAAGTCACTTACCTCGAATCGGCTCAATAATCAATCCAAAACCATGTTCTTGCCACGAGTACTCGACTCCAAATGACCCAAATCTATTCAATTTAATTGCATAACGTAAATAACACTTCAAGTAACTAATTCTACAAAGAAATTCTAAGCTAATACGCGAAATTAGATAAAATTATCAAAATACCCCTTGGGCCCACATCTCGAAATCGGGTAAAATTTATATTTTCAGAATCCTCATACTCTCACGAGTTCATGCATACCAATATTATCCAAATCTAAGGTCAAATTCCCAATCAAAAGTTGAATTCTGGGTCTAAGAACTTTCTTCCAACTTTTCCCCAATTTTCATCTCCAATCCGAATTTAAATGATGAAACTAACTATAGATTGATGGAATATAACTAGAAAGGGTTAAAGAATTGTTACCCAATGATCTCCTCTTTTATTTCCTCTCAAAATCGCCCTCTCCCGAGCTCTAAATCGAATTTCCAACATTTGAAACTAAACCCTCAAAATTTCCTATTTCTGCCTAGCTGTTTCCGCATCTGCGGTCCTGGGACCGCTTTTACGGAACAAGGGTCGCATCTGTGACTTCTCACTTAAAGCCATCTTCCGCATCTGCGAACCCCGTCCGCAGATGCGGTACCGCTCCTGCGGAAATCCTACCGCTTCTGCAGTCCCTGCTGAACTTCCCCATTTCCGCTTTTGCGGTAGATCCGCCACTTTTGCGGCTCCGCACCTGCGGTCCCACACTCGCAGGTGCAGTTATGACATAAAACAGCTGAAGCTGCAACTTCAAAACTCCGAAATCCTTCCGTCAACCATCCGAAATCATCCCGAGGTCACCGGGACCTCAACCAAACCTACATACATATCCCATAACTTCATTCAAACTTGTTCCAACCTTCGGAATGCTCAAAATAATATCAAAACACCTATTTTTCATTGGATTCAAGCCTAAAAATTCCAAAAACTCTAAAAATACGCTTTCGATCAAAAAGTCTATCAAACCTCGTCCGAATGACTTGAAATTTTGCACATATGTCACATTCAACACTACGGAGCTACTCCAACTTCCAGAATTCCATTCCGACCCTCGAATCAAAATCTCACTATCGGACCGGAAACTTCAAAATTCGACCTTTCGGCATTACAAGCCTAAATTAGCTACAGACCTCCAAAACATAATTCGAACACACCCCTAAGCCCGAAATCACCCAGCGGAGCTAACGGAACCATCGGATTTCTATTTCGAGATTGTCTTCACACTGTTCCAATTACGGTCAACTCTCCAACATTTAAGCTCTCATTTAGGGACTAAGTGTCCAAAAATTCTCTGAAACTCGAAACCGAACATCCCGGCAAATGAAAATAGCAGAAATAAACACGGGGAAAGTAGTTAATAGTCGATCGGGGCGTTAAATTATTCGGACGACCGGCCCGGTCGTCATATCCTCCTACACTTAAACATTCGTTCGTCCTCGAACGAGCATAAAGGCATACCTGAAGTAGTGAAAAGATGAGGGTAATGGCTGCGCATATCCTGCTCGGTCTTCCAGGTCGCCTCATCAACCGGCTGACCCCGCCACTGAACCTTTACCGATGCGATGTTCTTTGACCTCAGCTTTCTAACTTGCCTGTCCAATATTTCCACTGGCTCCTCAATATCTCAAAAGGGCAAATATACCTCGGACTCAACTTCTCTTTCTTCCCAAATCTCATAACGCCCTTCATAGGCGTAACCCGAAGCAGAACCCGCTCTCCAACCATATAGGAAACATCACAAACCTTCCGGTCCGCGTAGCTATTTTGTCTGGACTGGGCTGTACGGGGTCTATCCTAATCACCTTAACCTTCTCCAAAGCATACCGAACTAAGTCTGTGCCCAATAATCTAGCCTCACCCGACTCAAACCAACCCACCGAGGATCTACACCGCCTACCATATAAAGCCTCGTACGGCGCCATCTGAATGTTGGAATGATAGTTTTTATTGTAGGCAAACTCTGTCAATGGCAAGAACTGATCCCAAGACCCTCCAAACTCAATCACACACGCACGGAGCATATCTTCAATAATCTAAATAGTGCGCTCGGACTGTCCGTCCGTCTGAGGGTGAAATGATGTACTCAACTCCACCTGAGAACCCAACTCATGCTGAACGGCTCTCCAAAATCGTGATGTAAACTGAGTACCTCTATCTAAATGATGGAAACTAGAATACCATGTAAGCGAACAATCTCCCGGATATAGATCTCTGCCAGCCGCTCCGAAGAATAAGTAGTACACATAGGATTGAAGTAAGCAGACTTGGTCAGCCGATCCACAATCACCCAAATAGCATCGAACTTTCTCAAAGTCCGTGGGAGACCAACTACAAAGTCCATGGTGATCCGCTCACACTTCTACTCCGGAATCTCTATCTGCTGAAGCAATCCACCTGGTCTCTGGTGCTCATACTTCACCTGCTGACAGTTGAAGCACCGAGCTACAAATCCAACTATATCTTTCTTCATCCGTCTCCACCAGTAGTGTTGCCTCAAATCCTGATACATCTTTGCGACACCCGGATGAATGGAATACCACGAGCTATGAGCCTCCTCCAGAATCAACTCCCGAAGCCCATAATTATTGGATACACAAATCCGACCCTGCATCCTCAATACCTCATAATCACCAATAGTCACATCTCTGGCGTCACTGTGCTGAACCTTGTCCTTAAGGACAAGCAAATGAGGGTCATCATACTGCCGCTCCCTGATATAGGGGTGTTCATCGGTCGGTACGGTACGGTATTTAGATATTTTGGTTCAGTATTTTCGGTATTCGATTTCTTAAAATTCTCTACCAATACTGTACCTAATTAAATTCGGTATGGTTCGATTTTTCTCCTTTCGGTTTTGATTTATTCGGTTCAGTAACTTCGGTTTATTCGGTTTAAATACTAACTAGTGCATAGAACCATACACTCTAATATTCTTAATTAAAGTACTCAAAAATGCAAAACTGAAAATGTTTGTTAACAAAACCTTTTTCCAAAACTAGCAAATATTGATCCAAATAGAGAAAATTGTACATAAAAGAATATTTGATCATTAGAATGTCTTGTTACTTGTTTAGAGTTAATTGATGAACTTTGAGAATAAAGGAAAGTAAAATTTTTAGATTTTTTATATTTATGTTATAATTGATAATATGTGTTTTGTGTAATATAATATATATTTCGGTATAGTATCAGTATTTCGGTATTTTATTTTAAAATACCAAATACCATACCTAATACCAATTTTTTTTTAAAACATAAACCAAATACCATACCAAATACCGAAATACCGTATACCAAAAACAAAAAATTTCGATTTTGGTACGGTAATTCGGTATTTACCAAATTATGCCCAGCCCTACCCTGATACGATCAAATAAGGAAGATCGAGAAACTACGCAAGCTAGAACCCGACTGGGCTCTGAAAAATCCACTCTCACAAACTGGCTGGCTAGGGCCTGCACATCCATCGACATAGGTCTCTCCCTTGCTGGTAAATAAGTCAAACTCTCCAAACTCTCTACCCGGCGACTCAAGGCATCGGCCACCACATTGGCCTTGCCCGGGTGATACAAAATAGTGATATCATAATCCTTCAGCAATTCTAACCATCTCCTCTGGCGCAAATTTAGATCCTTTTGCTTGAACAGTGCTGCAAGCTCCGATGGTCAGTATAAATCTCACAAGGCATACCGTATAAAAAATGGCGCCAGATCTTCAGGGCGTGAACAATGGCAGCTAACTCAAAGTCGTGGACAGAATAATTCTTCTTATGTACCTTCAATTGTCTGGATGCTTAGCCAATCACTCTACCATCCTGCATCAATACCACTCCGAGGCCAATCCTTGAGGCATCACAATAAACTGTATAAGACCCCGAACCTGTAGGCAATATCAAAATTGGGGTTGTAGTCAAAGCCGTCTTGAGCTTCTGAAAGCTCGCCTCACACTCCTCCATCCACTGGAACAGAGCACCCTTCTAGGTCAGTCTGGTCATAGGGGCTACAATCGATGAAAACCCCACAACAAAACGGCGGCTGTAACCCGCCAAGCCAAGGAAATTGCGGATCTCTGTAGTTGAGGATGGTCTGGGCTAACTCTGCACGACCTCTATTTCTTCGGATCCACCTGAATACCCTCACTCGACACTACGTGGCCTAGGAATGCCACTGAATCCAACCAAAACTCACATTTCGAGAATTTAGCTTATAACTTATTCTCTCTCAAAGTCTGAAGCACAGTCCTCAGGTGCTGCTCATGATCTTCCCGAATCCGGGAATACACCAGAATATCATCAATAAAGACAATGACAAACGAGTCAAGATACAACCGGAACACACTATGCATAAAATGCATAAAGGCTGCTGGGGCATTGGACCCAAATTACATAACAAGGAACTCGTAATGACTATACCGAGTCCTGAAAGCAGTCTTCGGGTTATCTGGCTCCCAAATCTTCAACTGATGGTAACCTGAGCGCAAGTCAATATTAGAAAACACCCGTGCGCCCTGAAGTTGGTCAAATAGATCATTAATACGAGGCAAGGGATAACAGTTCTTCACTGTAACCTTGTTCAGCTGGCGATAATCAATACACATACGCATAGAACCATCCTTTTTCTTCACAAACAAGACAGGAGCACCCCAAGGTGATACACTGGGCCGAATAAAACCCATATCAAGCAATTCATGTAACTGATCCTTCAACTCCTTCAACTTAGGAGGATCCATACGATACGGAGGAATAGAAATGGACTGAGTGCCCGACAACAGATCAATGCCAAAATCAATATCTCTATCAGGCGGCACGTTTGGGAGATCAGTTGGAAACACATCGGGAAAATCCCGTACTATTGGAATTGAATCAACTAAAGGGGTATCAATACTGACATATCTCATATAAGCTAAATACGTGTCACCCCTTCTCAACCATACGCTGAGCTTTAAGAGAAGAAATAACTCTAGTGGGAGTGTGATCTAAAGTACCCCTCCACTCAACACGTGGTACACCTGGCATGGCCAGCGTCACGGTTTTGGCGTGACAATCAAGGATTGCATAATGGAGCGACAACCAGTCCATGCCCAAGATAGTGTCAAAATCTACCATGCTGAGTGACAATAAATCGGCTCTGGTCTCAAAACCACTAAGAGCAACCAAACACGACCGATAAATGTGGTCCATAACAAGAGAATCACCCACATGAGTAGAAACATAAAAAGAGGAACTCAAAGAATCCCGAGGTACGCCTAAATGCAGAGCAAAATAAGAAGACACATAAGAGTAAGTGGAGCCTGGATCAAATAGAACCGATGCATCTCTGTGACAAACCAATATAATACCTGTGATGACACAATCGGAGGCAACATCCTTGATACGGGCAGGAAGAGCATAGTATCTGGCCTAGCCTCCCCCTCTAGGGTGACCTCTACCTCCCCGACCTCCACCTCTGGCTGGCTGAGCAGGCTGGGTAGCAACTGGAGCTGTAACCATGGCCTGAGAACTCTGCGGGGCACGCTATGGCTGAGAAGTATGTGGAGGTGCACCCCTCCCAAGTATAGGACAATCCCTCACCATATGGCATATGTCACCACACTCAAAACAAGCTCTGGGAAGACGTGGTAGCTGTGACTGGCTCGGGCCAGGTCTGCTGGACTGACCTCTGAAAGCACGCCGCGCAGGAGGCATGCTAGATACCGGAGGTGCATAATAAGGCTCCTGAGGTCTATGAGGAGCTGGAATACCACTGGTTGCTGGAAGAGCTGAATGAACAGGGCGACTCATATAACCCCTACCATGACGACCTGTTGCTGGGGCACGGGCACCAGAGAAATGGCCCGACTCTCGATACCTCTTGGCCTCCCTCCCCTCCCTCTCCTTAGCATGCATACCCTCAATCCTCCTAGCAATGCTCACCACCTGCTGATAAGAAATATCCATCTCCAACTCACGAGCCATGCTAGACCTGATGCTGGGAATAAGACCCTCAATAAACTGGCGAACCCTCTCGCGAACAGTAGAAACCAAGGCTGGTGCATGCCTAGCCAAACTGGTATAACGGATAGCTTACTCTGAGACAGTCATAGCACCCTGGCACAAATGCTTAAAATCTGCGTGCCATGCATCCCTGAGGCTCTGAGGAACATACTCTCTCAGGAACAGATCTGAAAACTAAGTCCAAGTCAGTGAAGCAGCCTCATCCGGACTGTCTAACTCATAGGTGCGCCACCACTCATAGACGGCTCCTCGAAGCTGGAAAGTAGTGAAGGAAATCCCGCTCTATCCTGATATACCCATGGTACAGAGAATGCGGTAGTACTCATCTAGAAATCCCATAGTATCATCCGATGCTAGACCGCTGAAAATAGGAGGCTTCTACTTCTTGAACCTCTCAAGCCTCAACTGCTCATCCTCGGAAGTCGCTGCCCTGTCCTCGGGCTGATCTCAGACTGCAGGCTGTACAGGAATAATCTCAAGGACCTGCTCAACATGTACTCGCAGCTCAGGAGTGCGGGCGGCCGGAGTCTATGCTCCTCCCCCGGCCTTAGATGTACCTGTAGCAAGAGGAAGCAACCCTGTCTGAGCCAAAGTGGTGTACATGCTCATGAACTGTGTAAGAGTCTCCTGAAGAACTAGCGTAGTGGTAACAATAGGCGTATTAGGTTCCTGGACTCCGGTTGGAACTGCTGGTGGTACCTCGCCAGTAGCTCGCGCAGGTGCTCTGGCTGCACCACGTGCGCGTCCTCGGCCTCTACCCCGGCCCCAGCCTCTAACGGCTGTAATAGAGGGCGCAGGTGCCTGATCATCTCGGGTAGCGCGTGTCCTCACCATCTGTGAGAGAATAGAAGACAAAAGTATAGAATTGTGATATCAAAATCTCGCACGACAAGGAAATTAAATGAAGTGGAACTTTCCTAACGGTTACATAGGCTCTCGTAGATAAGTACATACGTCTTCGTACCGATCAACGAGACTCTAATAGACCGGCTTATGATCCATGACTCCTATGAACCTAGAGCTCTTATACCAACTTGACACGACCCTGGTTCGCCCTCCATGAACCATCGTGACGGCACCTAGTCTCTACGCTAGGTAAGCCTAAATTGCAGAAGATAAACCAAATTGCGGCAATTAAATGATTTAAAACAGAATTAGAGGAATAAAACAGTATTTAAAAGTGCCGCTTGGCATACACAATATTTAACTCTCAAACCGATACATACTTCCAAGACCCGGAAACCCATGAATCACAAGCTAAGGATATTACATAGTGCTCTAACTCCAGAATAGTCTAAAACAAGTAAATACAGAAGGGTTGTAACTACAAGAGAGAATATAGAGAGACTCCTCGGTCTACAGACGCGACAAATATACCTCGAAGTCTCCGAAGGGTCGCCTCGCAGATAAACAGACAAGGGGAGCTACCAGAATCCCACATCCATAGTCTCAATATAAATACACAGCAGGAATAGGAAAATTTTCAAAAATGGCAATTTCATATTAAGGCAACAAGTAATTCTAGCCTAGCATGCTGCACAGAATTCAGGTAAGGCAGTGTGAGCAAGTAAACAATTAAGTCACTTAGACATGCTTTCCTAAGCTAACAACAGGCTTAATAGTGCAAGTAATGAAAATAGGAAAGGAAGCATACTAGTAATTACTTAATGAAAATCAGATTTCCAACAATTAGCACAAATACGCACTTGTCACCTTACGTACAAGGTATTTCAATTACCAAATATACCAAATCCTAAGGGGAAGGTCCCCCACACAAGGTTATACAAGCCACTCACCTCGAACTGGCTCAATAATCAATCCGAAAACCACATTCTTGCCACGAGTAATCGACTCCAAATGGCCCAAATCTATTCAATACAATTGCATAACGTATGTAACACTTCAAGTAACTGATTCTAAAAAATTCTAAGCTAATACGCGAAATTAGGTAAAATGACCAAAACGCCCCTCGGTCCCACGTCTCAGAATTGGGTAAAATTTATATTTTCAGAATCCTCATACTCTCACGAGTTCATGCATACCAAAGTTAACCAAATCTAAGGTCAAATTCCCAATCAAAAGTCGAATTCTAGGTCTAAGAACTTTCTTCCAACTTTTCCCCAATTTTCATCTCCAATCCGAATTTATATGATGAAACTAACTATAGATTGACGGAATATAACTAGAAAGGGTTAAAGAATTGTTACCCAATGATCACCTCTTCAATTTCCTCTCAAAATCGCCCTCTCCCGAGCTCCAAATCGAATTTCCAACTTTTGAAACTAAACCCTCAAAATTTCCTATTTCTGCCCAGCTGTTACCGCATCTGCGGTCCCGCTTTTGCGGAACAAGGGTCGCATCTGCGACTTCCCACTTAAAGCCATCTTCCGCATCTGCGACTCCCCGTCCGCAGATACGGTACCGCTCCTGCGGAAATCCTACCGCTTCTGCGGTCCCTGCTGAACTTCCCCATTTCCGCTTCTGTGGTAGATCCGCCGCTTCTGCAGCTCCGCATCTGCGGTCCCACACTCGCAGGTGCAGTCATGACAGAAAACAACTGAAGCTGCAACTTCAAAACTCCGAAATCCTTCCGTCAACCATCTGAAATCATCCCGAGGTCCCCGGGACCTCAACCAAACCTACCTACATATCTCATACTTCATTCAAACTTGTTCCAACCTTCGGAACGCTCAAATAACATCAAAACACCTATTTTTCATCGGATTCAAGCCTAAAAATCCCAAAAACTCTAAAAATACGTTTTCGATCAAAAAGTCTATCAAACCTCGTCCGAATGACCGAAAATTATGCACACACGTCACATTCAACACTACGGAGCTACTCCAACTTCCGGAATTCCATTTCGACCCTCGGATCAAAATCTCACTATCGGACCGGAAACTTCAAAAATCGACCTTTCGGCATTTCAAGCTTTAAATTAGTTACGGACCTCCAAAACACAATCCGAACAAGCCCCTAAGCCCGAAATCATCCAACGGAGCTAACGAAACCATCAGATTTTCATTGCGAGGCCGTCTTCACACTGTTCTGATTACGGTCAACTCTCTAACACTTAAGATCTCATTTAGGGACTAAGTGTCCCAAAACGCGAAATCGAACATCCCGACAAATCAAAATAGCAGAAATAAACACGGGGAAAATAGTTAATAGGGGATCGGGGCGTTAAATTCTTAAGATCGGCCGGCCGAATCGTCACAATAGCTGATAAAGTGGAAGTGCTAAAAAGCATTTTTAAATATTGAAATAGATTTTATAAATACACAATTACGTGTAAAGTATCGAAATTAATAATAAGTAAATAATTGAATGATGTATTAGATAAAAAAGTGTTATCAAGTTGTTCTTCTCGAAATTACTTTTTCAAAAGTCAAAACTAAAGTTAGATGACCACAAAGTTTCTATACTTAAATATAAGAATGGTGCAAATTGTCGTTTAACACTCCTAATTCTAGCTTCTTCCAAGAAGGAGAAGGAAAAGTAGAAAATTAATTTATTCAAGATAAAACTATCTTTATCATAAATTTATATTTTTCAAATTATTCCTTACTAATTTTAGATTTTTCTTTTTATTTTTGTTTCTAGTTTTTACCATCCTATTAAAATTAAAGATATCACATATATATGAATTATATTGTAACTTTTCAAAATTTTCTTGACTGTTCTTGTTTTTGTTCTTTTCTTTGTGTAATGTCTCGTAACTTTCCAAATTATCTTCTTCTTTTTTCATACTAAAGCAAATTATCTGCATCTTCTTTGGATTATTAATTCTCTTCCTTCAAATAATTATTTATAATTTCTTCTATTATATGCTATTAGTTCCTGATTCTATAAAACAGTTATCAAATCTGATTTGTGAAAATGACCTACAAATAAGTAATAAATTTACAATTGCATTGCATAATCTATCTATATATTATTAAAAGAAGAAGAAAATGCATTCATAAAGTCAAGTGGTAGCCTCACAATAGGTCACTTAGTATTTTAGGACAAAGTTAGCAAGGTTAGGTAATAATTAGTTTCTTTTTGAATTTAAATTTTTAAAAAATAAATAAATTATACATTATGTGTTGTTAATAATTAGTTACCCTTTTTGAATTAGAATTTAAACATATTTAACTATTTCTTTTACGATTTTTTTTATATATTTAAAATTATTTTTATTTTACGCTCTATACCATCTTTTAAGTTTGACATTCAAAATCATCTAGTTACAACTATCATGGCTATAAATAATTTAATCCGACAATATTCTTTTAATTTACCGATAAAGAATTCAACTATTATGCTAATGAAGATATTATTGCAGAGATTGATGAAGGAGATCAGCCTTCTGATATTCCTTTAGAAATGTGAGCAAGTCTTCTACTAATATTGAAGCGTTGTGTGATAGAAGCAGAGACGAAATTGTTGAGAAGTATTATCATGTGTGAGCGGCTTTACTTATTGTTTCATGAGGGATTATCAATATATAGTAATTTGTGGATAGACTTCTAATTTATACTGAATGATGTTATTTTAATGAATTAAATCATCATATAAAAACTAAGTAATTATATACTAGATAATATCATATACTTTAGTATAACTATAGTAAAATTGATTTAAATCTTTAATATATTTTCTTACTTTATGTTTTATATTTTAATTAAAGAAAATAAAAAACAATAAAAGTCTCTTTCGATAAATATTTAAGTTCATTTTTATGTTTAAAAAAATTACACGACCTTGGTACTATCCTTTTTGGTAATTTGACACTCAAAAGCAATTTTTAAAATGATTGGCCAAACACAGATTATTTACCAAATGTTCCAATAAGTACTTCTTAAATGAATTGGCCAAACACAAACAGTTTTTTTTTTCAAAAGTACTTTTAAAAAAAGTACTTCTAAAAAAAAGTACTTTTCAAAATAAACATATTTTGGCAGCTTGGCCAAACGGGCTCTTAATGATTATGCCCCTTTTATCAATGTGCAAACTTAAAAAATAAAAAATAATACATTTCCAAAAAATAAATATTCAAATATTTTCAGGAATATAATTACATGAAAAAATAAATTTGAGTGAGTTGGAAAACTATTTTCTCATTAAAAGGGTTTTTTACATTTTCCATTTTTCAACACATTCCTTAAAAATACTTTGTTTTTAATTTTCTTTGCAACTATAAATACTTCTCATAAAATGGAGTGTGAATCAACCAAAAATACTCAACCAAAAAGATTTCCAAAAAAAATTGTACACCCACCATCCAAATATTATATAATAGTCTATCTTTTTTGGGAACTATTACATAGTCTTTTTAAAAGCTAAATTTCCTTGCCTGTTGGATTTAAGATAACCTCTAACAACTGCATGGGTTCTCTCATTTTTTTAAAATTAAAATTGGAATATTTGTACAAGATATTAATTATCTTAATTCAGCCGCAATAGTTTGTATTTTGTTGCTTTCTTAATTTTTAAATACAACTCAAGTTTATTTCTAATCTTATTCCGTAATTAGAATTAGCAACTTGCAATCATCATATGGACTATGAACGATTTTTTGTCCTTTTATAATAAAGAAAAATAGGTGCAATACTAGAAAATATTAGTACTGTCTGTTTTGAAATTTGAATTTATTTTTAATTATTTGTGAATGGTATGGTCCAGAAAACGTGATATTGGAGTAATGCTCATGTAAATGCAACGATCAACTATCAAAAATGGGGAGACATGCATGGGGAGTAGAGGGTGAAGTTGTCGAGGAACAAAAAGAATTACTACCGCCAAAGAACAAAAGTAAATTATTATTTTTTTAACAATAAAGTTGCTTTGTCAATGAACACCCATGACGTCAAAATATGGAAATGCTCAAGTGCTGGATAATACTGTCCTCAGACATAGTTTAAGTGACATTAAGCACCTAATTTAAATGATATAGTAAAAAGGTACATTTTTTTTTTAAAATTTGATGAAAAGTACTGCTCCTTCCGTTCCAGTTTATATGAATCTATTTCCTTTTGGTCCGTTCCAAAAAGAATGAACCCTTTCTAAATTTGGAAACAATTTAGTATAAACTTACAACTCTACCCTTAATGAAAAACTTTTATAACCACACAAATACTCTGGGCCCCTTTTTAACTTATTTATGACCTTAAATTCCAAAAGTCTTCATTTTTTTCTTAAATTCCGTGCCCAGTCAAACATGTTCACATAAATTGGAACGGAGGGAGTATTAATTTTGAAAACAGCAGAATCAGTTTTTCTGCTTTTGCGAAAAAGTTAATTTTTTTTAACTTTTTCCAAGAAGTAAAATCAAAAAATTAATTTTTGAAAGACAGTATCCTTACTATAAAATTAATTTATTTTAAATTATTCTTCATTAGTTTAACTTTTTATTATTTTTTTATTTCTACCATCCCTTTTTTCTTTAATTTATATTTATGGTATTTTTATTTTTCTTCTCATATTCTTCTTTCAAATAGTCTCTGAAATATAAATAAATCTCTTATGAGAAAGATATTTAATTTATATTGAATCATCACGTAAACAATAAGTAATGTTGGATACCTAATACTATTGCTTTGGATAATATGTATTTTACTTTATTTTTCATATTCTAACTAAATAAAAATTAAAATTAATTGAATTCTTTTATAATATATATTTAAATTCATTTCTCTCTTCTAAAATACTAAGTGTAAACTTATTATTTATCGTCCTTTTTTCGTAATTGCTACTTAGAAGTATTTTTTATAAAAATTGGCTAAACACAATTTGTTTATTAAATATTGCAAAAAATACTTCTCAAATGTTAATGGCCAAATACAAATTAAAACTCTTCAAATAAATACTTTTGAGTAAAAACACTTTTCAAATAAATAACTTTTGGTAATTTGGTCGAAAGAGCTCTTATAGCTTGTTTGGATGGTTGTTACCTGTTGTATCATATTGTATTGTTACTTTAAATACAATGTTTGTTTTGATTGTTACTTAAATTTTATTGTATCGTATCGTTAAATCCGTCGTTACGTAATGATGAAATGTGCCATTTTATGTAACGACCGATTTGGTGTGGTTACATCGTTTCCTTGTGTTTTTCTCTCAATCTCACCCTTCATTATTATTAAATAATATTATTTTATCATTTACCCAATTGTCACGACCCAATTCCCGAACCCGATCGTGATGACGCCTCTCGTGAAGACAAGGCCAGCCAGACCAAAACGAAACACCTCTTCTAAACAATTAATTATCATAAACGACAATAAAACATAATATAATATCTATAAATTGCAGAATTTAACGATACTAACAACAAAAACCATCCCGACACAGCCCAAACCGGTGTGTCACAAGTCATGAGCAACTAAGAAATCTGGATACAAGTCTACTGAACACTAAATCCGATACAATAGTTCTAAAAACATGAAAATGATAAGATAAAGGAGGTACGGGGCTGCGAACGCCAACAACTACCTCGTAGTCTTCGAATCACTGCCTGGACTGGGAGAATCAGCACTCAGGAGCGGACTCTGTGATGCCTGAACCTGCACACATGGTGCAGAGAGTAATGTGAGTACTCCGACTCAGTGAGTAATAATTATAAATAATGGCTGAAAGCATGAAAACACGTAAAGGCACAAAGCAATTCCATATTAAGCAGTAAAATCACTTAAGGCAGTAAATCAGTGAAGAAGTCAAATGAAACTCCTTTTTAAAATAAGTAAAACAGGAAATTTTTAACAGGTAAATATCCAGTAGAAATCCGCCCCTCGGGCACAGTATCAATCGCTCAGAACAGTATCAGCCCCTCGGGCTCACTCTCAGTACAGTATCAGCCACTCGGGCTCACTCTCAGTACAATCGCTCAGAACAGTATTAGCCCCTCGGGCTCACTCTCAGATCATAATGGGTACCCGCACTCACTGTGGGTGTGCAGACTCCGGAGAGGCCCCTTACAACCCAAACGCTATATCAAGCCACCTCGTGGCATCATCACTTGGCCTCACATCACTCAAGCCACCTCGTGGCATATAAAGTTTCTCAGGCCCTCGGCCTCATATCACTCAGCATATCCTCACATATGGCCCTCGGCCTTACTCAGTTCGAAAATCATCACAAGCACCTCGGGCATTAGTAAAACAGTAGTTCTCAGCCCAAAACATCATTTAGAAATATCATATAAGTTTTCAAATTTGAGTAAAGGTGGCTGAGTTTGTAAAACAGTAGACATCAACAGGACTGAGTTCAAATAATAAGTCAAAGCAGTGAGGAAATAGTGATAAAAATCTCCGAAGGGTTCAAATAGTTGGCGCGAAACCCAAATATAGCAATCAGCCCAAATCGTGATGATAACAAATAAATTTCCGTCAAATACGTGGTAAAATCATCAATCGGGATGGACCAAGTCACAATCCCTAATAGTGAAAGACCACACGCTCATCATCCAGCGCGTGTCTCACCTCAATATAGCACTACGATGTGCAATCCGGGGTTTCAAACCCTCAGGACATCATTTACAATCATTACTCACCTCGAACCGGCTACAACTCTAGCTCACGACACCTTTGCCCCTCGAATTGGCCTCCACGTGCGTCGAATCTATCCAAAATCAGCACGAATACGTCACAATATGCTAAGGGAACAAAACCCAAGCGAAAACAATCGAAAATATCGAAAATCCCGAAATTAGCAAAAACCCGAGCCCCAGACCCACTTCTCGAAACTCAGAAATTTTTACATCATTAGATTCCTTATCAACCCACGAGCTCATACATATCAAAAGTTCTCAAATCCGACCTCAAATGGTCCTTCAAATCCCAATTTAAAAGTTCAAAATCTCAAGCCCTAGTTCTTCCATTTTTAGCTTAGGTTCCATGAATTTCTAGGTTAATTTCACAATAGGATCACGTTTTTTATTCATAAAACTTACCTCCAATCAATTCTCCTTGAATCCATCTTCAATCTCCCTCAAAGAGCTCTCAAAATGATCAACTATGGTGGAAAAAATGGCTCAAAATCGCGGAGGAAATGTCTTATAAACTTTCTGCCCAGTTCTGATATCTCTTCATCGCATTCGCGACCTCAACCTCGCGAACGCGAAGCACATTTTTAATTAGCCAAAATTAACCTTATGCGAACGCGACTCACCCTCCGCGAACGCGATGATTCAGGCTTTACACTTACGCACACACGTTCCCTCACACGCGAACGCGAAGAACAATTGCTCTTGGACCCCATTTCCTTATATGCGAACGCGAGCAAACTCATGCGAATGCGAAGCATCCACTCTTAGCCTTCCGCGAACGCTAGCCTTCAAACGTGAATGCGAAGGCTTAAATTCCTGCCTCCCAAATCCCTTCTATGCGAACGCGACATACCCCTCGCGAACGCGAAGGGTTATTTTCTGCAACACCTGGACTCCCAAAATCTGCAACTTTTCAACTTAGAAAATGGTCCGATTGACCACCTGAAACTCATCCGAGTCCTCCGGTACTTCAACCAAATGCACCAAAACATCCTAAAACCTCATTCAAACTTGTTTCAATCATCAAAACACCTCAAACAACACGAAATCCATCAATTCACACTGAATTCAAGCCTAAGTTTTCTAAAAACTTCTGAAATACGCTTCGATCAAAAACCCAACCAAAACACGTCCGAATGACTTGAAATTTTTCACACACATCCCAAATGACATAAGAAGCTACAGAAACTCTCGGAATTCCATTCCGACCCTCGGATCAAAATCTCACCTACCAACCGGAAATCGCCAAAATACCAACTTCGCCAATTCAAGCCTAATTTTACACCAGACCTCCAAAACCAATTTCGATCGCACTCCTAAGTCACAAATCACCTCCTGAAGCTAACCGAACCATCAGAACTCACATCCGAGCCTCTAACTCATAAGTCAACATCCGATTGACTTTTCCAACTTAAACCTTCTTAAAAGAGACTAAGTGTCTCATTTCTTACCAGATCCACTCCGAACGCAAACTAATCAACTCGATCACATAAAATGCGGATACCGAGGCATAAAGAAGTAGAAATTGGGAAACAGAGAGGTAATTCATGAGACGACTGGCCGGGTCGTCACACCAACCTTTTTATATATCGTATCATAATTTTTCTTTATAATATCACAATTTTATTCATGATATTACTGGTACGTGATACCATGAAACGACGGCAAAACAAGACAATCCATTCAAACATTGTATTCATCAAACGATATAATACAGTACAATACATACGATACGATATATTATGAAACGATATGTAACGATCATCCAAACAAGGTGTTAATTAGCTCTCAAATTAAGGTCATCAAACGCTAAGGTAGTGATTGTAGGGAAAAGCTTTTTCTTTTCTAAAAAAACTTCTCTAAAATAAAAGACAAGTATTTGTTAAAAATTTGATGAATATAAAAAGTGTTAACATCAGACAAACTTAAAATGCCAAAATTGCTCAATGATATGTTTAAGAGCACTATTTTAAACATACCTTCAAAAGACCATTACTTTTTTTTAAACGGAAAAGGATTAAAAATATCCTTATTTTTTGGTAAATGGTTTACTTTTGTCCTCCGTTTAATTTTTTGATCGAAAATTATGTACAACGTTATCTTTCGGTCTAAAACTACCCTCGCGACTAACGGAATATTGTGTGATCCCTTTTTTAATGTGTTTGCATCATTTCATAGGGGCACGTTGCACCCAGACCAGATTGGTTTCTACCCGCCCCAGATTTAGACCCGCCTCAATTTTTGGACTCAAATATGTTTTTCAACCTTCGAATTTGCTCTGCAAATTCACCCAAATCCATCTCAAATCTATTCCAGTCTCCCTCAAGTTTCAGATTTAAGCTCCTATTAACGTCCTCAACAAAATCTAGTAACACAGATTCAAAATAAATCACAATTTCAAAAAACCCTAATTTTGAACCAAGGTTTCAAAAGAGTTCTAATGGAATATTACAGCTCCTTCTTCAAGGTTCTCATTCTCAAATCAGTTTGCATAGATGTATTTAGGCTCAAAGTACATTAACATTCCAACAAAAAGTGACAAATATTTAGATCAAAATAAAATTTCACTCCAAATGGGTTTCGAAGAGTTCTTCAGTGGATCCTCCATTTTTTCAAATAAAAAAGTTTGAGATTATCAAATCTATTTTAAAATCAAGTTTTTAAGTATTAGAATCAACACTCAGCTTATATCTGTATAAATAAAAGGAGCAACATAATAGAGAATAAGGGAATTAGTAAGTTAGTGTACAAATACTACAATAAGTTATTAGGAGTACTATAGGGACCATTAGTCTATTAGGGAATTGATAGTTAAGCGTACACGTATAAATATTGTGTATTGTTACATTGAAGATACATAATATACTTCTCTCATTTTTTTCTTCCTCAATTTGTTCTTTCTCTGCGTATGCTTCTCCTATGTCTAGGGTTCTTCAGCTCATGGATTCTCCGAAATCTAACATGGTATCAGAGCTTTGAGCTGTGAATTGAAGCTCACAAATCGATCCGGATCTGTAATCATCTCCTCAATTTTCTTCCTTACTCAACTCTCTTTTCGCATCTCAGTTCTGAAGCTTTAAGTCATCAACAATGATGGTCGACAATTCTAAGCAGGAAACACCTGCAACTATAACTGAAACTTCTCAAGCCTCATCGGAGGATGAATTTGAAGAAGGAATTTCAGTTCCAGTCACTCATCCTATGTATTTGGCACCTACTGATACGAGTGGAATATCTCTGATTTACTTTCAATTAATAGGCACAGACAACTTCTCACTGTGGTATCGATATATGAAAATTGCTCTTCTAGGTCGAAACAAGCTCAGAATGTTTGACGGAAGGTGGAAGAAGGAGAAATTTCGAGAAAAATATTGGTATCAGTGGGAAAGGTCCAATGCTATAGTTTTGTCATGGCTAATAAATGTTGTAGCACTAACTTTGATCAGTGGAATTGCATATGTTACCAATGCTCACACTGTGTGGATGGAATTGCAAGAGCGTTTTGACAAAGCGAATGACACTAGATGCTACAGCCTACACAAGGAAATTACAACCCTAACTCAAGGTATCTCCTCTATATCTGTGTACTATTCAAAACTCAAAGACCTCTGGGATGAAACTGAAGACTAGTGCCATATCCTGGCTGTGACTGCCCAAAAACTCAAAAATTTATTAAACATCTTCATAAACAAAAACTGTATGAGTTCCTTATGGGCTTAAATGACTCATACTCACAAGCTCGTAGTTAAATCATAATGATGAAACCTGTTCCTTCTGTAAATCAAGCTTATGCTATATTAATGAGTGAGGAGATTCAGAGAAATGTAGCATGATCAATAGGAATCTTAGGGTCTTCACCTAATTCCACTGGTGGACACTATGAATCTACAACATTATACAGTACTAAGCCTAGTAATAGACCAAAGTACAAAAAGAATTTTAATCTACAGTGTGAGTTCTATAAGCTAAAGGGTCATATCAAGGAGAATTGCTATAAAATAGTTGGTTATCCAGCAGACTGCAAGTTTAAGAAGAAAGGGGGAGTTGGTTCTTATAATGCAGTAGCTGAATATGGCTCAACTACCGGTAGTTACAATTCACTACCTGAGCTAAGCTCCTACATACAGCCTCGTGGACAACCAAACTCTGGTTCACAAATTACTACTATGCAGCCAAGGTCTATTCAACCTTTGCAGAACAACAATCACTATGCAAGTATGGAACAACAACCACAACGTGGAGGAGATAGTGCATTTCCCTTCACCAAGGAACAATATGATCAGATTATGCAAATTCTGAACAGCAACACAGTCAGCTCTTCTTCAGCAAGCAACAACTATCCTTCATCTACTTCTCAAGCTAATGCAGCAGGTACTAATATTGCTTTACTAGCTTCCACTAGTCCACAAGAGTGGATCATTGATACAAGGGCAACTAACCACATAGTGTTTAATGTCAATCTATTAAATAAAGTCTCTATAGTTGAACCCTCTATCTCTAGAAAAGTTCTCTTGCCAAATGGAGATGTCACTCAAGTAACTCATGTTGGAGATAGTCAGATATCAAACAACAACACTCTAAAAGAAGTATTTTATATACTACAATTCAAATATAATTTGCTATCAGTGTCAAAAGTGACAAGGGACTTAAGGTGCTTTGCCTTTTTTTATCCTAATTTTTGTGTGTTTCAGGATCTCTTCAATGGCATGGTGAAAGAGATTGTTAGAGAAAGAGATGGTTTGTACTTCCTACAGCAACATGGAAATAAGAGATTGGCTGTTGTGTCCTTGGCAGCTGTTAGCTCAAAAGCTGATCTCTCAATCTGTCCCAATAATATAGCCTTATAGAACAAGAGACTTGGTCATGTGTCCGTTATTGTTCTAAAGAAATTATTTCCTGTCAAACTAGCTAGTATTACTAATGCCATCAATAATTGTTGTGTTTGTCCATGTGCTAAACAGACCAGGACACCATTTCCTAATTGTAGCATTAAGAGTACTAATGCATTTGATCTCATTTATGTAGATGTTTGGGGACCTTATAAAACTGTCACATTTGATGGTTATAAATACTTTCTCTTAGTGGTTTATGACTTCACTAGAATGACTTGGGTTTTTGTACTGAAACTGAAATCTGATGTGTCTGTTGTATTACCACAATTCATTGCCTTTTTACATACACAGTTCAATAAAATAGTCAAAATGATAAGATCTGACAATGGTACTGAATTTCTAAATTCAGTATGTAGAACTGTGTTCAATAACCTTGGAATTCTTCATCAAACTACCTGTGCCTACACTCTTCAACAGAATGGGGTAGTTGAGAGGAAGCACATGCATCCCCTAGAAATCACTAGAGCTCTGAGGTTTCAAGCTCATATTCTAATCATGTCCTGCGGTCATTGTGTTATTACTACAGCATATCTAATCAACAGACTACCATCATCAGTATTGAAGGGTTGTTCACCTTATGAGGTGTTGTACAATATGAAGCCTCACCTGGGACATCTTAGAACCCTGGGATGCTTATGTTTTGTAAAGCAAGTACATGAGACAGATAAGCTCATGCCTAGGGCCAAAGCTGCTGTGCTCATGGGATTCTCAGACACGCAAAAAGGTTATATTCTCTTAGATATTTCTATACAACACTTCTTTGTTAATAGAGATGTTATCTTGAGAGAGGATGTCTTTCCATTCAAAGACTTTTTGTCTGTCTCTCCCCCTATATTCAAGCCCCCTCATTCACCTCCTAGATGTGAAGAAGTGTTCTCAGATGGCTGTTCCTCTCCTCACATCAATTTACCTATTCCATCATCTGGTGATCACTTGTACCCTACCTTATCTAAAGGTAGGCATAGCTCTTTATCTACTACTTCTGAACCTTGTCCTACTCTGAGGATATCTCTCAGAACTAAATATCCTCCACTATGGCTCAAGGATTTTGTCACTCAGCCTTCTAACACTACAACTCCATATTCCATGGCCAATTATGTCTCCTATAATAGTCTCTCTCCATCTTACCAGTCTTATATTGCAGCCTTCTCCACTATTGTGGAGCCCTCCTCTTATGAAGAGGCTATTAAAGATCCAAGGTGGGTGGAGGCTATGAAATCAGAAATAGCAGCCTTGGAGGCCAATCACACTTGGGAATTTGTATCACTTCCTCCAGGCAAGATGCCTATTTGTTGCAAGTGGATATTTAAGGTGAAGTACAAATCAACATGATAGGTTGAAAGATTTAAAGCCAGGCTGGTGGCAGGGTTCAGTCAGCAACAAGGGACTGATTATCAAGAAACTTTTAGTCCAGTTGTTAAGATGGTTACTATTTGAACCACCCTTTCTATTGCAACTTCAAAACATTGGCATATACATCAAATGGATGTGTACAGTATCTTTCTATAGGGTGATTTGCCTGATGAAATCTATATGACTCTTCCTTAGGGATTTTAGAGTCAGGGGGAGAGTAGGCCAGCTTGCAGACTTTTGAAATCCTTATATGGTCTCAAACAAGTACGCATGCAGTGGAATGCAAAGCTATCAGAATCATTGATTACTTTTGATTTCACACAGAGTCAACATGATCACTCCTTATTTGCACAAGGAACTGGGAGCTGCATTGTGGTTATACTAGTCTATGTGGATAATATGCTCATCACAAGACCTAATTTGAGTCTAGTAGAAAAGACCAAAACAACACTACAGAAGACCTTTAATATGAAGGACCTAGGGGAGTTAAAATACTTCCTTGGGATAGAGTTTGCAAGATCATCAAAGGTTATTCTTATGCATCAAAGAAAGTATGCATTAAAACTTATTTCTGAACTTGGCTTAGGTGCTGCAAAACCTGCTACCACACCTCCTGAAGTAAATGTGAAACTCACTACTCAGGAGTATGGTGAACACACATGCACAATCAACAACTTGGATAATACAGTATTACCAGATTTTACTAGTTATCAAAGGTTAGTGGGCAAACTTCTATATTTGACACTAACAAGATCAGACATTGCATTTAGTGTTCAAACACCTAGCCAGTTTATGCAAAAGCCTAAAAAAAATCCCATATGGAGGCAACACTTAGGGTGATCAAGTATGTTAAGAATCATCATGGGCAAGAAGTGCTTCTGTCAAGTCAAATGAAAGATGTAATCTCAGCCTTTTGTGATGCTGATTGGGCAGCATGTCCTTTGACTAGGAAGTCTGTGTCTAGTTTTTTCATAAAGTATGGGGATTCACTGATATCATGGAAATCAAAGAAACAAAGCGCTATTTCCAGAAACTCTGCAGAATCAGAGTACAGAAGCATTGCAACAACAATAGCTAAACTAGTTTGGATATTTGGGTTATCAAGGACATTGGAGTGGTGTTTGAATTGCTTGTAACTATCTACACTGACAGTAAAGCAGCCATACAAATAGCTGACAACCTTGTCTTTCATGAAAGGACCAAACACATAGAGATTGATTGTCATTTCATATGACAAAAAATTCAGCAGGGGATAATCAAGATAGAATATATGGGAACCAAAGAATAGTTGGCAGATATGCTAACTAAAGGACTGCCTAGAGCTCAACATGAGTACTTACTGTCCAAGCTAGGTTTACTAGATATTTTCATACCACCTAGATTGAGATGGAGTGTAGAAACAAAAGAAGTAACATAATAGAGAGAAAAGGAATTAGTTAGTTAGTGTACAGATACTACAATCAGTTATTAGGAGTACTGTATGGACCACCAGTCTGTTAGGGAGTTGATAATTAAGTGCACATGTATAAATATTGTGTACTGTTACATTGAAGATATAAAATATACTTCTCTTATTTTTTTTCTTCCTCAAGTTGTTCTCTCTCTGCGTATGCTTCTCCCATGTCTAAGGTTTTTCAGCTCAGGGATTCTCTGAAATCTAAACAATATAACTAGCCAAAAATCAAAACTTTGAATTTTAGTAGACTCTCACCTCGAGTTTTTGAAAGCCAGTAGCTTAGTTCTTTTCTTCTAAGCTCAAACAATAAATTTCAACAATAGGTAATAGTAATTGCTCCGATTTCAGTTTGTCACACACCCAAACTCAAATTTTAATGGATGCCCTTTCGATTTCGAATCCAAACCAGTTACAACAGTGCACTCAGGGAAGAGCGTGAAAGATAAAGTGTGAGAGCGAGAAACGGGTCTGAATTTTGTAGTATAATCATTGTAAGAAGAAGAAAGTTGTTCTAAGAAGAAGGGAATTGAAGAACAAGTTCGGTACAAAAAATTGGGGCGGGTCTAAATCTGGCGCGAGTAAAAACAGATTGAGTGCCACGTGTCCCAATGAAATAATGCCAGCATATGCAAAGATAACGTTATACACAATTTGAACCAAAGTTGGACGGAGGGTAAAAGTAAATCATTTATCAAACAATAGGGATAGTTCATTTTCTCTATCTTTTGTCACAACCGAAGCCTTCTGAAATATTATGGGTCTGTGGTCAAACCTCATAAGTCCTATTCAGATAACGTGTCTGCTTAATTTCGTAAATAGTTGAGAATAATATACTTTTTAACAATATATGTCGATTTTGTCAAATTTAGTGCAATTTAATATTCCCTTTCAACAATATCAAAGAAGAAACAGAAAAAATATAGAAAAGGGAGGCAATGGGATTCACAATCCTGTAGAGCTTGTGGGTGTGTTTGGTACGAAAGAAAATATTTTCCAATTTTTAATGTTTGGTTGTCTTAAATGTTTTGGAAAACATTTTCCTCATCAACTCATTTTCCTCCAATTGGAGGAAAATGTTTTCCCTATCAAGAGAAGGGAAAACATTTTCCAAAACTCCTTCTCATTTCTCAACTTCCCCACCCTATTCCATACCCTCACCAACCCATCCCACACCCCACACCCAACCCACCTAACCCCACCCCATGCCATCTCTCCAAAAAAGGTTTTTTTCCGTCACCACCACCCTACTACGCTACCCACCCCCATCCCCTCACCCCAAAAAAATTTACTTTTTTTTTGTAATTTCAAATTTCTTTTTTTCGTTTTTACACACCCCCACCCACCCCCGCACAATTTTTTTTTACTTTATTTATAATTTTTAAATTTTTATTTTTTTCTCTGCACCCTTAAATTTTTGTTTTTTTTTCAGTACCCCACCCCCTCCTCCCCGGAAAAAATATTTTTTTATATATTTTCAGTTTTACTTTTTTCATCTTTCGGTTTACAGGTTCAAAATTTTACAAGTTCTAAAGTTATGAGTTCGGAGGTTTATGTGTTTCGAAGTTTACGGGTTTAGAAATTATAAAGTTTATAGGTTCAAAATTTTGCGGTTCTGAAAGTTTTGCGGTTCAGAAGTTTATGAAATTTGTGGGTTCGGAAGGTTGTTGGTTCGAAACTTTATGGCTTCATGTTTATTGTATCAAAATTATTTAAGAATATTCTTGAGAAAATATTTTCCTTAATTTGCGTACCAAACACCAAAAAATGAATAAGATTGCTACTTGTTTTCCAAGAAAATATTTTTTTCATGGAAAACATTTTCCATCATACCAAACACACCTTGTATGTTAATCGTTTTTTCCCTGAACCTATATGTTGGAACTAGAAGCTCAATGATTTTTTACCTATGTTTAAGGGGGCGAATCATGTGGGTTGAGAACCTCGTTAACTTTTCATTTCCAAAATTTTTCTTGAACGTTTCTCTTTTATTCTTCGAAACATCGCTAGGAAATGAAATAAGAAACCATGAGCATGGAAATTTTATCACAGGATAATTATGATCATCTTAAACTAGTCCTTTGCGGCAAATGATTGTTCCGGACCTTTTAATTGCAACGACAAGCCGTCTCAAGGTTTCAATTCAAAAGATTGGAAATATTTTTAGGGGTGGCATAGTTTGGACAAACCCTGAATCCAACTAAAATCCGAAATTTTTGAATTTTTGGTTTGGATTTTCGAATTCTGGATTGGATTTCTGATTTAATTTTAACTTTTTTTTGGATATTGGATTAGTTTTCAGATTTTTGGATATCCGAAAATCCGAAATTGTTATACTTCATATTTAGTCCATTATCCATATGCAATAACAATAAGTCCAATACTCTATCCATTAGATATTATCTCATATATTCAGTACTAATTAATAAGTTGTTGTCGGAAAACTTTTTATTTGGACATAATTTTACTATTGCTACTTCTTATCGGCCTTATTAATGTCTTTGTTTTATTTTCTTGATAATTATTTCATTACTTGAATATACGTTATTTGGATGAAGTAGTGAGAATGCGGAACTTTTTAGGTAACTTAACATGAATACTTTTTTAGATGTTCATTTTTTTAAGAAGAAGAAACATCTAAACATATAGGCTCAAAATCGAAAATCCAAAATATCCGATTCGAATCCAAAATCGAACTTAAAAAATCCGATCCAATCCGAGCTTCTTTGGATTGGATTGGGATTGTCATTTATTTACTTCGAAAATCGAATATCCAAAGCGAAGTTTTTTTATTCAATCTGAATTGCCCGAATGCCTACCCCTAAATATTTTACTACTACTACTTTATCATTTTTGTTTTTCTTATTCCTTAACAGATTACAGTTGATATAAGTGAATACGTACGACTTGATCGGTTCAAATAAAATAACTATAATATTAATTACATTACAGTTTCAGACAAGTTAAGGTGAGCGATATGGATACTCATTCATTTTTATTAAGCTCAACCAATATTATTATTATTATAATAATAATAATAATAATAATAATAATAATAATAATAATAATAATAATAATAATAATAATAATAAAAGTTCTATACAAAGTTTAAAATATATGCCCAAGTAGGTATTACCAATATGAATTTTTCTCTTCTATTTGTGCCTTGTATTTAACTATACATTGATTCTAAAGATGTGTATGTCTTTGGAGGTAACTTCTGCTAGCATGGGCTTGCTCACATTGCCGATCGAAACCCAGATAAAAGCTGCGGCAAACTGGCAACAGATTAAAACTTGGTAATTAATTCATGATGAATCCTCCTGATTGGTCCAAAAACAATTAGAAAATGCACTGATAGTTTAGGAAAAGAGCTCTGGAGAAGGCCATATTTATTAGTATTGTGTTATTTTATTGCTATCTCACTGGAAATGGAGCGCACCTTTATCGATTCAGCCCTGTGATGAGGTGAGGAGCTATTGCAATTTGCTAAGATGTGAGTGACGACTCCAAGATGAGCTATCCAATTTCTACTCTGTTTCTTTTATGCAGAAACTTCAATACTATAGGACAAGAGATGCGACTGCATATGTTTTGACACTCCCATTGTTTAATATCACTGATAGAATTGAAGTTGCATGGAAGATTAAACCCTAGATTCTAGAAAATTCAGAGAAGAAGAGAGTGAAGAAGAAGAGATTTTTTTTTATTTCATTCTCTGTTATGCTCTGTTACAAGAGTGAACAACATTTAACCAAAATAACCGACCTACACATGTCTATCACGTCTGTGTTTGTAATGACTAATATACCATCATTTAACTATCTCAACTCTTAATACTCCCCCTCAAGCTGGAGGGTGGAAGATGTCTAACACACCAAGCTTGGAGACCAGGAAGGAATGTTGTGATGCAGTCAGTCCTTTTGTTAGAAGATCTGCTAGTTGTAAGGAGGAAGGAACATGACATGGAGTAATAAGCCTTGTCTTGATTTTCTATCTGAAAAAGTGGCAATCGATTTCTATGTGCTTTGTCCCCTCATGAAATATTGGATTCCTAACTATTTGTATTGCATCTATATTGTCATAGAACAATGTAACAGGTCTAGATGCTTTAACTCCTAAGTCTTCCAGCAATCCTGTTAGCCATGTGATCTCAGCAGTTGCAGCAGCCATACTTCTGTATTCAGCTTCTGCTGAACTCCTGCTTATTGTAGGTTGCTTCTTTGATTTCCAAGATATCAAAGAATGTCCCAATTTAACAACATATCCTGTCACAAATTTTCTTGTATTAAGGCATGATGCTTAGTCTGAATCACAGTAAGCAACTAGTTGATCGATAGGTCCTACTTCCATCAGTAATCCCATGCCTGGTGCCCCTTTGATATATCTCACTATTCTCAATGTTGCCTCCATAAGTGACTCTTTGGGCCTTTGCATGGACTCTCTCAAAGTTTGCACTGCAAAACTTATATTAGGTCTGGTAATTGTTAAGTATAGCAACCTTCCTATTAATCTTTGATAAGCTGAATTATCTTTTAGCTCTAAGTCTCCTGTCTTCCCAACACATGTATCATATTCCACAGTTGTCAATTTTTGATTCAACTCTATAGGAGTTGCAACTGGTTTTGCACTACTTAAGCCTACCTCTGAAATTAGTTCCAAAGCATATTTTCTTTGATTGAACAAGATTCCTTTCTTTGACCTTGATACTTCAATTCCCAGAAAGTACCTCAGCCTGCCTAAATCCTTAACCTTGAACTTACTGTGTAAGACCTTCTTGGCATCATTGACTAAGTTGGGGGAGCTCCCAGTAATCATCAAATCATCTACATATACCAGTATGATGACTATCTCTCCTCCTTGCTGCTTTGTGGATAGAGAATGATCAAAAGGACTTTGTTTGTAACCATTCTGAACAAGTGCATCAGTGAGCTTTATGTTCCATTGCCTATATGCTTGTTTAAGACCATAGAGGGATTTCATAAGCCTGCACACTTTCAATTCCCTCTTGTTTATGAAATCTTTGAGGTAGCTGCATATAAACCTCTTCATAGAGATCCCCTTGTAAAAAGGCATTACTGACATCTATTTGAGATAGAGGCCAACCCTTGGCAGCTGCTATGCTGATAATGGTCCTGACTGTGACCATCTTTGCTACAGGTGAGAATGTGTCATGGTAGTCCAACCCTTCCTTTTGATTATAGCCCTTAGCAACTAGTCTTGCCTTGTATCTTTCTACCTCTCTATTAGCCTTGTATTTGATCTTGTATACCCACTTGGAACCAATAGCTTGTTTCCCTGCTAGTAAGTCCACTATCTCCCAAGTTTGATTATCTTCAAGAGCTTGAATCTCCTATTCCATAGTTGTAATCCATCTGCTATCAGTGGAAGCCTGCTGAAAGGTAGTAGGTTCAACTTCAGCTGAAAAAACTTGCAGGTATGCTTGATAACCTCCTGTGAGATTAGCATAAGTAAGGGTGTTAGTCAATGGATATAAGTATTGGCCAGAGAATTTCTGAGTAGTTTGGTAGTCTTTCAACCAAACTGGGGGCTTAGATGTCCTCATAGTCTTCCTAGGCTCTTGATCACTTCGAATCATAGGTACGTTATTGTCAGGAGTAACATGTACCTCTGACTCAGTGTTTGGAACTAAGTCAATGTAGGTAACTTGCTCACCATGCTCAACCTCTGCTGTTTCTGTGTTTTTGTCTGTGTGATTAAGGTGTAGGACTTATGTAGTAGGTGTATTTGTGTTCTCTATGGCTGGTGCATTGTATGTAGGTGGAATGTGAGTGTCTGTGGATATAGGCAATGAGGGATCAGGATGTGGTGGTATAGAAGCTTGTGTGGGAAATGGATCTTGTGGAGTGGTTACACTTTCTTTAAAAGGGAAAATATGTTCTCTAAAGCTAACATCCCTGCTTACAAAAATAGCTTTAGTTTCTAAGTCAAACAATCTATACCCCTTTTGAACTTCTGAATAACCTATGAGAACTAATTTTCTTGCTCTTTTTGCAAACTTATCACCTTTTGGCAAATTGCTAGAAAAACACATGCATCCAAACACCTTTAAGTGATCAATAGCAGGCAATTTATTATACAAAACTTCATAAGGAGATTTTCCTTGTAGTATGGGTGTAGGTCATCTATTGAAGAGGTAAACAGTTGTCTTTATGCTATCTCCCCAAAATCTATTAGGAACAGAACTCTGAAACTGCAATGCCCTAGCCACTTCAAGTATATATCTGTTCTTTCTTTCCACCACCCCATTCTGTTGAGGTGTATATGGACAACTGCTTTGATGCACAATGCCTAAGGATGCTAATAATTCATTAAAACTGGAATTAAAAAACTCTCTTCCATTATCAGATCTTAGCACTTTCACATTCATGTCAAACTGACTCTTTACCATTATAAGAAAATCCTTCAATACTGTTACAACTTCACATTTAGACTGCAACAAGCATACCTAAGTGTACCTACTAAAATCATCCACAATTGTAAGAAAATAGTATTTCCTATCATATGTAGGCATTTTGTGAGGACCCCAGCCATCAAGATGAATAAGCTGAAAAATACACTCAATCTTACTGCTATTGAGAGGAAACTTCAATCTACTTTGTTTAGCTAAAGGACATACTTCACAATTATGCTGTATACTATCCACTAATTTATTCTTCAAGGCAGGAATATGTTTTATTGCCACTATTGATGGATGTCCCAATCTCATATGCCAAAGACTGCACTCATCAGTATTTTTTGTGACCAATGCTGTTACTTGCTTGTCTCTCCATTTCAGAATATAAAGTCCACAGTTCTCTCTATCAATCCCCATCACCTTCCCATTGTAAAGGCCCTGTAATACACAAAAATCAAGGAAGAATAGAGCACAACATAACAGCTACTTGGTCAGTTTGGAAACTGACAGTAGATTGAACTTAAAATCTGAAACATACAACACATCTTTTAGTTCATATCCCGGCAGAATTGAAGTTTTTCCTTTGTGTGTTATTGAACATTTGCTACCTGTTGGAACTTGTACTTTATGATTCCTGTGTTGCTCAATGTTCTCTATGTTAGATAGAATTTCTTTATCATATGCGATATGGTGATATGCTCCTGTGTCTACTGCCCATTCTCATAAAGATGCATCAGATAACAAGGTGGTTATACCTGCCATTAGTGTATGACTATTACCTGCAGGTGTTTTGTTTAGAAGCTCCAGTATCTGCTTGTTTTGACCTTTAGTGAACAGTTGCCCCATCTGTTGGCCTTGAGATGAGCTTGTAATTTCTTCTGTCACCATGTTAGCATAAGTTCTGTTTCCTTGTCCTTGTTGTTTCTTCTTGCTTTTGAAGTCAGTAGGATACCCTATAATCTTGTAACAGTTTTCCTTGAGGTGTCCCTATACCCATAACGTTCATAAACAATCCCAATCTTCTTACCCTTATATCCTTGATTCTATCATGCCATCATAGTTAAAGGTTTCCTATTTATCTCAAGCACACTTATAGCCTGTTTGGCCAAGCTTCTTTTTGGCCAAAAGTGATTTTTTTGGCAAAAAATTGAGGTGTTTGGCCAAGCTTTTAGAAGGAAAAAAAGTGCTTTTGAGGAGAAGCAGAAGCAGTTTTGGAGAAGCAGAAAAAAGTAGTTTCTCTCCAAAAGCACTTTTTTGAGAAGTACTTTTGAGAAAAATACACTTAGAAGCAGTTTTTTAAAGCTTAGTCAAACACTAATTGCTGCTCACAAGTGTTTTTCAAACTAATTAGCCAAACACAAACTGTTTCTCAACAAAAGTACTTTTGAGAAAAGCACTTTTGAAAAAAAGCACTTCTCAAAATAAGCTAATTTTTGCAGCTTGGCCAGATGGGCTATTAGTTCACGCTGACTTTCTTCTTGAATGACCAAAGCATAGGCTTGATTTACAATCAATACTGGCGTCTTAAGCAATATCTGACTTCTCACCTGACTATAGCTTTCATTAAGCCCAACTAGGAACTGTAATAAACGCAGATTCTTAAATTGGTCAATAAAAGGTCTAGTTTCTTCACAATCACAACCAGGTCCTGGAACTAATAGATCAATCTCATCCCAGAGGTCTTTCATTTTCGTATAATATGATGTTACAGAGTCAGTGCCTTGCTTTAATAATCCAATTTGTATCCATAGAAGGTAAAAACGAGTGAGATTAGATTTATCAAACCTCTCCTTGAATTCCTTCCATACTGTTTTTGCATTTGAAGCATAAATGATGCTCGACTACAATTCTGTTGATACTGTACGTCCTATCCATGAAAGAACAACGACATTACATCTCTCTCACTGATTCGCCAATTCTCCTTTGTAAGAGCTTTTCAAGCAAGTTCCTTCTATGAAACCTAGCTTGTTCTTCCCCAAAAGTGCCATCCGCATCGATCTACTCCACAAGCCATAATTTTCCTGTCCGGTGAGCTTGATATCGTGCAAAACTACTCCAGGTGTATCTATAGCTGCTAAAAACAGAGGGTGATTATGATCAATTGGGAGATTTTCTGTTTCCGCCATGGCTAATGAAATCAAAGCTTCTAATTAGTGTTCGATGTTCAGATCTTGCAGAATTTCAACTCAATTTCAATGACCCGCTCTGATACCATGAATAGAATTGAAGTTGCATGGAAGATTAAACCCTAGATTCTAGAGAATTCAGAGAAGACGAGAGTGAAGAAGAGGAGAGAAACTTTTATTTCATTCTCTGTTATGCTTTGTTACAAGAGTGAACAGTGTTTAACCAAATAACGACCTACACATGCCTATCACTTGTGTGTAATGACTAATATACCCTCATTTAACTATCTCAACTCTCAATAATCACAAATCGTTACGGAATCTTTGGCATGGTTGATATAGCCTAGCCTAAATGAACATGCAATTTAAGTTTCTTATACCGATAATATATATATTTTTCACACTATCAGATGAGTTCATTTATAACAAGTAACTCTAAACAGCAAATCTTATATGCTAATTAACCTAGAAAACCAAGTAATAACCTGCTATGTCAAATTGCATACATTGATAGTTTATTTTTATTTATTTTTTGTAAACTTTTTAATTATATATAACAAAATTTTCTTTACACAGATCCTATGATTTTTGCATTTAGTAGTATAAATAGTTTAATTACAAATAATTTTTGCAGCAAACTAAAGCTTTATAATCTGGTGTATCCATTAAAGTCTTTCACACAATCCTTACTGTCCCGTTTCCTTTTCCTTTAACCCGCGTATGTAATTGTAAAAAATTATGTAACTAATAGTTTGATACAGGCTGTTAAATTTACAAACATGATTTTTAATCAATTCAACAGAAAAAGGAAACTAGGATAATAATAAATCAAAATAACAAAAAGGTGAACCACAAGGAATATAGGGCAAAATACAAAATTGACCAGTAGGTCGAAACTAATTGTTTTAGCTAGCCAAAAAGTATATAAAATACGTATATTTTTTTATATATATAATACACATGTACACAAAAAATATACATTTTGTATTTATTCCTGCGGATTAAAATGACAAATTAATATGAAACACCTCCTTTATAACATGCGTACGGCCCACACCAATAAATTATTACATCACGGTTTGCTATTATTTTGGCTATATATGTTACTAGCTATGAATATCTTAGTAGAAGCGGACCTAGCTTATAATATATTACTAGTTATGCATACCTTATATATGTGTTAGAAAATCCACATCTATTATAAATATTTAATTATGAAAAATCTGGGATGCACCTCCGAATCTTAAGCCTTTTTGAACACAATCTTGAAAACTGGACGATTCACAGCCAAACGCCTCGATCCATTAGCTGCAGGTGCAATACCAATATACCCACACAACAATCTTGGACAAATAAAGGAACACCCTGTAGCTCTTGGACAATACTGTAACGCATAGGCATCTTCATACTTCTGAATCGTAAACAAACTTGTGGCCGTACCATTTTCAGTCCCACCCTTAATTCCGCCAGTGGTGACAAACCCGTCAATTTTCCAAACAGTGGATTTATTGCAAATTGACACGTACCTTGGTGCTGCAAATTTTATATTTATGTCTTCATTTTCGTCAATTACTAGTCCTGCACTTGAATTCACCATTAAGAATTTTAAAGGAAGGCCTGTGCTCTGAACATTTTGTGCTTGAAAAACGTCGAGCGGGCAGCTCCCGTTTTCGCCTTTCGCTAGCGTTAGGCCACCGCCGTTGGCCGCGGTGGTTGCCGGCAAAATGTAGTAGGTGTAACCTGGACGGACCTCTTGTTTATTAGTATCAAGAACTGGTTCAGCTTTTACCTGGAATAAGGTTAAAAATAGGAGGCAAGAAAGCAATAAAATCCTTGATATGATCTTCATTTTCAAGGATATGGTTAATGCATGAAATATTAGGGGCCAAGTGTTTTATATATTTATAGAAGCCGATGTTGAAATGTATGGCATATGTGATCGTTTTGAGTTTTGCTTGTCAAACTTTTGGAAAAATGAGAGCCTAATTTTTGTTAAAGTATGCTAATATGGGTAGAGAAAAGTCAAAACATTGAAATTTAATTTACCGTGTTTTGAATTTCTTATAAAGTTAGGCATTCCGTATGGAGAACTACATTTGAATGGTTTTATCACCGAAAGAAATAAGTGCAAACTTCTAGATTAGCTTAGACAATAATCTGTTGTGCTTATGAATTGTCAACCAATAGGAATGCGATAAATTGGAAAACCAGTCTGTAAAATTTCTTGACTTTTAGTCGATTGAATCAGAAGGTAAAAGATGAGGGCGCGGGGCTAGTACTAGTACGCAATTATTATAGATTTAAAAGATATCACGTGTCTTTTTGCTTAAATATTTTGTACGTACTCCTACTTTCACTGTATTACATGAGGATGAAAACCTAAACTTGGTATAAACAGTAGTTATGGAATTTTCAGCCTATTTCGAGAAATATATAATGTATTCATTAGTTCTCTTAGTCGTCATATTATTTATGGGCAAAAAAGAGAGAGAATGTTTTCCCATTTTATCCGAACCTCATATGTTATCAATTGGTGTGGGTGGATGTCAAGATGCCAACAGGCGAAGAACCATCCATGTCCTGCCGAAGGAAAAGAAGTCCTTTCACTCCTCCAATTATTATTATTTTAGGTACGTACTATAATTAATTCTTGTCAGGTAACTCGTGACATCATTTGTTGGGTAAACATCAGAAATAGATATATTTACAATTAGTAATTGAAAAATAGTCATAGTTTTAAAAATAATAACAATTTAGTTACTTTTCATGTAAAGATAAAATTTGTACAAAAATACTTTTAAAAATCCAAAAGTATTTCAGTATAATATGCGGGAGTTCGAATTTTTTACATATGAGCTTCCAGCATACTATGCTACAATAAAATGCGAAGGAGTTCCATCATAATATGCTGGAAGTTTATAGGCAGGAGCGCCATAATCCCACATATTATGCTGGAATTTTTCGTGTGCTGGAGTTCCAACATAATATGTTGGAAGTTTATACGCAGCACCATAATCCCGCGTATTATGCTGGAACTTTTCATGTTTCACCAAAATAATGACTATGTTTTAATGACTTCGCAAACGTTGGTTATTTTTTAATTACCCGTCCGAAAAATAGGTAGCCCGTGCTATTTTTACTCATTTGTTGTATATGGTATTCACTATTCAGTCCTTCTTTCTTTATTTTCTATTTAATTTCCTTTTATTTCTCTATCATGTTTTTACGAAAATACTCCCTTCTGTCCATTCTTGCTAAGGTTTCGAATTTAATCCAAAATAAGTACGTATTATTTAAACAAAGCAAATATATATATTACTTATGTTTTTTCAACAAATTTATCCTAAAGGCTGTATTAGGAGTTCATGTCAAGGTTGTTTCAGTTTAACATCACATGGTAAAACCCAGCCCAACTACCAAATTTCTTAATCTATTGTGCGCAGTAAACAAAAGAAACATATACAGTAGTACAATGTAGTCGTTTACATTTCTAATAATTACCATTCAAATAAGATAGTAATAAAACAACCAACATAATTACATCTAATTCACTGCACACATCTTTATTTATTCAGCCCCAGGAGGTTTTGGATCGTGATGGTTATTGGCACCTGTTCCTGGATAGTCGTCTCTTTCCACCAACAGCTCCCTCTTCTTCTCCATCATTACCTTAATTCAACAATTTCAAAATTCATCAATTTCATAGATAATCTTAAAGAATTAACACCACAAGATACATATTTTATAGCCACAAGTTTTAAAAGTGTTAGTAATCCGTACAAAGTTAAACACCTCCACGTAAAAAGAGTAAAAAAAAGAAAAGGAAATTACTGTAGTAATAAATAGGATTCAAGAAAGAAGAAAGAGGAACCTTGTAATGAGAATCTTGGAATGGTAGATTTTCTGTAATTGTCTTTAGGCTTCCTGTAAATTATCACCACAAGATACAAATTACTGTCAGGAATCAAAATTAGCAATATCTGAAAAGAAAAGATAATAGGAATAGATTTATTTATGACTTACTTGAAGAAGGAACTGAGATGGTGGAAATGACAAGGGAAAATCCCACAAATATTAGTAAGAATAAGCATAGAAAATTAGAAGCCCTGTGCTTCATTTTTTTTTTTGTTGGAGTATTGTCTTATGACGGGAAGAAGGTAGATGTGAGAACAGAGACAGCTAAAAGTGCTGGCCTTTTATAAGGGGAGGATACTATTTTAATACTTACTTTCTTAAACAATTTCGCATTTTTATGAAAATTAAAGTACATAAACATGGCTAAATAAATATATGATGCTGGCCACTACCTGGCTATAATTGACTTGTTTCTCTAAATGTTTTTTTAAATTACTGGAATTAAACTAATAGCGATACAGTTTTATTGAGTGTTGACTTTATGTGAACAGTACTCAAGTTGTTTTCTGTTTCAACTTGGATATTCAGGTAAAATGTGATTAATGCCAATAAATGATTGTCAAGGCAGGATTTAAATTTACTCTTTTCGTATTGTCTAAAATATGTTATTCATATCTGAGCTACTTTTAATCTGAAGTTACAAAACCTACACTTAGACCCATTTGGACATTAAAAAAGTTTCCTTTTTTTCAAAAAGAAATTTTTTTTTAGAACAATGTTTGTCTAAGAAAATTTTATATTTTTTCAAATCCAGCTTGAAAATGTATTTTCGAATTTGAAAAACTGCTGAGAACTAGTTTTTCAATTAAAAAATTAAAAAGTTGTTTTTTTTAAGTTTTACAAATTTACCCTATTTTTTAAAAATTTATAAAAGGACCCAATTAGTTATTAAACCTAAGTAACAATTAACACCTACAACTACCTACTACCTTATTGAGTGGTCTTGAACTATATTTTGATATCCACTGTTAAGATTTACAATTTATACTTTTACCTGAAGGAGCCACTACAACTTCTATTACAGATTGTTCGTACAGTTAAGCAATCAACATGTTTGATTGTTTCTTTCAATAGGATAATCAATTCGGGGTGATTTTGATATTTTTGACAAATTGTAGGGTATAAATCATGTTTCATGATTTTAAAAAAAGTACATCTAAAAATGTTGCAAAAATTATAACCAAACACAACTTCATCTTCAAATCAAATTTTAGTAAAATTTCAAATTTGAAAAAAAATCTTGGAACTTATGTCTAAATGCCTACTTAGATACCATCATCTTGGAGCCTATAAAATTCCTTTTTTTTTTTTGCCCCGAGATTCCAATGTGATCGGAATATAATAACTATTGTTATAGATACTAGACTGATGCGTGCTAGTAAATAGTTGAGGGACTAAAGTGTAAATAGGAAAAGGGAGGTTAGTTAGAGTCGGTTATGTGGTCTATAAATCGGACCACACTCACGTGTAATAGGCAGATAAAAATAACACTTCAGCTCTTCTTCTCCATCTCATCTCTATATCTTCCATTTCTTCTCTTCTTCTTTTTCATCATTATTTGCTTGCATGTGTGTTGTTTCTGATGCATTGTGTAGAATTTATCATGGTATCAGAGCAACGATCATAAATTCATCGGAATTAGGAAGAAATTCATTAAATCGAAGCTCGACGGAACTCCGATCTGATCAGCTATGGCAGGGAATGAGGTCGCCTCACTAGATCACAATCATCCGCTATTTTTACAATCCTCATATGCTCCTGGACTTGTCTTAATACGGCTCAAACTCACAGGGCCTGAATATTACACGTTGTGGAGCAGGGTGATGAAATTTGCACTCCAGGGAAAGAGTAAACTAGGGTTTGTGGACGGAACTTGTATGAAGAGTATGTATAGAGGCGAATTGGTAGAATAGTGGAAAAAATGCAATGCAATTATTTTGTCTTGGATTGGAAGCATTGTATCGAGTGAGTTGATGCCAAGCGTTGTCTATGCTTCAAATGCGAGAAAAGTCTGGAGTGATTTTTAGGAGAGGTTTGATAGAACAAATCTGACTAGAATCTATCACATTTGGACAACCATAGCAACATTAAGACAAGGTACTGACTCTATCACTACCCATTTATCTAAAATGAAGGATTTGTAGGATGAACTTGGTGTATTAGTACATCTTTGCTCATGTGATTGTGAGGAGGCTAGACCTTCAGTTGAACATTTAAGGCCACAATGTTTGCTGCAGTTTCTTATGAGCTTGAATGAAAGTTATAATAACATAAGGAGTAATGTACTAGCAAAAAGACCTGTAGTGACTGTTAATGAAGCATATGCAATAGTTACTCAAGAAGAGAGTCAAAGGTCCTTAGGTGTGGTTGATACTCATAGGGAACCACTCACCATGTTGGCAAGAAGGGGTCGGGATTTTAAAGGTAAAAAGACCAGGGTTCATTTGTGAGAATTATGGATACAAAGGTCACCTTAAGAAAAACTGTTTTAAGATAATTGGATATCTAGCTGATTTCAAAAGCAAGAGAAAATATCAGACTAGAGGAGGAAAGGTTTATACCAACAATGTCAATGTAAATAATGAGGAAGGCAAGGCACCAGCTGTTCAAGTGCAGGGGAATGGACAATTCTTCATAGAAGAACAATATAAACAATTAGTCAAGTTTTTGTCAAAACCAACAACATCACAGTGTTCTACAAACATACAATAACAACAACAACAACCCAGTAAAATCCCACTAGTAGGGTCTGGGGAGGGTAGTGTATACGCAGACCTTACCCCTACCCCGAAGGAGTAGAGAGGTTGTTTTCGAAAGACCCTCGGCTCAAGAAGACAAAAGGACAAAAGAAGATATATTAGTAACACCACAGAAATAATATATGAAAAATAAGAACGATATGAAATCAAGAGGAATGATACAAAGCAAAAACAAAATAGTATCCCTACCAAACTAGTCTCCCAGAGTTATGGCGTAAGGCAAGACTCAACCACCTCCTAGCCTACAACCCTAATACTCAACCTCCACATATTCCTATCAAGTGTCATGTCCTCGAAAATCTGAAGCATCACCATATCCTGCCTAATCACCTCCCTCCAATACTTCTTAGGTCGTCCTCTACCACTTCTCGAGCCCTCCATAGCCAGCCGTTCGCACCTCCTTACCGGAGCATCTGGGCTTCTCATCTGAACGTGCCCGAACCACCTGAGCCTTGCTTCCCGCATCTTGTTATCAATGAGAGCTACACACACCTTCTCCCGAATATCATCATTCCTAATCTTATCCATCCTACTATGCCCGCACATCCACTCAACATCCTCATTTCTGCTACCTTCATCTTCTAGATATGTGATTTCTTAACCGGCCAACACTCATCCCCATACATCATGGCCGGCCTAACCACCACTTTATAGAACTTACTTTTGAGTATCAGTGGAACTCTTTTGTCATACAATATCCAGATGCTAACCTCCACTTCATCCATCCTACCCTGATACGGTGTATAACATCCTCGTCGATCTCCTCTCCCCCTGGACAGGTATAATTTCCTTGCTAGGAAAATACATGTATGTGTGATTGGGTGATAGACACAGAAGCAACTCATCATGTCACATATTCTAAGGATATTCTAAGTAGTGTGAGAAGAACTGATGATCAAGGAAGGAATGAGGTGCAATTACCAATAGGAAATAAAGCAGAAATAACACACACTGGAGAAGCATCTATACTAGGGAATAAGATAGCTAAAAATGTCTTATATTTACCAGACTTTAAATTCAATCTATTGTCAATATCAAAACTCATAAGAGATCTCATTTGCTCGGTCATATTCTTTTTTGATTTTTGCATGTTTCAGGATCTTTACAATGGCAGGGTGATGGGGATTGGTAGAGAGCACAATGGATTATATCTGCTAAAGGAAAACATAATAGTAGTTGCAGCAGGTTTCTTCTTGAACAACGGAGCAGAAGGTGAACTCTGGCACATGAGGTTAGGTCATGCATCATTGAAGTCTATGCAACATATTCCAGAGTTAAAGAATAAGGTGGACATGTAGGTGCAAGAGAATTGTCATGTTTGTCCATTAGCTAGACATTGTATGTTAAAGTTTCCTTCAAGTAATACAAGTTCTACTAATTCTTTTTAACTTGTTCACCTAGATGTTTTAGGGGCACATAGAGTGTACACATATGATAAAAATCATTATTTTGTTACCATTGTAGATGACTACAGTAGATATATTTGGGTATGTTTGATTCAATCAAAGTGTGAAGAGTTAGTTGTAATAAAAAACTTTCTTGCTATGATAAAAAATCAATTTGATGTAACTGTGAAGGTGTTGAGGTCAGATAATGGTAGTGAATTCTTTAATTCTCAGTGCAATGATTTATTGACATCTCTAGGAATTGAACATTAGAGTAGCTGTCCATATACACCTCAATAAAATGGCACAGTGGAAAGAAAATATAGACATATCCTAGAAGTTACAAGGGCACTGATGTTCCAAAATTCAATGCCAATGATGTTCTGGGGTGACTGCATGAAAACAACTACATATTTGATTAGTAAGTTGCCCACAAAAGTACTGCAAGGGAAGTGTCCATATGAAGTGCTGCATAACAAACCAGCAAAGATAGAGCACTTAAGGGTGTTTGGTTGTTTGTGTTTTGCAAGTAACTTGCTTGGTGGTGACAAGTTTACTCCAAGAGCAGGAAAGTTAGTCCTTATAGGATACTCAAAAATACAAAAAGTGTACAGGCTATATGATTTAGATAGCAGAAAAGTGTTCATTTGTAGATATGTCTCATTCAGGGAACAAATGTTTCCTTTCAAGAAAGGAACTCATATCACAGAAGACATATTTCCATGGGCTGAATCTTTTGTGACAAATGACCTTCTGCCTGAACAATTGGAGCAGGGATTTTCTAGTAAGGAGCATGCAACCACTGAAGATTCAAACTTCTCCACAACTTATGATCAAGTTGAACTTGCCCATGATCATATCTCACCTATACCAGTCATGGAATCAACAGCTAAAGCAGACACTCAGACAATAGAACCAATTGAGACCACAATAAATTCAGTTGATACTTCTGCTATGCACCAGCCAGTAGAACAAGTTGGAGTACAACCAGTTACAGATCCAGACACAAGCCAGTCATATATGGAGCAAGTACATACACATGATGAAGCTGTTGTCGGGAAATCTAGCAGGATTACAAGACCTTCCATATGGCTGAAGGACTATGTTACCCCCTCAAATGCTAAGAATCATCCTCATTGTATCTCAAACATTGTGTCCTACTCTCATTTGTCAGCCAATTATAATAAGCCCTATTTGGGTGTGTTCTCTGCAATAGTTGAACCAAAGAACTTCAAGGAAGCTTGTCAGGATGAAAACTGGGTAGAAGTAATGTCACAAGAGATTAAAGCTCTTGAGGACAATGCAACATGGGAAACTGTTGACCTACCTGCAGGAAAAAGAGCCATAGGATACAATGGATGTTTAAGATAAAGTATAAGGCAAATGGAGAAATAGAGAGATATAAAACTCGGTTAATAGCAAAAGGTTATACACAACAAGAAGGATTGGACTATCATGAGACATTCTCTCCTGTAGCCAAAATGGTTACCGTGAGAACAATCATAAACATAGCAGCCTCTAGAGGATAGAATCTATTTCAAATGGATATCAACAATGCCTTTTTGCAAGGGTATCTTTATGAAGATGTTTACATGGAGCTACCATAGGGTTTCCATAGACAAGGGGAGTACAAGGACTGTAAACTACTCAAATCACTATATGGTCTTAAGCAGGCTTCAAGACAATGGAACATCAAATTGATTGAGGTTTTAGTGGAAGCAGGATATCATTAGAGTGATTATGATCATTCACTCTTCACTAGGAACAAAAATCTGACATTGTTGTTATCTTAGTGTATATGGATGACTTAATTATAACTAGGAGCAATGCAGAACTGATAGATGAAGCCAACCAGACACTACACAATTCCTTCAAAGTTAAGGATCTAGGGGAGCTAAGATATTTTCTTGGTATTGAAGTTCTACGATCAAAGAAAGAGATTCTGCTCACACAAAGGAAGTTATACACTTTAGTTGATATAAGAAGTTGGACTTGTAGGAGCTAAATCAATCTCTACCCCAATAGAGCCTAATCAAAAGTTGACCACTATTGAATATGACAAGCATGTTGGGGTAAATGGAGATGAAAAGCTAGAGGACATAGGAAGCTATCAGAAGCTCATTAGTGAGTTGTTCTACTTGACCATCACCAGACCAGATCTCAGTTTTGTAGTTCAAGTACTCAGTCAGTTCATACAACATCGCAAATAATCTCATTAGGATGCAACATTATGGGTGGTAAGATATGTAAAGGGAGCACTGGGCCTTGGTATTTTGATGGGGACAGGGTCAATAGATACATTGTCTGCTTATTGTGATTCAAACTGGGCTTCCTGTCCTAATACTAGTAGATTTATCACAGGATATGTCATCAAACTGGGAGATTTTCTGCTTTCATGGAAGTTAAAGAAGCAACAAACTGTTAGTCAAAGCTAAGCTGAAGCAGAGTACAGGAGTTTAGCAACAGCAGCTGCAGAAATCACATGGTTCCTAGGATTGCTTAAGGAACTGCAGGCCAAGGTTCAGCAGCCGGTGTTTTTACACTGTGATAGTAAGGCAGCCCTGCAAATAGTTGCTAATCCTCTATTTCATGAATGCACTAAGCATATCGAGATCTATTGTCATTTTGTTCGAGAGAAAATCAAGAACGAGCAATTGGCACAATAATACATCTCTACTAGTTTGCAGATCGCTGATCTCATGACCAAAGGCTTGGGTTCGTCACAGCACCATTTCCTATTGTCCAAGCTTGGTATGTTCAATGTGTTTCACCCCCAGCTTGAATGGGGTATTGTTATAAAGAATAGACTGATATGTACTAGTAACTCATTGAGGGACTAAAGTGTAAATAAGAAAAGGGATGTTAGTTAGAGTCGGTTATGTGGTCTATAAATGGGATCACACTCACGTGTAATAGGCAGATGAAAATAACACTTCAGCTCTTCTTCTCCATCTCATCTTTGTATCTTCCATTTCTTCTCTTCTTCTTTTTCAACATTGTTTGTTTGCATGTGTGTTGTTTGATAGGTTTTCAATGTCTTTGCCTTATGTTTTGATGATCTAACAAACTTAGTCTCAAGAACCAGATAGGGAACCTGACACACATAGACTATTTAACGGATTCCAGCTAAATGTGAAGTGCTATAGCTTCAGGATATAGGAAACCAAACAAGGATCCGATACACTTGTGGTTCCCTCATAGTATTACAAAGTCAATTGGACACAGCTGGAAGCGATGTGATAGCTTGCACTGTTTCTGCATGCACTGAACTATTTCTAGTGCCCACTTATTTCTTGACCAACTAAAGTGCTTACATAATTTCAAGTGATGTCATCAAGGTGTATCAACAATGAGTTTATATCAAAACATCACTTGAAATTTTTTTATCCCCATTCAAGCCTTTTGCAAAATAGAGAAATCAATTCTCACGAGCTTGAAGAACAAATTTAAACGCTACTACGGACCAGTTCCTAAAGTTAGTATTTTGTTGTCCTTAGTTGAGTTGTAACTTTGTGATTGTTCTTATTGTATCTCCTAAACTGCTTACCTAGAAGCGTTAATTAGGAACCCTCTTGTAAAATCCGTAAACTCTTTGAGTTTATGTTGTGACTAGGTTTAGTCATAAGTTAAAGTCTTTGTTACTAGAGAGTGACAAAGTGGCTTGTGGTGAGAGTATCACAAGTTAGTTAAAATCTTTATACTAGAGAGTGACAAAGTGGCTTGTGGTGAGAGTACCACAAGTTAGTTGAGTTAAATCTTTTGTAATAGAGTTATTACAAAGTGGCTTGTAATAGGTATTTATAAGTTAGTGAAGTTGAAAGCCTACAGGTGTAGGTCGTGGTTTTTGTCCCCTTGAGTTGGGATTTTTCCACGTAAAAATCTTTTGTCTCATTTACTTACAGTTTTACTAGTATTCTCAGCATAACCTCACAGAGGACCAGGTACTTTACTGTTTGGTGGAATCATATAAACTAACAATTGGTATCAGAGTGGGTTCCTCCTATCAGGCTAACACCTGGAAGGATCCTTATGGCTGCTCCACCAAATTTTGAAGAAGGTCAATCAACATATCGACCTCCCAAGTTCGATGGACAATACTATGGGTGGGTGAAAAACAAGAATGCATGATTTTATCATGGTTGAGGATTCTGAGTTATGGGATATTATATGTGATGGTCTTATGTTCCAACAAAGGTACTGGAAGAACTTCCAATTTCAATGTCAAAAACTAGTAAATAGTACATCGACGTAGACAGGAAAGCTGTGGAGAAGAATTTTCGTGCCAAGAAGATTCTGATATGTGGAATAGGATATGAAGAATATAATAGAATATCCATTTGCGATACTACTAAGGAGATTTGGGAAGCTTTGCAAACAACTCATGAGGGAACCACCCAAGTAAAACAGTCTAAGATCGATATGTACACTACCGAGTATGAACTCTTCAGGATGAAGGACGATGAATCTATTCAAGATATGCACACAAGATTCACTTACACTATAAATGAGTTACACTCACTTGGTGAAACCATTCCTAGAAACAAGCTAGTAAGGAAAATCCTCAGTATTCTGCCTAGCCCTTGGGAAAGCAAGGTGAATGCTATTACTGAATCAAAGGACTTGCATGAGTTGACCATAGAAGATCTGGTTGGAAATCTGAAGACCTACGAGATGAATAGAAAGATAGACAGTGAAAGAAAAGAACCTGGTACTCAAAGATGATAGCAATGACTCAAGTGACGAAAACAGACATGGCTTACTTATCCAAAAGATTTCAGAAGATGGTAAGAAAAAATGGAGAAATGCTAAAAAGGGGCAGCTCTAGCAAACCAAAAAAATATGATCTTTCATAAGTGTAGAAAGCATGGACACTTCATCAAAGACTATCCTCTCTTGAAGTAAGAATTCTCCAAGAACAACCCTGAAAAAGTAGCTAAGAGGAACCCGGTTCCTTTCAAGGACTTCAAAAGAAAGAGATCTGCTGACAATGTGATGAAATAAGCTCTTGTAGCTTGGGGAGATTCCTCTGGTGAGTCTGAAGATGAAACTAATGCTAGTGATAGTTCCATGATGGCAGTTGAAGGCGAAGAAAATGAATATGACTCAGCTTTTGCTTTGATTACCCAATCAGATGATGATGAAGACGATCACAACAAAGAGGTAAATTTCAGGGATGTTCAGAGAAACTCATGTCTTTAGCTAGTGTATTGATTGATGCTTATCATATTCTTGTGGAGGATAGGGATTCCTTGACCTTAGAACTAGGAGAAGCCGAACAAACTAGAGATGACTTAGTGGATGTAGTTATTGACCATAAGAAAACCATTGAAAACTTCAAAGAAGAAAGAAATGATCTCTTGGAAGTAATTGCAGACCTAAGGGAAACAATAGAGAGACCAGAGACTAATTCAAAACCTAGAAATTCTGAAAAAGGAAAAGAGATAGCTAGTGAGGAACACATTAGGCTTGAAAATGAGTTGAAAGCTGTGAGAACTAGGATGTGTGTTGAAACTGAGAAAAACAAGTACCTCCAAACTGATCTGGAAAGAGTAAAAAAATGATCTTGAAAAGTATCTAAAGTGGACCTGGTCCTCAGAAGCTATCACTGCCATGTACACTAATAATGGTGGAAACATGCAGGGAATAGGGTTCCAAAGGGAGAAAACTCCTTACAACCCTCATAGCAAGTACGTCATTGTTTCTGATAACTGGCTTTGTACCCACTGTGGGAAAATGGACACTTCAAAGAAAATTGTCAGGCCAGGGTTTAATCTATTCAGAAAAAACAAAGTGTTTGCTGAAAAAGTGACTACAAAAAGAGGGACCAGGTTCCACTCACAAAAAACGCACATTACCTGCATGGACTAAGAGATCTCTTATTCATCCTCTTGCCTACTACAAGGGACCCAAACTTGCTTGGGTTCCTAAAATTAACTCTTGATCTTCTTGTGCAGGGAACAGTGAAAGGAAGCGGTCAACAATGGTTCATGGATAGTGGGTGTTCAAAGCACATGACTGGGAACACCATGGACTTTCTTTCACTAAAAGCCCTACAAAGAGGGAGTATATCATTTGGAAATGGAAAAAAGGGGTACATTCTTGGAGTTGGAAAAGTCGGGAAGTCACTCACTCATTCTATTGAAAATGTGTACTATGTCAATGACCTTAAGTACAGTCCTTGAGTGTCTCTCAGATCTATGATAAAGGAAACAAGGTGGAATTCTTGTCCAAGATATGTACAGTTACTGATCTGGTAACTGGTGAAGTGGTACTTGTGGCCAAAAGATACAAAAACATGTATGTTGCTGATTTCGAGTCCTTACAAAGTGGTGATGTGAGTTGTCTGAAAGCTGTTGATGATGATGTTGCACTGTGGCATAGAAGACTGGGGTACGCAAGATTTTCTCTTCTAAACAAACTAATTTAGAAGGACCTGGTCCATGGTCTGCCCATGACAAAGTTCAAGGTGCAAAAAATCTGTGATGCCTGTGCTAGATGTGAGCACCTAGAGCTTTTGCATATGGACCTATGTGGTCCTATGAGAGTGCAAAGCAAAGGAGAAAAAAGATACATTTTTGTGATAGTGGATGACTACTCCAGATTCACATGGACTCTGTTTCTTAGAACTAAAGATGAAACCTTTGAAGTGTTTGTGGCCTTTGTAAAGAAAACTAGGTGAAGATGGAGTCTAGAGTCGCATGCATTAGGTCAGATCATGGAACAGAATTTGACAATGCCAAATTTGATGAGTTCTGCAATGAAAATGGAATCACCTACAACTTCTCAGCTCCCAAAACTTCTCAGCAAAATAGAGTAGTGGAAAGGAAGAACAGAACTCTAGAAGAGATGGAAAAAACAATGCTAATCGATATTGGAATTGCAAAGAACTTCTGGGCTGAAGCGGTTAACACTACCTGCTACTTGGTGAACAGGTGCATGATCAGATCCCTCCTGAACAAAACCCCATATGAGTTGCTGCATGGAAGGAAACCCAAGCTGACCCACCTAAGAACATTTGGGTGCAAATGCTATGTTCTCAATAATGGAAGGATCAGCTTGGTAAATTCAATGCCAAGAGTGATGAAGGAATATTTCTGGGCTACTCTTCTCAAAGAAAAGTGTACAAAATATACAATAAGCGGACTCAATGTGTTGAGAAAAGTGTTCATGTTATTTTTGATGAATCTTATCCATCATGTGAGAAGAATGTTGAAGAAGATCAAGATGGAGAACCCTTACTAGTCCCTGGTGAAGTCATTGACACGACAAATAGAAAGGCAGATATGATGAGTCAAGTAAAAAAGCTGAGTAAAGACAATATTGTCTCATCTTCAATGGAACCAGGTACTTCAATTACAACCACTGAAGCTAAAGAAAGAGTGGTTGATGTAGTTCAGGATACTCCACTAGCACCTGAGAGAAGAACTTAGGAAAACCAGTTAAATGTACCCACATTCTCTCTAAATGAATGCCAGACGTCTAACTGGAGACGCAAAAGCTCTCATCCTCTTGACAACATAATTATCCCTCTAGATTCCGGAGTATAAACCAGGTCAAAACCAGAAATTCACTTGCCTTCTCAGCCTTTCTCTCCTAAATAGAACCCAAGAATATCAAGGAAGCCTTGAAAGATGCATATTGGATTACAGCCATGCAAGACGAGTTACATTAGTTTGAAAGGAACAATGTCTGGCACCTGGTACCCAGACCCTCAGATCGAACCATTATAGGAACCAGGTGGGTATTCGGGAACAAGCTTGATGAACATGAGAATACCACAAGGAACAAGGCCAGGCTAGTGGTTCAAGGTTACAATCAGGAGGAAAGGATTGACTATGATAATACGTTTTCTCCGGTCGCTCATATGGAAGTTATTAGAATTCTAATCGCTTTTTCATCTCATATGGAATTCACCTTGTTCCAAATGGATGTCAAAAGTGTATTTCTGAATGGACTTCTTAAGGAAGAAGTCTATGTGAAGAAACCTCCAGGGTTTAAATGTCATGAACACCCTGAATATGTGTTTAAACTGGACAAAGCATTGTATGGGCTGAAGCAGGCTCCTCGAGCTTGGAATGAAAGGCTGTCAAAATTCCTCTTGGAAAATGGCTTTAAAAGAGGGAAAATTGATAACACCTTGTTCCTAAAGAAACATGGAAGGAAAATGCTCATTGTTCAGGTCTATGTTAATGATATCATTTTTGGGGCAACAACTGATTCTCTATATGAAGAATTTGCAAAACTCATGGGAAGTGAGTTTGAAATGAGTATGATGGGGGAACTGAACTTTTTCTTAGGTCTTCAAGTAAAATAGTCCCCAAAGGGTACATTTATTTGTCAGCAAAAATACATCAGGGAGCTCTTGAAGAAGTTTGACATGGAAACATCAAAGGTGATAGACACTCCCATTGTTATGGCCACTCGACTGGACATGGATGAAATTGGGACTCATGTGAATCAAACCATGTATAGAGGCATTATTGGGTCTCTTCTCTATCTTACTACTAGTAGACCTGATATTGTCTTCAGTGTGGGGCTATGTGCAAGGTTTCAATCAAATCCCAAGGAATCTCATTTGAAGGCAGCCAAAAGAATTCTGAGATGTCTTAAAGGAACACTTGACCTGGTCCTTTATTATCCCTCAGGTGACAACTTTAATCTCATTGGATATGCTGATGCAGACTATGCATATTATCTTGTGGATAGGAAGAGCACTTCTGGAATGGCTCACTTCCTAGATTCATGATCTCATATCATGGGGCACAAGGAAGCAAAAATCAGTGGCTCTTTCAACAGCTGAAGCAGAATATGTAGCCGCAGCATCCTGCTATGCACAACTATTATAGATCAAGCATCAATTTGAGGACTTTGGGATACTCATTAAGAGTGTGCCATTTCTATGTGATAACACCGGTGCACTCAACATGGCCAAGAATCCAGTTCAACATAAAAGGACCAAGCATATTAATGTGAGGCATCACTTTCTAAGGGACAATGTGGAGAAAGGGTTGATATGTATGAAGTTTTGTAGCACAGAAGATCAAATTGCAGACATCTTCACCAAGACATTAAGTAGGGAACATTTTGAAAGAAACAGAGTGAAGTTGGGGCTTTTAAAGCCCAATTGAGAACCTGATTCCTCATTATTTGGCTATGAAAATCACCGTCAAGAGAAAACTGGCTAAAAGCATTTTCTGACCATGTCAAACTCACTTCAATTCTATTGCAGGTAAACACGCATGATGAGTATAGAAGCTGTAGATATAGTGCATGGATGATAAAAGAGGATTGATACTTTTAAATAACAAGTCAAGAACCTGGTTCTTATACTAAATGTTAGTAGTTCTCTGCATTCTTTAATACACGTCTTAAAAAGGTACAAAACACAACTGCCATGTCATCCAACTTTTCAGACTTTGCTGTCACGTCTCTTCACTTCATAATTTCATCTCCCTCTCAAACGTTACACTTCTCCACGTCCAACTGCCGTTTCAGAACCGGTGCCTATCTCTCTCTCTCTCTTCATAATTATCCATTTTTAATAAAATCCCCTCTATTCTCCACAAACCATAAGTCCTCTATTCGAACTTTCCAAAACACCTTCGCTCCATCTTTCCAATGGCTGATACAAACTCCGACCTCCCTGCCTCAGTCACACCTGTTACTGAAAAACCTATGGAGTCCTCCACCCCTACTGAGCCCTATTTAACCACTCTTACCCTTCCCGCTAAAATCACACCTCACCCAGATTCCCCGTCCCTCTCCATTTTAGAAACCCCTAAAATTGTTGATCCGTCCTCTCCATCTTCTGTGGTTCCCACTAATCAAAGAACAAGTGGAGAACAAGGTTAAAACCCTAAGGTCATAAAGGGTTACGCCATTATTGGTACAGATTCTGTGGTGGCAGTAGTGCCGATTGAGGAAAAAAAGGTTGTAACCATCTTTGTGGTATATGCTGATGGTGTACTGCATGAGATCATCTCTCAGAAAAATGCGGTGTAGGATATGGGGGACGAAGAGGCCATTGTAACTGTTGAAGGCGCTGCACTAGCAAAAGCTACTAGGTCCTAACATGAGGAACCCGATCCTTCTCCAGAGGACCCATGTCAAGGTTCTCATTCCTAGGACAGTTCTGTTCCTGCATTCGTTGTTGTGCCTTTGGACATACAGGTACCTGAGATGAGGTCTAGTGATAAAGAGGATTTAAATGACCTAGCTCCTGATGCGTTCATAGTTAAACGAAGGGTGGTGTCCACTCCTGAGTCTTCTACCAAGCGACCTACTACCAGGTTGCAAGTTAAGGTGGCCTACGACTCTGCCCTTCAAAAGAGCAGAAAATGTAGTAAGAAGCAAAGGAGGAAGGTGGTGAAAGATGGTGTGCCCGTAAGTGATAAAGCAATCCCTATGGTAGAGGTGGAAGATGAAACAACAGATGAACCTGGTTCATTGGTGAGACGGCCCCAGAAGAAGAAGAAGCTTGCTTCAGTAGAAAGAGATTCAACCCCTAATTCCAAGTTGACGGATGTTGTGAGTGAGTTATCGATGTCTGATGATGATGTGTTAGTCAAATACAAGGGAAAAAAGAAATCAAGTGGTGGGAAGTCCGGCAAATGAAAGTCTAAAATTGTTGAGGAACCTGGTTCTGTGAAAAGGATGAGAAGTGAAGTCAGCCTTGGTTCAGAACTCTTGAGGCACCAAAAGGTTCTGTTGGGTCGTACGTTTGACCCAGCAATCTCTGAGATGGCTGGTATGCGACAAATTCTTGAAATGGTTGAGTTTCAACGATGGGGGAACCTATTCCAAATAGATTTACCTAAGGCATATGAGGATAAGGTACAAATCTTCTTTGCTAGCTTCTTTCCCGTTGAGACTGATCATATCTATGCTTTGGTAAATGGAGTAGATATCGTGTTTGATGTAAAACTGCTTGGAGAAATTCTTAAAGTTCCTTCAGTTGGTATGTCCAGTGTAAAGGATGTGTGTTAGTTTAACTTCAGAAATGTCGTGGTAAAAGACAATGCAAACCAAATGGGGGACCAGATCCATAAGAAGGCGTTGCTCCCTATCTATCAGCTGATTTTCGAATTGGTAAACAAAGTTCTATTGCCTCGAGCTGAGAGGAGAACAGTGACTTCCAAGTCTGACCTGTTCTTGATGGAGCAACTAGATAGCTTTACTCCTGTGAGCCTGCCTGCTATTATGATTGAACACATGCAAAAGGTAGCCACCTTCAAAGATGGTAATCATGGTCTTCCTTACGGGTTTTTGCTTACGCGAGTGTTTAAGTTCTTTGAGGTGTCACTGGGGCAAGCCAAGTTGGGGACTAAGAAGCAGACTTTCTCATAGACAATATTGAAAGAATGCGAGTACATAGAAAAGAATGGGGGGGGGGTAGGGAGTACATCAACCATCTCACAGCTCATTAATACTCAGAATAGTGCAATTGCGGAGATTCGTCGGTTAAAGGCTAGAAATGCCATCCTGGAAGGTCAACAAGCCCAAGGGGTTCCGGTGTCAAATGATGAAGTAACTCGTTTGACAAAAGAGAATGCTGATCTCAGGGCACAAGTAGAGAACCTGAAAGCAGAACTGCTCAATGAGCAAAAGTCAGCCAATGCCCGAATAGACCTTTTTCTCCAAACACTTGCTGCAACTTCCAAGCTCTCTACTCCTAGTGCCCCCTAAGTACCACTTCAGTGACCAGTTTTTGGAAATGTTCTTGTAAGTTTTTTTTGTTTTGTTTGGCAAATGTTTTGTTTTCTTTTTTTTGATGTGGTTGGGATGAAACAGTACTACTCCCGTCTTAACAATCCAATGTTGCCTTTGCTTTTTAAGCAAAGACATATTAAATTTATTAATATAAAATCTATCCTCTTTTATTATCTCATTGCTTAAATTCTATATTTCTCTTCTCTATCGTGTTGTGTGCACATATGTGATATGAGTTAGCTCGGTTAGACTTCTTTATGTTGTTTATCTGTTCGTATCTTTTTAATGATTCCAAAAGAGGGAATAAATAATAAGTGTAGATAATGATAAATAAGAAAGGCATAAAGTCAGGGAGAACTTGTGGAACTTGTGTTCTCCTATTACTTAATCTGGTTCTCCTTGCTCTAAATCCACGATTATCAATGTTAAGTTTGTCATCATCAAAAAGGGAGAAATTGATAGGTTTTCAATGTCTTTAAAAAGACACAGACTATTTATGTTTTGATGATCTAACAAACTTAGTCTCAAGAACCAGATAGGGAACCTGACACACATAGACTATTTAACGGATTCCAGCTAAATGTGAAGTGCTATAGCTTCAGGATATAGGAAACCAAACAAGGATCCGATACACTTGTGGTTCCCTCATAGTATTACAAAGTCAATTGGACACAGCTGGAAGCGATGTGATAGCTTGCACTGTTTCTGCATGCACTGCACTATTTCTAGTGCCCACTTATTTCTTGACCAACTAAAGTGCTTACATAATTTCAAGTGATGTCATCAAGGTGTATCAACAATGAGTTTATATCAAAACATTACTTGAACATTTCTGATCCTCATTCAAGCCTTTTGCAAAACAGAAAAATCAATTCTCACGAGTTTGAAGAACAAAGTTAAACGTTACTACGGACCAGTTCCTAAAGTTAGTATTTTGTTGTCCTTAGTTGAGTTGTAACTTTGTGATTGTTCTTATTGTATCTCCTAAATTGCTTACCAGAAGCGTTGATTAGGAACCCTTTTTGTAAAATCCGTAAACTCTCTAAGTTTATGTTGTGACTAGGTTTAGCCATAAGTTAAAGTCTTTGTTACTAGAGAATGACAAAGTAGCTTGTGGTGAGAGTATCACAAGTTAGTTAAAGTCTTTGTAACTAGAGAGTTACAAAGTGGCTTGTGGTGAGAGTACCACAAGTTGGTTGAGTTAAATCATTTGTAATAGAGTTATTACAAAGTGACTTGTAATAGGTGTTTACAAGTTAGTGAAGTTAAAAGCCTACATGTGTAGGTCGTGGTTTTTGTTCCTTTGAGTTGGGATTTTTCCACATAAAAATCTTGTATCTCATTTACTTACAGTTTTACTAACATTCTTAACATAACCTCACAGAAGATTAGGTACTCTACTATTTGGTATACTCATATAAACTAATAAGGTACTCTACTATTTGGTGTACTCATGTAAACTAATATTGTTTCTGATGATTTGTGTAGAATTTATCATAATAAATATAACTTTCAAAGTGCCTTCATCAATTTGATAATTAAATTTCAAAAGGACATGAGGTGTACCCCTATAGTATTCAAATCTTTAAATTGAATGTGACTAAAGTTAAAATAGACAAAAAGAACGCTCACGTTTAAAAGGGAAGTTTTTAACCACTTAGAATAACGACAATAAACCACCTACTCCCCTCGAGAGTATTAGTCTTGTTTACGAGTTAGCACTACGTGTCCAAATGGAAACTAAGGAAAGATGAGTGCTGTCTGCCTAACCTAAATGGCAAGGTACGGGTGGTGCTTAACGAGGTGTTTGGTTTAGCTTCTAAAATTAGCTTATATTAAAAAATAAAAATATTTTTTAGAAAAATATTTTGGGGAAGAAACTATTTTTTTTAGCAATATCTTCTAAAATATAGCTTATGTTTTTACTTAAAAATATTTTTTTCTAAAAGCTCGATCAAATACCTTAACTTTGAAAAAAAAAAATTAATCCAAAAAAATTGACCAAACAGACTATAAATCATCAAAGGGGTGTGGTTGTTGTGAGATGAATGGAATATTTTACCCTCAATTAGAGGTTTAGAGTTCAACTTTAGAGTTTCTGGTAAAGAGTGTCTTTTCACTTTGATTAGCATCCACAATGCGAATTTAAATTAGTCAAGTTACTAAATTGCGTAGACCTGATGATGTTTAAAAAAGAGTTTATATCTCCAAAAAGAAAGAAAAGATACAATCCAAAAGGCTAATATTGAAAAAGACAGAAAAAGGGGGGAAATGATGAGTTGGTGGCTATTTGCCTAACATTATCTACTACTTACGGTCAGTGCGAGACACGGAGACGGACACATCTCCACTCACACTACAAATACTGTAGTGGATTATGATTCTTTGTTCCCAGCACCAAACATGATATTAAAAGTTGTGGGCACTGGGCATTGATAGGGGTGGCAATCGGACGGGTCAAGCCAGTTATGTGCGGGTTGAAAAAGGATAATGCAAAAAAGAATAAATTATTTAATTCAATTTATATTTAATACTAATAAAAAATGAGTTAATCGGTGGATAATATGATATTCATATTATCACGACTTCTTGAATATTATTACTTTTGAAAGAATTTTTATTCTCCCACGCAATAGAAACTCCAAATTTGAGTTACAAATATAAATGTTAAACTCATTGATTATTCATTTTTTAAGTAGATAATATGATTCTTATTATATTTAACTTATTTTAAAAAATTCATTAATCAACTTATTTTTTTAATAAATAATTTGAGTGAATGATTATTTTAAACATAGGTAAGAGAAGTTGGTCACACTGTGCGCGACTCTGGAGTTTCAGCTGCGTTCCAAAAAAAAAAAAAACTTCTCAAATTTTAATTTTCATTATTTAAATTTTGATGGATGAAAATCAATTTTGATATGTGTGTTAGTAGAATAATATATTATTAAATAAAATAATTGAAATGTGCATTAACTAACTTTATTGTTGCTTTTTTTGAGCCGAGGATCTCCTGGAAACAGCTTCTCTACCCTTCGGGGTAGGGGTAAAGTCTGCGTACATATTATCCTCCCCAGACCCCACTTATGAGATTTTACTGGGTAGTTGTTGTTGTTGTTGTTGTTGTTGTGCATTAACTAACTCAAATACTACTGATATAAAAAGCATATAAAAAAATACCAAACTATAACGATTTTCGAACTTAATTCAATTAAAGTACAATTTTATTAGTTTAAATATTTTCATGATTGCTTCGAAGACTAGTGTCAAGTTTCACCTGACTTTGTGATGATGGCCTTGGAATTTAGAGCCCCATTTGGTCCCCCATTTGACCCTATGGGCGGCGCAAAACTCCAATCCTACCCAGCAAATAATTTCGTATTGAAAAAGGCGTCCCATTGGTTTCTCTTATCTTCTCTGATTTTGATGTTTGATACTCGGATTACCCAAACTCTTCATAAAGCTCAATATATATGTAAGCTTGATTATATTGAGCTTGCATTTACTTAATTACTTTGATTAAACAAATCCAACAAAATAGCAGATACATAGTTGATGAATATAATAATTAGCTTAAAACGATTTATGTTTCGACAATTTCTGATTAAAATGATGGATCACTTCATCTTTTTTGTTTTTGTGTGACAGCAAAGTGCACAGTAAGTACTGTGAGCTCCTAATGAGAGAGATTATTACGTTATTGCTGAAGGTCGTGGCTAGTAATAATAATTGTTAATAATATTACGTGTTGGAAGAATATGTTTGGTTATCTAAAAAGGTAGTTCTCCCGTGAACTGGGAAAAGCTTATTTTTTTTCATTTTATTTACAATTATGCTTTAGTAGACTAATAAAGAGCAAGAAAAGGGATTAGGCTGCTGTGCACAAGAAAATTGGGTTTCGCGGCAAAAAATTATCGGTCAATTTATAAGTAGTTTATTATAAAAATTAGTTCATAAAATATTATTAATAATAATTAATTATTAATAATATTAGTCAATTAGCTATTTGTAGTAAAAAAAAGGTTATATTTTTGCTTTTTTTTGAGTCGGTGTTATTAAAATAGATTGGGTATATTTTAAGGAGCTTGAATCTCAATTCTGGGATGATTTGGTGGAGTTTGAGGTCGTTTGAATTGAAATTCGAAGTAGCAGATGACCATGAAAAAAATAATATGCGTATCACAATGTGTATTATTTGTATCAAATGTGTATTACATGTATATCCATGTATACCTGTGTGTGAAATATATGCGTGATACATGTTTGATATATGTGTCGCAGAAAAAAAAAATTGAACTCGATTTTAACTACCGATTTTGACATCAAATCAGTCAATATCACCTACAATCTTCCTCAAATTTTGTATATTGACTCATCTATATTTTTCAATGAATGTCCACCATACCCACCGAAAAAGTTCCATTTTCCTTAGACTTTTGGAATCTTATATATATATATATATATATATATATATATATATATATTTCATCACATTATTTGCTACCTCATCCATGAAATTTCCTTTCCGTCTTGCATCTAGGGCTGTGCATAATTTGGTAAATACCGAATTACTGTATCGAAATCGAAAATTTTGGTATTTGGTGTACGGTATTTTGGTATTTGTTTTAAGTTTTTTAAAAAATGGTATTATGTATGGTATTTGGTATTTTAAAATAAAATACCGAAATACCAATACCGTACCGAAATATATATTATATTACACAAAACATATATTATCAATTATAATATAAATATAAGAAATCTAAAATTTTACTTTCATTTATTCTCTAAGTTTATCAATTAAATCTAAACAAGTAACAAGACATTTCTAATGATCAAATATTCTTTTATGTATATTTTTTTCTATTTGGGTCGATATTTGCTAGTTTTGAACAAAATATTTGTCAACAAACATTTTTAGTTTTGTATTTTTGAGTACTTTAATTAGGAATATTAGAGTCTATGGCTCTATGCACTAGGTAGTATTCAAACCGAATAAATCGAAGTTACCGAACCGAATAAACTAAAACCGAAAGGAGAAAACCCCAACCACACCGAATTGAATTAGGTACGGTATTGATATAGGATTTTATGAAACTGAATACCGAACCGAAATATTTAAATACTGTACTGTACCGACCGACGAACACCCCTACTTGCATCTAATGTTGTTGATCACGCTTAAAAATATGGAAGGAGAATTTTTTGTGTGATTCTTAGAGAGAAAGAACCTTATTCATTTGTGTTTTCAATTTTTATGAGTTTAGCTAGTTTTGAGAAGTCTATGAATTATGGCTAGAGGTTGGTAAGTTGGTACTTATTTGTCAAAATAGCACGGGCGAGCCAGTTTTCGGATTGGTCATTCAAAAATAGCCAGCATTTGCCAAGTCATTGAAAAATAACCACTATTTTACTGCAACAGAGACCGGTACAGTATAATATAGTGGAGTTCCAGTATACTTTGTTGAACTCCAGTATAATATACTGAAGCTCCAGCAAAGTATACTGGAACTCCAAACTCCAGTGTAATATACTAGAGTTCCAGTATACTTTGCCAGGACTCCAGTATAATTTCTAGTATATTATACTGGAGTCCCAATATACTTATGGTAGAACTTCAGTATATTATGCTAGAATATTTTTCCAGATTTTGAAGAGTATTTTTGTTCAGATTTATCTTTAAATGAAAAATGGCTAAATTTCGATGACTTTTGAAACTGTGGCTATTTTTGAATGACCACTTGTAAATTTAGTTATTTTTTAATTTCTCCCGACTTATTTGGGATTTTTCTGTAAGATTCCCTTACAGCTTGTTTGGATGGTTATTACTAATTATATCGTATCGTATTGTTACTTTAAATACAATGTTTGTTTTGATTGTTACTTAAATTTTATTGTATCGTATCGTTAAATTCGTCGTTACATAACGACGAAATGTGCCACTTTATGTAACGACCGATTTGGTGTGGTCGCGTCGTTACCTTATCTTTTTCTCTCAATCTTACCCTTTATTATTATTAAATTATTTTATTTTATCATTTACCCTACCTTTTTATATAGTAATTTTACGTTGTATCATATTTTTTTCTTTATAATATTGCAAGTTTATTCTTCATATTGTTGGTGCGTGATATTATGAAACGATGGCAAACGACACAATCTATCTAAACATTGTATTTATTAAACAATACAGTACAATACAATACAGTACGATACGATACATTATGAAACGATGCGTAACAACCATCCAAACAAGTTGTTAGTTGTCTCCCACCCTGCCTATGCGAGGCCTCACACAACTCACAATTTACAAAAAAAATATTTTATTTGTACGCATTTGTTTTATTATTTTATTTTTGCATTACCTTGAAGTAGTCAAAACTCTCCGGTATGAAATTGGTTTTTAAGGTAGGCATTAAATTAGCCAATACAAATTTATCAGAGGATGATTCTGATTATAATTATAATTAGTTTTTGATGATTAATCCTTAACTAGTCGTAGTAAGCTGTTAGTCCTAAGCAATCCGTTAATTCTCTACCTATATATACCATGTATTTATGGAGAGTCAAAAGATACAGATTTTCGAAAACTCTTTCTTTCTCTTTTAATTTGCTGGGTTATTCTCTTCTATTTCTGTTGTTTTTGCTCCCTGTTTGTAACTGAAAGAACTTATTGAATCTTTAGGAATATACCTATTTATTCATTATTGTATTAGCAATATATCCTTAAGGACAATATTCTTGACATACCTTGACTCTTATCCGTAACCAATTTTTACATTAGTAGGCTTATTAAGGAAACTATTCTATTCCATGTTGACAGCGTACAAATTTCAAAGGCCTATACTGAGGGATAGTCAAATAAAATAAAAAGAATCCGAAGGAAGTTGAAATTTGTTAATCCGTTTGGCCAAAAATAGTATACTTATTTCATCATTGCAAATATTGAATCGAAATAGTGATAGAAATATTGAAAAACTTGATAGCACTTGGCATTATAATTTGTTTGTTTGTTTTTGAGCGGTAAAAATTAATATTATATGATTTTCTTTAAACTTTATTCCTGCATACTACTATAGTTTCTTTTGCGGTTAATGAAAGGAAAGTTTACATCCCGTAGCAAATATTGATATCTTATTTATTATAAATAAATATTTTTTTTAAAAAAATTATCTCCTATAACTATCTTTTAATTTTTATAGCAAAATATTTATTTATGGTCACTTCTTACCTTTAAGTCATTAAATACGATGTGTATTATTTTTCTCTCTCCCTCTCTCCTTTCTCTTTACTCTTTCTTTTCTTTTTCCCCTAGTTTTTTCTTCCCCTGCTTTTAGAAACCCTAGTAGGGGCTGTGTTCCGCCACAACAGATCCGGTCGGCAACCACTTCCCCCCTTCCTTGTTGTGTTACCCCTAACCCCCTCCTCCGGCGAGCGATTTCTTTTACATAGTTGTATTACACATTTTAAATTTTTCTTAAATTTTGCATTGACTGTTCATGTTTGCCTTGTGAGATCTGAAGAAGTTCTGTCTCTAGTTTTTGTTTGATCCTTTAAATTGGTGCTTCTTCAACAATTGTCTTCATTTAACCAGTGGCGACATCCCACATGACAGCGGCCTGGATATCGGTGGTTTGGGGATGGAGTTTGGGGCTGAGGAACTTGAAGAGTCTGTTACCTTTTTTTTCATTGTATTTAAATGTATCTCGTTGTATTCCATATATTTCATTGTATTCACCATCTTTAATTTTTTCTACTTTTTCAATATATTAACTGTATTTAACTGTATTCAATGTAATTATATAATTTCAAAGCTTCACGTTGTTTCACTATTTTGTTCAACAGTATATATTCAGCAGTATGTACTCAATTTAATGTAGAATGTATTCATATATTTTTTTAATTAATATAATTTATGTATTCATATGTATATATGTATTCAAATGTATCTGCAATATATATTCATATGTATCTGCACTATAGCTGACCTGCTATACTTCATGTATTCAATGTATTTTTATGTATTTAAATGTATTCAATGTAATTATATAATTTCAATATATAAATCTATTTGTAAAGATACCACTAATTTTTTTTAGTAAAGATACCACTAAAAAAGAAAGGATGGATTGAATCTCTAAAGATTGCTCTATTTTTGGGGTATTTTTCGGTTGAGAATCTTTTCTATAACTGAAAATATAAATTTTGTGTGTTATAATTGAGTTTGTTGAGTTATATTAGGAGTCTATCGCGTTAATTGATTCACTTACCGTTTTTAAACAGCTGAAGACCTTTTTTTCGCAAATTCTATTATTGTGTTCACGAATACAGCTCGCGAATACAGTTGAATACATTCTCTGCTTAGCTGGACTCCCATATTTTTCGCCGAGTTTTGCTACTGTATTCATGAATACAATAGCAAAAATACATTGAATACAGTCTATAACAACTGAAAACATAGATATAGGAAGTAATTTAGTAAATGATAGCTATAGCAAGCTAATAATCACTAAAACATAGTGGTTTCTGAAAATTTCTCTTAATGAAATCTCTACGTCTAGCCCAACGTTTTAATTTGTAGCCCATCTTGTATGTGTAGTGTAGGGCTGGAAGTCAAGCTTCAGATTATGGGCTTAACCGTCGATCTTTTAGGGGTATTACCACTTTTAGCCCGCGCTATAAACTATTTACATCTGATTGTCGAAAAAGTGTATAACATTTGTATAATTTTTAAATATAACACACAAAATGTGTTTTGTAGACAATAAATTTGCGTCGAGAAAATAAAATCAAGACCGAAAAATATCGCAACAATATAGTATTTTATTTCAAATATTTGAGTGTACAATCTCCATGAATCCTCTGATTCTTCTTTTCAATAGTAATTAAATTCAAGGGCCTTTGAGCTGGATCTTGAATATGTATTTGTTGCCACAAACGATGATCTTGTTCTTAAACTTGAACTTAACCTTGATTTGTTCTTTATTCTTGAACTTGAACTTGAAGTTTGACACTTGTGGAGAAATTTGCAACGTTTGATCCACGAGCTCTTTCTTGCTTCTTATTATAACTTCTGGTGTCTTTCTGAGTTATGAAGACCCCTATTTATAGTTGTTGAAAGGAAGAGTTATGATAAGAACAAACTCTTTCCGACCAATCAAATTGAAGTGTGACATGGCAGCATTTGACTGGCCAGAACATGTCACTTGCACACATGGCACAATTTCATTAGCCTTTTAATGTGACTTGGCATGCCTTGTCATTTTGACACGTGACATGATCATATTGTCTCTCCCGTTTGACTTGGCACGCCACATCATTTGACACGTGACATGATACTGGGCCTCTAGGAAGATGTCATATTGGGCTTAATGAAGTTGGCTCATCACTTTAGCCCAATTAAATAAGCTAGCCCAATGGATTAAAATTTATTTATTTAATCCATATATATTGGGCTTATATAATTAATTCATTTATATATTAGCCCATAATATTTATCTGGACCAATACATCTTGATATAGTCCAAATTAATTTACAAATTTAAATATCACAAATCTTATACGCCTACAAATGCCCCCTACTTCAAGGCTCGTTAAAGTGTTGACTTGTTGGAATCGAAAACGGGTAATGAAGTACTGACGGTCTACCAAATTTGGCTTAGACCAGTTTAAAGCACAAAAGAGTGTCCATGCGATTTTGTTACGTGTACACCCGATCAATTATTTAAACAATATAATGACCATTTAATTTAATAGAAATAAGACAAAATATTGAAAGTTGTGATTTTAATATGAAAATTGCTGCCTTGACACATGATTTCATACGATTCCTTTTGGGAAAAGGAAGTGTTTCCTCATTGTGACACAATTTTATAGAAGTAACTTTGCATACAACAACTCGAGTCCATCTTGGATTCATTGTCGCCGCAGTAAACAAATCAGAGTCCTTTTAGGAGTTCACGATATAATTTCGATCTCACATCGGCAGTATAATATGCTATGGAGATCTATATAAACCCCTGGGCTCTAATTTGTTGAACATCAATTCGCAGTATTTGCAACCCAGTTGAGTCTATTTTTGTGCACTCAGGAATATTTATAAGGTAATTTCTTCTTCTTTTCTTTTGTTTTTCTTGTTTTGTTGTCTTTTTTTCCTTTTTACAGGTCAAACGGAAAAGATATGTTCTTGTTCAACAAGATGATTCACGCATGAACAAGATAATCTTGGGGTGTGAGGGGATGAGTATTCATCCTTGCCCGATTCTTGGAGAGATTACTCTCAATGTGGCCCGATTCTTGGAGAGATTACTCTCAAAATGACTCGATTCTTGGAGAGATTACTCTCAATGTGGCCCAATTCTTGGAGAGATTACTCTCAAAATGGCCCGATTCTTGGAGAAATTACTCTCAATGTGGCCCGATTCTTGGAGAGATTACTCTCAAAATGGCCCGATTCTTGGAGAGATTACTCTCAATGTGGCGCGATTCTTGGAGAGATTACTCTCAAAATGGCCCGATTCTTGGAGAGATTACTCTCAAAATGGCCCGATTCTTGGAGAGATTACTCTCAAAATGGCCCGATTCTTGGAGAGATTACTCTCAATGTGGCCCAATTCTTGGAGAGATTACTCTCAAAATGGCCCGATTCTTGGAGAGATTACTCTCAATGTAGCCCAATTCTTGGAGAGATTACTCTCAATGTGGCTCAATTCTTGGAGAGATTACTCTCAAAATGGCACAATTCTTGGAGAGCATTTCATCCATTTAGACCTTTGTACCCATTCTAATATTCTTGATTTGGACTTTGATGACCCCTCTTTTCTTTTTCTTTTCTTTTTTTTTTTAGTACGAAGAGATGGCAAATTTCCGGGACTATACCTCACATTCCTCAAAACTTAGATATCTCATCATCGAGACTGAAGATGGCATAGAACAAACCAAGCTTTTGGTTCACACCTCACAAGCCGACCGATATGCAGCTCCATGGCCTCCTCTAAGGAACTCCCTTCATGTAGAGAACTGGACCTTGGAACACAAATCGATTTCTAATCCATTATCCAAGATGTGGTCTCTCCAAGCGCCAATCCATCACCATGTAAATATTGCTAGCACCCTTCCAAACTTAGGAAGTCGCATAATTCAAGGTGAAGTATATTGGGAAAACACAACAACAATCGAGGGCGAGTATCGTCATATCTCAGGATATTGGGAATGGGTTGAAGACGTACTTGGTGGAAGCCAACAAACTCTGAGTACAACAAAGATTTACGATGCTGTCTATACCTCACTTTTCACTTATGATCGAAACTCAAACATTTTGAAAGCATTTTGTGAGGCTTGGTACCCCAAGACGAACACACTTCTTACATCAGCTGAGGAGTTATCAATATCTCTTTGGGACTTACATATCCTTGGGGGTTTGCCCATTGCGGGTTCTCCGTACGAAGAAGTGGTACCTGAGACAAGAGAACTCATCGATTTGAACAAGTCAGATTTATTCCTCGATCTTGCGAGTATTTATTTGCCGCATTTCATCATCTTAAGGAGGGTACGGGTGCTACCCAAAAGATCTCTTTCATCAAGTGGACAAGTTTTTGGTATAAAAAAGCTTTAATATATAGGCCTGCCCCGTTGCGAAAGAAAAAGAAATCTGCACGCCTAAAGTCAACACATAATCCTAACGGTGTAATTCCCGAGAGGACAAGGTGGTCGAGTGATCAAGAAACAATATTCTCTAAGCTTAGGGTGAGGTCTGACAAGAAAGATGAGACATATGTAGCGGCATTCTTATCAATTTGGCTATGTGCCTTTGTATTCCCCAAGGTAGAAAACTCCATTCGCCCTGAAACTTTTAAGATGGCAAGCATGATGGTAGGCGGGCGATAGATTAGCCTTGCAGTCCCAGTTTTAGCGAGTATTTATCATGGTTTGAATAAGATTTCGCGTTCTTCCCAACTCGATCAGGCCAAAGTTTCTTTTCCCATTCATTATGTTTATGGCTGGCTTGCATATTACTTCAAAACCCACTATCCACTTGTTAAGGGTCCGTCTGTCCCTTTGATGGTGGCATACTCAGGATAAAGGGTTGCAAGGTAATTTGACGAGAAGGATGGAAGAAAACGCATCCACAATAGGGAAGATATAGTTTGGGAACCAACAATGTTAACCAATTCCCGTCCTTATTATTACGTGGATAATGATGCCCCTCAAGAGTTGGAATCAAATTACTTCATGAGCTTACGTTTTAATTACCTTCCTTTGAGGTATGGTAACTCATTCATCATCGAGCCATATAGCCCGCATCGGTTTGGTCATCAATTTGGATTTTACCAGAACGTCCTCGGCTTTTTGGAGAACGATATCCGCAATACCTCTCTAGATGAAGGAATCAGATTTTGGAGGATTTGCATACTGTATCGATCTATGTCACGTGCGGTTTTTCCCCCAGCGAGAGATCCTATGGAGAAGCCTTTCTCCACTAATTATATGTCTTGGTGGGAGAAAACGCATGAGAAGTTTCTCGAGAATAACTTACAAGCTTTGGTAGACAATGTTGGGCTAAAATCTACAACTCCTCTAGGAGGTGAAGATCAAGGTGTTTGAAAGACGCTCGCAAAAGTTAAAAAAATATCAACTCCTATCCCAAAAGTAGTTACGTAACCTAAAAAAAGGAAGCTTAAATCCTTAAAGGCAGCTTTGAAAGAAGTGGTGTGCACTTCAACAGCTATAGAGACACACCCTCTAGTTCTTCCATTTAACACGCGTGTTCCTCAAGACACAAGCCAGAGTACCAATGAAGATCAAAATTGGAAAAGGAAACGGCCTAACCCAGTAGAGATCGTAGAGGTTCAAAGTGTTGATAGTCCCTCAAGAACGCATACAGCTTGTAACAAAGAGGTAAAATACAATCGCTTCGCTCATTCCTTTTTTTTGTGGAGTAGCTTCACTATAAGTTACTTACTTTCTTTGCCTTTTCTTTATGTAGTTAAACACCATTGGGCATCCGATGGTATCCCCATGCGACAAGTCGCAAGTGAGTGATGAATCTATTGGAGGGCCTACGTGTAAAGTGAAGTCATCGTCAAAAGCGTCATCTCTTCCTCATGATGAATCCCTAAAAAGACAAACTCCAAATGAGATAACTCGCATTTTACCAATGACAGATACAGCGGTATCTATATTTGAAGGAAAAAGCATTGTTTTCAATCGCAAGAAGGAATTCATTTTGGGACTTTGGGAGGATATTTGCAATAGGATCTCCAAAACTCGTCCGGAATTGCTCTCATCTTATAGGGAGCAAATCATTGAGATTTTCGAGGATATGAAGAAGACGAATATTCTGGATTTTTCTCCATTAGAAGATTTACTGAATTCTCTTTTTGAACTTGCCGCATCATATGACCAAGAGCAATCCAATATGGCTGATAAGACGAGTGAAGATGAGAAGCTAGAGCTGATTTTCAAAGCTATAGAGCGTCTCGAATCGTTCAAACTTGAAGCAAGTGAGAAAGTCAAGAAAGTTTCCTCTAGTGAAAAGAAATTGAAGAGAGTTGTGAAGAAGTTGCAGACATTACAACAAGAGAGGGAGAACCTCGAAGGTGTTATAGAAGCGACTCAAAAGGAGGTTGAAGAGATTTAGAAAAAAATTTCAACTACTGAGACTGAGGTCTCTTCATATGACAACATAAATTTGTTGACTGTTGATGATTCGGCCAATTTGGAGGAGAAGAAGAAGAACTTGGAGACTAGCTGTCAAGAACTGATCAACTACAAATTTTGTTTAGATTAGGCTGTTAGCATTATCTCCCCTTTTATTTTTTTATATTAGGTTGACCTAGTGGATATTTATTTCATCTTAGATAAGATTATTTCTCGTTTGCTTTACATTACCCGACATTTATCTTAGTTGCATAATTTTGTACTTTACGCACTTGTAACGAAAGATTCATATCTTGTCGTGGGAGAGTCCAAATAATGAACTATTTAATTTTTCGAAAATTAGATTTCAATATCTAAAATACATCCAAAATTCAGAATCAAGCACCTTCAGAATCGTCCCAGATAATATTTTGGGACCAACTTTAGATCCCACCACGTTGAAAATTTTAGATTTATGCAGTCTCACCAAAAAATTCATATCTCGGTGTAAAAGTATCGAAATTGCAAACCGTTTAATTTCAAAAAAACTAGACTTCAAGATCTAGAGTATATCCAAAATTCTAAATCAAACAATTTCAGAATCGTCCCAAATAATATTTTGAAACCAACTTTATATTGTACCTCGCTATCAATTCCAGATTTGCCTAGTCTCACTAAAAAAATCATATCTTAGTGTAGGAACGTTAAAATTATGAACCGTTTGATTTATTGAAAACTAGACTTCAAAATCTAGAATATATCCAAAATTCGCAATCAAATAACATCAGAATCGTCCCGGATAATATTTTGAAATCAATTTTAGGTTCCACCACGTTGAAAAATTCAGATTTGCGTGACTTCGCCAAAAGTTTTGTATCTTGAAGTAGGAACGTCGAAATCATGAACCGTTTAATCTAATGGAAACTTAAATTCCAAATATATAACATATCCAAAATTCAAGATTTAATGCCTTACGGATACATTCAGATAATATTTTGAAAGTCAAGACTAAATTCTAATACACCGACAATTTCAGATTTGCGCGACTTCACCAAATATTTTGTATATTGATATGGAAGCCTCGAGATCGGAATATGTCTTACTTGCCATAAATCGAAATTTAAGAGCCATATTCTCACAAATATCTTGGGGTTCAAATCTCACTGAATTTGAAACATTGCGCCAAGCAATCATTTCCTTATACTTGTGTTTCCTTTTGACGCCTCGCTTCTCTTCCCCTTTTTTAGGCAGAGGGCGGACTTAGATACCAACAAACTTGAAGGTTTGGCAAACCTGAAGGCATAGATAATCCCTGGACTTCAATGCAAATGCTTGACATCCTTTTAAAATCGACCCATTGAAGATATCAATTTACCAAGGAGGGTTGCCCCCTTTAAATCAAATGAGATCAAAGTTCAACAGGAGAATGGCATTTCAGCTTGATTTTGAATTCCTCCATACTTCACTCGAACAACAATTGGGGAAATATGTATCTTTTGAACTTATGTGACTGAACTTAGAATGAAACTCTAAGCTGCCTACGTACCTCAGTGAAGAGGATCAAGTCATACCGTAGTTCAGACTGGGTAGATTTGCCTAGGCCGCCTCTTTTGAGATTTTCAACCTAGCGGACTTTTTTTTTACATCCTAACTTTTGCCTAGGCCGCCTTTTTCGAGACTTTCAACCTAGCGGACTTTTTTTTTGGGCCGTACACAGTTTATACTCTTGCGGGCTTGGAGTGTAGCAACATGCAGTTTAGGCTCGTGCGTCAAGGAGCGTGGTGACTTCAAGGATAATACTTCTTCAAAAACTTGCCATTGATAGGGCTGATCCCCATACTATCTGCATCAACCAGCTTGTAAGCCCCAACACTTGAATAAGCTTCTTGTACGACATATGGCCCATCCCATTTTGAAGTGAACTTCCCTACAGGTTTATGGGAAGTAATTATGGGTCTTCGTACGGCAAGGACTTGATCTCCTACTTGAAAGGATCTCGTACGAACTCTTTTATTGAAGGCGCGAGACAATCGAGCTTGATAACATTTAAGACTCTATTGAGCTTCCAATATCATTTCATCAAGAGCTTCCAACTCTGCTAATCGAAGTCGAGCATTTTCTTCATCAGTGATCCCTTCTTGAATATCCAGTCGTAACAAAGGTATTTGACGCTCAAGTGGCAAGACGGCTTCGACTCCATAAACGAGTGAATAAGGAGTTGCCTGTGTTGGCATGCGATGAGTCGTTCTATATGCCCATAGAGCTTCTTCCATACTGTCATTCCAATCTTGTTTGGATTTGGAGACAACTTTCTTTAACAAGTTGCATAGAGTCTTGTTGAATGCCTCAACTAGACCATTGGCGGCAGCATTGTACATCAAAGAGTTACGTTGCTTGAAGCCAAAGAGATCACAAATCCTGTTCATCAACCTATTATCGAATGGCTTTCCATTATCCGTTATTATGTAACGAGGAATGCCAAAACGATAAATAATGTTTACTCGGATGAAACTTGCAACATTTTCATTTTTTACTTCCTTAAGAGCAACAACTTCAGCCCATTATGAGAAGTAGTCAGTTGCAGCCAAGATGTATAGGTGCCCACCAGAGGACTTTGGCAGTGGTCCAACAACATCCAATACCCAAGCGTCAAATGGCCAGGATGCAATAGTCGGGTGCAATATTTCAGGAGGTTGATGAATAAAATTCGCATGGAATTGACAAGCCTTGCATCTTCGAGCGTAATCCAAGTAATATTTTACCATCGTTGGCCAATAATATCCCATCCTTTTTATATGGAAGTGGAGCTTTGTTCCGGACTGGTGTGACCCACATACCATAGAATGTGCCTCTTGCAAAGCTTGGAGAGCTTCTTATTCTCCTAGGCATTGCAAGAGTACTCCCTCGAACGACCTTCTGTATAGAGTATCCTTATAGTAAAGGAAGCGAGGTGCACGACGACGGATTTCAGTCCTTCTCCTCAGATTTTCTGGAAGTATCCCATAGCATAAGTAGTCGATAGTGGGTTGTTGCCATTATTCTTTCTCAACTTCAGAAACAACAACAAGCTGCTTGAGTTCATTTTCTTCACCTTCGACTTCATTTGGCGGCAGTACTACCCATTTTTGGCAGACGGTAACTTGCGCTTGGTCAGGCAGGGCTAATGATGAAACTAGAGCAACTAAAGCATCAATCTTCTTATTTTCTTTCCTTGGTACATACTGAATAGTCACATCGCTGAGCCACCCATCAACTTTTTTGTGTAATCATGATATGGGTGTAGTTCAGTCTTTTTGACCTCGTAACTACCCAAAAGCTGATTGACCACTAACTGGGAGTTACCAAAGACTTGCAATTGCAATTGCTTCATATCTACGGCCATTTCAAGCCCAAGTATTAATGCTTGGTATTCAGCAACATTGTTGGAACAGAGTTGTGTCAAGGTGAAGGAGTATGGCAAGACTTCACCTTAAGGAGTGACAAATACTACGCCAGCCCCGGCTCCTCCACGATGCGCAACACCATCAAAGTACATCTTCTATGGGGGTTGAACTTCAATGACCATTGCGTCCTCATCAGGTAGTTCATCAGTTAGCTCCCAGTCATCAGGTATCGGATGATCTGCCAAGAAGTCTGCCAATGCTTGTCCTTTTACAGCCTTTTGAGGGATGTACAAAATCTCGAATTGTTGAAATTGAAGGTACCATCTCTCTAGTCGATCACTAAGAACAAGTTTTGACATCACGAACTTGATGGTATTTGCTTTAGAAATAAGACGGACAATATGAGCTTGAAAGTAGTGCTTCAACTTTTGAATTGAGAAGACTAGCACCAAACACAACTTTTCAATTGGCGAATAGTTCAACTCGTTAGGTGTCATCATCCTGCTCAAGTAGTAAAGAGAGTTTTTTTCCCTCACTATTTTCTTGGGCCAATAATGCTCCAACAGACCTTTCCTGCGCCGCAATGTATAGTATCAATGGCTTTCCTGGTATAAGAGCTGCTAAAACTGGAGGCTTCATCAAGTAGGTTTTGATACTTTCGAAAGCATTGCTACAAGCTTGATCCCACTTGAAAGGAACACCTTTCTTCATGAGGTGACTAAATGGTTGGCAGCTCCCAGCCAGGTTTGATATGAATCTTCTAAGGTATGCTAGCTTTCCTTGCAGACCCTTCAATTCATGGATATCTCGAGGCTCAGGCATTTTCAAAATGGCATCCACTTTGGCTTGATCAATTTAGATCCCTCGATGGCGGACAATGAAACCAAGGAACTTTCCAAAAGTAACTCCAAAGGCACATTTCAACGGATTCATCCTAAGTTGGTACCTCCGGAGAAATTCAAATACCATCCTCAAGTATTTCATGTGATCACCTTTCTTTCTTGATTTCACCACCAAGTCGTCAACATAGAATTCGACATTCTTGTGGAGAAGATCATCGAAAATATTCTACATAGCCTTTTGGTAAGTAGCACCAGCATTCTTCAAGCCAAAAGGCATTACCTTGTAGCAATAAATACCCTTGGGGGTGCGAAATGCAGTAAGCTCTTCATCTTTTGGTGCCATGCGAATTTGGTTATAGCCCAACGAACCATCTGTGAGCACGTGATTTTTGCTTCACGAAAAATACTCCAAAAGAAATCAAAAAATAAAAAAAGAAAAAATTTTCTTGGTGTACAATTTTTAGGATTTGCGTGGCATTTTTGGATAATTATTTGTGTTTTTGTCAGTGAATGTTTATCCTGTTATAATTAATTGAAATAATAAAAAATATGTGGCATGCGCACTTAGGATTTTTATTTCTTACAAATAGGAATTAATTAAACCATAATTTGGTTTTAAAAGAAGGAAAATCACAAAAATATGTAATTGTTGTAATTTTGTCATTTAAATGTGCCATTGTGTGATTTTATTTTTAAATAAATATTTTAATTTGTGTGTTAATTGTTGTAGGTGTTAATTAATATTTGTGTAGTTTTTTTTTGATTTTACGAATTTAATTAGGAATTATTTTTTTTAATTAAATTGAAAGAAGAAAAGGAAATCGGACCAGGCCTAACAATCATCAGCCCAATTCAAACATTCCTTTACCCGGTCCAATTGGCCCAAGCATCACAGGTGTCCCAAACGACGTCGTTCCGTCATGCCCCATCCTGACTGTTGATCTCACCTGATCAATGGTCCAGATCGTCCATCCCTTACCCATTCCCTGGCCCGACCCACTTGCACCCGGATCGACCCCGCCCCAGTAATACTCCAAAACGATGTCGTGTCTATTAAATGAATTGATCCAGGCTTGATCCAACGGCCAGGATTAAAATACCCCATCCGTATATAAGTCCAAAACCTTACTCCACGCCCCCAAAGCCACACCCCCCTTCACATCTTCGTCGCTGAGCTTCAGAGACCAAACATGCCCCCGCCTTTTGCCACCGTGCACCGCCCACCGGAAATCGCCTCACGGCAGTTCCGGTGGTCCAAACGACCCCAAAAATACACCATAGCTTCCCCACGACATCCCCTTTTCAGATCTGATGTTAGTTTCCTTCGAATCATCACCAATCTTCTCGAATCTTCAGTCAAAGAGTTCGTCTGAAACTTCACCTATTCCGATGACCACCAAATTAACACCACAGCATCCCCTGACCACCCTCGTCATGAATCTGGTAACCGTTTAGCTCGAATCTTCCTGGAACTTCTCGAATCTTCATTTGAAGATTCGAGCAAAACCTAAACCTACCCCAACCTACCCCAAAATCATACCAGTTACTCCGCTGACCTCACTCGTAACCAAACCAAGCTTGGTTTGGTTCAAATCTGCCTAGAAATGTTCGAACCCTAAATCCGAAAAAAAAAATGGAACCCTAAAATTCCAAATCATGGAATCTGTCCAAATTAAATGAAGGGTTGGGGTCTAATAGACCTTAAACGAGGTGTTCTCAGTTGAGAACACTTCGATTAAAGTCTGTTCGACCTCAAAGTGCTTAGGTCTGAGTTCGAGCCTGGGTCCGAAGGGTTCTGATATTCTGAGGTATTTTTCTTTATTCCTTTGTTCTATATTCATGTTTTTTATCTATGTATATGTTTAGTTTAATTTTATTGATTTTCCCTACTTTTTCGATTCATCTTCTCATCCCCAGTGACCTTTTATTTGGTCGATTTTTCTTTTATTGATTAAATTGTACATGTTATAAACTACACTTTCGATTTGATTAATGTCGTCGAATAGTTAGTTTCATAAGTCCCCTGTGTTGAACAAAGCCATGAATCACCCTGTTTGTATGATTGATTCTGTTTTTTGTTACCAATTGTGTATGTATAATCGATTAATAAGTTGGGTCGATTAATTAAATTCCTGTTAGTCCCTACCACTGAAATTACCCGTGAATTGCCTGATTCTCTGTGGTTGATTGTTTAGTATAATATGTAATCGATTAATTAAGCTTCGATGATTAGTTTGTTCGTATAGTTTGAATCATTTTGTCATTCTGTTGTTTATAGTTTTCGATTGTTAGTTGTCCGATTAGTTAAAATTCTGTTTGATTATAAACATTGTTCTGAATCATTGGAACTTTTGTATTTGATGTATTTTGCTGCCTTAAAATTAATAGCTAGTGTTGGTTTATAGTTGTAGTAATTTAGGTGATCATGTGGGAATTAGTTTAATCAAATGATTAATTTCTCCTCCTTAGGTGAGTTGGTACAGTTGATGGGCAGTAATATCAAGGGGTTTTCAGGGTTAGTTTGGGAATTGAAAACATGAAGAGATGGGTGGTTTAAGTACTCGGTCCACTAATTATTAAAACACCATTAGACTAATGAATTAATTAGTATTAATGGGGAACAAAAGGGAGTGGGGGGTTGAAAAGAAAGAAAAGTTTTGATTAGTGGATTTTTAGTGGAAAATTCTGATTTGAATAAGAAAAAGGGTTGAGCAGTAGGTTGGAGAGGGGGCAGACTTGTATAAAAGGGTGTTGGGGACTGATTTATAAAGGGAGGAAAAAAAAAGAGAGCATGATTTTCTGAAAAAATCTGATCCCATTTTAAAACTGAAAAGAGCTTCAGCTTTAACTGTGAGGCTGAGTTTTGAGTGTTTGAAGAAAATTGAGAGTTTGTTTGATAGTGTTCTATTTTGAGGGTTGAAAAATCAGGATTGTTCCTTGCATCTTTTGCATTTCTGAATACATTCTGGTTCTGTTCTAATTGCTGAATATTTCTGGCTTTTCACTGAGGTTTTAAGTGGTTTCTTGAGCTGTTATTTCTCAGTCTGCATTGTTTTGTATTGGTGTTGTTTCATTGAGTATTCTTGGGACTCCACTGTTGGTTTTAAAGCTGTCACTGAGTTGTTCTGTTATACTGTTGTTGTTGTTTTGCTGCTGCTGATCTTCCTTTTCTCCCATTGTAAACATTTTCAGGTACACACTTTTGAAACCATGTGTTGATGTAAGCCTGAATTTGAAGCTGAAGTTCAAATGAACTGAGAAATGCATGTTTGCCTGCTTCATAATATCTGTGTTCAAGATGTAGCAATAGGACGAATGATAGGTAGTTTGTACTTGTTTAGGCTCATTCCAATCATATTTACTTGTTGTGAATTGGAACGTATTCGAACTAATGTGGACTGATAAATAGTATGCTGTTAGAATAATTAGATGTATTTCCATGTGTTTAGCAATTTAGTTTGGTTTAGCTGATGATGATAGTATAATGAAGAATATCAGTAGGCCTCTGTACGTAGTCCATTGGATCTTTGGACTGTTTAAGCTTGTTATGGCCCGGTCAGTTTGATTTTATGATAAACACGTATTTTAAGCAAAATTTTCATATTGCACTAGTTAATACCAACAGATTAGTTATTAATGTCAATTCTCCCTTCCTGTTGAATTCTTTATTTTAACGTAGGTTTAATAGTGTAGATTAATAATTAATATCAGCATCAGCTCACCATTTAACGAAGTGGTTGTTTGATAAGTGGACGTGAGTAAAGTGTTTAATTTGAATAAATGTAGGATGTTGAACTCTAATGTCATTTTGTCCAAAAGCGTACATTATGTGGTCTAGGCCTTCTTGGCAATTGGCTCGTTAGTAGTCAAACGGCCCATTGTGAGTTTTAAGTTAGGTAGCAGTTCCAATTTGAAAGGCGCTCCCTTTTGTTTGAAATCTGAACTTGAAGCTCGAATTTTATAATATTAACTAATTAGGATTTTTTTATTTTAGAGATGAACTTAATAGAAAATGTAGTCACTATAGGATTGTCCTTTAAAAATAAACGAGATGAGCCTCGCCTAGTAAAACTCACCGATTGCGGGGCCCTCACGATTGTATATATATTAAATACTTAGAACTCGGGGTAGGCCGCTTAGAAAATTTCACGGCCTTTTTCCAGAAGTAATAATGCGTTAGTCTCTGTTAGGAGTGTACTTTTAATAATTTACTTTCTTAAACTCGGGTGCACATTTATGTGACCCAAATTCAAATCTCAACGAAGTTGGAACGTATCAAAAATGGCGGGTACATTTATGTGGCGCAATTCGAAATACATTCTCACGACGTCGTAATTCTTTGAATAAATAACAACAAAAGTGGTAAACAGTTAAAATTTGCACGTAGATTCATAATTGTATAAAATCAGATAATCAAGCCAAATATGACAGTTGAGCGACCGTGCTAGAACCACGGAACTCGGGAATGCCTAACACCTTCTCCCGGGTTAACAGAATTCCTTATCCGGATTTCTGATGCACAGACTGTTAAACAGAGTCATTCTTTTCCTCGATTCGGGATTCTACCGGTGACTTGGGACACCACAAATCTCCCAAGTGGCGACTCTGAATCTTTAAATAAAATTTCGTTTCGATTGTCCTTTAATTGGAAAAACTCCCTTTACATCCCTTAGCAGGGGTATAAGTGAAAAGGAGGTGTGACAGCTCTGGCGACTCTGCTGGGGAACGTAACCTAGAATATCTAGTTTAGGGTTCAGAATTTGAGCTTAGATAGATTGTTATAATTGGATTTGTTTATTGTTTGATTTTTACATATTTTGAGCCTAATGTGCTAAATGCTGCTTTTACCGCTTTGATATTATCTGAACTGTATATAAACTGTGCCGAAACCCTTCTCTTCTCACCTCCGGGGAGGAGCTCGCTGGTCGAGACTCTCTATTTTGTTAGTGTCAATACCTAAAATTAGAAAGAGGTCGGACAAGTTACAAAGCCAGACGATCCCGCGGGTCCCTGTTACGTAGCCCCCTCCTCGACTCGAGTTGTCCGCTCGGGTACACAGTTTAGAAAAATACCCAGGTTATAAACCTAGTATAACTCAGCTTCATGCCGGATCCCTAGTAGGAACGTTTGTTTGCATCACGTGCATGTGACTTTGGAGGCTCAACACAGGGGTTGGATCTGTCTAGGACAAGTGCACCAAAAATGAAAATGACCATCCTGATGCATCTTACTTGCTTCTACTTTTGCATTTATTTGCTTCGGATTTACATGCCGACCGACTTTTTAAGAAAATCCAAATAACAGTATGAGGGTTAAGGAGAGTTAATCGCCTATTTTGAAAAAATAAAAGAAAAAGAAAAAAAAAACAGTGTCCAAATAGTGTCGAAACTCTGCCGAATTTTGAGAAAATGAAAAAAAAGGAGTTTTTTTATGAAAATAGTTTTATTTGCCAATAATAATAATAATAATAATAATAATAATAATAATAATAATAATAATAATAAAAGTCTTGTTTTCAAAAGAAGTTTGTTTCATCGGCCCGAACTACGCCGGTTTGATTCTCACAGGATGTGAGATACGTAGGGAACCCTCATCGGGTCCAACCTCCCCTTTTTACAAAAAATAGCCAAAAAATGTCAAAAATTTTAATTGTCAACATAAATAAGTCGGGTGATGCCGTGTTTGGCAAAAATAGCCGAATGTTCCCAAAAGGGACGCTGGAAGGCTAACTTTGCATAAACAACCACTTTTGATCCTCCTTTAGAGTTTTGATCATGTGACCCTCACAGCCTTAAAATCTTCATTCCTAAAAAGTGCTGAAAGGCCGTGTTCGGAACCGGATTTTTCTTTTAATCTGAAAAAAATATAGTCAATCGGTAGAGTCAAATTTTATTTTTGTTTAATGACCTAAATAAATGTGCAAGATGAGCACAACGCAAAATGAACCTTTTTCGGTAATGACCAGAATCCCATTCAAGTTGCGATTATGGTGGGATGATTTAGGAGGTGAAGGGCAAGATGAGGTCAAGAAATATCTGAAAGGACTCACAGGTTTATTGGAAATCCAGCCTCGGGGAGATATCATAAGAGCTTTGGTCACCTATTGGGACCCGACGCACAATGTATTCCACTTCTCAGATTTCGAACTCACCCCGACTTTAGAGGAAATAGCCGGATACATCGGAAATGCTGAAGTTTCGTTGAGGTAAAAATACCTGGTTGCTCCAAGAGCTGTCAGTGTGCATCGGTTCTTAGATTCGTTAAAGATACCTAGGACAGTCCACAACCCAGATTTGGCTGCAGGGTTTTGTAATCCGCACTTCATATACGACAGATACGGTCATGTCGGAGGATTCAACAACCCGAAAAATAAGTTATGCAGCAAGGGTAACCGTCAGAAGTGGGACGAGCATAGACGAGTGGCTTTTATGGTAACCTTTTTGGGCCTTTTGGTATTCCCAAGGAAAGACGGAAACATTGATCTAAAGATAGCCGGGATCGTCACTACTTTGCTTATTCAAGACAAAAGCACTCTTGCGCCTATGATAGTATCTGATATCTTCAGAGCTCTCACAGCCTGCAAAGCCAGAGGGAGTTTCTTCGAGGGGTGCAACTTGTTGCTACAAATATGGATGATTGAGCATCTCTGTCACCGTTCTCAGCTCTTGAGTTATGGTTCCTCGAAGAAAACTTGCATAGAAGAGTTCTACACGAGAATACAAGGGGACAGTCTACCCGAGGGAGTTACAGCATGGACATTATTCTTTCGGACCCTCACCGCCAGCGAAATACAGTGGACACTAGGATGGTTGCCCGTAGATGAGGTCATCCATATGCCTGCAGCTAGGACCCATTTTCTATTAATGGGGATCAAGAGCATTCAGCCTTACGCGCCATATCGGGTCTTGAGACAACTCGGGAGATGCCAAACAGTGCCTCAAGAAGAAGATCTTAGTGCTCAAGTAATTGAGATTAGCCCTGATGGACAATTCCCTGAAGCAAGAGTTCGCCAGATCTGGAGTGAATGCCAATACTTAAAAGTAGATACTTGCGTACAGGATAGGGCCAAAGGCAAAATGGCGCCAGGATATCTTGCTTGGTACATGAGAGAAATTGAGCATGAAAGGCCAACCAAAAAACCTCACATTCAAGAGTTCGTTAAGGCGTCACAAGAGCCATGGGACTGGTTAACCAAAGAGCGCGAATACCGGGCCGAAATAGGCAAGCTGAAACAACAGATCAAGGATCTGAAATTTGAGAACAAGGTACAAGTTGCTGCCGATGAGGGAGAGAAGAACAGGTTAGCCCAAGCGAATGAGGCTCTCAAAGCCCAAAACCGTCAAGTCGTAATGGATGCCGACAACCAACGGAGAAACCGGTCCGATAAAAGGCTGATAGCAGGGTTAAAGAATTAGGTCATTGAAAGCCGAAAAGACTTGGAAAGATCCGAGGCTAGCATAGCAAGAATACGGGCCAGATGGGCAAAAGGTGCAGCAGCACGGAAAAAGCACCTATGGCAAGTGAGAAGGGATTATGAAGGGAGCATTGCAATATTGAGAGAAACAAATTCCACTCTCAGAGATCGGGTCCTTAAACAAGCCCGAGATGCTAGAACAGACAGGGAGCGCTGCTATGATTCAATAGCCCGAATGGAAGAACAAATGGAGAGGTTCCAGGATTAGCTCGTTGACAACACTCAAGTATTGGGATTAAAGAATCAACGAATAGAACAGCTGTGTATGGAAAGGGATAAAATCAGAGGTAGGATCGATGAGATTGGGCACTACATCACCATGAAGTGCCTAACTTGTGAAGAAACGCCCTGTGATACTCTTTTTGCCTCAGTCATGGGTTATGTCCACCGGATCATGGAGGAATTAAAAAGCTTGCAAAGAGGCCTGGCACCAAAGCCCGCGTAAAGGCCGAACGATGCCTCGCGGGCACCAAAATTCAATGCCTTAATGTATCCCTAATTCAAGTCTGCTGGTTGTTTTCAAAAGTCTGTTGTCTGCCCTTATGTTCTATTTTTATCAAACAGTGTTAATAAATGTGGAGTCTTTATTTTGTTAACAAAAAAAAACAAAAACAAATGGCGTCTTTATTTTTACTTATGCTAGAACTACGCTCGGTTTGATTCATGCGGGGACATGATACATAGGCAATCTATATAAGATTCGACCACCACTAAAAGATAAAAAGAAGCGGCAAAGTGAATAAATAAAGGACATAAGCCGGAATGACGCATACAGTCAAAGAAAAACATGTTAGAAATGGTTAACTGCCTAGGAACATTGCATTCCCCAGTGTGAAATTGCAATATGTGTTAAACTCTAACGCTAACAAGTTTGTTGTTCTATTACTAGAGAAAGAGATTTCAAAATAGTTAGCTCGTTAGAACGTTCTGGTAGATTACCATTACCACACAAGATCAAAAGGGCCCATTCCGGAAAGTATGTCTGGTTCGGACAAAAGTGTTGAGGAGGAAAAGTCGGAGATGCAAATGATAAAGGAGGAAGTGGACATGTTGAGACAAGAGATTGCTGGGATGCACCTAGCCCGAGCTAAGGGACAAACACCACCAATACTTCCCCCTACTCCTACCCTTTCACCAGCTCGGACTCCGGAACACCCTTCCACTGGTCCATCAACGAGCTTCCCCATTGCCCAATACTATCAAGGGGAAACTTCCTATAATCCCCAAGCTTCACCACCCAAACAAAACCCTCCTTCACTAGCTGTTCTTATTTTCGTGGCACCTGCACCCGCCACATTGCAAAAATCACCCGAGGAACTAGTGTTTCAGGTTCACGACAACCAGTACTATCCTCCTGAACTCACCTTTGAATCACCCGAGCCATACATTTACACCCCTCACCTTCAATTCCTAACAGAAACTGAGAGGCCAGCTAAGAACCCGGAGCAGGATGAAGTACTCCGTAAAGTGAAAAGCCTGGAGCAATCCTTCAGGAATATGCATGGATTAGGCAGCCAAGTTAGTGTGGCCTACAAAGATCTGTGTCCCTTCCCCGATGTTCAATTGCCGGCAGGTTTTAAAATGCCAAAGTTTGACTTATATGAGGGACATGGTGATCCCATGGCACATCTACGAGGTTTCTGTAGTAAGATGAGAGGGGCAGGTGGAAAGGATGAGTTGTTGATTGCTTATTTCGGTCAAAGTTTAAGAGGGTCTACATTAGAATGGTACACGAGGCAGGATCCTAGCAGGTGGTATACTTGGGACGATCTAGCACAAGCATTTGCAGGTCATTTCCAGTATAACCTTGAGATCATCCCCGACCGTCTCACACTGTTAAAACTTGAGAAAAATCCCAGAGAGAGCTTCAGGGAATTTGGATTCTGTTGGATAGAACAAGCAGCAAGAGTCGATCCGCCAATGAGGGAAGGTGAAATGGTGGACTACTTCTTACAAACGTTGGAGCCAACCTACTTTGGTCACCTGGTGACGTCGGTTGGTAAATCTTTCAATGAAGTAGTAAAAATGGGCGGCATGGTTGAAGAGGGACTCCGGTCCAACAAAATAATGAGTTATTCGGCGATCAAGGCCATAATTCAGGCTATCCAAAGCGGCACGAGAGGTGCGCTCGGGAAAAAGAAGAGAGAGGAGGTCGCAACAGTCGAAGCAGGTACTTGGTCCAGATCAAGAGGTCCAGCCCCTCACTATCAAACCATACCCCATTACCCAAATTATCCACACAATCCATACAACCCCCCACAACCCTATTATCCACCACAAGAGCCCCATTTCTCCGTCCATCACGCCCAAACTTACACCCAGCCTCCGGCTCGTCCGCAATGGCATGCGCCGGCTCCCCAACACACATATCCACCTCCACAAAACACATATCCACCACCGAGAGCATACAAGAATCCTTCAGGGCCAAGCTTCCATGGAAATCAAGCTTTCAGGAATGAAAGGATGCAGAAGCCGAGAACATTCACTCCGTTGGGATAAACCTATACTACTCTGTTCCACAAGTTGAGATAGATAGGCTTATTAAATCCTGTTGAACCCAAATTGCCAAATCCCCTTCCCAGAAATCTAGACCATTCAGTAAGTTGTGAATATTATTCAGGAGCTTCCGGGCATGATACTGAAAAGTGTTGGAAGTGGAAGACTGCCATACAAGATCTTATTGACACAAATAGGATCAAGGTTCAGGCACCAAAGGCACCCAACATCAATGAAAACCCGTTACCGGTATACCATGAGGCCCACATGATCGATATAGTGCACGAAGGAGGGAAACCTAAAACACCCTCACAAATGGTAATGATGATTCGTGCCAGTCCGAACAAAAATTCGACCAGTGAAAAGGCAGTGGTACAGTTGGGAAAGGCAGATGACAAGCCATTTGTGGTAATGGGGAAAGGTTCGTCTGTTGCTGCGAAGAAGCTAGAGACAGCCAAGGCAGTGCTGCAGGGAGTATCAAGCACACTAGTGTTGGTAGTAAAGGGGGTCCACGTAGAACCAATTGTTATCAGGCCAGTCATGCAGTTGCCGATAACAAGTGAGAAAGTTGTGTTGTGGAGCTACAGTCAAGTGACAGTGATGCATAAGGGAAAGGAGGTTGTGGAAGAAGCATGCGAGGCTCAGGGGTTAACTCGTTCGGGAAGGTGTTTTGTTCCCGCAGAATTGAGAAGGGCTAATACTGTAACAATCAAGAAGCTAGTGATGGGGGAAGAAGCAGATGAGTTCTTGAAAAAGATGAAGGCACAGGACTACTCAATTATAGAGCAGTTGAGAAAGACCCCAGCCCAGATTTCGTTGCTATCCTTGTTGATCCATTCAAACGATCATTGTCAGGCCTTAATGAAGATTTTGAACGAAGCCCATGTCCAGGACAAGCTCTCAGTGAACTATTTGGAGAAAATAGTGCACAAGATCTTCGAAGTAAACCGAGTGACGTTCTCTGACAATGAGTTACCGGTAGAGGGTACAGAACACAACAAGGCACTCTACTTGACGGTAAAATGCAAAGACTCGGTAGTCACTCGAGTACTAATTGATAATGGGTCAAGTGCCAATATCTGTCCTTTGGCCACTCTAAACAAACTAAAGGTTGCTGATGATAGGATCCACAAGAATAGCGTCTGCGTCCGAGGTTTTGATGGAGGCGGTACTGACACAGTGGGTGATATCGTACTGGAATTAACCATTGGTCCAGTCGAGTTCACCATGGAATTTCAAGTGATAGACGTGGCGGTATCGTACAATCTTTTGTTGGGACGACCCTAGATCCACGCAGCTAAAGCAGTGCCTTCTACACTGCATCAAATGGTCAAATTTGAATGGGATAGACAAGAGATTGTGGTACACGGGGATGACGGCACACATGCCGTCAGTGATGCTATTGTACCCTTCATAGAAACCGACGATGAGAAAGGCCCATGGGTTTATCAGGTTTTTGACACAATCTCAGTAGACAAAATTCCTGAGGGTGGGGGCTTTCCACTTCCCAGAATCACAGCTGCAACCTTAATGATAGCCTCAGAGATGTTGAACAGTGGGTTTGTACCAGGGAAAGGTCTGGGGATTGATCTGCAGGGAATGATCCATCCAGTTTCCTTGCCTAAGAACTTTGATACTTTTGGGTTGGGATTCAAGCCTACCGCAGCGGATGTAAAGCGGGCCCGCAAGTTGAAGAAGAGAGTCTGGGTCCTTCCTAAGCCAATCCCACGCCTGTCCAGATCATTTGTCAAAGCAGGGTGCAGAAAGTTGCCAGTCCCGGAAGTTCTTGGACCCTTGATCGGGCCAGATGGAGATTTGAATGAGGGCTTTGAATGAATGTTCACTGATGTCAACACAATAGAAGCTGGAGAGGGTTCCAGTAAGGCAGACATACAATTTGTGGGGCCTAGGGCCAATGTCAACAATTGGACAACTACTCCTTTTCCTACTTGGAGGGAGTCCTGGTAGTTGGCTCTGATTTTCCTTTTTGTTTTCTGGATTATTCCAGGGTTGTAATCCAGATTCCTTTTTATTTCTATTATTGCTCAACAAAGTGTGAAACCTTGTTATCCCATAATTCAATAAAACAAAAAAGTTTCTTCTTTATTCCTTATTTTATATGTTATTTTTAATTTTGTTTCCTTCGTTTGTTTTTCTGAACAGTTCTTTTCATACTGGTTCTAACGACATGACATGCACAACGGATCTTCAACCTAGTCTAAAAGATCAATCTGATTCCGAACTAACTATACAAGAGGTCGATTATGATAATGAATCGGAATACGATGAGGATGAAACCTTCGAGGAGATAAAGAGGGAGTTAAGCCAGTTTGAAGAAAAGTCCAAGCCCAACTTAAATAACACAGAAGCCATCAATTTAGGGGATGCCGGCGATATCAGAGAAGCTAAAATAAGCATCCACATTGCGCCAAATATCAGGGAGGAATTGATCAAAATACTTATTGAGTTCAAAGATATTTTTGCATGGTCATATGATGACATGCCGGGGTTAAGCACAGATTTAGTAGTTCATAAATTGCCAACCGACCCGGCATGACCTCCCGTCAAACAGAAGTTGAGGAAGTTCAAGACGGATATGAGTGTGAAGATTAAAGAGGAAGTAACCAAACAGCTGCAAGCAAAGGTTATTCGTGTCACTCGATATCCTGATTGGTTGGCTAATGTGGTGCCGGTGCCAAAGAAAGTTGGGAAGATCAGGGTGTGTGTCGATTACCGCAATCTGAACAGAGCAAGCCCAAAGGACAACTTTCCTTTACCCAACATCCATATCTTGATCGACAATTGTTCCGGACGTGAGATCGGATCTTTTGTAGATTGCTATGCTGGGTATCATCAGATTCTGATGGATGAAGAAGATGCGGAAAAGACGGCATTCATTACGCCATGGGGAACTTATTGCTACCGGGTAATGCCATTTGGTTTGAAAAATGCTGGAGCAATGTACATGAGAGCGATGACCACTGTGTTTCATGACATGATCCACAAAGAAATTGAGGTGTACGTGGACGATGTGATCATAAAATCCAAGCATCAGGAAGACCACGTAGCAGACCTAAAGAGGTTTTTTCAAAGACTTCGAAGGTATGATATTAAGCTCAACCCGGCCAAATGTGCATTTGGAGTTCCATTTGGAAAGTTGTTGGGATTCATCGTCAGTCGGCGAGGTATTGAACTGGACCCGTCAAAGATCAAATCTATCCAAGATTTGTCCCCCGCCGAAGAACAAGACAGAAGTAATGAGTCTGTTGGGAAGGTTGAATTACATCAACAGATTTATTGCTCAACTCACAGCGACTTGTGAACCCATTTTTCGGCTACTAAAGAAGGATGCTGCGATAGAATGGACGACAGAATGTCAGGAGGCATTTGACCAGATCAAAGGATATTTATCAAATCCACCTGTGTTAGTTCCACCTGAACTAGGGAGACCATTAATCCTTTATCTAACGGTCTTGGAGAATTCGTTTGGCTGCGTGTTGGGGAAACACGACATTACAGGAAGAAAGGAGCAAGCCATCTATTATCTCAGCAAGAAGTTTACAGTATATGAGGTTAAGTACACTCAACTCGAGAAGACATGTTGTGCCCTAACTTGGGTGGCCCAGAAATTGAAGCATTATTTGTCCTCATATACTACTTATCTTATTTCCCGCTTGGATCCGCTAACGTATATTTTTCAGAAGCCTATGCTCACAGGAAGGTTAGCGAAATGGAAAATATTACTCACGGAGTTTGACATCGTCTATGTGACGAGGACAGCCATGAAGGCCCAAGCATTGGCAGATCACTTGGCTGAGAATCCCGTTGATGAAGAATACGAGCCGTTGAGGACGTATTTTCCTGACGAGGAAGTAATGCATATAGATGAGTTGGAATTACATGAGGAACCAGGTTGGAAGCTTTTCTTTGATGGATCCACAAATGCGAAGGGTGTTGGAATAAGAGCGGTACTTATTTCTGAAACAGGACGTCATTATCCTGTTACAGCTCAGCTGCGTTTCTATTGAACCAATAACATGGCTGAGTATGAGGCATGCATTTTGGGTCTGCGACTAGCTGCAGACATGGATGTCCAGGATGTTTTGGTCTTGGGAGACTCGGACCTCCTGGTGCATCAGATTCAGGGTGATTGGGAAACACGGGATGTGAAACTCATACCATATCGACAATGTTTGCACGATCTGAGCAAGCAATTTCGATCGGTGGAGTTCAGACACATCCCAAGAGTTCACAATGAGGTTGCCGATGTATTGGCCACTTTAGCATCGATGTTGCACCACCCAGACGAAATTCATGTTGATTTGTTGTACATCCAGGTTCGTGATCAACATGCCTATTACAATATGATAGAAGAAGAAGTGGATGGCGAGCCATGGTTTTATGACGTCAAGGAGTACCTCAGGATGGGGATATACCCGGAGCAGGCCACCAGAGATAAAAAAGAGCCATCCGGCGATTGTCAAGTGGTTTCTTCCTCAGTAGAGGAGTGTTGTACAAAAGAACCCCAGATTTGGGATTGCTGAGATGTATAGATGCCAGTCAAGCCACGACAGTTATGATAGAGGTACATGCTGGAGTTTGTGGGCCACATATGAGTGGATATGTATTGGTGAAGAAGATTCTTCGAGCAGGGTATTATTGGCTCACTATGGAGCGTGATTGTATCAGTTTCGTGCGGAAATGCCATCAATGTCAGATACACGGAGATTTGATTCATTCTCCGCCGACAGAATTGCATACAATGTCAACGCCATGGCCATTTGTTGCATGGGGCATGGATGTCATTGGACCTATTGAGCCGACAGCTACCAACGGTCATAGGTTCATTCTGGTAACCATCGACTATTTCACTAAGCGGGTTGAAGCTAAAACTTTCAAGTCGGTAACCAAGAAGGCAGTGGTGGATTTTGTTCACTCCCATATCATCTGTAGATTTGGGGTCCCAAAAGTGATCATCACGGATAATGGTGCTAATCTTAACAGCAATTTGATGAAAGAGGTATGTCAACAGTTTAAGATTGCACACTGCAATTCCACCCCATATCGTCCCAAGGCGAATGGAGCAGTTGAAGCAGCCAACAAGAACATCAAGAAGATACTGAGGAAGATGGTAGAAGGATCCAGACAATGGCATGAAAAATTACCATTTGCATTGCTGGGTTATCGCACCACTGTCCGTACTTCAGTAGGAGCAACTCCTTATTTATTGGTATATGGAACTGAAGCAGTAATACCAGCGAAAGTTGAAATTCCATCCCTTCGGATTGTCGCTGAGGCTGAGATTGATGATGACGAGTGGGTCAAAACCCGTTTGGAGCAGTTGAACTTGATTGATTAAACGAGATTGGCGGCTGTGTGTCATGGCCAGTTATATCAAAAGAGAATAGCAAGAGCCTACAACAAGAAGGTGCGCCCCAGAAAATTTGAGGTGGGGCAGCAGGTGTTGAAACGAATCCTGCCACATCAGGCCGAAGCAAAGGGAAAGTTCGCCCCGAATTGGCAAGGACCGTTCATTATAACCAGAGTATTATCCAATGGCGCTTTATGTTTAACAGATATCGACGGGAAGTGCGTCGACATGGCTATCAATTCTGACACAGTTAAGAGATATTATGTATGTTTTCTTTTTGTAATTGTTGTTTGTTTGTGGTTGGCATTTATCGGAGAATGAAATGACAGAGGCAATTCTTTTTTATATCCAAATACTTTATCCTTTGCTTCCCCTTTTGAGCCTTAATTATTCTTTCATATCCCTATTTCGGAATCAGTAATTAAAATGAAAGAAAAAGAAAAAGAGAAAAATAATGATAACAAAGACAATAGAAAAGTCACAAAAAAACAAAGGAATTGGGAACTACGTTTGACCATACACAAAAAAAACCATATTGATGTCCAAAAAAGACCTCCCGATCAGTATTCGAGAAGTACAAAGTCATGCAAATGGAAGTCGGGAATAACACTCTCTTCCCCGGCAAAGAAGAAGATCATAAGCTGGAAATGAATTGATAACCGAAAGAACCCCCAACAGAGAGAGTCATATCGGCAGCACTCCAACCCCCAGCTGAAAAATAAAATAAAATGAGAGAGTCTTATCGGTGAAAACCTTCACAGGCACCATAAGGCGACGAAAGATGAGAGAAATAAAATGAGAGAGTATTATTGGTGAAAACCTTCACAGGCACCGTAAGGCGACGGGATTTGAGAGAAATGAGAGATTCTTATTAGTGAAAACCCCTCGAAGGGCACTATGAGGCGACAAAACAAGATTGGCGGAAAAGATCCGCATTTGGAAAAGAGTTGAATGCCTGTTTATCCCTAGCAACATGAGGCCATCCAAAAGATTGATTGATACGAATAGACTGGGTTGATCAATCCGGAGTGCACAACATGATCGATGGGATCGATTGTATTTCAGATAAGTTCTTTTCTTTCTTTTTCCCCAACATTTGTTTAGAAAGACTTTATCTTTTTCTATTTTTTGAAATCATCATTTTTTTCATTTCTTGGTTTAAAGACTTTACCTCCCCAGTAGTTTGTTTTTGAAAAGGATTTTCAGAGCTTACTACTAGTTGCCAAAATGGTGCAAAGCAAAATGCGAATAGGACAGGCCAAAGATAAGGCGACAAAGCGAAAAGAAGTTGGTCGCAAGACCAAATGATGAATGGGTCTAGATCCCAAGAGGACCAAATTTCCAGGGGAAGTTGGAGAAAAACGTAAAAATGACAGTTAAAAAGTTATAGATCAAATTCCAAGAGGATCCCCAGCAGATTTGCGAGATACATGAACAACTCCGACAGATTATCGACCAAGCTCCACGATGGTCGAACAACACAGAGCGGGGAAGGAAGAGAAAAGAAAAACCATCCCCAGCAGGAGTATTATCCTCATCAAATAATATCATCCCCCATCAAGTTTTGTAGCCAAGCAGGGAAAGGAAAAAGGGAACTATCCCCAGCAGAAGTGGCATGGCCACTCACCACATTTTAAACTAACAAAGTTCTCTTTGATTTTAAGCAGGGAAAGGAAATATTATTGACAGCAGGAAGACAGGGTCACAAAGAAGATTATTAAACTGGGGTAGAAAATTTTCTCTCATTACGAAAATTTTCTTGAAAGCAGATAGTCATTTGGGAAAGAGAGAAGATAACACCAGTTTTAAAGGAAATAAAATCCCAAGCAGTATACAAGAAGGGAGATACAAGTTTTAAAAGAAAAGCAATCTTGGAAGAAGCAAGATAACCCGAAGTTATGACCTTTGGATCAATATCATCCCCACCATTGTTAAACGGAGGAAGATGATTCCCCAGCAATGTTACTCCCGGCAAGTTTCAGGGAAGTGAAAGCACCAGCTTTAAAGGAAATAGTCTTTAAAGAAGGAAAATGACGCATTGGTGAAATAAAATATCTCTGTTATTCCTAGCATTTTTCAGAGGAACAAAACACCAGTTCGGAAGGAAGCAATTGAAGAAGTCAGGAGCCCGCCTGGAGAATGGAGGTGTTATTTTTAAGGAATAGAAGTCAGGAGCCCGCCTGGAGAATGGAGGTGTTATTTTTAAGGAATTGAAGTCTGGAGCCCGCCTGGAGAATGGAGATGTTATTTTTAAGAAATTGAAGTCAGGAGCCCGCCTGGAGAATGGAGGTGTTATTTTTAAGGAATTGAAGAAGTCAGGAGCCCGCCTGGAGAATGAAGGTGTTATTTTTAAGGAATTGAAGTCAGGAGCCCGCCTGGAGAATGAAGGTGTTATTTTTAAGGAATTGAAGAAGTCAGGAGCCCGCCTGGAGAATGGAGGTGTTACATTTAAGTTGTTGTTGAAGTCAGGAGCCCGCCTGGAGAATGGAGGCTGAATTATTTTGAGGAAGTTGTTGAAATCAGGAGCCCGCCTGGAGAATGGAGGTGTTATTTTTAAGAAATTGAAGAAGTCAGGAGCCCACCTGGAGAATGAAGGTGTTATTTTTAAGGAATTGAAGTCAGGAGCCCGCCTGGAGAATGGAGGTGTTATTTTTAAGGAATTGAAGAAGTCAGGAGCCCGCCTGGAGAATAGAAGTGTTACATTTAAGTTGTTGTTGAAGTCAGGAGCCTGCCTGGAGAATGGAGGCTGAATTATTTTGAGGAAGTTGTTGAAATCAGGAGCCCGCCTGGAGAATGGAGGTGTTATATTTAAGAAATTGAAGAAGTCAGGAGCCCGCCTGGAGAATGGAGGAGTTACATTTAAGTTGTTGTTGAAGTCAGGAGCCCGCCTGGAGAATGGAGGTGTTATTTTTAAGGAATTGAAGAAGTCAGGAGCCCGCCTGGAGAATGGAGGTTTTATTTTTAAGGAATTGAAGAAGTCAGGAGCCCGCCTGGAGAATGGAGGTGTTACATTTAAGTTGTTGTTGAAGTCAGGAGCCCGCCTGGAGAATGAAGGCTGATTTATTTTCAAAGTTGCTATGGAAGTCAGGAGCCCGCCTGGAGAACGGAGGTTGTTTATCTTAAAAGGTTGAAGAAGTCAGGAGCCCGCCTGGAGAACGGAGGCTGAATTATTTTTAAGTTGTTATTGAAGTTAGGAGCCCGCCTGGAGAATGGAGGTGTTACATTTTCAAAGTTGTTGAAGTCAGGAGCCCGCCTGGAGAATGGAGGCTGAGTTATTTTTAAGTTATTGTTGAAGTTAGGAGCCCGCCTAGAGAATGGAGGCTGAATTATTTTGAGAAAGTTGTTGAAATCAGGAGCCCGCCTGAAGAATGGAGGCTGATTTATTTTTCAAAGTTGGAGAAGTCAGGAGCTCGCTGGGAGAATGGAGGCTGAAGTATTTTTAAGAAGCTGTTGGAATCAGGAGCCCGCCTGTAGAACGGAGGTTGTTATAATTTTTAAGTTGTTAAAGTCAGGAGCCCGCCTGTAGAATGGAGGTTGTTAAATGTTAAGTTGGAGAAGTCAGGACCCCGCTTGTAGAACGGAGGTTGTTTATTTTAAAATGGAGAAGTCAGGAGCTCGCCTGTAGAATGGAGGTTGTTATATTTTTAAGTTGAAGAGGTCAGGACCCGCCGGTAGAATGGAGGCTGATTTATTTTTCAAAGTTGGAGAAGTTAGGAGCCCGCCTGGAGAATGGAGGCTGAATTATTTTAAGAAGTTGTTGGAGTCAGGAGCCCGCCTGTAGAACGGAGGTTGTTATATTTTTAAGAGGCGCTTTTGGGAGGGGTTGGATGAGATTGTTCGTAGTATACCGCCTTCTGAGAGGTTATTCATAGGAGGAGATTTCAATAGTCATATTGGGTCATCTGCAGGTGGGTACACTGAGGTGCATGTCGGCTTTGGTTTCGGGGAGCGAAACGGAGGGGGCATTTCACTGTTGGACTTTGCCAAGGCTTTCGATCTAGTCATTGCGAACTCGAGTTTTACGAAGCGGGATGAACATTTGGTTACTTACCAAAGTTCGGTGGCGAAGACTTAGATTGACTATCTCCTTCTCAGGAGATGCGACAGAAGGTTGTGCGAGGACTGCAAGGTTATCCCAGGTGAGACCCTCTCAACTCAACATAGGCTTTTGGTGATGGACATTTGTATTAGGATAAGGAGGAAGAAGAGGTCAGTACAAGGATGCCCAGGATTAGGTGGGGCGCCTTAACTAAGGATAAAGCTGAGGCATTGGAAGGAAGGTTATCGACAATGGGAGCTTGGAGAAGTAGTGGGGACGCAAACACAATGTAGTCGGCGATGGCGGACTGTATAAGAAAGGCGGCGAGAGAGGTGTTAGGGATATCTACGGGCCATAATGGTGGCCACAAAGGAGATTGGTAGTGGAATGCAGCTGTCCAAGGTAAAGTGGAAACAAAGAAGGCGGCTTACCTGCGGTTAGTAGGGAGCACTGAAGAGGAGAAGAAGAGCGAGAACGGTCAAAGGTATAAAGTAGCTAGGAAGGAGGTGAAGATGGCAGTGACGAAGGTTAAGACGACAACTTTTGCTCGTCTGTATGAGGAACTAAGGAACAAAGGTGGGGAGAAGAAGTTATTCCGACTCGCTAAGGCGAGAGAGAGGACAACTCGGGATCTGGACCAAGTGAGGTGCATAAAAGATGATGACGGCAAAGTTTTGATGGGAGATGACCAGATTAAGAGGAGGTGGCAGACCTACTTTCATAAACTTCTAAGTGAAGAAGGGGATCAGGATATTATACTTGGGGAATTGAGGAATGCCAACAATCACCATGAATTAAGTAACTGTAGGGACATTGAGATCGATGAAGTCATTGAGGCAATGCGTAAGATGAGAAGGGGCAGAGCTACCGGGCCAGACGAAATTCCGGTTGAACTATGGAGGTGTGTGGGTAGATCATGCTTGGAATGGCTTACTGCATTGTTTAGTGTTATATTCAAGACTAATAAGATGCCTGAAGAGTGGAGGTGGAGTACAATGGTCACGTTGTATAAGAACAAAGGTGTTGTCCAGAGCTGTAACAACTATAGAGGCATCAAATTACTAAGTCATACCATGAAAGTTTGGGAGAGAGTGGTAGAAATGAGAGTGCGGAGGACGGTGTCTATTTCAGACAACCAGTTCAGGTTCATGCCGGGACGATCTACCACAGAAGCTATCCACCTTATTAGGAGGATGGTGGAACAGTACAGAGATAAGAAGAAGGATCTCCACATGGTGTTTATTGATCTGGAGAAAGCGTACGATAAGGTTCCTAGGAAGGTCTTATGGAGCTGCTTAGAGGATAAAGGGGTCCCGAGTAACTATATTAGGGTGATTAAAGACATGTATGATGGAGCTAAGACTCGGGTTAGGACAGTAGGAGGCGACTCTGAACACTTTCCAGTTATTACGGGGTTGCACCAAGGGTCTGCGCTCAGCCCATTCCTATTTGCCCTGGTGATGGATGCACTGACTCATCATATTCAAGGGGAGGTGCCATGGTGCATGCTATTTGCTGATGACATTATTCTAATTGACGAGACACGAGGCGGCGTCAACGAGAGGCTAGAGATTTGGAGACATGCTCTTGAGTCTAAAGGTTTCAAGTTGAGCAGGACGAAGACGGAATACCTCGAGTGCAAATTTGGAGTTGAGCCGACGGAAGCGGGAGTTGAAGTGAGGCTTGACTCTCAAGTCATTCCCAAGAGGGGTAGTTTCAAGTACCTTGGATCGGTTATTCAGGGGATCGGGGAGATTGACGAGGATGTCACACACCGTATAGGGGTGGGGTGGATGAAGTGGAGGTTAGCGTCGGGAGTCTTGTGTGACAAGAAAGTGCCACCGTTACTAAAAGGTAAGTTTTATAGAGCAGTGGTTAGGCCTGCCATGTTATATGGAACTGAATGTTGGCCGGTAAAGAACTCACACATCCAGAAGATGAAAGTAGCAGAGATGAGGATGTTGAGGTGGATGTGCGGGCATACTAGGATGGATAAGATTAGGAATGAAGATATTCGAGAGAAGGTGGGCGTGGCCCCCATGGAGGACAAGATACGGGAAGTAAGACGCAGATGGTTCGGGCACATTCAAAGGAGGAGCACTGATGCACCGGTGAGGAGGTGTGAGCGACTGGCTGTAGTAGGCACGCGGAGAAGTAGAGGGCGACCTAAGAAGTATTGGGGAGAGGTGATCAGACAGGACATGGCGTGACTTAGGATTACTGAGGACATGGCCCTTGACAGGGAATTATGGAGGTCGAGCATTAAGATTGTAGGTTAGGGGAAACTTGTGAATATTTCTACAGCACAATAGAGTGAGACTAGCCAGTTAGGAGTTAGACTAAGAATGTAATTGGTCGTCTATTGATGCAGGGCTTTACCTGCTAGTTTTACTATACCAGCCATCTATTTCGTATTTCGTATTTCATATCTCTTATATTGCTGTTATTTTATTATGCATTTTTATGGTACTAATATATCGGCTCCTGTTGCTTTTTTTGAGCCGAGGGTCTCCTGGAAACAACCTCTCTACCCTTCGGGGTAGGGGTAAGGTCTGCGTACATATTACCCTCCCCAGACCCCACTTATGAGATTATACTGGGTCGTTGTTGTTGTTGTTAAAGTCAGGAGTCCGCCTGTAGAATGGAGGTTGTTAAATGTTAAGTTGGAGAAGTCAGGAGCCCGCCTGTAGAATGGAGGTTGTTTATTTTAAGATGGAGAAGTCAGGAGCCCGCCTGTAGAATGGAGGTTGTTATATTTTTAAGTTGAAGAGGTCAGGACCCCGCCGGTAGAATGGAGGTTGGGTCATCTTTCAAAAGTCAAGGAGTCAGGAACCCGCCTGCAGAATAGAGGAATACATTTGAAGATCAAATCAGAAGTCAGTAATAAGGAGGATTACAACGAAAATACCCAGCAATAACACGCTTTAATGTAGGAAGCAGTGTCCCCAGCAGACAGAGCGGAATAATAAAACTTGTGTTCACAAAGGCAAAAGGCCAGTGTCATCCCCAATAGTTTTTGAAAGAAAAGCACCAGAGGAAACACAAGTCAACAAGAAAGCAAGACAACTAGAGCAAGTGGAAGATAGATAAGATTTTGTAATTCCTAGTTTAGTCTAACTTCTTGTTTTCTTTTGGCACGGTGTAATAAGGAGATCGGTAAGCAGTAGCAACAACATGCAGCAGCAGTAACAACCAAATTATAGTTCCATGGTAGTCCCAGCTACCAAAACTTCCCGAACTACATTAACCTGATTCCCTTTTAGCCAGGGATATGTAGGAAACCTTTGAAGCAAAGGTTCGGTTAAACCTTTTCAAAAAATGCTTCACACGGAGTATTCTAACGGGCAAAAATCGCTCGTATCCGCTCACTTTATCTTTGCACGAAAACTCTTTGTGTTTTCGAACAAAGAGGGGTAGCTGTGAGCACGTGATTTTTGCTTCACGAAAACTACTCCAAAAGAAATCAAAAAATAAAAAAAAGACAAAATTTTCTTGGTGTACAATTTTTAGGATTTGTGTGGCATTTTTGGATAATTATTTGTGTTTTTGTCAGTGAATGTTTACCCTGTTATAATTAATTGAAATAATAAAAAATATGTGGCATGCGCACTTAGGATTTTATTTCTTAAAAATAGGAATTAATTAAACCATAATTTGATTTTAAAAGAAGGAAAATCACAAAAATATGTAATTGTTGTAATTTTGTCATTTAAATGTCCCATTGTGTGATTTTATTTTTAAATAAATGTTTTAATTTGTGTGTTAATTGTTGTAAGTGTTAATTAATATTTATGTAGTTTTTTTTTTGATTTTACGAATTTAATTAGGAATTATTTTTTTGAATTAAATTGAAAGAAGAAAAGGAAATCGGACCAGGCCCAACAATCATCAACCCAATTCAAACATTCCTTTACCCGGTCCAATTGGCCCAAGCATCACAGGCGTCCCAAACGACGTCGTTCCGCCATGCCCCATCCTGACCATTGATCCCACCTGATCAACGGTCCAGATCGTCCACCCCTTACCCATTCCCTGGCCCAACCCACTTGCACCCGGATCGACCCCGCCCCAGTATTACTCCAAAACAATGTCGTGTCTGTTAAATGAATTGATCCAGGCCGTTGGTCAGGCTTGATCCAACGGCAAGGATTAAAATACCCCATCCGTATATAAGCCCAAATCCTTACCCTACGCCCCCAAAGCCACACCACCCCCCCTTCACATCTTTGTCTCTGAGCTTCAGAGACCAAACATGCCCCCGCCTTTTGCCACCATGCACCGCCTACCGGAAATCGCCTCACGGTGGTTCCGGTGGTCCAAACGACCCCAAATATACACCATAGCTTCCCCATGACATCCCCTTTTCAGATCTGATGTTAGTTTCCTTCGAATCATCACCAATCTTCTCGAATATTCAGTCGAAGAGTTCGTCTGAAACTTCACCTATTTCGATGACCACCAAATTAACACCACAGCATCCCCTGACCACCCTCGTCATGAATCTGGTAACCGTTTAGCTCGAATCTTCCTGGAACTTCTCGAATCTTCATTTGAAGAATCGAGCAAAACCTAAACCTACCCCAACCTACCCCAAAATCATACCAGTTACTCCGCTGACCTCACTCGTAACCAAACCGAGCATGGTTTGGTTCGAATCTGCCTAGAAATGTTCGAACCCTAAATCCGAAAAAAAAGGGAACCCTAAAATTCCAAATCATGGAATCTGTCCAAATTAAATGAAGGGTTGGGGTCTAATAGACCTTAATCGAGGTGTTCAGGTCTGTTCGACCTCAAAGTGCTTAGGTCTGAGTTCGAGCCTGGGTCCGAAGGGTTCTGATATTCTGAGGTATTTTTCTTTTTTCCTTTGTTCTATATTCATGTTTTTTTTATCTATGTATATGTTTAGTTTAATTTTATTGATTTTCCCTACTTTTTCGATTCATCTTCTCATCCCCAGTGACCTTTTATTTGGTCGATTTTTCTTTTATTGATTAAATTGTACATGTTATAAACTACACTTTCGATTTGATTAATGTCGTCGAATAGTTAGTTTCATAAGTCCCCTGTGTTGAACAAAGCCATGAATCACCCTGTTTGTATGATTGATTCTGTTTTTTGTTACCAATTGTGTATGTATAATCGATTAATAAGTTGGGTCGATTAATTAAATTTCTGTTAGTCCCTACCACTGAAATTACCCGTGAATTGCCTGATTCTCTGTGGTTGATTGTTTAGTATAATATGTAATCGATTAATTAAGCTTCGATGATTAGTTTGTTCGTATAGTTTGAATCATTTCGGCATTCTGTTGTTTATAGTTTTCGATTGTTAGTTGTCCGATTAGTTAAAATTCTGTTTGATTATAAACATTGTTCTGAATCATTGGAACTTTTGTATTTGATGTATTTTTTTGCCTTAAAATTAATAGCTGGGATTAGTTTATAGCTGTAGTAATTTAGGTGATCATATGGGAATTAGTTTAATCAAATGATTAATTTCTCCTCCTTAGGTGAGTTGGTACAGCTGATGGGCAGTAATATCAAGGAGTTTTCAGGTTTAGTTTGGGAATTGAAAACAGGAAGAGATGGGTGGTTTAAGTGCTCGGTCCACTAATTATTAAAACACCATTAGACTAATGAATTAATTAGTATTAATGGGGAACAAAAGGGAGTGGGGGTTGAAAAGAAAGAAAAGTTTTAATTAGTGGATTTTTAGTGGAAAATTCTGATTTGAATAAGAAAAAGGGTTGAGCAGTAGGTTGGAGAGGGGGCAGACTTGTATAAAAGGGTGTTGGGGACTGATTTGTAAAGGGAGGAAAAAAAAGAGCATGATTTTCTGAAAAAATCTGATCCCATTTTAAAACTGAAAAGAGCTTCAGCTTTAATTGTGAGGCTGAGTTTTGAGTGTTTGAAGAAAATTGAAAGTTTGTTTGATAGTGTTCTATTTTGAGGGTTGAAAAATCAGGACTGTTCCTTGCATCTTTTGCATTTCTGAATACATTCTGGTTCTGCTCTAATTGCTGAATATTTCTGGGTTTTCACTGAGGTTTGAAGTGGTTTCTTGAGCTGTTATTTCTCAGTCTGCATTGTTTTGTATTGGTGCTGTTACATTGAGTATTCTTGGGACTCCACTGTTGGTTTTAAAGCTGTCACTGAGTTGTTCTTTTATACTGCTGTTGTTGTTTTGCTGCTGTTGATCTTCCTTTTCTCCCATTGTAAACATTTCCAAGTACACACTTTTGAAACCATGTGTTGATGTAAGCCTGAATTTGAAGTTGAAGTTGAAATGAATTGAGAAATGCATGTTTGCCTGCTTCATAATATCTGTGTTCAAGATGTAGCAATAGGACGAATGATAGGTAGTTTGTACTTGTTTAAGCTCATTCCAATCATATTTACTTGTTGTGAATTGGAACGTATTCGAACTAATGTGGACTGATAAATAGTATGTTGTTAGAATAATTAGATGTATTTCCATGTGTTTTGCAATTTAGTTTGGTTTAGCTGATGATGATAGTATAACGGAGAATATCAGTAGGCCTCTGTACGTAGTCCATTGGATCTTCGGACTGTTTAAGCTTGTTATGGCCCGGTCAGTTTGATTTTAAGATAAACACGTATTTTAAGCAAAATTTTCATATTGCACTAGTTAATACCAACAGATTAGTTATTAATGTCAATTCTCCCTTCCTGTTGAATTCCTTATTTCAACGTAGGTTTAATAGTGTAGATTAATAATTAATATCAGCATCGGCTCACCATTTAACGAAGTGGTTGTTTGATAAGTGGACGTGAGTAAAGTTTTTAATTTGAATAAATGTAGGATGTTGAACTCTAATGTCATTTGGTAAACACAATCAGAAAATTTGGGATTTTTGTCCAAAAGCGTACATTATGTGGTCTGGGCCTTCTTGGCAATTGGCTCGTTAGTAGTCAAACGGCCCATTGTGAGTTTTAAGTTAGGTAGCGGTTCCAAATTGAAAGGCGCTCCCTTTTGTTTGGAATCTGAACTTGAAGCTCGAATTTTATAATATTAACTAATTAGGATTTTTTTTATTTTAGAGACAAACTTAATAGAAAATGTAATCACTGTAGGATTGTCCTTTAAAAAATAAACGAGATGAGCCTCGCCTAGTAAAACTCACCGATTGCGGGGCCCTAACGATTGTATATATATTAAATACTTAGAACTCGGGGTAGGCCGCTTAGCAAATTTCACGGTCTTTTTCAATAAGTAATAATGCGTTAGTCTCTGTTAGGAGTGTACTTTTAATTATTTACTTTCTTAAACTCGGGTGCACATTTATGTGACCCAAATCCAAATCTCAACGAAGTTGGAACGTATCAAAAATGGAGGGTACATTTATGTGGCGCAATTCGAAATTCATTCTCACGACGTCGTAATTCTTTGAATAAATAACAACAAAAGCGGTAAACAGTTAAAATTTGCACGTAGATTCATAATTGTATAAAATCAGATAATCAAGCCAAATATGACAGTTGAGCGACCGTGCTAGAACCACGGAACTCGGGAATGCCTAACACCTTCTCCCGGGTTAACAGAATTCCTTATCCGGATTTCTGATGCACAGACTGTTAAACAGAGTCATTCTTTTCCTCGATTCGGGAACCGGTGATTTGGGACACCACAAATCTCCCAAGTGGCGACTCTGAATCTTTAAATAAAACCCCGTTTCGATTGTCCTTTAATTGAAAAAACTCCCTTTACGTCCCTTAGCAGGGGTATAAGTGAAAAGGAGGTGTGACACCATCCATGAAAGACATTGCCTCATAACCAGTAGTAGCATCGATCATCAGCTCTGGAATAGGAAGCGAGAATTCATCTTTGGGACATGCATTATTGAGGTCCATGAAGTCAACACATACTCGAATCTGGCCATTCTTTTTCCTTACAGGGACAATACTTGAAACCCATGTTGGGTATTTAACTTCCCGAATAAATCCAGCTTCAATGAGTTTGTTATCTTCAGTTTCAATCAGGGGAACCAAGTCTAGCCTAAAACGCCTTTGAGCTTGTTTAACAGGGCGAGCACCATTTCTGACTGCAAGGTGATGGACTGCTACTTTCGGGTCCAAGCCAGGCATCTCTTTGTAACTCCAAGCAAAGACATCCCTGAATTGTTTGAGTAACTCAAAATAAGTGCTCTCTCCATCAGCTTCTAGTAAAGCACTTAGGTAGGTGGGTCTTGGTTCCTCATCGGTGCCAAGGTTAACTTCTTTTAAGGCATCAACTGTCGTATTCACTCCTTCTTCAAGTTCAGGTGGAGAATCTTTCGCATATTCATCTTTTTGAGGGTCCCCATCATTGAAGGATATGTGATAACACGGCGAAACATCCTCCAATTCCGCATTATCTTCCATCGAAGACGAAACACCATTCTCGCCTTGTACAGTGATATGATACGAAGAACCTACACTTTCTTCATCTTCGTTACGTTCCTTAGTGTATACCACAATATATGGCTTTACCTTCAGTACTTCTTCACATGAAACCACCAGTTTTGTTTGTCACCTCATTCTGGAAGGAACCAAACTTTGGAAATCCTTAGAGATCTCCTGAATTTTGGGTGAAGCGGGTGTTCTTGTATTTCGATGATTTATCTGGAACTTATTACCCTTCTTTAATGGACCCAATCTATCAAATACAGAAGTTCTCACAGTTGATTTTCCAAGCCGATCAAAGACAGAAGGCCTATTAAAAGCAGCATATTCGTTTTCTACAGTGATATAATTGCTACTTGCCCTTCTTATTGAGATGCGCACTGGTGATAGTTGCTTGTATCCCAGACCTTTACGGGGTTGCCTAGTTGCAGCTTCTGATGGGAGATTCCCTAACTTTGACTGCTCTTTGGGATTGTATCCAGCTTTTGCAAATAGCTTGTAAGCGTTAGGATCGAAACCTTCATCTGTTCGTTTTGTAGGGAGTGCCACATTCTGCAAACGTTTTGGGCTACAAACCCTGAAAGCGACTTTGAGGACAACTTTACTGCCTCAATTCATTTTACCGGAAGAGTTAACTCCCTTAGCGTCTTGGTTTGGAGATTATGTGATCCGCCCTCATCTTTCTTCCTTTTAGGGACATATTGGAGCGCGGGACTTACTTTCTTTCCATAAGACGCAATACCCCCTTTATGAGATTTACTCACATTGGCGGGTACCTCCTCAGTAACAGTTTTGGTTTTACCAATAGTCACATCAGCTCTTTTAGTTATGGGTTCGTCATTCTTGCTTTTCGTACCATCATCAACTTTCAGCTCCTTCACAATGCGGTTCTTCAAGTAGAGCTTTGCATCGGCAAAGTGTGACTCAGCCTCGGTGAATGGCTCATCATCAGCAACTACCGTCTTCTCGAATTCACCCTCGTAGTATTTTAAACATTGATGGTAGGTAGATGGAACAACTTTATTCTCATGTATCCAAGGCCTCCCAAGCAAAACATTGTATGAAGTCTTCGCGTCAATCATATACAGCCATGCACTTGATTGCATATCTTCAGTATTGATTCCTAGCCTGATCACGCCTATAGCTCTTTGCCCCTTGGTTAAATCCTTGGATCATCACACGACTTTCTGAGAGTTCGTTCATGGGAATACCAAGTTCTTTCATAGTATGAATTGGAAAAATGTTCACTAAGGATCCTCCATCAACCAAAATCCGATTTACCGTTTCATCGCGCATATAGCCAACCAGGTACAATGGGTGGTTATGAGGAGTGCACCTAGCAAAAGATCGTCATTTGTGAACGTGACCTTTTCCTCACAAGCATTAACTTCTTGAGGAGTGGACTCGATTTTCTTTTCCGAAGATGGTGCCAACGGTAGGTCATCACTCTTTTCTTCCCCTTTGTCAGCATGGCAACAAGAGGCATCAATGCCCTTATGGGAAATCTTCGTGCGAAATCAACTTGGCAAAAACTCCTCTAAGGTCACTGGATTTCGTGTCTTTTGAGGGTGGTGCATCTCCACTTTTGTTTTCTTCAAATGCCTAACTGGATTCTTTTTTATTGGTCTTTTTACCATCATCTTCCTTGTTGGTTGTTCCACTGATTCTTTTTGTGGGCTCATTTTATGGCGCCTACGACGAGTCACCAACGTCCAACCTTCATCATCATCAGGTTGGTTGACTTCAGCTTTGTCGCTCTCCAATTATTCTTTATTTTTACTTTCTTTAAAATTACATAATTCATTCGGACTGAATGTGTCAAAGGTGATAGAGACTTGGTTTGCGCTTGCTTTCTCATCTTCAAGCACGATCTTTTTTTCGCAAGCCAAGTCCATGACTTTATCCTTGAAGACAAAGCACTTCTCTAGAGGGTGGCTTACAAGTCGGTAATATTTGCAGTAGTTTGGGTCATTTGTTTTCCCAGCTTCATCTCCGGAAGCTCGATGAGATTTAACTCGAGGAGTTCTTCGAAAATGGCTGGCACATTAGAATCCAGGAATGGGTACTCTTTCTCTTGCATTTCTTTTAAAGTCAGCTTCCCACTTGGCTTATCTTGAAACGAAGTGGATTTCATACTCTGCTTCTTGCTCTCCTTCGTCGTGAACTTCACAAGTGACGTATTGACATTCATAGCTTCTTTGCTTTTAGACTTGGGTACGAACTTGCCCCACTTCCTGACTTCTTGCTTGTCATTCACTTTGTGAGGTTCATAGATGGGTAGCCTTTCATTTCCAGTGGAAGCCATGCTCAATTCCATGTCATGGTCACGAGTTGCAAGTTCTTCAAATGTGCTAAGCTTGATACCTTGCAAGATGTAGCGCAATCCCCAATGGATGCCTTGGATGCACATCTCTATGCCTGAAGCTTCACTAAGCTTGTCTTTGTAGTTGAGGCTTGCATTGCTCCAACGATTGATAAAGTCGATAACTGGTTCCCCCTTTCGTTGACGAGTATTTGTAAGCTCTATCATACTCACCGTGCATTTTGTTCTATAAAAGTGATTGAGGAACCCTTTCTCTAGTTGATCCTAGCTATCGATAGATCCAGCCTCGAGGTCCGTGTACTAGTCAAAAGTATATACTTTTAGCGAGCGAACAAACTGATTGATGAGGTAATCTCCATAAGTCCCAGCATTGTTGCACGTCTCAACAAAGTGCGCAATATGTTGCTTTGGGTTACCTTTACCATCAAACTGTTGAAACTTCGGAGGTTGATAGCTAGCAAGGCATCTTCAACATATCGATCCTTGCAGTGTACGGCTTTGCATATGTAATGGAGGATTTGGCAGCAACTTCATATTTGTTCTTAATGGTTCCTTCGATGAACTCCTTCAGTTGATCGATTCGAATCATCCCTTCAGACGAGACAGGGATAGCCTTAGTGGATGTTGCTTGTCTTGGGGGAGAGTCACTCTCTAGAACTTCTGGGAGCTTGCCGGGTGCATGGGTAGATTCTTCTTCCATCAAGATTCTCACCCTGTTTGTTAGCTTGTCAATTCTATCCTCTTGATTTTGCATGCATTTGGTCAAGCCAGCGATTGCTTCCGTCAAGTTTGCCAACTTCTCCTCCATAGATGAAGTGTTTGTCACCATGGCTTGCATGATTGTCGTCGATGACGAAGAGTAGCATGGATTTTCACACAGATTGATCCTTGACTGGCTCACGCTATGTGGTGTAAGTGGGGAGGATCCATCGCTTGAAGCATCATCATCTTCCTTCACAGCAGAGTGCTTGGAGCCGGAGAGGTCAAGCAGAGCAAGAGTTTTCTTGATCTTTTCAGCAACATCGCTTCCTCCTTCAGATGCATTTGTGGAAGATCTTGCTCCTTTTGAGGATGAAGATCTGAAAACAGGGGTTGATGTGAACGACACTTGGGGTGCTTGTTGTCCTAAAGAGCTTGCTTTGCTCCTCGTAACTGGTCCGAAGCTTCCAAAGGTGACATCGAGGATGCTTTCCACATCAGCATAGAACTCGGAGTTAGCAGCCTTGCTTGGTGGATGTTGATTTGGAGTTGATTTTCTTCGAAGCCATTTCAATGTTCTTGAACTTTGGTGATTGAAAAGTTGAGATGAGAGGTAGAGATTGTCCCATCGGGCGTGCCAGAATTTGTAGACAATAAATTTGCGTTGAAAAAATAAAATCAAGACCGAAAAATATCGCAACAATCGTAGTATTTTATTTCAAATATTTGAGTGTACAATCTCCATGAATCCTCTGATTCTTCTTTTCAATAGTAAATAAATTCAAGGGCCTTTGAGCTGGATCTTGAATATGTATTTGTTGCCACAAACGATAATCTTGTTCTTAAACTTGAACTTGACCTTGATTTGTTTTTTATTCTTGAACTTGAACTTGATTTCTTGAACTTGAACTTGAAGCTTGACACTTGTGGAGAAATTTGCAGTGTTTGATCCACGAGCTCTTTCTTTCTTCTTGTTATAACTTCTGGTGTCTTTCTGAGTTATGAAGACCCCTATTTATAGTTGTTGAAAGGAAGAGTTATGATAAGAACAAACTCTTTCCGACCAATCAAATTGAAATGTGACCTGGCGGCATTTGACTGGCCAGAACATGTCACTTGCACACGTGGCACAATTTCATTGGCCTTTTAATGTGACTTGGCGTGCCTTGTCATTTTGACACGTGACATGATCCTATTGGCTCTCCAGTTTGACTTGGCACGCCACGTCATTTGACACGTGGCATGATACTGGGCCTCTAGGAAGATGTCATCTTGGGCTTAATGAAGTGAGCTCATCACTTTAGCCCAATTAAATAGGCTAGCCCAATGGATTAAGATTTATTTATTTAATCCATATATATTGGGCTTATATAATTAATTCATTTATATATTAGCCCATAATATTTATCTGGACCAATATATCTTGATATAGTCCAAATTAATTTACAAATTTAAATATCACAAATTTTATACGCCTACATGTATATATACAAAAAAAATAAAAATTTTATATATTTTTTCGACTATTATTTTTACAGCGGCTATACAGTGTCATTTTCTCGATCTTTTACAAGTAAAAAGCAGAAATAATTGGATTTACAAGTGCTACTTAAAAATTAGCTACAATTTCAAAAGTAATTGAAATTTAATCGCTTTTTCATGTAAAAATAAAATCTGACAAAGACACCCCTAAAATTTTGGAAAAATTCCAACATAATATGCTAGAGTTCAAATTTTTTACATATAAAATTACAACATAATGCGCTGGAATTTCACATTATGCTCTTTCCAACATAATATGCTGGAAGTTTGTATGCAGGAGCTCTAAGAATTATGCTGAAACTTTCTGTATTTCAGCTAGGTATTTTTGTCCAAATTTATCTCCGCATAAAATAGTGATTATTTTTCAATGACTTTACAAATAATGACTTTTTTTTAATTATCAGTCCGAAAACTGGCTAGTCCATCCTATTTTGACATCTTTTTAACAGTACTTTAAAGAAACTTGCTTTAATTTAAAGTCTTTGCTTTTATTGTCACACTTTAAAGCAGATGTCAATTATAATGTACAATTAAACCAAAAAAAAAAAAAACTATAATGTATAATCCACTCTCCTGGTTCATTAAGTTTTTAGTAATGCATATCTTACATCGACAAACAGCTAATGTTGTCCCAAAAATCATATGACGTTTGCTGCTCATCCAACTGTAAGTAGCTTATTACACTACTAATTGTTATTTTTGTTATATAACCAATTATAGAAAATAAACTTTAAGAAAAACTTCATATGACGAATAAACTTTAATTGTTTTATCTAGAGATACTTCATTCCATCATTTTCTCATTTTTTTATTGAACTATTATTGCACCTTATGGAGAAGCCCAGAAAGCATCCAGATCGATTCGTACATGAATGACTATTTTTTTCTCTCTTGTAAAAGCTTATTAATATGTTTAAGTGGAACAACCTTCTACTATTTTAATTTATTTTGAATGATATTGTTGAACTTTAATATCTTATTGCTAATGTATTGCATTTCCTAAAACAATTGAAGAAGAAATTTTACTAAAATTCTCTACATATTTTGTATTGCAATTATTAAATTAAATTGAAGATTTTGCTATAAATCCTCTACCTATTTCATGCTAAAATATGATTTTTAGCTACTTAAAGTTTTGTGGCTATCAATGTTCTGGCAAATTATTCAATTTGTAGCTATAGAATTTTTGAATTTGTTGCTAAACATGTATAAAATTGCCACCAAAAAGAATATGGCTATATATTTTTATTTTTTACTACAAATGAAGAAAATCGTTTGCTCTATTTCTATATATCTCATGGCAAAAAGCATGGAATCTTAGCTACAATAGAGATGTTTGTGGCAAACACTTCAACTCATAGATATGGACTTTTGAATTTGTAGCTAAACAAACATACTATTGTCACGAAACTAAACTATAAAAATAGCCACAAAATCTAAATTTGCGAGGCAAACGAATTATGTCTTTTGCTACAATTTAATACCTCGAGGCTATAATATAAAGATAGCTACAAATATTTTTTATCGTGGCAAAAGAATAAAATAATTTGCTATAAATATATTTTTTCGTGGCAATATTATAGTTACAATAGCAAAAAATTTGTAGCAATAAATACTAGTCCTTAGCCACGGATCATATAAAGTTCGAATCTAACTTTTAGTTATGCTACAATTTGCTATGGATGCTACAAAAATTATTTTTGTGGCCAAAATGTTTAGCCACCGAAATTTTCATATTTAGCCACGAGGTATTTAGCACCCTCCACTTCCAACCAAGAGGTTGTGAGTTCGAGTCATCCCACGAGCAAGGTGGGGAGTTCTTGGAGGGAAGAATGCCAACGGTCTATTGGAAACAACCTCTCTACTCTAGGGTAGGGGTAAGGTTTGCGTACACACTATCCTCTCCAAATCCTACTTGTTGAATTATAGTGGATTGTTGTTGTTGTTGTTGTTGTTGTTGTTGTTGTATTTTGGAGTTGTATATGCATAATCTTGTAGTGAGAAGTAGGTGTTGGAAATCCTTAACAAAGCCAATATTTTACAGCAAATAATTAAGTAAACATGGTTGGTGCTTCAGCGCTTAGTTGGTAGCTCTCAATATTATTTAGATATTATAGAATCGGAGGCACCACTTTGGCAAGCAAAGAACTTTGGAGTTTGTTGAATTATTACCGTTAAAAAATTGAGAAACCTAACCCCATTCATTTCACTTTCCATCTCTATCTTAAAAGGATGTTTAGAGGGATTTTTGTTGCCGAGATTGTTCATTCTACTTTAACAATTCCCATTTTGTACCTAACTTAGACTCAAAAGTTCATCACTTGCTTTTTAATTGAATTCTGTGTTCTGAGGCCTTGAAAACTTCATTTAGCATCACTTCGATTTACATGCACAGATCGAACACGTAGCCGGAAAGCCTAAATATGAAAATCTATGAAAAACGATAAGTTTTGACTATAAAATAAGTTAATTTGACTTCGGTCAACGTTTTGGTAAAGGGATCCGGACCCATAATGTGATAATCCCGGAGGGTCCGTAGGAAAATATGGGACTTGGGCATATGCCCAGAATCGAATTCCGAGGTCCCAAGCCCGAGAAATGAATTTTTAAAGAAAATTATTTTCTGAAATTGTTTAAAGGAATTTGAAATGTATTTTGATTGGAACATGTTGGTATCGGGCCCATATTTTGGTTCCGGCGCCCGGGACAAATCTTATATGTGATTTAAGATAACTCTGTGAAGTTTGGCAAGAAACAGATGTCATTTGACGTGATTCGGACCTAAATTGCAAAATTTGATATTTTAAGAAGTTTGAAATAATTCATTGATTTGAGGTTTAATTCGATGTTAATGATGTTAATTTGGTGATTTGATCGCACGAATAAGTTCATATGGTGTTTTTGAGTTAGTACGTATGTTTGGTTTGGAGCCCCGAGGGCTCGGGTGAGTTTCGGAAGGTTTTAAACTCTTAAAAAGTTGCAGGTTTTCAGCTGTTGGTATTCTGATATTTCCTTCTTCACGTTCGTGGGAAGACCCTCGCGAACGCGATGTGTTAATTATGCTGAAGGAAATTCCTTCTATGCGAACGCGTAACCAAGGTCGCGAACGCGAGTCATTCAGGGGGTCTTCCCTTCGCGAACGCGGGCCTGGTAACGCGAACGCGAAGGCTAATTGAGCCTGGGCAGCGGGTGGGGTATTAAACCTACGCGCACGCGACAACATGGATGCGAACGCGAAGGCTTGAGGGGTCATTTCTCCTCGAATGCGAGCCGTCTTCCGCGAACGCGAAGGCTTAGCAGGCCTAACCCATCGCAAACGCGATGGACCTGTCGCGAACGCGATGAGTAATTTCGCCCAGTTATTTTAAGTTCCAAAAATAGAACACATTACGGGATTTTCATTATTTTTCACAAACTTCATCTTCTCCACACCTCTTGGGTAATTTTTGAAGAACTTCTTCACCATAACCTCTAGGGTAAGTAATCTTTAACTTGTTTTCTTCCATTTTTATCAACACCCACTAGATTTCTAGGCCTAAAACATGTGATTAAGGGTAGAAAATTAGGAATTTGGGTAGAGTTAGAGTTTTTTGATTATTTGGGAATTTGACCTCGTTTTGGGGTCGGATTTGGAAACAAATTATATATTCGAGCTCGTGGGTGAATGGATGATCGGGTTTTGGTCCGAACCTCGTGTTTTGACCAAGCAGGCCCGGGGTCAATTTTTGACTTTTTGGGAAGAATGATTAGAAAGCTATAATTAAGCATTGGAATTGGATTGTTTAGCGTTTATTGATGTTATGAAGTCGATTATGTATAGATACAATTGATTTGGAGCCGCAACAGTGTTAAATAATAAGGGATTGGATTGCGCGCCACAAACGTGTTATTATTGTTTGTTGTAGAACTTGAACTGTTCTCTCTTATCACTCTTTAGCTTCTGTTGGATTTGATATGTTTCCCGTAGCATGTATCCCCTCCCACTTACATTATTTATTCCTGTTTATTTTTTTGTTGTATATTATATAACTGCACAGGTTTATCTGGGGTCTGGTCCTAGCCTCGTCACTACCTCGCCGGGGTTAGGCCAGACACTTACCAGCACATGGGGTCGGTTGTGCTGATGCTACACTTTGCACTATGTGCAGATACTGGAGCAACATTTGGACAGTAGCACTTGGGGAACCAGCCTTCAGTCCACTCAGAGATCCCGAGGTAGTCTTGCAGGCGTCCGCAGGCCCGACGTTCTCTTCTATCTATTTATATGTTCTGTTTCCACTTGTTTTTGAGACAGACTGTATTTCCTTGTTCAGACATTTGTATGTAGTATTCATAGACAGTCCGTGGATATTGTGACACTGGTTTCTAGGTAGAGACGCATTTTGGCATTTTCGTACTGATTTTGGTATTATATTAATCTAAGTCTTTCGCTTAATTTCATCTTTCGCTATTATTTAAATGTTGATCACCTGTTAATTCAATTCATTAAAAGAGTTAAAAATGAAAGAGATTGAATTTTCTATATTTCGTGGCTTGCCTAGCTTTTACGAGTAGGCGCCATCACGACTCCCGAGGACGGGAAATTCGGGTCGTGACAAGTTGGTATCATAGCTCTATGCTACATAAGTCTCACAATTCACGGACAAGCTCAGTAGAGTCTGAGGTATCATTACGGAGACGTCTGTATTTATCTCCTAGAGGCTACAGAGTTAGGAAAAACTTCACATTTGTTCTTTCTTGTCATGCGGTTTTGTTCTCAACGCTAATTGAATTTCTACTCTATTCTTTCGCAGATGGCGATAACACGCGCTTCCTCATCCACCGCTCAGCAGCCTGAGCCCCTAGCAGTAGCTCCCATGAGGGGCAGAGGGCGAGGCCGTGCTAGAGGCCGAGGTAGGGGCAGAAATCAGCCCCGAGCAGCAGCCTCAGTGGCGGAGCCTCAGGTTGACTTTGATGATGAGGTTCCGGCCCCAACAGTTCCAGTGGGCCCAGCTCAGGTCCCAGATGGGTTTATTTCCACCCCAGTTCTTCAGGATGCTCTGGTCCATCTAGTGGGCCTTATGGAGAGTGTCACCCAGGCAGGCTTGTTTCCTATAGCACCAGCCTTCTCTCAGGCTGGAGAAGGAGCCCAGATTCCTACTACTCGAACACCGGAGCAGGTAGCTCCCCAGATTCAGACTCCAGCAGTTCAGCCAGTTGGAGCAGTTCAACCAGGTGTGGTAGCTCAGACCGGTGATGGAGCAGCTATGTTTGCCGATGCTTTGTGGAGGCTGGATAGGTTCACCAAGCTCTTCACTACTAGTTTCAGCGGTGCATCTACTGAGGATCCCCAGGATTATCTAGATAGCTGCCATGAGGTTCTCAGGAACATGGGGATAGTTGAGACCAATGGGGTCGATTTTGCTACATTTCGCTTGTCTAGATTTTCCAAGACTCGGTGGAGAGATTATTGCTTGGCTAGACTAGCCGGATCGCCAACCTTGACTTGGGAGTAGTTTGCATAGCTATTTCTGGAGAAGTTTCTCCCTATTACTCAGAGGGAGGCCTATCGGAGGCAGTTTGAGCATCTCTAGCAGGGTTCTATGACTGTTACCCAGTATGAGATCAGATTCATCGACTTGGCTCGTCATGCTCTTGTCATACTTTCTACCGAGAGAGAGCGGGTGGCGAGGTTTATTGACAGTTTTATTCAGCCGATTCGTCTTCAGATGGCTAGGAGGTTGGGAGTGAGATTACTTTCTAGGAGGAGGCCAATGTGGCCAGGAGAGTGGAGATGGTTCTATCACAGGGAGATGGTCATGGGTCAGATAAAAGGCCCCGTCATTCAGGCAAATTAAGTGGTGCCTCGTTTGGAGGCAAGGATTCATATGGTAGAGGCCATCCTCCTAGGCCCTTTCAGTCAACACTTTAGGCCTCTCACGGTGCTTCAGGTGGCTGTGGTTCTCACATGTAGTATTCTGATCAGCAGCCCTACAGTGCACTACCAGCTCCTATCAGTGCACCGCTGCTCCAGAGTTTTCGGGGTGGTCATTCAGGTCGCCAAGGTCAGTATCAGTTTCCTCAGCTGAAGCACTCAGGTGGATGCTATGAGTGTGGTGAGTATGGTCATATCCGGAGGGCTTGTTCGAGATTGGTGGGTACGCAGTCGCAACAACAGGGTTCCCGTGCTATTCAGGCACCAAGTGTTCCACAGCCCGCCTAGCTAGCTAGAGGTGGGGGTAGAGGTGCTAGAGGTGAAGGTGGAGGTAGAGGTGCTAGAGGTGGAGGCCAGCCAGCTGCAGGCCATCCTAGAGAGGTAGTCCAAGGTGGTGGGGCCCAGCCCGATGTTATGCTCTTCCAGCCAGGCCCAAGACTGAGGCTTCAGATGCAGTTATCACAGGTACTATTTTGGTTTGTGATAGAGATGCTTCAGTGTTATTTGATCCAGGGTCTACATACTCGTATGTGTCATCTTATTTTGCACCGTATCTCGTCATGCCTAGTGATTCATTGAGTGTTCCTGTTTATACGTCTACAATGGTGGGTGATTCTATTGTGGTAGATCGAGTCCATCACACTTGTGTAGTTGTGATTAGGGGTCTTGAGACTCGAGTAGATTTGTTGCTTCTGGACATGATCGATTTTGATGTTATATTGGGAATGGACTGGTTATCACCTTACCACGCTATCTTAGACTGTTATGCCAAGACTGTGACCTTAGACTTACCGGGTTTGCCTTGTTTAGAGTGGAGACGGACTCTTTGTCATTCTACCCGTAGCGTTATCTCTTAAGTGAAGGCTCGGCGTATGGTCGAGAAGGGGTGTTTGGCCTATTTGGCATATGTTCATGATTCTAGCGCTGGGGTTCCTTCTATTGATTCTGTGCCTGTTGTTAGTGATTTTCCTAAGGTTTTCCCTTCAGATCTGCCGGGTATGCCATCCGACAGGGATATTGACTTTTGCATTGATCTGGCTCCGGGCACGCAGCCCATTTCTATCCCACCGTATCGTATGGCCCCGCTGGAGGTGAAAGAGTTGAAGGAGCAGTTGTAAGACTTACTTGAGAAGGGTTTCATTAGACCCAGTGTTTTGCCTTGGGGTGCGTCGGTTTTGTTTGTTAAGAAGAATAATGGGTCCATGAGAATGTGTATTGATTACCGGCAGTTGAACAAGGTTACAATCAAGAATAAGTATCCGATTCCGAGGATTGATAATTTGTTTGATCAGCTTTAGGGTGCCAAGGTATTTTTGAAGATTGACTTGAGATCTTGCTACCATCAGTTGAGGATTAGGGCATCTAATGTCCCTAAGACAGTTTTCCGCACTCGGTACGGGCATTATGAGTTCTTGGTTATGTCATTCGGGTTGACAAATGCCCCAACAGCTTTTATGGACTTGATGAACCGAGTATTCAGGCCTTATTTGGACTCGTTCGTGATAGCTTTCATTGATGACATCTTGATATTTTTCCGCAGCCAGGAGGAGCACGAGCAACATCTCAGGGTGGTTCTTCAGACTCTGAGGGATAGTCAGTTATATGCTAAGTTCTCGAAGTGTGAGTTCTGGTTGAGTTCAGTTGCATTCTTGGGTCATGTTGTATCAGTAGAGGGCATTCATGTTGATCTGATAAAGATTGAGGTAGTCAAGAACTGGCCTAGACCAGCATCAACTACAAAGATTCGGAATTTCTTGGGATTGGCAGGCTACTATTGTCAGTTCATGGAGGGGTTCTCATCTATCGTAGCCCCGATGACCAGGTTGACCCAGAAAGGTTCCCAGTTTAGATGTTCGAACGAGTGTGAGGTGAGCTTTCAGAAGCTCGAGACAGCTCTGACTACGGCACTGGTATTGGTTTTGCCTACAGGATCAGGGCCTTATACAGTTTATTATGATGCATCTCGTATTGGGCTCGGTGTAGTATTGATGCAGGATGGCAAGGTCATTGCCTATGCTTCGTAACAGTTGAATATTTATTAGAAGAACTATCCGGTTCATGATTTAGAGTTGGCAGCCATTGTTCACGCGTTGAAGATTTGGAGGCATTATCTGTATGGCGTGGCATGTGAGGTGTTTACGGATCATAAAAGTCTTCAGTATTTGTTCAATCAAAAGGAGTTGAATTTGAGACAGGGGAGGTGGTTGGAGTTGTTGAAAGATTATGACATCACTATCTTATATCATCCGGGAAAGGCCAATGTGATGGCCAATGCTTTGAGTAGGAAGTCAGCAAGTATGAGCAGTCTTGCTTATATTCCGGTCAGTTAGAGACCGCTTGCTTTGGATGTTTAGGCTTTGGCCAATCAGTTCGTGAGGTTGGATGTTTCTGAGCCCAGCCGTGTGTTATCTTGCACAATCGCTCGTTCTTCATTATTGGAGCGTATCCGAGATTGGCATCATGATGATCCCCATTTGTGTGTCCTCAGGGACACGGTGCAGCGCGGAGGTGCCAAGCAGGTTACCTTAGATGATGATGGAGTTTTGAGATTACAGGGTCGAGTTTGTGTGCCAAATGTGGATGGGCTTCGGGAGTTGATTTTAGAGGAGGCCCATAGCTCCCGGTACTCTATTCATCTGGGCGCCGCGAAGATGTATCAGGATTTGCGACAATATTATTGGTAGCATAGAATGAACAAGGATATTGTTGCATATGTGGCTCAGTATTTGAATTGTCAGCAGGTTAAGTACGAGCATTAGAGGCTCGGTGGTTCATTTTAGAGGATTGAGCTTCTCGAGTCGAAGTGGGAGTGGATCACCATAGATTTCATTGTTGGACTCCCACAGACTCGGAGGAAGTTTGACGCAGTATGGGTCATTGTTGATAGGCTGACCAAGTTAGCGCATTTCATTCCCGTGGCAGTCTCCTATTCATCCGAGAGGTTAGCTGAGATCTATATCCGGGAGATTGTTCATCTTCATGGTGTGCCTGTGTCTATCATTTCGGACCAAGGTACGCAGTTTACCTCGCGTTTCTAGAGAGCAATTTAGCGAGGGTTGGGCACGCGGGTTGAGTTAAGCACAACATTTCATCCTCAGACGGACAGGCAGTCTGAGCAGACTATTCAGATTTTGGAGGATATGCTCCGAGCTTGTGTCATTGACTTTGGAGGCTCGTGGGATCAGTTTTTGCCTATAGCGGAGTTTTCCTACAACAACAACTACCAATCGAGTATCCAGATGGCTCCTTATGAGGCTTTATATGGTAGGCGGTGTCGGTCTACGGTTGGATGGTTTGAGCTGGGAGAGGCTTGGTTGTTGGGTACGGATCTGGTTCAGGAGGTCTTGGACAAGGTCAGGATTATTCAAGATAGGCTTCGTACAGCTTAGTTCAAGCAAAAGCGTTATGCCGACTGCAAGGTTCAAGATTTGGCTTTCATGGTCGATGAGCGGGTATTGCTCCGAGTGTCGCCTATGAAGGGCGTGATGAGATTTGGGTAGAAGGGCAAGCTTAGCCCAAAGTTCATTGGTCCGTTTGAGATTCTTGATCGAGTGGGAGAGGTGGCTTATAGACTTGCATTGTTGCCGATATTATCAGTCGTGCATCCAGTGTTTCATGTGTCCATGCTTCGGAAGTATCACGGTGATCCATCCCACGTGTTAGATTTCAGCACTATCCAGTTGGACAAGGACTTGTCTTATGAGGAGGAGTCGGTCGCTATTCTAGACCGGCAGGTTCTTTAGTTGTGGTCGAAGAGTTTTCCTTCTGTTCGTGTTCAGTGGAGAGGTCAGCCTCCTAAGGCATCAACCTGGGAGTCCGAGTCCGATACGCGGAGCCGTTATCCCCATCTTTTCCCCAACTCAAGTACTTCCTTCTTATGTTCGTTCAAGGACGAACAATTGTTTTAAAGGTGGAAAAGGTCATCACTTGCTTTTAAATTGAATTCTATGTTCCGAGGCCTTGAAAACCTCTTTTAGCATCACCTCGATTTGCGTGCACAGTCCGGACACGTAGCCGGAAAGCGTAAATATGAAAATTTATGAAAAATAATAAGTTTTGACTATAAAATTAGTCAATTTGACTTCGGTCAACATTTTGGGTAAACGAACCCGGACCCGTGATGTGACAGTCCCATAGGGTCCGTAGAAAAATATGGGACTTGTTCCGAGGTCCCAAGCCCGAGAAATGAATTTTTAAAGAAAATTATTTTCAGAAATTATTTAAAGGAATTTGAAATGAATTTTGATTAGAACATGTTGGTATCAGGCCCGTATTTTGGTCCGGCGCTCGGTACAGGTCTTATACATGATTTAAGATAACTTTGTGAAGTTTGGTAAGAAACGGATGTCATTTGACGTGATTCGGACCTAAATTGCAAAATTTAATATTTTAAGAAGTTTGAAATAATTCATTGGTTTTGAGGTTTAATTCGATGTTAATGATGTTAATTTGGCAATTTGATCGCACGGATAAGTTTATATGGTGTTTTCGAGTTAGTACGTATGTTTGGTTTGGAGCCCCGAGGGCTGGGGTGAGTTTCGGAAGGTTTTAAACTCTTAAAAAGTTGCAGGTTTTCAGCTGTTGGTATTCTGATATTTCCTTCTTCGCGTTTGCGGGAAGACCCTCGCGAACGCGATGTGTTAATTATGCTGAAGGAAATTTCTTCTACGCGAACGCGTAACCCAGGTCGCAAACGCGAGGCGTTGGGGGGGGAGGTCTTCTCTTCGCGAACGCGGGCCTTGTAACGCGAACGCGAAGGCTAATTGAGCCTGGTCAGGGGGTGGGGCATTAAACCTACGCGAACGCGACAACATGGATGCGAACGCGAAGGCTCGAAGGGTCATTTCTCCGCGAACGCGAGCCGTCTTTCGCGAACGCGAAGGCCTAGCAGTCCGAACCTCGTATTTTGACCAAGCGGGCCCGAGGTTAATTTTTCACTTTTTGGGAAGAATAATTAAAAATCTATAATTAAGCATTGGAATTGGATTGTTTAGCGTTTATTGATGTTATGAAGTCGATTATGTATAGATACAATTGATTTGGAGCCGAATTCGAAAGAAAAGGCGGTGTTTGAGGCTTGAGTTGGCCGTGGAAGTTCGAGGTAAGTGTTCGGTCTAATCTTAGCTTGAGAGATTAAGAGTTGTGTCCTATTTGCTATTTTCTTATTGTTGAGTACGACGTATAGGCATGGTGACAAGTATCTATACGTTGGTGTCGAGCATGACCGTGAGTCTTAAATTGATATTTGTTGTGTTCTTAAATGATACTACGGATATTTTAATTGGTGATTCTCGATAATTGAGCAAGGATTTAGTTTATTTTCGTGGAAAGTAATTATGATTGAGTATTGGTGTTAGCTGAGATGAGTAAGGATTGAATTAAGATTGGTTATAGTTGATTCTCCCTTGCCGGGATAGTGTAGTTTATTGTTGATCCCTTGCCGGGACTCGTGGTATGGTTGAGTTTAAGGTATATAAATATATTGGATCGGGTTGCATGCCACAACATTATTATATATTGGATCGGGTTGTACGCCGCAACATTATTATATATTGGATCGGATTGTACGCCGCAACATTATTATATATTGGACCGGGTTGCACGTCGCAACATTATTATATATTGGATCGGGTTGCACGCCGCAATAATGTTACATTGGATCGGGTTGCATGCCGCAATATTGTTATATTGGATCGGGTTGCACGCCGCAACAGTAATATAAATGGATCGGGTTGCATGCCGCAACAGTGTTATTATTGTTTGTTGTAGAACTTGAATTGTTCTCTCTTATCACTCTTTAGCTTCTGTTGGATTTGATATGTTCCCCGTAGCATGTACCCCCTCCCACTTACATTGTTTATTCCTGTTTATTTTTTTGCTATATATTATATAACTGCACAGGTTTATCTAGAGTCTGGTCCTAGCCTCGTCACTACCTCGCTGTGGTTAGGCCAGACACTTACCAGCACATGAGGTCGGTTGTGCTGATGCTACACTCTGCACTATGTGCAGATACCGGAGTAACATTTGGACAGTAGCACTTGGGGAGCCAGCCTTCAGTCCACTCAGAAATCCGAGGTAGTCCTGTAGGCATCCGCAGGCCCGACGTTCTCTTCTATCTATTTATATGTTCTGTTTCCACTTGTTTCCGAGACAGACTGTATTTCCTTGTTCAGACATTTGTATGTAGTATTCATAGACAGTCCGTGGATATTGTGATACCGGCTTCTGGGTAGAGATGCATGTTGGCATTTTCGTACTGATTTAGTATTATATTAGTCTAAGTCTTTCGCTTAATTTCATCTTTCGCTATTATTTAAATGTTGATCACCTGTTAATTCAATTCGTTAAAAGAATTAAAAATGAAAGAGATTGAATTTTCTATATTTCGTGGCTTGCCTAGCTTCTACGAGTAGGAGCCATCACGACTCCCGAGGGCGAGTAATCCCGGTCGTGACACTTCCACTAAATCTTTTTAGCATTATTCTGCTTAACTCTAATTTAAGTATCCTGTCAGATCAAGCTTATTTTGAGTTAAAAAGACTTAGCCTAGCTTCTTTACATATTGAACTTAAGTAGCCGAAACAACTTTCTCACAAGTCACAAAGTAAATATCAATGTGATTTATGAATGTTGGATTAACTTGGAAGTTTAAGATAGTACCATCTTTGTTGTGGTTGAAATTGATTCCTATAGGTTGTCCTTCAATACATTTGAGTCAATGATACACGTAACACATAGAGATGACCGTCCACGAATATCCATTTTAAACGTGGTTAAAAAGAAAAAGAATTAAATTATTATTGTTCTTCCTCCTAAAGAGATGATAAAGTTTAGTGTACGAGGGTCACATATTATTTTGCTAACATTTTATAATTAAAGTACGCACATTTTTGGAGATTATAAAAAAAGTGTGCCACAAAATGTTTAAAGCTGCAGTAACTAAGAAAAAAGTTTGGCTCTTAAAATATCACCCCCTGTTCCAATTTTTATGCACTCTTCATATTAGTCTATTTCATAAAATTATTTATATATTTAAAAATAATTTAACTTTAAGCTTTACATTTTAACATTAATAAAATAATTTTATAATTACAGAAGTTACTATGGCATGTCTTACACAAAAATTTAAAGTGTCTTTTTTCTTTGTTATTGCCAAGATTTTTGCCCTCTAACAAATCAAATACCGTACACCACATAAATTAAAGGGATAATTTCACATAAATACAATTCACACACCTGACTACTTGTAATATAATAGCCTAGATATCACTTTGCAAATCTATAGCCCAAAAATAATAAGCTAATTTCCAAAAGACAACTTATTTCACACAATAAACTATCATTCTCTTGATTTACTTTGATTATTAAGCATTTGACAAAAAATGCAAATCAGCCACAACGCAACTCAAAAATTCTGAATAATACATATTATTTGAAGGTAAGAAATTCAAACACTTTATGTGCAATTGCTGGAGCAATCCATCAGGATAAAAGAAAAATAAAAACTTGGTAAATGAATTGGAGAATCCCTCCAACGCGTGCAAAATCTTTTTCATACAGCACATATACGAAAAAGAAGAAGAGATGGAAGTGTCAAACTTCCGTAGAGGTCTCTTACACACTGACAATGTATATACATCCTTATAAACTGGAAAATATATAATTCTACAACATTATACACAAATATACACATTTATACACAATTATATAATACTATATAAGTTTATATAAACACCACTTATACAATATTTTCAATAGAAAACATAGAATGTCCAACACTACACTTATTGTAAATAATATATTAACTTGTATAAACATGTATAATAGTGTATAAGAGGTGTTTGTGTATCCATATAAACAATTATACACTATTATACAGTGTTGATACAAACTGCTACATAGTTATGATTTTTTATCCAAGCCTCGAGTTGTAGTAGAAGGTATTGGATGATTCAACTCGTCAATAGGTTAACAATTTTGCGCCAACGATTCAGAATTCAACACACAGATAAGATACGCCCAATTTCAGATTCGAGACTTCAAGGTCATAATAATAATGACCAGAACTTCAAACTTCAAAATCTTCCAAAATTAGTGGTTATTTTTTGGTGCAAATCAAGTTTGAGAGCTATTTATTTTCAAATCTGTGTGCATTTTCATTTTTCTTTCAAAAATCTTCAATATTCTTCTTCTTGCTACCATGGACGACGGAATAGGAGCCCGAGCCTTCTTCGAGCCATTGATGGCAGAACTGCATAGTGGGTAGGGGAGAGGGAATAGCGGGGGCTAGGTTAAGAGAGGATGAGAGATCTATGTGGGTTAGACAGAAAGAAGCGAGAGGCGATGAGCGAGAATTTGGTGTGCTCGGAATGAACAAAGAAGAAAATAATAAAAACCCTAAAAGTGTGTCTTTAATAATGGGCCAAAGACTAAAAAGTTTCTTTCAAGTCATATATAACATAGGCTAAATAGGGTAAGAGCTTTAAATCTCGGTCATTTTCGATTGGACTGTTAGGCCAAGTGACAAGAGCCGTAATTGTTTCTTCGTTAAAAGAGATAAGAGCATTTGATTTTAGCCGTTTGCCCCTCAATCATAATGAACCGATAATGTAAGACAGAGACTACTAAAAAACAAAGTGAATATTTTAAATGTGCCAATGTGAAGGACTATCCATGCAACTATAGCAAGTAAAAAGAGAGAAGAGCATTTGATTTTAGCCGTTTGCCCCTCAATCATAATGAACCGATAATGTACGACACAGAGACTACTAAAAAACAAAGTGAATATTTTAAACGTGCCAATGCGAAGGACTATCCATTCAACTATAGCAAGTACAATTTTATCTAACACCTCTATAAATTCAAGCTTCAATAATAATGGACTGAGTATCAAACAATACACAACACCCTCCTTGTGTAAACATGAAATCCTTTATTTTTGGCTTCCTCTTGCTTTCAACTACTCTCTCTTTGCTTCCCTTTGTGGTTTTTTCTTCATCTTTCACTTCCACCAATCACATTGTCCTTCCCACCACTACTGATGATGACAAGGTTTTCCCTATCCCTGGATTCTCCGAAGTGCTAGACATAAACGGCGAACCCCTCCATGTCGGCGAAGAGTACCACATTATCTCCGCTATCCGTGGAGCCGGTGGCGGCGGCGTATACTTAACCTATGTTGGAAATACCAAATGTCCAAACGGCGTACTCCAGCATGGGAGGGACACCCGTCCCGGCATGCCCGTGAAATTCGTTACCACTCACTCACGACCTTTTAATGTCGTACGTGAAAATACTGACATTAATATTATGTTCTCTGTTTCAACGTCACGACTCTGTGTTAATGAAACTGTTTGGAAAGTTGGTGATCCCGACTTAACTACACGAGGGACTAGGTTTGTGGTAACCGGTGGAACCCTAGGAAATTCAAGACCCGAAACAACAAACAACTGGTTTAAGATTGAGAAAGTAACAAAACAAGCACCTTTCTACAAGTTAAGGTATTGTCCTGATAAATTTTTGTGTCCAGAGTGCCACCCCGTTGATTGTTTAGATGTCGGTGTGACTGACCATTTCGGATATAGGCGTCTGGCTCTCACCAAGCAGCCTTTTATGGTTTTCTTCAGGAAATTCCAGAAGACTGATGGATAATTAACCTAACCTGCTATGTCTAACCTGGCTTTCTAAATAATGTGGATAAATCTATCCCTTGTCTTAGATCTATGTTTGATCTTTTGCTCTGTGTGAATGCTGCTTATGAAGCATATGAATAAATAAGCTAGGTACGCTTGGATATAATTAACCGTCTCTTTTCGCATTTTCACAAGCAATGAAAGAGCTAAAATTTTCACTAAAAGAATATCAAAATATAAATAAATTTAAATGAAAAAATCAAGAGATTCCAACATATAGCCTATACACTTAAAAATAAATTTTTAACTTGGTTATATAGTGTAGTTTTCTAGTAAAGAGATATCAATTAACCCCCCTTAGTGTTACAACCCGAATTTCCCACCGCCGAGACTTTGATAACGCCTAACATTTTACTCGCTAGGCAAGCCAACGTTACAAATTATTTCACCTTTTTCTTTTATCTTTTAATAATTTATGTGTTAACAAAAGTAAATCAGCGGAATACATGCGGAAAAGCAGAATTTAACAGATTATCTTAATACTAATAACAAAACCGTAATAAAACTCCACCCAGAACTAGTGTCACAACTTACGAACAGTCTACGAATACTACAAACAAATGGTCCGAACAAAGAAGTATACATCTATCTCGAAAGTAGATAAAACAAAAAAGAAATACGATAGAAGGGGACGCCAGGGCCTGTGGACGCCTGCAGGACTACCTTGGATCTCCAATGGATTGAAGGCAGCCACCCGAACTCTACTCACAAGGTCTGACACCGGGATCTGCATAGAAAGTACAGAGTGCAGTATCAGTACAACCGACCCCATGTACTGGTAAATGTCAAGTCTATCCTTGACGAAGTAGTAACGAGGCTAGGACATGAGAACTAACATAAACCTGTGCAGTTAAACAATATACTAACAGAGTAACAATAATAGAAGCTAAACATACATTAACGGGAAGGAGCAACATGCTATGGGAGTACCAAAATAAGGAATCACAGTAGTAATGGAATTAAACAGTTAAAACACTTGAACCGATAACAACAATTAAACATAGAAAACAGAAAATGCACGGCATCACCCTTCGTGCTTTTACTCTCAATCCTCACCATGCAATCAATAATAGAAATGTGCACGGCATCACCCTTCGTGCTTTATCACTCTTCCTCATCATATGAATAATAGAAATGTTCACGGCATCACCCGTCGTGCTTCATCTCTCTTCCTCACCATATGCATCAATATAAATGTAAATGTGCACGACATCACCCTTCGTGCTTTATCACTCTTTATCACCATATGCATAAGTATGAATGTGCACGGCATCAGCCTTCGTGCTTTACCACTCTTTCCTCACCCAAACAATAGAAATAATAACATCCCGGCAATGGAATCAGCTATAACCAATCTTGTTTCAACAGTTAAAATTACAATGTAAGTCCCAACTTGAGTCAACACTCAACAATTACACAATAACAAGAAAATATAACCAAACTTGTTCAACACAAAAAGTAACTAGCTTAGGTATGAAAATATGTATAAAGAAACACAACTGTCACAAGTATAGAACTCACTCGCATGGTATGACCCGACAACGACGTATAGATACTCGTCACCACACCTATACGTCGTACTAAACAACTAACAAGTAGCAAATAGGGCAAACAATACCTAATCCCTCAAGCTAAGGTTAGCCACAACACTTATCTTGATTCCACGGCCAGAATCAAACCTCAAATACCATTTTACCTCTCGATTCCACCTCCAATCCGCTTGTATCAAGTCATAATTAACTTCATAACATCAATAAATGCTAAAGAATTCAACTCCAATGCTTAATTATAGGTTTCCCAACATTGTCTCCAAAAAGTCAAAACCCGACCCCGGGCCCGCTTGGTCAAAACTTGAAGTTCGGACCAAAACTCGAACCCATTCACCCCCGAGCCCGAATATACAATTGGTTTTGGAATCCGACCTCAATTTGAGGTCTAAATTCCCAAATTTCGAAATTCCTAAATTCTACCCAAAAACACCCAGTTCTCCCATGAAAATCCCTAGATTTTGTGAAGAAATCTTGTAAAAAGATGAATTAGATTGAAGAAAATGAGTTAGAAGTTGTTTACCTATGATTTGGGGAAGAACTCTCCTTTAGAAAATCGCCTATGAGAGCTTAGGGTTTGAAAATTTGAGAAGTGAAGTGAAAATCCCGTCAAAACCTATTTTTGAACAGTTGCAGGTATCACATTTGCGATCACAGGTTCATAATTGCGAACTCGCAAATGCGACCAATGCTTCGCAAATGCGGAGCTTGGCCTGACCTGCTGCCTTCACAAATGCGAACAAATATTCGCAATTGCGACCCCTGTTCTTGTCGCATTTGCGACTACGAACTTCACAAATGCGAAGGTCCCGTGTCCAACCCAGTCACTACAAATGCGATGGTTGCGAAGTCTGCAGACCTGCAATACCAGCAATTTTCCTTAAGGTACAAAACACTTTGTGTCCTATCCAAAACTCACCCGAGCCCTTGGAGCTCCAAACCAAACATACACACATGTCTAAAAACATCTTATAGACTTGTTCGTGCGATCAAATCGCTAAAATAATATCTTAAACAATTAATTTAACACCAAAACTCATGAAATTTTCAAGATAGTTCAAACTTTCAATTTTCTCAACCAAGGGTCCGAATCACGTCAAATTACTTCTGTTTCTCACCAAATTTTACAGATAAGGTTTAAATATTATAACGGACCTATATCGGGCTCCGAAACAAAAATACGTGCCCGATACCATCAAGTTCAACCATTATTAAATTTCTAAAACTCCTTATATTTTTGAGCAAATAATTTTCTTCAAAAATTTATTTCTCGGAATTTGATTCCGGGCATACGCCCAAGTCCCATATTTTACTACGGACCCTTCCGGAATGTTAAAACATGGGTCTACGTTCGTTTACCTAAAACATTGACCGAAGTCAACAAAAATCATCTTTTAAGCCAAAATTTATTATTTCTTAAAAAAATTCACATAAGGGCTTTTCGGGTATACACCCGTACTGTGTACGCAAATCGAGGAGAATGAAAATGAGGTTTTTAAGGCCTTGAAACACAGATTTTACTTCCTAAACAAGAGATGACCTTTTGGGTCATCACATTCTCCACCTCTAAAATAATCGTTCGTCCTCGAACTGACATACAAAAGTACCTAAATTGGTGAAAAATGGGGATATCAGTTCCGCATATCGGACTCGGATTCCCAGGTAGTTGCCTCAATAGACTGACCTCTCCACTGAATACGAACCGAAGGGTAACTCTTCGATCTCAACTGACGAACCTACCGGTCTAGAATAGCTACTGGCTCCTCCTCATAGGTCAAGTCCTTATCCAACTGGATAGTGCTGAAGTCTAACACGTGGGATGGAATACCATGATACTTCCGAAGCATGGACACATGAAACACTGGATGCACAGCTGATAAACCCGGCGGCAACGCAAGTCTGTAAGCCACCTCTCCCACTCGATCAAGGATCTCAAAATGATTGATGAACCTAGGGCTTAACTTGCCCTTCTTCCCAAATCTCATCATGCCCTTCATGGGCAACACCTGAAGCAACACTCGCTCTCCGACCGTGAATGCCACATCACGAACCTTATGGTTGGCATAACTCTTCTACCTGGACCGAGCTGTGCGAAGCCAATCCTGAATGATCTTAACCTTCTCCAAGGCATCCTGAACTAAATCTGTACCCAACAACCGAGCCTCTCCCGGCTCAAACCACCCAACTGGCGACCGACACTGCCTACCATATAATGCCTTATAGGGAGCCATCTAGATGCTCGACTTATAACTGTTGTTGTAGGCAAACTCTGCTAATGGCAAGAACTGATCCCAAGAACCTCCAAAGTCTATTAACACATGCTCGGAGCATATCCTCCAAAATATGAATAGTATGCTCGGACTATCTGTCTGTCTGAGGATGAAATGTTGTGCTCAACTCGACCTGCGTACCCAACTCACGCTGTACTATCCTCCAGAAATGCGAGGTAAACTACGTACCTCGGTCAGAAATGATAGACACGGGCACCTCCTCTAGAATCAACTCACGAAGTCCATCCACATTAGGCACACAAACTCGACCCTGCATCTTCAAAACTTTGTCATCACCAACTGTAACCTGCTTGGAACCTCTGTGCCGCATGCTTGGCACCTCCGTGCCGCACTATGTCTCTAAGGACAAGCAAATGAGGATCATCATACTATCAATCTCTGATACGCTCAAATAATGAAGAACGAGCGACTGTGCAAGCTAGAGCACGACTGGGCTTAGAAATATCCAATCTCACAAACTGTTTGGCTAAAACCTGAACATCTAAATCAAGCAGTCTCTCACCGACTGAAATATACGCAAGGCTTCCCATACTGGCTGACTTCCTGCTCAAAGTATCATCCATCACGTTGGTCTTCCCAGGATGATACAAGATGGTGATATTATAGTCTTTCAATAGCTCCAACCACCTCCTCTCCAACCACCTCCCCTGCCTCAAATTTAGCTCCTTCGACTTGAACAAGTATTGCAAACTCTAGTGATCCGTGAACACATCACATGACATACCATATAAATAGTGCCTCCAAATCTTAGCGCGTGAACAATGGTTGCTAGCTCTAAATCATGAACTGGATAATTCTTCTTATGAATCTTCAGTTGCCGCGAAGCATATGCAATAACCATACCATTCTGCATCAACACCGTACCAAGTCCAATACGAGATGCATCACAATATACTGTATATGACCCTGAACCTGTAGGTGTCACACCTCCTTTTTCCGTACCCGAGAGGGTACAAGGGAGTTTTTTCCAATTAAAGGACAATCGAAACGGGATTGGTTTGTTTATTTCAGAGTTTCCACTTGGGAGTTTTAGGGTGTCCCAAGTCACCAATTTTAATCCCGAATCGAGGAAAAGAATGACTCCATATTACAGTCTGCGTACCAGAAATTCGGATAAGGAATTCTGTTAACCCGGGAGAAGGTGTTAGGCATTCCCGAGTTCCGTGGTTCTAGCACGGTCGCTCAACTGTTATATTCGGCTTGATTATCTGATTTTATACAAATATGAACTTATGTGCAAATTTTATCTTTTAACCGCTTTATTATTATTGTTTTTAAAAGAAATGTGAACATCGCTTAAAACACGTCTTTGGACTGCGTCACATGAAATGCACCCACAATCCGGAACACGTTTTATTTGATGTTTTGGGATTTGGATTCGGGTCGCATGAAATGCACACCCAGGCTTAAGAAAGTAAAATATTAAACACGCGCCTAAAGAGACTATCGCGTTATTATTTTGGGAAGACCGTGAAATTCGCTAAACGGTCCTTCCGAATTCTAATTAAACCATACATTTTGTGAGGGCCCCGCAATCTATACGTTTTATTTGGCGAGGCTCGTCTCATTTTTATTTTAAAGGATAAACCTACAATGACTATATTTTCTATTAAGTTCGTCTCTAAAATAAAAGAAAATCTCTTAATTATTTACATGCTAAAAAAACGTAACTTATTAGTTATTAGTTTACGGCTAATGCGAATGGAAAATTGCGATCGAATTTGTACAAAGAAAAACTGCTTTCATTTTATATTCTGTTATTCAATAATACTAGAACATGAGATTGACCATAATATCAAAACAGATTAATTATTCTCCGATTAATTTAAACTAACATTATTAGATGAAGAAAGTATACATATGCAACCTCATTATTCATTAATCATTCAACTACATCTTTATACGAAGAAAGAAAAATTATATTCAACCACAAATCTAAACAGGAAGAATTCAACAGGAACAAAGCCTGATTAATATTTCATTTTTGCTTCAAGCCGAGATTGTAAAAATGTGTACCTGAAAACAGCAGTACAAGAACAAACGAAGTAGGAGTCAGCAACAATAATACCACAGCAAAGAGCAGATTCAGCAACACCGCAAAACCAGTAACAACCAGTAGAATAACCCAGCAACGGATTGAAAAATCAGCAATGCAAAAGTGCAATCGCAGTCAAAGCAGAAGAGAGAAAAGATACAAGATGCAGTAGTTTCGGATTTTTGAATAACACTCGAAGAAAAGCGAACGAAAATTATTCGAGTGAAAGTTCAAATTGCATTTCTCTTTTACTCTCAAAATGTTTCAAGTCTATCCTCTCTCAAGTGTAAAAATCTCTCAATAATAATCTCTAAGTCTTCCAAAAATGTTCCCCCTAAAAAAAACTCTCCAAAATGAATTCTGTCCCCTGTATATTCAGTGTATCCAGAATGTATATCGGGTGTATACTTCTCACTCCGCCCCCTCTTTTTTTCTTCTCTCTATCTAGTTTTTCCTCTCTTTTTTTCCACCCTTCTTCCTAAATTTTCTCTTCTATTTATAGCAAAATTTTCGAAATTTTCAGATTTGTTTTTTATTATTTTATTATTTTTTTAATTAAAAGAAATCCCACTTACAAATTGCTTTTATTTTTTTAGAAAAAGAAATCCCACCTTTATTTACTTTTATTTTTAAAATTCCAACTTTAATTACTTTATCTTATTTAAAATCCCACTTTTTATTTTTTTAAAAGAGAATCTCACTTTATTTAACTTTTCTTTAAAAAACAAACCACTATCTTTTCTTTTTCTTTTAAAAATGCTACTTTCAATTACTTTAAATTTTTTAAATTTTCAGATACCTTTATATTTATTTTTTAATTCCAACCTTCTTTTACTTTTAAATTTTTTTAAAAATTTCCACAAAACTTTTTTTTTTAAATTTTCTACATTCTTTTACTTTTTTTTAAAAAAAGAAGAGAATTTCACCTATTTTTACTTTTATATTTTTTTATTCAATACTTCCCTTTTTCTTATTTTTTTTAAATCATTCCCGAAATTATTATATATTTTTTTAAAAAAATAAAAATAAAAATAAAATAAAATAAAATATTTTCGGATTTTTTATATATAAAAAAAACAAAAAATAAAACTATTAATAGTGATAATTCACCTTTTATTTTTTATTTTTTTGGTTTTGTTTTGTGTTGGACAAAAATGAAGAAGGGGTGTTGGGTTAATGGAGCGGACCGGGTCGACCCGGTTTGAAGTGGACCGGGTCATGGGGAAAGTTGGGCAATTATTTGGGCATGTGGTTTGAAATTGAAGAAGTGGCCCAATCCGATTTTTCTTTGTATTTTTGTTCTCTTTTCTTCTTTTATTTTTCTAAAACTAAATTATAAAAGTACTTAAATTATTATTAAGAACTAAATTAAGTTATAAAAGCGCAAATTAACTTCCAATAACAATTAACGCACAATTAAGTAATAATTAAGCATAAAATTGTTCATTTGGACATTAAATGCTAAAAATGCAAAAGATGCCTATTTTTGTAAGTTTTAATTTTTGTAAACAAATTTAATTACTAACAATTGTAGAATTAAATCCTACATGCAAAAATGCGACATATTTTGTATTTTTTATTAATCAAATAAACATGCATAGACAAACATACAAATAGTTACACAAAATATCACAAAAATTGCACACCAAGAAAAATTATTTTATTTTTGAATTTTTTGGGAGTAATTCTCATATAGGGCAAAAATCACGTGCTTACAGCTGCCCCTCTTTGCCCGGAGACACGAAGGGTTTTCGTGCAAAGATAAAGCGAGCGATTTTTGCCCATCCGAGTACTCCGTGTGAAGCATTTTTTTTTGAAAAAGATTTGACCGAACCTTTGCTTCAAAGGTTTCCTACATATCCTGGGCTAAACAGGAATCAGGTCAATGTAGTTCGGGAAGTTTTTGGTAGCTGGGACTACCGTGAGACTGCGATGTTACTGCTGTTGCATGCTGTTATCACTGCTTACCGATCTCCTTGTTACACCGTGCTTAAAAGAAAACAAGAAGCTAGGCTAGACTAAAATTTGTTCTTGTTGCCTTGCTTTCTTGTCGGCTTGTGTTTCCTTCGGTGCTTTTCTTCCTTGAATTTTGGAATGATACTGGCCCTTTGCTTTTCTGAATACCAGTTTTCATCATTTTGCTCGGTCCGCTGGGGACATGGCTTTCTTCATCAAGCTTTTCGGCGGTTCCTCTGGTGGGTACGGCTTTCTTCATCAGACTTGTTATGCTGGGCATGATTTAATGTTCACCAGCTGCTTCTTTCAAGACGCGTCCTTTCTTCCTTTTGACTCATGCGCCTGAATTTGTGCTGGGACATCTTGTTGCAACCTTCTGTTTCCCGGTGCTGGGGATTTTTATTGTTTCCTGCTGGGGATTCTTGTTGTAACCCTCTATTTTATTGTTTTCTGACTTGATCTTGAAATGTATGCCTCTATTATATGGGCGGGCTCCCAACTTCAACGCTTGTAATGAAAAAGACTGAATGTATTCCCGCATTATACTGGTGGGCGACCTAGAACATGAATGTATTCCCGCATTTTACTGGTGGGCGACCTAGAACAGAATGTATTCCCGCATTTTACTGGTGGGCGACCTAGAACAGAAAGTATTCCCGCATTTTACTGGTGGGCGACCTAGAACAGAATGAAAGGACAGAAATGTATGCCTCTGTTATATGGGCGGGCTCCCAACTTCAATACTAACTTAGGAGGAAATGCCTCTCCTATGGGTAAAACTAAACTTAGGAGGAAATATCTCTCCTATGGATAAAATAAACTTTAGGAGGAAATGCATCTCCTGTGGGTAAAACTAAACTTTAGGAGGAAATGTGTCTCCTATGGGTAAAACTAAACTTAGGAGGAAATGCATCTCCTATGGGTAAAACTAAACTTAGGAGGAAATGTGTCTCCTATGGGTAAAAGTAAACTTAGGAGGAAATGCATCTCCTATGGGTAAAACTAAACTTAGGAGGAAATGCGTCTCCTATGGGTAAAAGTAAACTTAGGAGGAAATGCATCTCCTATGGGTAAAATGAACTTAGGAGGAAATGCGTCTCCTATTGGTAAAGGCGTGGAATGTATTCCCTTGTTATACAGGTGGGCGCCTAAAATATGAAATGGACAGACAAAAAGTATTCCTCTCGTTATACAGGTGGGCGCCTGGCTTCAACAACAATTTAGAAAATAAAATCCTATTCGAGGGCGGATGAACCCAAAATATCCTATTCGAGGGCGGATGAACCCAAAATATCCTATTTGAGGGCGGCTGAACCCAAAATATCCTATTCGAGGGCGGGTGAACCCAAAATATCCTATTCGAGGGCGGATGAACCCAAAATATCCTATTCGAGGGCGGATGAACCCAAAATATCCTATTCGAGGGCGGATGAACCCAAAATATCGTATTCGAGGGCGGATGAACCCAAAATATCCTATTCGAGGGCGGAGGAACCTAAAATATCGTATTCGAGGGCGGATGAACCCAAAATATCCTATTCGAGGGCGGATGAACCCAAAATATCCTATTCGAGGGCGGATGAACCCAAAATATCCTATTCGAGGGCGGATGAACCCAAAATATCCTATTCGAGGGTGGATGAACCCAAAATATCCTATTCGAGGGCGGATGAACCCAAAATATCCTATTCGAGGGCGGATGAACCCAAAATATCCTATTCGAGGGCGGATGAACCCAAAATATCCTATTCGAGGGCGGATGAACCCAAAATATCCTATTCGAGGGCGGATGAACCCAAAATATCCTATTCGAGGGCGGATGAACCCATCTTCAAAAACTTGGAATTGTCTTACCTCCGACTGTCTTTCTTAGAATCGTGTTGTCTTGCTATCTCTTAAAACTTGAATTGATTTCCTCGTTCCTTCGAGAAAATTTTCGACAAATGGCAGAAAATTTTCTGCCCCAGTGTTGGTGCTTTTCCTTGTGGCATGTTTTTTCGCCATTAACAAGATTTCCTTTTCCTGCTTCAAATCAAAGAAAATTTGTTAGTTTTAACACATGGTGAGTGGTCGTGCCACTCCTGCTGGGGATGGTTTTTCCCTTTCCCTCTTCCCCGCTCTGTGCTTCATTACGCTATCAAAACTTGCTGGGGATGAATTTTCCTTTTCTTCCTTCCCCACTCTGTGTTTGCGACCAACTTCTTTTCACTTTATCGCCTTATCTTTGGCCTATTGTATTCGCCTTTTGCTTTGCATCATTTTGGCAACTGGTAGTAAACTCTGAAAAACCTTTTCAAAAACAAACTGTTGGGGAGGTAAAATCTTTAAACCAAGAAATGAAAAAGTGAAGAATTTCAAAAATAGAAAAAGAAGAAGTCTTTTTGAACAAAATGTTGGGGAAAAGGAAAGAAAAGAACTTATCTGAATGATATAACTGATCCCAACGATCATGTCACGCATTCCGGATTAATCAACCCAGTCTATTTGTATCAATCAACCCTTCGGACGGCCTCATGTTGCTGGGGATAAACAGGCACTCAACTCTTTGCCAAATGTGGATCCTTCCCGCCAATCTTGTCTTGTCGCCTCATAGTGCCCTTCGAGGGGTTTTCACTAATAAGACTCTCTCATTTCTCTCAACTCCCGTCGCCTTATGGTGCCTGTGAAGGTTTTCACCGATAAGACTCTCTCATTTTATTTTATTTTTCAGTTGGGGATTGGAGTGCTGCCGATATGACTCTCTCTGTTGGGGGATTCTTTCGGCTTTCAATTCATTTCCAGCTTATGATCTTCTTCTTTGCTGGGGATCAGAGTGTTATTCCCGACTTCCATTTGCATTGACTTAGCACTTCTCAGTTACTGATCGGGAGGTCTTTTTTGGACATCAATAGGGGTTTTTGTGTATGGCTGAAAGGAGAAAGGGTATCCAAAGTTCAAAAATAATTTTTAGGGGTAAGATAGTACAACTCTTGGAATCAAACTTTCTTGCCAAAATTACAAGCGCCAACTTCTGCCCCAGTTTTTCTTGCTTGGGGATTTTTATTTTGTCACACTATGTTATCTTATGCACACTATGACCGAGCCGTGAGGCGCCTACGTATCCTCTTCGAGGAATCAGGTCAAACGTAGTTCCCAATTCCTTTGTTTTGTTTTGTTTTTTTTTGTGTGACTTTTCTTTTGTTCTTATTATCATTACTTTTTTTTCTTTCATTTTCATTACTGATTCCAAAAGAGGGGTATGAAAGAATAAATAAGGCTCAAAAGGGAAGCAAAGGTTAAAGTGTTTGGATAGAAGAAAAAATTGCCTCCGTCATTTCATTCTTTGATAAATGCTAAATACAAACAAACAACAATTACAATCATACATAATATCTCTTAATTGCGTCAGAATTGATAGTCATGTCGACGCATTTCCCTTAGATATTTGTTGATCACAAAGCGTCATTGGGCTTGCTCTGTTTAGATTGCAATAATCAACACACACCCAGATTTTCCATCTCCTTTTTTTTACACTGGCACCACATTAGCCAACCAATCAGGATATCGAGCAACCCGAATAACCTTAGCGTTCAGCTGTTTGGTTACTTCTTCCTTAATCTTCACACTTACGTCGGTTTTGGACTTCCTCAATTTTGCTTGACGGGGTGAAATGCTGGGTCAGTGGGCAATTTTTGAACCACTAAATTGGTGCTTCAACCCGGCATGTCGTCGTATGACCATGCAAAATGTTTTGAATTCAGTAAGTGCTTTGATTAGTTCTTCCCTGATGTTTGGTTCCATATGGACGCTTATCTTAGCTTCCCTGATGTCATCCGCATCCCCTAGATTGACAGCTTCCGTGTCAGTTGGGCTCTTTTTTCAAATTGGCTCAACTCTCTGTTAATTTCTTCGAAGGCTTCATCCTTATCGTATTCCGACTTATCATCACAATCTTGTACTATAAGTTCGAAATCAAATTGATTTTTTAGAATAGGTTGAAGATCCGTCGTGCATGCCTGTCATTAGAACCAGTATAAAGAGAACTGTTCAGAAGAGAAAAATAAGAAGAAAAATTAAAACAAAATAAGGAATGAGAAAAAAAAACTTTCACTTTATTAAAATACGGGTGTGAGCACGTGATTTTTGTTTTACGCGACAATCGCTCCAAAAGAATTAAAAAATGTATGTGTCATGCGTAATTTAAACCATGACCCGTTTGTTAGATGGAAAATTACAAAAAATACGCATTTTTTCTTTTTTCCCGATTTGTTGCTGTGTTTAAATTTTGCCTACCTTTAACATTTTATCCGCGTGAAATAAATATGTTAAGTGTTAATTAGTGGTGCTTGGTTTTATTTAATTAGTTTGTGTATTTAGGAAATTAGAAATAAAGAAAAAGAAGACAAAATTTGTTGTAAAATGAATTTGGGCCGTGTCCATTTCAAAATTTGGAGCCCAATTGAACAGCCCAAACTCCCAGTCCGAACAGCCCACCCCAGGACACAAAACGACGTAGTTTAACACCAAAACTACGTCGTTTCAAGGCCGATCCATCTCAACCATTCAAATCAAACTGATCCAACGGCCAAGATCTCACACCCCGTACCCACTAACAAACCCGACCCATCTCACCCGGACCAAACCCAAACCCTCAAAACGACACCGTTCCATTTAAGCCTTCAGATCCAGACCATAGATCTAGATTGATCTAACGGTCGAGGTTCACCCACCCACTAACTATATAAGCCCTTCACCATACCCTCCCCCCCCTATCTGAACCCCAGCCTTCGTCTCCAAACAAACAACCCTAAAACCCTAGCCGCCCCTGCGTACTTCCGCCATGAAAGCCGGCGGCATGGATGCCGGTGACCTTCCCCTGAACACCATAGAACCCCCATGCCATCCTGAACCCAAATCTACCAACCCCATGCTTCGAATCTTATCCCACCTTCTCGAATCTTCATTTGAAGATTCGAGTCGGAACCTAATCTACACCGATCTGCTTCAAATTCATACCAGACACTCCCCAGACCCCCCTCGTGACCAAACCATACTTGGTTTGGTCCGAATCTGATCAGGGAAGCCTGAATCCCAGAATCTAAGTTTGAAAGTTTTGTGTCCTTCATCACTGGCCCATGCCAGTCCGAGCCAAAGAGATTAAGGTCTAATGGACCTTAATCGAAGTGTTTCTCATCTGAGAAACACTTCGATTAAAGTCCGTTCAGCCTTAAGAAAGGTCTGTCCAAATCCGGGTTCAAACTTTTAACTTTTCAAGTTTAAGGTGAGTCTGCTTTCTTTTCCTTTATTTGTTTTTAGCCCGTGTGATTTGTTTTAAATATCTGGTCATGTTTTGTTTCAATTTGTGTCTTTAAATTTTACCACCTTCTGATTGACCACTTTGCCTGAACCACTGTGTTTTGTTTGAACCCCTCCTATTCTGATAAGACATGTGTATTGGTTGTATTCCAAATTTGTACTGACTAACTGATTCCTCAAAGTATAATCCTGCTTAATCAGTATAAGTCGAGTCATGTGTCCCATGCTTTTGAATGACTGATTTGGCTACGTTTGTGTATGTTAATGCTAATATAGTCGAGTCGACATGTGTCGTCAATTAGTTTCAACTGTCTGAACAAAGTTAAATCGATTTGCTTCTATTGAACATTTGCCTGAATCAATTAAGAGCCAGTTTAGTTCACTTATAGCTGTTGGATTGTTTGTGTTTAGATTCTGAATTGGAAGGCATGTGCACTCGTGCACAGCATGTGCACTGGTGCATCTCATGTGCTTTGTGCACAGCCTGTGGCCTGCATAAAAGCCTTTGTTAAGTTTTAAACAATTTGACAGCATATGCTGTCAGATACATTCCACTGCCCATACTTGGCTTTAGTTTAAAGAAGTATTTAAACCTTTTAAAAGTGAAATCTGCCAGGGAATGTTGATGGGGTTTAATACTTAATTAGCTAAAGTTGGAATTGAAAATGGAAGGCACATGGGAAGAGTACTGTGATTTCTGAAAAGAGGCTGTTAAAAAGAGTAGGATAGAGGCTTATAAAAAGGAGGTGTGACAGCTCTGGCGACTCTGCTGGGGATTTAACCCCACGACCACGTGGTTCAGGGTTCAAGAATTCGAGCTTAGAATAATTGTTATATTTGGCTTTATTATCTGATCTTTATTACATATTTTTGCATAACGTGCTAAATGTTGTCTTTTACCGCTTTGATATTATCTGAACTGTATATAAACTGTGCCGAAACCCTTCTCTCTTCACCTCCGGGGAGAAGCTCGCTGGTCGAGACTCCCTATTCTGTTAGTGTCAATACCCGAAATAAGAAAGAGGACGGATAAGTTACGAAGCCGGACGGCCTTTTGGTTCCCGGTAAGTTGCCCCTCCTCGACTCGAGTTGTCCGCTCGGGTACACAGTCTAGAACAAATACCAAGGTTTAAACCTAGTATAACTCGACTTCATGCCGGATCCCTAGTAGGAACGCTTATTTGCATCATGTTGCATTTGACTTAGGGGGCTCAACACAGGGGTTGGGTCCGTCTAGGACAAGCAACCTGAAATGAAAAGACCACCCTGCTGCATCCTATTTGTTTTGCGCATTTATTTGCTTCGGTTCCGCATGCTGACCGGTTTCTAAAAAAAAGGGAAAAATAGCAGCGTAGGGAGATAATTACTTATTTTGGAAAAATAAAACCAATGTCCAAGTAGTGTCGAAACCTCGTCGGAATTTTTCAAAAAAATAAAAAATATAATAAAACCAAAAGTTGTCTTCTAGTTTGATTCATTAAAAAAAATATATATATATAAAAATTGTTCTTTTCTTTTTAAGAAAAAAGGGGGTATTTATTTTTAAAAAAAAATGGAAAACTCATAATTCAAAAAATGTGTTGTCTCTTTTGTAGTACCCTTTTATAAATTTCGGACTAATAGTCCAAATATTGCAAAAAACAAAAAAAAATATTTTTTTTAGTATTTATCTTTCTCCAAAAATAACACTTATTCTTGATTGCTAGGTTTATTTGATTTTCTCTATTCACGATATGACCGAACTACGCTGGTTTGATTCTCGCGCGGGGTGAGATACGTAGGCAACCCTCGGCGGGTCCAACCTCCCGTTTTTATATAAAAAAAAATCTCTAGATAATTTTAATTTTTGAGTCTAATAAAGTTTATCGCCTTAAATAAATGTGCAGGATGAGCACGATACAAAATGAATCGTTTTCAATAATGACCAAGATCCCTTTTGAGTTGCGATTATGGTGGAACGACTTAGGCAAAGAAGGGCAAGGCAAAGTGAGGAAATATCTAAAAAATCTCCCGGATTTACTAGACATTCAATCGCGGGGTGATATTATCAGATCATTGGTCACTTACTGGGATTCGGCGCACAATGTATTCCATTTTTCAGACTTCGAACTCACCCCGACGTTGGAGGAAATAGCGGGATACATTGGGAATGATGAAGCTCCGTTAAGATTCAAGTACTTGATTGCACCTAGGGCCGTCACGGTACACCGATTTTTGGATTTTCTGAAAATACCCCGAACATTTCACCATCCAGATCTTGCCAAAGGTTTCTGCAGTCTCCATCTCATGTATGCTAGATACGGTCATGAGGGCGGGTTCAATAAGCCGGATTTCAAACTATGTAGTAAAGGCAACCGACAAAAATGGGACGAACACAGGCAGTCGGCTTTCATGACGGCCTTCTTAGGTCTTATAGTGTTCCCAAGGAAGGACGACCACATCGATCTAAGAATAACTGGGGTTGTCAGTACTTTGCTTACCCAAGATAAAAGTACTCTGGCACCTATGATTATGGCTGACATTTTCCGGGCTCTCACTGTTTGTCGAGCCAGGGGTGACTTTTTCGAAGGATGTAACCTACTGTTGCAAGTGTGGATGACCGATCATTTATGTCATCGCTCCTCACTTTTGGGTTATGGTTCGCCAGAGAAAACTTGTATTGGAGAATTCTACACGAGAATCAAAGGGCTCAATTTACCTGAGGGAGTCACATCATGGACCTCATTTCTCCGAACTCTCACTGCCAGCCAAATCCAATGGACGCTCGGATGGTCACCTATCGAGGAAATCATATACATGCCGGCAACCCGGCCTCACTTTCTGTTGATGGGACTGAAAAGTATCCAACCCTATGCACCGTATCGGGTTTTGAGGCAACTTGGGAGGTACCAAGTGGTACCGAAAGATGAAGATTTGAGTACCCAAGTGATTGAAATCAGTCCGCACGGTCATTTCCCTGAAGAAGAAGTTCGCCAAATCTGGAGTGAATGCCAACATCTGACAGCAAACACTTGTGTGATCGATACGGCAAAAGGGGAAGTCGCCCCAGGATATCACGCTTGGTTTAGAGGTAGCCTGTCTTACGAAAGACCGGCTAAGAGGCCGCATCTCAAAGATTTCGTAGAATCATCCCAAGGGCAATGGAACTGGTTAGCAAAAGAGAAGGGTTATCGAGCAGAGATTGGCGATTTGAAGCTACAAATAGATAGTTTGAAATTCGATAACAGCGTACAAATCGCAGCGGATCGAAGCGAAAAGAATAGGTTGATCCAAGAGAATGAAGAACTTAAGGCCCAAGTCCAAAAATTGAGATTGTCTCTTGATGAGCAACCCAGAAGTCAATCAGACCAGCGGTTGATAAAGGGTTTGAAAAGAGAGATCACGGAATGGCGAGACAGGTTAGAAGAATCCGAAAAGGTCATGACAGGGTTCAAGGCACGGTGGGAAACAAGAGTAGATAAGCATCGCCGATGTTTGAACCAATTGAAACGTGACCACGAGAAGGCTGTTTCCAAAATAAAGAGGGAGATGGCTACACTTGAGTTTAAAGCAGTTAAGCAGGCCAGGGATTTCCAAATGGAGAGTAGATACTGTTACGACTTGTTGGCCCAAATGAAGGAAGAAGTGCGGCAGCTGAGGGATCAGCACATACAGGACTCACAGGTATTCAAGACGAGCAGTGATCAGATAAGGCACCTACTCATAGAGAAGAAGCAAACCAGAGATAGGATCAAGACCATTGCCCATGCCATCACCAGACGATGTCTACGATGTAAGAACATGCCCAGCACTACCGTCCTCTCGGCAGTAATGGGTTATATCAAGCAGACTATGCACGAGCTGGAGCAACTTGAGAGGGATATCACGCCTAGGACCGCGGCGAGGCCGAACGATGCCCCGCGGAAACCAATTTTTAAAACCATAATGCATTCATAGGTCAAATCTGTATTTTAGCATCTTCTGCCTGTTTTTTTTCATCAAGGTGATTTTCAGTCTATTTTGAGTCTAGGTTCATTTTCCAAGTTTGCTTTTTCTTTTGCAGAATGTAGCTTGTAATAGAACATTTCAACAATGAAGAGGTTGTTTCTTTTACGTCCATTTGTGTTTTTCGAACTACGTAATGATCTGATTCACGTAGGCATCGTGATACGTAGGCAATCCTCATCGGATCCGGTCGCATTTCTTTTACTACAAAAATAAAATATATATATATATGTATAATAAATAAAATAAAAGGAAAACAAAAGAGAAAAAGAAAAGAAAAGAAAAAAAGGGAAAAAAAACTAATAAGAGAAAAAATGCCGGAATGACGCATGCTCTCGTAGCAAACATATAGTAATCCACTTAACTGCATAGGTGCATCATGCCCAACGTGAGATTAACTATCTACTATTTGCTGCAAAATTAACCGTGCGTTTGTCATTGAGCATTTTTCCAGGGTTTTTTGAAAAGACGGTTGGTTTGGTGAAAGTCTGGCCTCGCACTCATACTTCACGAGGTCAAGAAGAGGTGTTCAACTACCTGTTGTTAGGACCAGAAGCAGTACTCACACTTACTTCACCAGGTCAAAAGGAAGTGTGGAAATGTCTTCGGAAATTCCATTGCAAACAGTCCCCGTCTCTGAGGAGAGCTCAATCTCAGCCGTCCTCACACCTGAATCCGCAACTGCGGAGGAAAATAGAATCCTACGGCTCCGCATGTTGGAAATGCTGGATGACTGGAACAATGGGAAAGAGCCGCCAAGTGTCGTCCCCGGATTCCCTGAATTATTCTCCAGGTCAAGTGGGACTTCTAATGTCCCCATAAATTACCCTGCTACCCCATTCGGGTACCCAGCCACCTCGGCCTTCTCTGCTGGATCACCTTCTGAGCCTCATCCCCGAATGTCGGCCACTGATGCAAGCATGAACATCTTTACTGCATCGCCTTGCCCAGCTACGGCACAGCCTGCCACATACAAGCCAAGCTTTGACTCATCCTCTTTTACATTCCAAGCACCATCGTTCTCAATGGAACCAACCAGGTTCGCTACCAACAATAATCCTCTACCGCCTCAGTGCGAACTCGCACCGGGACAGGATCAGAACCCCAGGATTGCAGAACAAAATGAGATTGCTAAGAGAATGAGAAGCCTTGAACAAAGTTTGAAGAATATGCAAGGGTTGAGCGGACAAAAGAGCGTCTCTTACGCCGACCTGTGCATGTTCCCTCACGTGCACCTGCCAACGGGTTTCAAGACCCCCAAATTCGAGAAATACGATGGGCACGGTGACCCCATTGCACATCTTAAGAAATACTGCAACCAATTGCGGGGAGCCGTCGGAAAGGAAGAACTGCTAATGGCATATTTTGGGGAAAGCTTAGTAGGGATAGCTTCGGAATGGTATATGGATCAGGAAATGTCCCGATGGCATATATGGGATGATCTCGCCAGAGATTTTGTAAAGCAATTCCAGTATAACATCGACATTGCGCCAGACCGAAACTCTCTGTCGAATTTGAAGAAGAAGCCTTCGGAAAGCTTTAGAGAGTATGCTATTAAGTGGCGTGAACAGGCGTCGAGAGTGAAGCCTCCCATGGATGAAGTGGAAATGGTCACTACCTTTCTCCAGGCTCAAGAGTCTGACTATTTCCAAAACATGATGTCGGCCATGGGTAAGCCATTCGCGGAAGCGATCAAGATAGGAGAGATGGTAGAGAATGGGCTGAAAACGGGTCGGATTCTGAGTCAAGCAGCCCTAAGGGCAACCTCCCAGGCCGTCCAAAGCGGGTCTGGAGGGACGACAAGGGGGAAGAAGAAGGAAGAAACGGCTATGGCAGCCTCTGAAGCAAGGGAGTATCGTCATCCCAGGCCCCATTTTCCGGAAAGGGCCCCACAACACTACTACCCCCACTCAAATGTGGCATATGCTCATCAACCTTATATGGTCATGAATGCCCAACCTTATAACCATCCACCACAACAAGCCAACCGAGGCCCAGCTCCACCTCCCAGAAATCAGCCTCCTTACCGCAACCACTATAACCCACAACCCCCGCAGAATAACTACCGCCCCCAGGAGCCACCTCGACGGCGGACTTTCACGCCCATCGGTGAACAATACTCTACATTGTTCCCTAAGCTAGTCCAGTTGGGTTTCTTGCAACCAATTCCCCAAACGAGGCAAAACCCGACATCTCCTTCTTACAAAGCCGGAGTCAGATGCGCCTATCATTCAGGGGCCGAAGGAAATGATACAAACGACTGCTGGTCATTGAAAAGAGTGGTCGAAAATTTGATAGAGCATGGAAAAATAGTGCTAAGGGACGAAGAGATCCCAAATGTGACTAACAATCCATTGCCCGCTCACAATAATGGGCCGCTGATCGGCATGATTTGTGAAGACAAAGAGTTCGACCCTGCCTTGAAAGCCATAATTGCCATTGTCGACACGGGGAGGAGGCCTGAAATAGACCAGAAATCAGAAAGGGGGGAGGAGGCCAAGGCTGCAGAAAGCAAGCCTGAAAAGAAGGTGGAGAAGAAAGTGGTACCGGCAAAGGGTGGAGTTCTTTACATACCGCGAGGTCAAGCCAAGAAGACGCAGAACTTCGGGATCAAAAAGACAAAACCTATGTACGTGCCAAAAGGGGCCTATGTGGTCCGGGGGACGATTCAACCACCTCGGCTGAATGAGCCAGTGGTTATCGGACGCGTGCCACAAAAGCCAATGACCAACCCGTCCACAGTGCCGTGGAATTATCAAAAGACTTTGGTAACATACAAAGGTAAGGAGGTCATGGAAGAACTTCCAGAAAATACTTTCGTTGGAGGGTACTCAAATACCCAAGAACTGAACAACGCCACACAAAGGCGCTTCCCTCCAAAGGAGCCCGTGAGTGTTGAAGAAGCGGAAGTGTTCTTCCAACAGATGAAGATGCCGGATTACGAAGTGATAGATCAGCTGCGCAAGCACCCTGAGCAAGTATCCATGCTGTCATTATTAATGAGGTCAACCGAGCATCAAAAGATCCTGCTGAAAACCCTGAATGAAGCATATGTACCGGTCGAAACCTCGGTGGAGCAACTAGAGCGGATGACAGAAAGATTCTTCGCCGTCAACCAAATCTCTTTCAACAAGAACGATTTACCCCCGGAAGGAGCAGCACACAACAAGGCCTTGCACTTAACAGTGAAATGCGAGGACTACTATGTCAAGCGGGTAATGCTGGATGGGGGATCAGGTGTTGACATTTGCCCGCTCTCCACGCTACAAAGAATGGAAATTGGGGCAGGAAGAATCCGACCCAACAACGTCTGCGTGAGAGCTTTCGACGGCATCAAGAGAGATACCATGGGAGAAATAGACCTGTTGTTGGTCATAGGACCAGTCGAATTTCGAGTAACCTTCCAGGTGATCGACATGGACACATCCTACAATTTCCTCCTTGGCAGACCTTGGATCCATGCGGCAGGAGCCGTGCCTTCCACTCTTCACCAGATGGTGAAATTCGAGTACGAAGACCAAGAAATCGTGGTCCATGGGGAAGACGAACATGCCATTTACTGGGACCCATCCATCCCGTATCTTGAACCGAGAAAAGGGAGCAAACATACGGTCTATCAAGCTTTCGAGGTGGTACTGGCCGAGCAGCACGAAGAGGGAGTACCTTGCCCCCAGCCTTTCTTGTCTAACGCTTCGGTCATGGTGGCCAAAGAGATGATCCGGCACGGATTTAGGCCAGGGAAGGGACTTGGACGAACCCTTCAGGGAATAACAGAACCCATTACTTTACCAGTCGTCAAGAAACCTTTTGGACTAGGTTTCAAACCTACTCCAGCAGACAAAAAATGGGCAAAGAAAAGGCGAAATGAGGGCTGGAAGTTGCCTCAACCACTGCCAGATTTATATGCGACTTTCGTCAGGCCAAGATACGTTGAAGAAGAAGATGATGAGGTCTTCACAGCTGAGGAAATCAAGGAAATATGTGGGGCGATAAGAGAAATGCTCTACGAGGTCCACATGGTTCAACCAGGTGAAGGCACAAGCACTGCTGAGATGCTGTACATGGGACCGAATGCCCAACTTCAAAACTGGGAGGCCACGCCATTCCCGACTAGACGGAAGTCCGGGTAGATCTGCCCTGCCACCTTTCCTGTATCACAAGTCATCTCCGGGACATAACTTGAACGTTTTCTTCTTTTCATTTGTTGTTTTGAATTCCCAGTTGTAAACATTGTTGTCTTCCAACTTTCCAAAGAAAATATACAAAAAAATCATCATTGCTTTCCTATTCTTTCTTTTGCTTTGATTTTTTATTAGTTTTCCTTTTATCTTCCTTTTCAGTCCTAATAATGCGGCTTTGAATATGACATGCTTGCGGACTTCACGCCCAGACCACAATGAGCTATTTAATTGCGAATTAATGAACCCAGAACCAGAATATGATGCGGAAGAGGCTTTTAGAGAGATAAACCGAGAGTTGGAATATTTTGAGAATAAACCTAAGCCAAATCTGAACGACACCGAACCGGTAAACTTAGGAACCCCGGAAGAAGTCCGGGAGACCAAGATAAGCATTCACACGGACAAGAAAACGCGAGAGGCGATAATTCAACTTCTTTTTGAATTCAAAGACGTGTTTTCTTGGTCATATGATGACATGCCGGGACTAGGTGTTGATCTAGTGGTTCACAAATTGCCGATTCATCCTGATTGTCCTCCAGTTCAACAAAAGCAACGAAAGTTCAAAACTGAGGTCAGTGACAAGATTAAAGAGGAGATCACCAAGCAGCTGAAAACGGGAGTGATCCGGGTAGTCCAATATACAACATGGCTGGCGAATGTGGTTCCAATACCGAAAAAGGACGGGAAAACTCGGGTATGTGTAGATTACCGAGATCTGAACAGAGCAAGTCCTAAAGATAATTTCCCGCTGCCCAACATCCACATCCTCGTTGATAATTGCGCCAAACACGAGATACAATCCTTCGTAGATTGTTACGCTGGATATCATCAGGTGCTGATGGATGAAGAGGACGCCGAGAAAACCGCTTTCACCACGCCTTGGGGCACCTACTGTTATCGGGTCATGCCATTTGGTCTAAAGAATGCTGGGGCTACTTACATGAGGGCCATGACCGCCATTTTCCATGACATGATGCATCAGGAAATAGAGGTGTACGTGGACGATGTGATAGTCAAGTCCAGGACGCAGGATAACCACATCCAAGACTTGAGGAAATTCTTCGAGAGGCTAAGGAAGTATGACTTGAAGCTAAATCCAGCCAAATGCGCTTTCGGAGTTCCGTCGGGCAAACTTTTGGGTTTCATCGTAAGCAGGAGAGGTATCGAGCTAGATCCAACTAAGATAAAATCCATCAGAGATTTGCCTCCTCCAAGAACAAAGAAAGACGTGATGAGTCTGTTGGGCAGGTTGAACTACATCAGTCGGTTTATTGCCCAGCTGACAAGCACGTGTGAACCCATATTCAAGTTGTTAAGGAAAGATGCGGCGATCAAATGGACACCTGAGTGTCAAGAAGCCTTTGATAAAGTCAAAGAATACCTTTCGAATCCCCCAGTCTTGGTCCCTCCAGAACCAGGAAGGCCACTTTTCTTGTATCTGACAGTCTTGGAGAACTCTTTCGGTTGCGTCCTCGGACAACACGACGTAACCGGAAAGAAGGAGCAAGCAATCTACTACTTAAGCAAGAAATTCACCGGTTACGAGGCCAAATACACTATGCTGGAAAGGACATGCTGCGCTCTCACATGGGTTGCACAAAAGCTGAGACATTATCTCCAAGCCCACACTACATTCCTCATAAGCAGGTTGGATCCTTTGAAGTATATATTTCAGAAGCCAATGCCTACTGGGAGACTGGCTAAATGGCAAATCTTGCTTACGGAATTCGACATAGTTTATGTCACTCGCACGGCAATGAAAGCCCAGGCGTTAGCAGATCATTTGGCCGAAAACCCGGTCGATGAGGAATACCAGCCATTGGATACCTACTTTCCAGATGAAGAGGTAAACACCGTAGAAGTGATCTCGGAGGAAGCTCATGTATGGAAGATGTTCTTCGACGGAGCCGTGAACGCCAAGGGTGTAGGGATTGGGGCAATTTTGATCTCGCCTTCCGGTCAACATTATCCGCCACAGTTAGACTTCGTTTCTTCTGCACAAATAATATAGCTGAGTATGAAGCCTGCATTATGGGCATGCATATGGCAATCGATCAGGATGTCGAAAACTTACTGATTATGGGAGATTCTGACCTGATCATCCGGCAAGTTCAAGGCGAGTGGGAAACTCGGGATGTCAAACTTATCCCATACCGACAACATGTGGAGGACCTCAGCAAGCGTTTTACCTCGATAGAGTTCAGGTATATTCCGAGGTGTCACAATGAACTGGCAGATGCACTTGCTACTCTGGCTTCTATGCTACCCTACCCGGGCAACGCCCACGTCGATCCTTTGGAAATCCAAATCAAGGAAAGACACGGTTACTGCAGTGTAATCGAGGCGGGATCAAATACGCAGCCTTGGTACCATGACATCAAGAGGTTCCTGAAGACGCAAGAATACCCAGAGCATGCTACTGGAGATCAGAAGAGGACCATTAGGCGACATGCAAGTGGTTTCTTTCTAAGCGGTGAATTGTTATATAAGAGGACCCCGGACCTCAATCTCTTACGATGCGTCGATATCGAGGAGGCAAAGAAAGATCATGCACGAAGTACACGCAGGTGTGTGTGGACCTCACATGAACGGGTATGTCTTGGCAAAGAAAATCCTTCGAGCAGGTTATTACTGGATGACCATGGAAAAGGATTGCTTTAGTTTCGTTCGGAAGTGTCATCAGTGTCAGGTGCACGGTGATTTGATTCATGCACCTCCCACGGAACTGCATCCCATGTCCGCACCTTGGCCATTTGTCGCTTGGGGCATGGACGTCATTGGACCAATTGAACCAAAGGCTTCGAATGGACACAGGTTTATACTGGTTGCCATCGATTACTTCACAAAATGGGTAGAAGCCGTCACTCTCAAGTCGGTCACTAAGAAAGCTGTGGTAGATTTTGTACACTCAAATCTTATCTGTCGCTTCGGTATTCCTGCGACCATCATCACAGATAATGCAGCAAACTTGAACAGTCACTTGATGGGAGATGTGTGCGAGCAATTCAAGATAACACACAGAAATTCCACTCCTTATCGGCCAAAAGCCAATGGTGCTGTGGAAGCTGCAAATAAAAACATCAAGAAGATTTTGAGGAAGACAATACAAAGTTCCCGACAGTGGCATGAGCAGTTACCTTTTGCATTATTGGGGTACCGCACTACGGTACGCACATCGGTGGGAGCGACTCCTTATCTTTTGGTTTATGGGACCGAGGCTGTAATACCGGCAGAGGTAGAAATTCCTTCGCTTCGAATCATTGTCGAAGCAGAAATCGAGGACAGCGAGTGGGTTAAGACTCGGTTAGAGCAATTGACGTTGATTGATGAAAAGCGGATGGCTGCAGTTTGTCACGGACAGTTATACCAACGAAGGATGGCCCGTGCTTACAACAAGAAAGTCCGACCCCGGAATTTCGAAGTAGGTCAGCTGGTACTGAGGCGTATTCTGCCGCATCATGAAGAAGCAAAAGGAAAGTTTGCCCCAAATTGGAAAGGCCCATACATCGTAAGGAAAATATTGCCAAGAGGAGCATTGTATTTAGGTGATATCGAAGGAAATGACCCCGACACAGCAGTAAATGCAGATGCAGTCAAGAGGTATTACATCTAAATCATACTCCAGTGGTCCTGACACGTTGAAAATGGCGAAGGCGTTTGTTCCCCACTACTTCCCAAACACTACCCAATCCTCTCCACCAACTTTTGAGCCGCTTACAAAACAAAAAAAAAAAAAAAAAAACAAAATTTGATTGAGGCCTGAACTACGTTTGACTTGATTCCGAAAGGATACGTAGGCAGCCTCTCCCTGAGGTTCAGTCACACCAACAATAAAATCCCATTCACCCTGAAATTGAAAACCGGGGCACGTCGAGCAGTTGAGAAGTTAGTATCACTACCTCTCTTTACCAAGCACAAGCCTTCAAATCAATTACCAAATATGGTGGGGAATCAATAAGTGTCACAAACGAAGACCATCACACTCTGAATTAAGAGGGATAAAATGAGAGAGTCTCGGCGGTGAAAACCTTCGGGCACCACGAGGCGACGGGAGTAGAGAAACCAAAATGAGAGAGTTTGTTTAGTAAAAACTCGCAAAGAGTGCTATCAAGCGAGGACAGGGAGAGAAATGAGAGAGGTCAGCCAGCGAAAACCCGCAAAGGGCGCTGTTGGCCGAAAAGAATGACGCCATCCCAAGAAAGTTTCGCCAGAATGCCACCAGTTTGGAATCACAGATCCGTTCTGGTTCAGGAAAACGCAAGCTCTTAGAAGGTCAGACGTCCAGTCCAAAAAGCATGTCATGTCATTGAAAGCCAGCATTATCTTCCTCAGATAAGTCTTTCTCATCCCGAAAAGGTTACTCCTTTTCTGATTTGTTTTCTCTTTTCTTTGTTTCTTTTCGAATCCCTTTCGCATTTTAACCCCGAGTTCAGGACACACCGGAAAGGACAGGTGGCAGGTTTGTTTGCGCGGAATCCCGTCTCATGAAGGAAAGCACCTCATCTCGTTGATATGATTACCCAAGCATGATGAATCATGACGTTTGATGGTGTTCCGGAGTAAAGGAAAAAGAGAGAAATCTTGAAATCTTCCCCAGCAAGTCCGCCTTCGGACAAATCCCCACAGAGTCTCCCCCTGTACAAATCCCAACAGAGTCTCTATTGTACAATCTCCCACAGAGTCTCCCCAATATAAAAAAAAATGGAATCTCCCCAGCACATCCCAGCAAGTCCTTTTGTAAATATTCCCCAACAAGCTTACCCCAACAAATCCTAGAAATTTCGCTTTGAAATAAATCCCCAGCATGCCCCATTGTACAAAAATCCACACAAAGAATCCACTTTGTAAATATTCCCCACAGAGCTTCCCTTTTGTACAAATCCCCACAAAATACCTCCAATAAAATCCCCGTCGAAAACCTCCAAGAAAAACGGGACAAAAAAAAGAAAAAAAGGCCTTATGTAGCAAGTCATCACAGAATCCGGAAATGCAAGCCCGAGCAGTCCAAAGGTTTCGCCATTCGAATCAAATCAATGGCGGGACTTCGCAACATAAATAGAGACGCAACCAAGCAATTGGGAACGATCAAGGCCGCCGAACCGACCGTCATTTCCGAACTAACAATTGTTCTTTGTCTGAGAAGTTGAAACAGGTTTTAATCTAAGACAACCGTGCAAGAAGCAGGTGTCGCCCAAAGAAGAAGGTACACGGGTACAAGAAACATTTTGGCAATAAGGAATTCACTCAAAAGGTAAGTTCCCGCAAAACTCCCTTTTATCTTCTATTAAAACAAGAAAACTCAAAAATAGATCGTGTAGTATTCTCGAGCTTTATCCCCAGCCAATCAGCATTAGGGTTTTAAACCCTAAACTGAACTTTTTCCTTTCAGCCAGCATTAGAGTTTTAAACTCTAAACTGAGCTTTGCCATGCAATCAGCATTAGGGTTTTAAACCCTAAACTGAATTTTCCTTTTAGTCAGCATTAGGGTTTTAAACCCTAAACTGAACTTTTTCCTTTCAGCCAGCATTAGAGTTTTAAACTCTAAACTGAGTTTTTCCCATGCAATCAGCATTAGGGTTTTAAACCCTAAGCTGAATTTTCCTTTTAGTCAGCATTAGGGTTTTAAACCCTAAACTGAACTTTTTCCTTTCAGCCAGCATTAGAGTTTTAAACTCTAAACTGAGTTTTTCCATGCAATCAGCATTAGGGTTTTAAACCCTAAACTGAATTTTCCTTTTAGTCAGCATTAGGGTTTTAAACCCTAAACTGAACTTTTTCCTTTCAGCCAGCATTAGAGTTTTAAACTCTAAACTGAGCTTTGCCATGCAATCAGCATTAGGGTTTTAAACCCTAAACTGAATTTTCCTTTTAGTCAGCATTAGGGTTTTAAACCCTAAACTGAACTTTTTCCTTTCAGCCAGCATTAGAGTTTTAAACTCTAAACTGAGCTTTGCCATGCAATCAGCATTAGGGTTTTAAACCCTAAACTGAATTTTCCTTTTAGTCAGCATTAGGGTTTTAAACCCTAAACTGAACTTTTTCCTTTCAGCCAGCATTAGAGTTGTAAACTCTAAACTGAGTTTTTCCCATGCAATCAGCATTAGGGTTTTAAACCCTAAGCTGAATTTTCCTTTTAGTCAGCATTAGGGTTTTAAACCCTAAACTGAACTTTTTCCTTTCAGCCAGCATTAGAGTTTTAAACTCTAAACTGAGTTTTTCCATGCAATCAGCATTAGGGTTTTAAACCCTAAACTGAATTTTCCTTTTAGTCAGCATTAGGGTTTTAAACCCTAAACTGAACTTTTTCCTTTCAGCCAGCATTAGGGTTTTAAACTCTAAACTGAGCTTTTCCATGCAATCAGCATTAGGGTTTTTAAACCCTAAACTGAATTTTCCTTTTAGTTAGCATTAGGGTTTTAAACCCTAAACTGAACTTTTTCCTTTTAGCCAGCATTAGAGTTTTAAACTCTAAACTGAGTTTTTCTCATGCAATCAGCATTAGGGTTTTAAACCCTAAGCTGAATATTCCTTTTAGTCAGCATTAGGGTTTTTAAAACCCTAAACTGAACTTTTTCCTTTCAGCCAACATTAGAGTTTTAAAACCCTAAACCGAGCTTTTTCATGCAATCAGTATTAGGGTTTTAAACCCTAAACTGAATTCTTCTTTTGTTCGGCGTTAGGGTTTTACCCCAAACCGAACCTCTCCCCAGCTAGCCGGTGTTAGGGCTCCAACCCTGAACTGAGCATGCATATCCTCTTTCATCAATTTTATGGACTTCTTGGTGAATAATTAACGAAATTTTCCTAGTGAAACTGGGGCAGAAAATTTCGTTCGTTTGTTTGTTCTTCCCGCATGTCTAACCTCGAGCCACACGGATCGAAATGACCCACGAGATGAGTCTCAACTCAAAATCAAAGAAGAAAAAGAAATGTCCCAAGATTCGGAGTAAATGGAAGGCGGATTGACTCCAGCATTTAATTGAGGTCTTGAACCCTGCCAATCGCGCCTCACTCAGTATCCAAGAGATTAACCAGGTCACCACAACTCGCAAGCATCAAGATTCAGATCGGAGTCTACAAGCAGAATCAGCTAAGACCCAAGATCAAGTCGTAAAAGAATCATAGATAGGAATCTTGTAACTAGTAGTTAACATACACATAAGTAGTTAGCTCAGTTTCCAATTTCCATTTGGTTGTAATAAGGCGGTCAGTGACGCAGCAGTAACAACAGCAACAGCAGTTAGCAGCAAGCATTGCAATCCCATGGTAGTCCCAGCTACCAAAGCTTCCCGAACTACATTGACCTGATTCCTGTTTAGCCCAGGATATGTAGGAGATCTTTGAAGCAAGATTCGGTCAAATCTTTCAAAAAAAACATGCTTCATACGGAGTAGTCCATAGGCAAAATCACTCATACACGCTCACTTTGTCTTTGCACGAAAACTCTTCGTGTTTCCGAACAAAGAGGGGCAGCTGTGAGCACGTGATTTTTGTTTTACGCGACAATCGCTCCAAAAGAATTAAAAAATGTATGTGTCATGCGTAATTTAAACCATGACCCGTTTGTTAGATGGAAAATTACAAAAAATACGCATTTTTTCTTTTTTTTCCGATTTGTTGCTGTGTTTAATTTTTGCCTACCTTTAACATTTTATCCGCGTGAAATAAATATGTTAAGTGTTAATTAGTGGTGCTTGGTTTTATTTAATTAGTTTGTGTATTTAGGAAATTAGAAATAAAGAAAAAGAAGACAAAATTTGTTGTAAAATGAATTTGGGCCGTGTCCATTTCAAAATTTGGAGCCCAATTGAACAGCCCAAACTCCCAGTCCGAACAGCCCACCCCCAGGACACAAAACGACGTAGTTTAACACCAAAACTACGTCGTTTCAAGGCCGATCCATCTCAACCATTCAAATCAAACTGATCCAACGGCCAAGATCTCACACCCCGTACCCACTAACAAACCCGACCCATCTCACCCAGACCAAACCCAAACCCTCAAAACGACATCGTTCCATTTAAGCCTTCAGATCCAGACCGTAGATCTAGATTGATCTAACGGTCGAGGTTCACCCACCCACTAACTATATAAGCCCTTCACCATACCCTGCCCCCCTAGCTAACACCCCAGCCTTCGTCTCCAAACAAACAACCCTAAAACCCTAGCCACCCCTACGTACTTCCACCATGAAAGCCGGCGGCATGGATGCCGGTGACCTTACCCTGAACACCATAGAACCCCCATGCTATCCTGAACCCAAATCTACCAACCCCATGCTTCGAATCTTATCCCACCTTCTCGAATCTTCATTTGAAGATTCGAGTCGGAACCTAATCTACACCGATCTGCTTCAAATTCATACCAGACACTCCCCAGACCCCCCTCGTGACCAAACCATACTTGGTTTGGTCCGAATCTGATCAGGGAAGCCTGAATCCCAGATCTAAGTTTGAAAGTTTTGTGTCCTTCATCACTGGCCCATGCCAGTCCGAGCCAAAGAGATTAAGGTCTAATGGACCTTAATCGAAGTGTTTCTCATCTGAGAAACACTTCGATTAAAGTCCGTTCAGCCTTAAGAAAGGTCTGTCCAAGTCCGAGTTCAAATTTTTAACTTTGCAAGCTTTAAGGTGAGTTTGTTTTCTTTCCTTTATTTGTTCGTGTGATTTGTTTTAAATATCTGGTCATGTTTTGTTTCAATTTGTGTCTTTAAATTTTACCACCTTCTGATTGACCACTTTGCCTGAACCACTGTGTTTTGTTTGAACCCCTCCTATTCTGATAAGACATGTGTATTGGTTGTATTCCAAATTTGTACTGACTAACTGATTCCTCAAAGTATAATCCTGCTTAATCAGTATAAGTCGAGTCATGTGTCCCATGCTTTTGAATGACTGATTTGGCTACGTTTGTGTATGTTAATGCTAATATAGTCGAGTCGACATGTGTCGTCAATTAGTCTCAACTGTCTGAACAAAGTTAAATCGATTTGCTTCTATTGAACATTTGCCTGAATCAATTAAGAGCCAGTTTAGTTCACTTATAGCTGTTGGATTGTTTGTGTTTAGATTCTGAATTGGAAGGCATGTGCACTCGTGCACAGCATGTGCATTGGTGCATCTCATGTGCTTTGTGCACAGCCTGTGGCCTGCATAAAAGCCTTTGTTAAGTTTTAAACAATTTGACAGCATATGCTGTCAGATACATTCCACTGCCCATACTTGGCTTTAGTTTAAAGAAGTATTTAAACCTTTTAAAAGTGAAATCTGCCAGGGAATGTTGATGGGGTTTAATACTTAATTAGCTAAAGTTGGAATTGAAAATGGAAGGCACATGGGAAGAGTACTGTGATTTCTGAAAAGAGGCTGTTAAAAAGAGTAGGATAGAGGCTTATAAAAAGGAGGTGTGACAACGGGATAGCAAGGTTTCACACTTTGGCGAGCACAAGAAAAATCTGGATTACAACCCTGGAATAATCCAGACAATAAAAAAGAAAATCAGAGCCCACTACCAAGACTCCCTTCGTATAGGAAGAGGAGTAGCCGTTCAATTGTTGATTTTTGCTTTCAACCCCACAAACTGCACATCTGCCTCGTTGGACCCTTTTCCAACACCATAACTGGCTTGTCATCCACCTTTTCCAACTATACCACCGCTTTTCCACTGGTTAACATTTCTTTTGAACCGACACGGATCATCATCACTATTTGTGAGGGTTTCTTTAGCTCCCCTCCTTCGTGCACTAGCTCAATCATGTGGGTTTCAAGGTGTGCCGGCAACGGGTTCTGATTGATGTTGGGCGTCTCTGGTGTCTGAACCTCAATCTTGTTGGTGTCAATAAGATTCTGTACTGCATGTTTCAACTTCCAACATTTCTCGGTATCATGTCCGGGAGCCCCCGAACAATACTCACAGCTTACCGAGTGGTCCATATTTTTGGGAAGGGGATTTGGCAATCTGGGCTCAACAGGACTCAACAAGCCTAACTGCCTTAATTTGTGGAACACGGCAGTATAGGTTTCTCCCAACTCAGTGAATGTTCTTTGTATTCTTTCATTTCTGAAAGCCCGATTTCCCCGGAAACCTGCCCCTTGAGGGTTCCTGTAAGCTCTTGGCGGTGGATAGGTGTTTTGCGATGGTGTATGTGTGTTATGGGGAGCCGGCGCGCGCCATTGCGGGCGAACCGGAGGCTGAGTGTATGTTTGGGCTTGGTGCACGGAGAAGTGTGGTTCTTGAGGTGGATAGTAGTATTGTGGTGGGCTGTATGGGTAGTTTGGCCTGTGGGGTCTGGGTTGGTTGTAGTATGGTTTACCAGACCTGGACCAACTGCTTGCCTCAATCGTGGCAATTTCTTCTTTCTTCTTTCTTCCCAGCGCACCTCCCGTGCCGCTCTGAATAGCCTGGGTTGTTGCCTTGAGTGCTGAGTAATTCAGGATTTTGTCAGACCTCAGACCCTCCTCTATCATGACCCCTATCTTTACTACTTCATTGAAGGATTTCCCAACCGTCGTCACCAAGTGACCAAAGTAAGTTGGATCCAGTGTCTGCAAGAAGTAGTCCACCATTTCTCCCTCTCTCATGGGAGGATCAACTCTGGCTGCTTGCTCTCTCCAGCGGAACCCGAACTCGCGAAAACTTTCCCCGGGCTTCTTCCCGGTCCTCAACAATGTGAGACGGTCAGGGACTATCTTGAGATTGTATTGGAAATGACCTGCGAAAGCCTGCGCCAGATCACCCCAAGTGTACCATCTGCTGGAATCTTGCCTGGTATACCATTCGAGTGCCGATCCGCTCAGACTTTGGCCAAAATAGGCTATCAGCAGTTCATCTTTACCGCCTGCCCCTCTCATTTTGCTGCAGAAACCCCGCAAATGTGCCATGGGGTCACCATGCCCTTCATATAAATCAAACTTAGGCATCTTGAACCCAGCCGGGGGTTGGACGTCCGGGAAAAGGCATAGATCTTTGTAGGCCACACTGACCTGGTTGCCCAATCCGTGCAGGTTCCTGAAGGACTGCTCCAGGCTTTTGAACTTCCTCAATACCTCCTCTTGTTCTAGGACTTTAACCGGCTTTTCAATCTCTGCCGGTACCTCCAAGTGTGGATTGTAGGCATGTGGTTCGGGGGCATGGAATGTGGGCTCAGGGGGATAGTATTGCGTATCGTGAGCCTGAAACAATGGCTCGTTGGAGGATCTTTGCAACGTGGTTGGCGGAGGTGCCCCGACGACGGGGACGATTGGCGGAGGAGGGTTTTGTTTGGGTGGTGGAGCTTGGGGATTATAGGAAGTATCCCCTTGGTAGTATTGGGCAACGGGGAAGCTCGTTGAAGGGCCGGGTAAAGGGTATTTCGGTGTGTGTCCCGGTGGGGAAGTAGGAGTGACGAGTGGTTCGGGCCCCTTTTGCGCCTTAGCCATGGCTAGCTGCATTTCATGCATTTCCAATCTCATTTTTTCTATATTGGCCATCGCCTCCTTCAGCATCTGATGTGCCGCCCCTTCCGACTCAACACTATTTTCTGAGCCAGTCATGCTTTCTGGTATAATCCCTTTTGATCTTGTTTGATAATGGTATGGTGCCAGTACGCTTTAACAACTAACTGTTTGGATTTGGACAAACAACAAACTTGTTAGCGTTAAAGTTTTAACAGATATTGCAATTGCATGTTGGGGAACGCAATTTTCTTAGGCAGTTAACCATTTCTAACATGTTTTTTTTCTACCGCGTGCATCCTCCCGCGTGAAACCCTTCATTCCACCCTTTTTTATTTATTCTTTGTGCCTTTTTTATTTATTCACTTTCTTTTTTTTTCTTTTTTTTGTTGTGGTCGAATCTTATGGAGATTGCCTACGTATCATACCCCCGCATGAATCAGACCTTGCGTAGTTCGGACCAATAATAGATAAACAATAATGAACATTTTTTTTTAATTTTCATATTAAAACAAACTGAGTTTCAAAGGTTTGAAGATGACCTACAAACTCGAAAATCAAACAATCCACATATTCTAATCAAAAGATTTACAAACTCAAAAACAAACGGCCAACTTCCTTTCCCCGTTTGTCAAATGCAACCAAACGGCTATTTTTGCAAATGTTGCCCCTTCCAAATCTCACATGAATTTTGAGGCTGGGGAGGATTATTTTGACACTTTACAAACTTGTCCATTCTTTTACGAAAATAACCTTTCGACAATTGAAAGATACTCTAAGGCTATTTCGGCGAGAACGGTTTAAGACGCGGCCGAAGCTGGCTCGGCTTATTATGACAAAATTCAAACGGTATTCACCTGACCGCTGAATCTTTGTTTTTTTTTCTTTTCAAAATTACGAAAAAAACTGGTGTTGCAAACACGGCCCTTCAGCGCCTCGGGGACGAAGATTTCTAAGGCTGTGTGGGTCTACTGGACAAAAAATCCTAAACATGACCCAAAAGGTGGCTGTTTATGCAAAGTCAGCCTTTCGGCGTCCCTTTAGGGAACATTCGGCTATTTATGACAAAACAGCATCACCTGACTTATTTATGACTCTTTTTATCGATTTTCAAATTAGAAAACTCAATATTGCAAGCAACGACCTTTCAACATCTCGGGGACGAAGATTTTTAAGGCTGAGTGGGTCAACTGGATCAAAATCCTAAAATGACCCAAAGGTGGCTGTTTATGCAAAGTCAGCCTTCCGGCGTCCCTTTCGGGAACATTCGGCTATTTATGACAAAACAACATCACCTGACTTATTCATGACTCTTTTTATCGTTTTCAAATTAGCAAACTCAATATTGCAAACACGGCCTTTCAACATCTCGGGGACGAAGATTTTTAAGGCTGAGTGGGTCAACTGGATCAAAATCCTAAAATGACCCAAAGGTGGCTGTTTATGCAAAGTCAGCCTTCCGGCGTCCCTTTCGGGAACATTCGGCTATTTATGACAAAACAACATCACCTGACTTCTTTATGACATATTATTTTTATTATTATTTATTTGTTTTTGGTTATTTTAGCAAAAATGGGGGTTGGACCCGATGAGGGTTGCCTACGTATCTCACATCCGGTGAGAATCAAACCCGCGTAGTTCGGGCCTCGTGAATAAGTAAATGAACTAATATTTTTTTTATTGGAACTGTGAAAGAACTGCTCAAAGGAAGTATATATATATATTTTTTTGATTGATTTCTTTTTGAAAGAAAAACTTGTAAAAATTCCTTTTCTTTTGATTTGAACTTTGAGGATTTCAAAAGTAAAAGGAAGTTTTTTTTTTCGAATTTCCATTTGTTTTTTTTATTCTAAAGAAAAAAAATATTTTTGGAATTTTACTTTTGATAAAAGAAATGCTTCTAAAAAATATTTTTTGAATTTTGAATTTTCTTTTCAATTTTGAAATAAGAATCAAAATATTTTCGGATTTTTTTTTCTTAAAAGAAAACATTTTTATTATTTTTGTTTTATCAACAATGGAAAATAAAGATATTTATATTATTTTTTGCAAGACATATCTTTTTGGAATTTTATTTTGAATTTTCTTGGCAAGACAAATACTCTTTGCAACAAATAAAGATATATATATCTTTTGGAAATAAAAAAACTTTTCGGATATATATATATATATATATATATATATATATATATATATATATATATATATATATATGCGACAAATAATGAAAGACTTTTTTTTTTTTTGCTTTTTCATAAGCAAATAAATAATAATAAAAAACCATTTTAAAAATAAGACTCTTTTTTATTTTCATTTTCATGGCAAGACAAACTATATATTTTTTCTATTTTTTATTTTTGAAAAACAAAAACAGAACAACGACTTTTTTTTTCTTTTCTTAGCTTTTAATAAAACAAACTAATAAGACATTTTTTTCATTTTCTTAAAATTTCGGTAGAGTTTTGACAGTATTTGGGCATTTGTTTTCTTTTCAAAAATAAACAATCAATTCCCTAACCGCTATTTCGTTCGTTTTTTTTCAATTTCAAAATATTATTCCTGATATTCACAAGTCAGTCAGCACACAAGTCCGAATCAAATAAATGCGCAAGTAGTAGCAAGTAAGATGCATCAGGATGGTCATTTTCATTTTTGGTACACCTGTCCTAGACAGACCCAACCCCTGTGTTGGGCCTCCAAAGTCAAATGCACGTGATGCAAACAAACGTTCCTACTAGGGATCCGGCATGTGGCTTTGTTATACTAGGTTCAGAACCTGGGTGTTTGTTCTAGACCTGGCTTACCCGAGCGGACAGCTCGAGCCGAGGAGGAGGCGGCAGTCCGGGAATACAGAAGCTTCACCGGCTTTGCGACTTATCCAAACCTCGTTCTAAATTGGGACTTGACACTATACAGAAAAGAAGTCGTACGAAGTACACCCTTCTTCATGATTCAGAAGACTCAGAGAGAAGATGGGTTTCGGCACAATTTATATACAGTTCACATAATATCAAAGCGGTAAAAGCATCATTTAGCACATTAGGCTCAAACACATGTAAAAATCAGATAAAGCCAAATATAACAATTTATCTAAGCTCGAATTTCTAACCCTGAACCAGTGGTTCTGGGTGTTTTTCCCCAGCAGAGTCGCCAGAGCTGTCACACCTCCTTTTTCCGTACCCGAGAGGGTACAAGGGAGTTTTTTCCAATTAAAGGACAATCGAAACGGGATTGGTTTGTTTATTTCAGAGTCGCCACTTGGGAGTTTTAGGGTGTCCCAAGTCACCAATTTTAATCCCGAATCGAGGAAAAGAATGACTCCATATTACAGTCTGCGTACCAGAAATCCGGATAAGGAATTCTGTTAACCCGGGAGAAGGTGTTAGGCATTCCCGAGTTCCGTGGTTCTAGCACGGTCGCTCAACTGTTATATTCGGCTTGATTATCTGATTTTATACAAATATGAACTTATGTGCAAATTTTATCTTTTAACCGCTTTATTATTATTGTTTTTAAAAAGAAATATGAACATCGCTTAAAACACGTCTTTGGACTGCGTCACATGAAATGCACCCACAATCCGGAACACGTTTTATTTGATGTTTTGGGATTTGGATACGGGTCGTATGAAATGCACACCTAAGCTTAAGAAAGTAAAACATTAAACACGCGCCTAAAGAGACTATCGCGTTATTATTTTGGGAAGACCGTGAAATTCGCTAAACGGTCCTTCCGAATTCTAATTAAACCATACATTTTGTGAGGGCCCCGCAATCTATACGTTTTATTTGGCGAGGCTCGTCTCATTTTTATTTTAAAGGATAAACCTACAATGACTATATTTTCTATTAAGTTCGTCTCTAAAATAAAAAAAAATCTCTTAATTATTTACATGCTAAAAAAACGTAACTTATTAGTTATTAGTTTACGGCTAATGCGAATGGAAAATTGCGATCGAATTTGTACAAAGAAAAACTGCTTTCATTTTATATTCTGTTATTCAATAATACTAGAACATGAGATTGACCATAATATCAAAACAGATTAATTATTCTCCGATTAATTTAAACTAACATTATTAGATGAAGAAAGTATACATATGCAACCTCATTATTCATTAATCATTCAACTACATCTTTATACGAAGAAAGAAAAATTATATTCAACCACAAATCTAAACAGGAAGAATTCAACAGGAACAAAGCCTGATTAATATTTCATTTTTGCTTCAAGCCGAGATTGTACAAATGTGTACCTGGAAACAGCAGTACAAGAACAAACGAAGTAGGAGTCAGCAGCAATAATACCACAGCAAAGAGCAGATTCAGCAACACCGCAAAACCAGTAACAACCAGTAGAATAACCCAGCAACGGATTGAAAAATCAGCAATGCAAAAGTGCAATCGCAGTCAAAGCAGAAGAGAGAAAAGATACAAGATGCAGTAGTTTCGGATTTTTGAATAACACTCGAAGAAAAGCAAACGAAAATTATTCGAGTGAAAGTTCAAATTGCATTTCTCTTTTACTCTCCAAATGTTTCAAGTCTATCCTCTCTCAAGTCTTAAGCGAGGCAATGAAACAGTAACTATTCTTTTTCAACTTCAAAACTCTCCAAAATGAATTCTGCCCCTGTATATTCAGTGTATCCAGAATGTATATCGGGTGTATACTTCTCACTCCGCCCCCTCTTTTTTTCTTCTCTCTATCTAGTTTTTCCTCTCTTTTTTTCCACCCTTCTTCCTAAATTTTCTCTTCTATTTATAGCAAAATTTTCGAAATTTTCAGATTTGTTTTTTATTATTTTATTATTTTTTTAATTAAAAGAAATCCCACTTACAAATTGCTTTTATTTTTTTAGAAAAAGAAATCCCACCTTTATTTACTTTTATTTTTAAAATTCCAACTTTAATTACTTTATCTTATTTAAAATCCCACTTTTTATTTTTTTAAAAGAGAATCTCACTTTATTTAACTTTTCTTTAAAAAACAAACCACTATCTTTTCTTTTTCTTTTAAAAATGCTACTTTCAATTACTTTAAATTTTTTAAATTTTCAGATACCTTTATATTTATTTTTTAATTCCAACCTTATTTTACTTTTAAATTTTTTAAAACTTTTTACTTTTTTTAAATTTTCTACATTCTTTTACTTTTTTTTATTTTTTTAAAGAAGAGAATTTCACCTATTTTTACTTTTATATTTTTTTTATTCAATACTTCCCTTTTTCTTATTTTTTTTAAATCATTCCCGAAATTATTATATATTTTTTTAAAAAAATAAAAATAAAAATAAAATAAAATAAAATATTTTCGGATTTTTTATATATAAAAAAAACAAAAAATAAAACTATTAATAGTGATAATTCACCTTTTATTTTTTATTTTTTTGGTTTTGTTTTGTGTTGGACAAAAATGAAGAAGGGGTGTTGGGTTAATGGAGCGGACCGGGTCGACCCGGTTTGAAGTGGACCGGGTCATGGGGAAAGTTGGGCAATTATTTGGGCATGTGGTTTGAAATTGAAGAAGTGGCCCAATCCGATTTTTCTTTGTATTTTTGTTCTCTTTTCTTCTTTTATTTTTCTAAAACTAAATTATAAAAGTACTTAAATTATTATTAAGAACTAAATTAAGTTATAAAAGCGCAAATTAACTTCCAATAACAATTAACGCACAATTAAGTAATAATTAAGCATAAAATTGTTCATTTGGACATTAAATGCTAAAAATGCAAAAGATGCCTATTTTTGTAAGTTTTAATTTTTGTAAACAAATTTAATTACTAACAATTGTAGAATTAAATCCTACATGCAAAAATGCGACATATTTTGTATTTTTTATTAATCAAATAAACATGCATAGACAAACATACAAATAGTTACACAAAATATCACAAAATATCACAAAAATTGCACACCAAGAAAAATTATTTTATTTTTGAATTTTTTGGGAGTAATTCTCATATAGGGCAAAAATCACGTGCTTACAGCTGCCCCTCTTTGCCCGAAGACACGAATGGTTTTCGTGCAAAGATAAAGCGAGCGATTTTTGCCCATCCGAGTACTGGGAACCCTTCTGGGTCAACCTGGTTATCGGGGCTTCTATAGATGAAAACCCCTCCACAAATTGATGGTAATAACCTACCAAATCCAAGAAACTCTGGATCTCTGTAGCTGATGTGGGTCTAGGCCAGTCCTTGACTGCCTCAATCTTCTTAAGATCCACCTGAATACCCTCTACTGATACGACGTGACCCAGGAATGCTACTGAACTCAACCAAAACTCACATTTCGAAAACTTAGCATACAACTAGCTATCTCTCAGAGTCTGGAGAACGACTCGAAGATGCTGCTAGTGCTCCTCTCGGCTGCGGGAGTAGATCAAGATATCATAAATGAAAAAAATCATAAAGGAATCCAGATAAGGCTTGAACATCCGATTCATCAAATCCATAAAAGCTGCTGGGGCATTTGCCAACCCATATGACATCACTAAGAACTCATAATGCCCGTGCCGAGTGCAAAAAGCTGTCTTAGGGACATCAGATGCCCTAATCCTCAACTGATGGTAGCTAGATCTCAAATCAATCTTCGAAAATTCCTTGGCACCTTGAAGCTCATCAAACAAATCATCAATCTTTGGCAATGGATACTTGTTCTTGATGGAGACTTTGTTCAACTGCTGATAGTCTATGCACATCCTCATCGACTCATCCTTTTTCTTAACAAACAACACCAGCGTGCCTTAGGGCATGACACTAGGTCTAATAAAGCCCTTATCAAGAAATTCTTGCAACTATTCTTTCAATTCCTCCAACTCTGGTGGGGCCATACGATATGGCAGAATAAAAATAGGCTGAGTGCCTGATCCAAATCAATGCAAAAGTCAATATTTTTGTCGGGTGGCATTCTCAGCAGGTCTGAAGGAAATAGCTCGGGAAACTCCCGAACAACTGGCACAGAATCCATAGAAGGAACCTCAGCACTAGAATCACGAACATAAGCCAAGTAAGCCAAACAACCCTTCTCGATCATACATCGAGCCTTCATATAAGAGATAACCCTCATGGTTAGAATGATCAGGAGTCCCTCTCCACTCCAAACAAGGCAACCCCGGCAATGCTAAGGTCACAATCTTGGCATGACAGTCCAATATAGCATGATAAGGTGACAATCAATCCATCCCCAAAATGGCATCGAAGTCTACCATATCGAGAAGTAGGAGATCTACACTAGTCTCAAGACCCCCAATGACAACCATACACGAACGATAGACACGATCTAAAATAATAGAATCACCCACTAGTGTGGACACATATACATGAGTACTAAAAGTATCACGAGGCACAACCAAATATGCATCAAAATAAGATGACACATATGAGTATGTAGACCTTGGATCAAATAGAACTGAAACATCTCTACTGCAAACTAAAACTGTACCTGTGATAACTGCGTTGGAGGACTCAACCTCAAGCCTAGCTGGGAAAGCATAACATCGGGGTTGGGCCCCACCACTCTGAACTACATCCTTGGGACGGCCTTCTGCTAGCTGGCCTTCACCTCTAGCAGCCTGACCTCCACTTCTAACACCTCGACCTCCACCTCTAGCTGCCTAACCCCAACCTCTAGCTGGATGAGTAGGTGGTGGAACACCCGGTGCTGGAACCATGGCACGAGAACCCTGATGCTAAGAACTACTCGAGACTCGAGGGCAAAATCTAGCAATATGCCTCGTATTGCCACAAGTATAACAAGACTTCGGCTGCTGAGACTGATAACTCTGAAACTGACCCGGACGGCCTAGGTAACCACCTTACAAACTCTAGAGCGGAGGTGTACTGATAGGAGCTAATTAGAATACTGCATATGAGAACCACGGTCACTTGGAGCACCGTGAGAAGCTAGAAGTGCTGAATGAAATGGCCTGGGAGGATGGCCTCTACCAAAAGAATCCCTACCTCCAAATGAGGAACCACTGAATCTGCTAGAATGACGAGGCCTCTTGTTAGACCCCTGACCGCTCCGCTGAGCTAGAACCATCTCAAATCTCGCTCTCTGTCTCCTTAGCCATCTGAAATCTAATAGGCTAAGCGAGTCCCACAATAAACCTTCTCACCCTCGCTCTCTCTCTTTCTCAATGGGGAGTATAAGAAGAGCATGACGGGCCAAAACAATAAACCTCGTCTCACTGTGTGATAGTCATAGAACCATGCTAAAGACGCTCGAACCACCTGCGGTACTCCTCTCTCTGAGTGACGGGAAGGAACTTCTCGAGAAATAGCTACGAAAACTGGTCCCAAGTGAGAGATGGTAACCCAGATGGTCTAGCCAAACAATAATCTCTCCACTATTTCTTGGCAGAACCCGACAAACGGAAAGCAGAAAAGTTGACCCCATTGGTCTCCACTATCCCCATTTTCCGTAGAACCTTGTGACAGCTGTCCAAATAGTCTTGGGGATCCTTTGAAGATGTACCACCATAGGTAGTAGTGAAAAGTTTGGTGAACCTATCCAATCTTCACAAAGCATCTAAAGACATAGCTGACTCATACTGGTCTGAGCTACAACACTCGGTGGAACTACCCCAACGGGCTGAGCTGCTAGAGTCTGAAACTGGGGAGCCACCTGCTCCAGAGTGCGAGTAGCGGAACTCTGTGCTCATCCCCCAACCTGAGAGACGGATGATGCTACAGGAAGTATGCCTGACTGAGTGACTCTCTCTATAAGGCCCACTAGACAGACTAGAGCATCCTAGATTACCGGGGTAGCGATGAACCCCACTGAAACCTGAGCTGGACCCGCTGGAACGGTCTAGGTTGGAACCTTATCATCAAAATCTACCTGAGGCTCCGCCGCTGGTGCTGCTGCTCTGGGATGAGCCCTGCCCCTGCCTCGGCCTCTAGAACGGCCTCGGTCGCATCCTCTGCCCCTCGTAGGAGTTGCCGATGCGGGTTTGGGCTGCTGATCAGCTGATGTAGCAGTACATGTTCTCTCCATATGTGAAAGAATATAGTAGAAATTCAATTAGCAATAAGAAATCAAACCGCACGGCAGAGATGAATAGAAATGAAACTGTTACTAACCTTGCCACGACTCGAATTTCCCACCGTCGGGACCGTGATGACACCTAACATTGTACTCGCTAGGCAAGATAACGTCACAAATTATTTCACATTTTTATTTTATCTTTTGACAATTTACATGTTAATAAAAGTAAATCAGCGGAATAAATACGGAAGAACAGAATTTAAAAAATTATCTTAATACTAATAACAAAACCGTAATAAAACTCCACCCAGAACTGGTGTCACAACTCACGAACAGTCTATGAATACGACAAACAATGGTCTGAATAAAGAAGTATACATCTATCTCAAAAGTAGATAAAATAGAAAAGAAATAGGATAGAAGGGGACGCTAGGGTCTACAGACACCTACAAGACTACCTTGGGTCTTCAATGGACTGAAGGCAGCCAGCCGAGCTCTACTCACAAGTTCCGGCACCGGGATGCAAAGAAAGTGCAAATTGCAGTATCAGTACAACCAACCCCATGTACTGGTAAGTGTCGAGCCTAACCTCGACGAAGTAGTGACGAGGCTAGGACACGACAACTAACATAAGCCTGTGCAGTTAAAAAATATAATAACAGAGTAACAATAGTAGAAGCTAAACAATAATTAACGGGAAAAGGCAACATGCTATGAGGGTACCAGAATAAGGAATCACAGTACTAACGGAAATTAAACAGTTAAAACACTTGAACCGATAACAACAATTAATCATAGCAAACAAAAAATGCATGGCATCACCCTTTGTGCTTTTACTCTCAATCCTCACCATACAATCAATAATAGAAATGTGCACGGCATCACCCATCATGCTTTATCACTCTTCCTCACCATATGAATAATAGAATGTGCACGACATCACTCGTCGTGCTTTATCTCTCTTCCTCACCATATGCATCAATATAAATGTAAATGTGCACGACATCACCCTTCGTGCTTTATCACTCTTCATCACCATATGCATAAGTATGAATGTGCACGGCTCACCCTTCGTGCTTTACCACTCTTTTCTCACCCAAATAGAAGAAATAATAGCATCCCAGCAATGGAATCAGCTATAACCAATCTCGTTTCAACAGTTAAATTCGCAATGTAAGTCTCAACTTGAGCAACGTCCAACAATTACCCAATAACAAGAAAATATAACCAAACTTGTTCAACACAAAGAGTAACTAGCTTAGGTATGAAAATATGTATAAAGAAACACAACTGTCACAAGTATAGAACTCACTCGCATGGTATGACCCGACAAAGACGTATAGATACTCGTTACCACACCTATACATCGTAATAAACAACTAACAAGTAGCAAATAGGGCAAACAATACTTAATCCCTCAAGCTAAGGTTAGCCACAATACTTACCTTGATTCCACGGCCACAATCAAACCTCAAATACCGATTTACCTCTCGATTTCACCTCCAATCCGCTTGTATCTAGTCATAATTAACATAACAACATCAATAAATTCTAGAGAATTCAACTCCAATGCTTAATTATAGGGTTCCCAACATTTTCCCCAAAAAGTCAAAATCCGACTCCGAGCCCGCTTGGTCAAAACTCGAAGTTCGGACCAAAACCCGATTATCCATTCACCCCCAAGCACGGATACACAATTGGTTTTGGAATCCGACCTCAATTTGAGGTATGAATCCCCAAATTTTGAAATTCCTAAAAGTTACCTAAAAACACCGAATTCCCCCATGAAAATCCCTAGATTTTGTAAAGAAAGCTTGTAAAAAGATGAATTACATTGAAGGAAATGAGTTAGAAGTTGTTTGCCTATGATTTGGGGAAGAACTCTCCTTTAGAAAATTGCCTATGGGATCTTAGGGTTTGAAAATTTGAGAAGTGAAGTGAAAATCTCATCAAAACCTGTTTTTGAACAGTCGAAGGTATCGCATTTGCGATCACAGGTTCACAATTGCGAACTCACAAATATGAAGTTTGGCCTGACCTGCTGCCTTCGCAAATGCGAACAAGTGTTTGCAATTGCGGCCTCTGTTCTAGTCACATTTGCCACTATGAACTTCACAGATGCGAAGGTCCCCTGACCAGCCCAGTCATCACAAATGCGATGGTCCTTCGCAATTGTGGTGCTCGCATTTGCGAGCCAGACTTTGCAAATGCAAAGTCTGCAGACCTGCAATACCAGCAATTTTTCTTAAGGTTCAAAACATTCCGTGGCCTATCCAAAATTCACCCGAGCCCTTCGGGCTCGAGAACCAAAATACGGGCCCGATACCATCAAATTCAAACATTATTCAATTTCTAAAACTCCTTATATTTTTCAGCAAACAATATTCTTCAAAAATTTATTTCTCTGGCTAGGGACCTCGGAATTCGATTCCGTACATACGCCCAAATCCCATATTTTACTACGGACCCTCCAGGACCATAGGAACACGGGTCCGGGTCCGTTTACCCAAAAAACGAAGTCAACAAAAAGTATCTTTTAAGCCAAAATTCAATATTTCATAAATGAATTCACATAAGGGCTTTTCGGGTATACCCCGGACTACGCACCTAAATCGAAGAGAATGACAATGAGATTTTTAAGGCGCCGAAATACAAATTTGACATCCTAAACAAGAGATGACATTTTGGGTCATCACACTAGCTACACCACTGCCCACAAAATACTAATTAATTAGTGAAATACTCTAGTGTTATCGGATAGGTTTGCAAACAAAACGGAATACACAAGATATATGCATGCGCGCATTTTTCATAGCCTTTATTCTAATAAAAATTTAATTTTTTGCGGGTATAACTGATCCTTTTTCTTTAAGAAAGAAAATGCTTGACGATGGATTATTTCATCCATTCGGGAGATGCTTAGCAGAAGATTCTTAATTGATATGGTCTTTCTTTTTTTCTTCATCTCTTATTTGAGGGTTTTTTCTTTTACTTCTTTTTTATATTACTAGACTCTCTATACGTACGTTGCACGTGTATGCCGAGTCAGATAGCATATTATATCATAAAATAATATTAATATTATTAAAACTTAGTAAATAATTGTACATGAAAAAATAAAATAAAAATACCATAATTGTGAGGTCCAAAATAAAAAGTAAGACGGTACAAAGAGATAATTTGCAAGAGTACCACCGATACTATTATGCAGTTCCTAAGTGTTCAACCATGTACAAAACAAAATAATTCATGTACATCAAGATAAATGCAAGTATGTAGATCGGCCTTCCTACAAACCTTATTATTTAATAAGAATTTTATTATGTGTGAAATAGGGCCCAAATATGAGCTATACGTTGTAAAAATAGCACGTTATAGCCAGTTTTCGGACTGATCATTCAAAAATAGCCAGCGTTTACCAAGTCAATGAAAAATTGTCATTATTTTGCTGCAACAGAGACTGGTCCAGCATAATATGCTAGAGTTCGGTGCACCTGTGTATGAACTCCAGCATATTATGCTGGACCGGTATACCTTGCTGGCTCCAGTATAATATACTGGAGATTGGAGCACTGGTGCTCTAAACTCCAGTATATTATACTGGAGCGGTATACTTGCTGGAACTCCAGTATATTATGCTGGAGGTAAAAATGGTGTGTAGTAGCCACTAATTAAGGGGGTCTTTAATTTTTATCCACTAATTATAATGCTCAGCAAAAATAGCCACTATTAATAGGAAAAAGATACTTTTACCCTTTCTTCAATGGTTATATTCCCAAACCCTTCTGCAAAAAGAAAGAAGTGATGAAGGTGAAGTATATATCAAGCGCAGTAATGGTAAATGTGAAAAACCCTTCTGAATTTCGAGCTATAGTTCAACACATCAGTGGGAAAAGCCCTCCAAAATTGTCCAATTTTCATCAACAATATGCAAAGACAGAGAATTATCATAATGATGAAGTTGCAGCCAAATTAGCTCATGGTCAATGTTCAAAAGGACTTTCTGGATTTCGGTTTCCCTATTAATATATAGTGTAGTAGTTGAGCTTTTCTTTGGCTTTGTTGCTTCAGTCACTGGGTATATAGTATATGATGTCACTGGGTAAGTAAGCCTTACACTATACTAATACTAACAAAAATATTTACGAATGACATCATCCTCAATACTTATTTGCTAAATTCTGTATGTTCAAATTTTTGAGCAGATGTCTGAATTTTCAAAATTTCTTTCTTCTTACCTTGTTTTTGTTTCTTTTGAGTTCAAAGATTAAAATTTAAGGACATGAGTCCTTAAGTTTGATATGCAGGTTCAAAAGTTAAGGACATGCAGTCCTTAACTTATAGTTTCATGTTCAAAACCTAAGGACTTATGTCCTTAACTTTGAATTACATGTTCAAAAGTTAAGGACAGACAGTCCTTAACTTTGAGTACAAAGTTCAAAACTTAAGGATTGTCTGTCCTCAACTTTACAAAAGTTAAGGACAGGAGTCCTTAAGTTTGACACGCATGTTCAAAATATAAGGACAGACAGTCTTTAACTTATAGTTTCAAGTTCAAAACTTAAGGACAGACAGTCCTTAAGTTATTGTTTCAAGTTCAAAACTTAAGGACTTTCCGTCCTTAACTTTGAGTTTCAGCTGGTTCAAAAGTTAAGGACATGCAATCCTTAACTTATAGTTTCAAGTTCAAAACTTAAGGACAGTCAGTCCTTAAGTTATTGTTTCAAGTTCAAAACTTAAGGATTGTTTGTCCTTAACTTTGAGTCTCAAGTTCAAAAGTTAAGGACAAGAGTCCTTAAGTTTGACTTGTAGGTTAAAAAGTTATGGAAAGACAGTCCTTAAGTTTGAATAATACGTTCAAAAGTTAAGGACAGGCAGTCCTTAACTTTGAGTTCAAAGTTCAAACGTTAAGAACAAGAGTCCGTAAGTTTGAAATGCAGGTTCAAAAGTTAAAGACAGACAGTCCCTAAGTTTGAATTGCACGTTCAAAAGTTCTGGACAGGGAGTCCTTAACTTTGTGTTTAAAGTTACCTCATTTTAACAACCTCCTCCTTAGAGGCTCAAATAAATTGTACGTAGTTTATATTACTTTGAGTCCTCACAATCTATAAATCTTCAGAGTGCGCCAGTTACACATCCTTCTCTGACACATTTACCCACAAACTACTATGACATCCATATCCGTGTCTACCAAAGACTAAAGACAGGTATAAGTTATAGCAGAAGGGTATTTTCGTCCAGTCAGGTATAAGTTTATTAAACCAGTGGCTAAAGACTAAAGACATTTAAAAAACTGGTTTTAAAATAAAGACAGGTGTTGTTAGACATCTCCCATGCTGGAGTTCTAGTGTACTTATGCTGGAACTCCATCATATTATGCTGGAGTTCAAGCATACTTATTTTGAACTCCAGTATAATATGCTGGAGTTCAAGTATACTTATGATGGAACTCCAGCATAATATACTGGCGTATTTTCCGGGTTTTGAATAGTTTTTCGCTCAAATTTATCTTTACATGAAAAATGGCTAAATTTCGATTACTTTTAAAACTGGACTATATTTGAACGACCAATTGTAAATCTGGCTATTTTTTAATTTCTCCCCTATACGTTGCAGGTGGCCTAAGGAAACAAAATGAATGCACAGATAATGAATTTAGGGAGATAAGAGTGAAGCTGTTAATTCACTTATCTGAGGCACTAGAGTTGTACCTCTACTTAAAACAAAGTTACGTTAGATGCAATATTAAATATGTAATAAAAGAATAATATTTCGAATAAAAGTTTGTCTCAAGTAAACATCGGAACTTAAAAATTTGTTCCAAACAAACACAAGAAATTGTAAGCAGACGATTACCTTAAGCCAAGTAGTAACTCCATGAGGTTTTAGGCTTCCATGACTTTTTACAATGTTGAAATTAAGAAAATTTCTGTTTTAGATCTCTCATGTATAAAAATAAATTCTCCATATATAAAAAAGAGATAGGTCATAAAACTTAAAACAAGCTTGTAATTTTGACCCCCCCCCCCCCACCCCAGCTCCATTGCTGGTAAAATCTCCCATGACAAAATGATCTATCACCAAATATATGCGGGGTCCACCCCCATAAATGAAAAAAAGAAAAGGAAGGGAAAAGTGTCAGATTCCATTCTAACTTATTTGAGTTGCAAATCTCCAAATTGTCAAAAATAGTAGGCATCAGACAAAGCAATTTGCAATTGCAAATTGCAATAACCAATCGTTTTGATTGGTGGAAGATTGGGTGCTCAACACCATAAAAGGAGAGCTTCGGCTCTCATTTCTGTATAGTGTAAAATATGATGTGACATGTGATCATCTAAAGGAAGGATACGTGAAACCCATGATGAAGATGGCCAATGTAAGGACCTGACCGGTCATTTTGAGCATTTGCACTTCGCTCAATAGTTTGGGGCATGAGTAGCTCCGTATGATGTATTAAGACTTGTGTGCAAAATTTGAGTTCATTCCTAGTTGATTTAATATATTTCGGCGCGTGTTTTTGGAAGTTGAAAGTTCAAAAGTTCATTAAGTTTGATTTGAGGTGTGTTTCGCCATTTCAATGTTGATATGTGTGATTTGAGGCCTCGAGTAGGTCCGTGTTATGTTATGGAACTTGTTAGTATGTTTATACGGGGTCCCGAGGGGCTCGGGTGAGTTCGAATAGGTTTGGGTTGTGTTGTGCTCGTTATTTTATGTTTCGCCGTCGTTTCTTCAAGCATAAATGGTACAACATTACAAGGCACATTCAGTTTTGAAGGGAAAGTCTTAAATTCTTAGACAACATGGACGGTTTCCGATGCTTAGGTAAATGCTATAACTATTTGGCATTGCTTGATGAGAGTGTGCATTTCATAAGATGCACTTGGTTTGACTTCGGATACTTCATTGGTATTGTGGTACTCGCTTGGTTGATCTACTGCTAATATTCATATTTTGCTATGTGGTACGGAAGAAAATTATGAAAGTATTCCTCGTGGGATGGTCGTGTGTGAGAGATATGTTAAACATTCGAGTGGTAGAGTTGGGATCAGATATAGTTATTCGTGTGTTCTATGAATTTAGGAGATCGTGAGTTCTTAGAAATAGATTGTTTTGTGGTTGTAGATTGTGAAGATATTGCCAAAACCAGCCAGATGATAGTATGCTTTAAGGTTAGGTCATTGTGGACCTTCGTAGGGTTATTTATCTATTTTTGGATGACAAGAGTTTATTTGGGGCCATTGGTAGGCTCAATTAGATGTGTATTCTACGCCGGGTCAGATTAGTTAGCTCTATACTGCTATTGTTGAGGGATGTGCTATTCGGTTGTTGTTAAGCTTATTCGTGTTCTGATGTAATATGTGAGTTACTCTTCTAGGCTACGAGGAGTTGTGATTCGTTGGTTATTTGCACACATGGTGCAGTTCTATTGGGGCCTTATATCGAAATTTGAGCGAGATGGGTATTTGGGTATTGCATGATTGATTTTGTATTGGTTATGTTCTTTCGGATTTTTTGTGGCACTGTGTCAATTGCTTCTCCATGGTTATGGTCATGCACCTTGGATACTTGATGTCGAATTACGCGCGGTTATTGATTTTGAGCAGGGTGGCTTAAGGTATTTTATATGGACCAGTGTTTAGATGGGGTCACGCATTGCAGCGGAGTTATGTTGAGATATGATCCTTTGTGTTAGGTTCATGTGTTATAGTTCTACAGTGTGTAATCGATTTTTAGCATTTCGTTATGGCGGTACTTATTGAGCCTACGAGATTGTTCTCTCGTTTGAGTCATTTTTCATGATTGAGTACATTTGAATTATTGCGTATTGGTGCACGGAGTGCACGGTTTGTGCTTTTGTGTAGTATTGGTGTGGCATATCACTAGAGTGGTTGTGATGGATGAGATGAGGTCATTGGACCTAGAATGGATACTATCGGATTTGATTATAGCATGTATGGAGGATAATTTCGGAAGTCGACTTAGAAATTGGCTATAGTTCTTGTCTAAAGAGGGAGAGTTCCATGACTTGTTGGTCTGATAAGTGGTTACAAATTTCTACGTGTTTCTTTCATCATCGGTAGTGTATGAAGGTTTAGAACAAGGTTTTGTTTGATATGAGGTTTATTACCAGTATTGGGTTTATTTTTAAATAGTCACGGTGATTAGAAATTATTGCTATGGGTATTTGAGTTCTGTGGTATATCATGTGATTGTGTCTTGGGCTATATTTATGGCTTGATGCAGTTTGTTCCAACTTATTCATCGTGTAGATGAGAGATTCAGGTATTATAGGAAATTTTGGATGTTGGAAATTAGGTTCTAAGGCTTATGGGCTAAGGTTGATTTATGGATCTTTATTCAGGTTGTGTCGTCAGGTTTATATGGATTAAGGTGACATTGGATCACCACCGGATATGTGCATGGTAAGGTTACACGGTGGTTTAACAGCTTAGGAACAACTCTTGGTACGTTCGAGGACAAACGTATGTTTAAGTGGGGGAGAATGTAATGACCCGACTGGTCGTTTTGAGCAATTGCACTTCGCTCAATAGTTTGGGAGCATTAGTAGCTCCGATGTATTAGGACTTGTGTCAAAAATATGAATTCATTTCGAGTTGATTCGATATATTTCCGCGCGAGTTTTTAGAAGTTGAAAGTTCAAAAGTTCATTAAGTTTGATTTGAGGTGCGTTTCGTCGTTTCGATGTTGATATGCGTAATTTGAGGCATTGACTACATCCGTATTATGTTATAGGACTTGTTAGTTTGTTCATGCGGGGTCCCGAGGGGATCGGGTGAATTCGGATAGGTTTGAGCTGTGTTGCGCTCGTTTTTCTTATGCTTCGACGTTTTTTTCCAAGCATAAATAGTATCACATTAAACAAATGATCTCCGATTTATGTTTTGATTGAAGCATTAGATCCGTATCGTAATTCCGGAGTCATAGCAAAAAGAATCGTCAAATTTGGACATCATATGAGGATTTTATGGTCATCTTACTAAGAATTGGGTTGCTAGATTTTTCAGATTAATTACGAAATTGCCACTAACTTCGTATTTAAAAAATTTGCACTATTTTCAAATATTGAAACCAACATATCTCCTTCATTATAAGGTCAAATGGAGTGATTCAAAAGCCTAACTTGACTGAAATTTTATAAGAATTCGTTGGAGGCATCGAAAGCAAGTTTAGGGATCATTTGGCACACAAAACGAGGCAGAGCAGCAGGATAAAAATATTTAATATCGAAGTTTTGTTCATTCGATCATATTTTGAGTTGGGGAGTTCGGATTTGGACAATTTTCGGAGGCAATTTTTACCATGGGTAAGTATTCTGTACTCTATTTTTGTTATATTTCATGAATCTATCTTCGTTTTTGGCATTTGATTGATGATTTCAATGTGAAATTTGTGGGTTTCGTCTAAAATTTTATAAAGTGAATTTTTAAGTTTTGAATATCGATTCGGAGTTGAATTTGAGTGAAACTAGTATGGTTGGACTCTTAATTGAATGAGCTGTCCGATTTTATGAGTTTTGTCAGGTTTCGAGATACGGGCCCAGGTTAGACTTATTGGATGATTTTGGTATTTTAATTAAAGATTCAACATTTATCGATGGGTTTGTTTCCTTTAGCATTACTTGATGCATTTGAATTTTTTGGCTAGTTTTGACCCATTTGGAGGTCAGTACGCGCGAGATGCATTTTTTGGAGCATCGTTTGGCTTTCTCGTAATTGGAATTGGCTTATTCGAGGTACGTAACACTTCTAAACTTGGTGCTGAGGGTATGAAACCCCAAATTACGTACTATGTGATTGGTATTGAGGTGACGCACATGCTAGGTGACGGGCGTGTAGGCGTGCACCTTGTGAATATTGACTCTGTTATTTTTATGGTACTGTGTAGTTACCTGATCTTACCTGCAACCATGACATTTCTACGTACTTGAGCTATTGAGATGTGATCCATATTAGAAACCATGTCTAGGCTACATGCTTATCCTGTTGGGACCCACTGAGGTTATTTCTGTTGTTGAGTTATCTGCTTTCATTGCATTATATACTCAGTCATATGCATTCATATGCATATCATATCTCAGTCTCTGTTACCATTTATTGACACATCATATCATCATTTTGGCTAGTTTCATAGCATTGTGATCCCGAGAGACTGGAGAGATTGATGAATGAGCAAGGCCGAGGGCCTGGTTATGAGTGAAATTTATGGGATCGGGCTGCACACTGCAGTGGTTATACTGATTTATGATTGTGCTTGGGCTGAAGGAGCCCCTCCGGAGTCTGCACACACCCCCAATGAGCGCGATTGATTATATTTGAGGGATGGATCTTGTCCGAAGCATTTATATTCCTGGGGATGGATCTTCCCAACGGGCTGAATTTGGCCCTACTCAGTATTGAGTGACTGATGGTCAGTTGACGTATATATTCTGGGATGAATCTTCCATGGGCCGGATTGGCCATATAAAGTACTGAGTGATTGAGAATGATGAGTGAAAAGTGTGAGACAGTGAGATTGAGTACTCTGAGAGTGTGAGTACATAAGTTCATCTATGAGGTACATTGCATTGACATGCACATATGACATGCATGCATAGCGATGTATTTGTCCTCATGTTGTATGGTATCACGTCATTCATGACTTCTCACATATATTTACATATAGGCTTAGAGATGTATTTTCCTTATGCCATTTGAAAATGAAACATTTACCATGGAAAGTTTTTGGGAAAAATTTCAGTTTTCAAACTTACTCATATTTTTGGAAATTTCGGTAAAAGACTTGGGTTTTAACTGATACACTTGAAAAGTGGAACTATTTTCGGGAACCATGATTAAGTTAAACATATTATCCCCGGGTTACTTCTTTTATTACTAGCGTTATGTTGTTATGAACTGTTGTTGGCTATTGGATATTGGACTTGACCTTTGTTTGAACTCGTTACTACTCTCAACCTAAGGTTAGGTTTGTTACTTATTGAGTACATGTGATCGGTTATACTCATGCTACACTTATGCACCTTGCTTGCATATATTGGCTGTTGATGTTACTGTGTTCAATGGGAGTTGGATTTGAAGATGTACTTACATTCCGGTTGGCTACCTCTTGTTCATGGTAGTCTTAGATTAATAAAAGTCCGTTTATATACATTTCGAACAGCTAATGTATTTATTTCATACTAGCTTTGTAAACTCTAATTTTAGAAGCTCTTAATTTGTACTACCAGTTCATGGGAAATGTATAAGATTCAGATATTTTCTTTTATTTAATTGCCTTATTAATTTCATTAGAATTGGATAATTGTTAATCGGCATACCTAGCGGGCTAGGTTATGTGCCATCACGACTAGTTGGATTTTGGGTTGTGACAAGTTGGTATCATAGCTCTAGGTTCATAAGTTCTACAAGTCATTAGCAAGTGTCTAGTAGAGTCTTGCGGATCGGTATGATGATGTCCATACCTATCTTCGAGAGGCTACGGGGCATTTAGGATAAACTTCCCATCTTTCTTTCCTTATCGTGCGACATTGATTCAACTTGAAGGGTAACTCTTTGAATTCCTTTCACGCACTCGTATGCACATATGAGCTCTCGGTATTAGGCTCACATCGACGACTTGTGATTCCATGGATGAGGTGCAAGATGTGAATTTGATGTGCTGATGATGGGCCAGTCTGGAGGACTTGAGGCCGGGTTTTGACTGTAGCTTGATCACAGAGATTTCAATTGTGTGAGCATGTCCTTTTGGACTTATAAGTTTGGTAGTATCCCTATTAGTGGGATTTATGGCTCGATGAGTGGTTGGATGGCTGTATGAAGAGTATGATGTGATACCCTGGTATGTTCAGATGGATTGAATGTGACGAGAAGAGTTTGCTAGGGATGTGAAAATGACTATTGGATACTTGATTTCTTTCTTGATGTGACGTATAGTCTCGAGTTATGAGCGTATTAGAGGATCTCTCATGTTGTTTAACCGTGGAATGAGATAGATTCTCATGTTTTGTTGATGAGCTCAGAAGCAGGAAGACCCTCATAATTGACATTAAAGGAGGGCATGATCCTAGGACCCCCTTCCCTAGATACAACTATAAATAGTGACCTTAGTTATCATTGTAATACAGGATTTTCTCGCAAACTTATACTACATTCTATACAAAACATAATACAATTTCATTTTCTTGCTTTTTGTCCCGCGACTGTCATCTCTGCTGTTTCGTCTATATTTTAAGGCTAAATATTGCATAATTCTTTACATATTTTATTATTTTCAGGATTAAATTAGTTCACTTGTCTAAAAACAGGATTAAAATTAGTTCTCTATGGGGCCTACACAGTCGTGCAATTAAATTGATCCTTGCCTTTTTTACTAACGTATTTTGATTAATTTATCTTAGAAAAAACTATATGAAATGGCAGATAACATTGTTAACAACAGGCACAACCCCGAGGTTCGAGGAGATCAATCTCACTTCGAGAACTCAATCAGTGACACCCATAACGAAAGCAATGATGTCACACCAGTGCATAACAGGAAGTATCCTCGACATATTTGGGAGACGACTACCGATGATGCTAATAAAGAGCATGTTATCGACGCAGTAAGGGTCTTGCAAGAGCAATAAGTGATCATTCTAGGCCATCTCACACGACAAGACAAGGTTACGCGGAGTTGAAGCAGGCGCTGTCGAGGGATTCAATAATGCAAACAGGCGAGATCCAATTCCTCCCGGTGTTCCCGCAAACCAAACAACGTAGAGGTTCGACATCAACACTCATAGGGGTGAAGTTAGCTCCGACATGACTGGGGAAGCGGATTTGGACTCAATAACGAGAACGAGCCTTTCAGGAATGAACTTTTACGGTTTATAATGGAAGTAAACTCCCACATGGACCAAATTCCGGGCACGCCATCAATACTGGAGGGCCCAGACTCCAAGAATTAAGTATACTCAATTGCCGTACAAGCCGAGTGCTGCACCAGAATTATATATGCGGTTTAAAATGCCCAAAGTGCCAAAGTATGATTTCAGACCTTTGAAATGCTCGCGGATATTTTTATCAAGGCCCATGCCAGGTCCAGAAAAATATAGGCCTCAAAGGCCGACGTATTCAGGATTGCGCAGGGAGTTCTGATTTATTATGAGAGTCCATTACTCGATTTCAGAAGGAAAAAATGTTTCTCCCGGTTGTCCTGGATGAATGGGAAGATGAAGCATTCACCAAAGGACTTAATCCGAGAAGTTCAGACGCCTCCCCAAAGTTGAAGGAAATCTTGCTTGAGTTTCATTGCTCAAGAGTGCGATGACCCGGAGAGAGAATTTATTGCTCAGGAGCTCTGAAAGAATAATGAAAACAACCATTTTCGATGTAGTAGATGGTGATATGGGATATAATATTATCCTGGGAAGACCATGGCTACATGAGATGAAAGTTGTTCCCTGAATGTATCACCAATCGTTGAAGTTTCCAACGCCCGAAGTAATCAAGCAGATAAGAGGGGATCAACCGGCGACAAGAGAGATGAATACAATTTCGGTCTCTGGTAGCAAAGGAAAGGAGCACGCAACGTAGTAATTACAGGAACCGGCACCTACTCCCCGACTAGAAGAAGTGAGCCCGGGGACAGATGCATCGGAACATTATCAGGGGCCGAGATATTTCCAAGTTCTAGAAGAGACGGATGCAGCAAAGTCCATGGTGGAAGAATTGGAGCAAGTTGCATTGTTCGAGGAATTCTTAGAAAGGAAATTCTACTTAGGAATGGGACTGCACCCAGAACTTAGGATTGCTTTTATCGAATTTCATAAATTCAATGCCGAATGTTTTGCATGGTCGCACGAGGATATGACAAGTATCTCGACGGAGGTAGTCGTGCAAAAGTTAAGCTTGGATCTTAACATACATCCGGTAAGAAAAAAGAATCACCCTATTACCGAAGCTAGGAACAAATTCGTCAAAGAAGAGGTAACCCGTCTACTAATAACGGTTCGATCCAAGAGGTAAAGTATTCAGACTGGCTATCTAATATAGTAGTAGTTCCTAAGAAGAATAATAAATTTGGCATGTGTGTAGATTATAAGGTTATTAATAAGGCGTGCCCGAAAGACTCGTTCCCACTTTGAAATATCGATCAAATGATTGATGCCACGACCAGACACGAGTGAATGTGTTTTATCGATGCTTATTCTAGGTACAGCCAAATCAAGATAAACCCAGAAGATCAGGAAAAGACTTTGTTTATAACTAATTTCGGCACATATTGTTACAATGTGATGCCATTCATGTTGAAAAATGCTAGAGCCACTTATCAACGACTCGTGAACATGATGTTCTAAAAGCAAATAGATAAAACTATGGAAGTTTATAGACGATATGCTCGTTAAGTCATTGAATGAAGGTAACCACCTTAAACATCTACAAGAAACTTTCGACATCCTGAGGAAGCATAATATGAAACTTAATCCCTAGAAGTGCGCATTCGGGGTAAGTTCTGGTAAGTTTATGGGATTTCTGGTTTCACAAAGAGGAATTAAGATAAACCCCAATAAAATCAAGGCCATAGAAGACATCCTAGATCATCTGTCAAACATAAAAGAAGTCCAAAGGCTCACGGAAAGATTGGCAACTTTGAGCAGGTTCATTTTCCGGTCATCAGAAAAATGTCATCGCTTCTTCACGCTGCTTAAAAAGAAAAATAATTTCAAATGGACACCGGAGTGCCATAAAGCGTTGAGGGATTTGAAGAAGTACTTATTAATCCCTCCATTGCTTTTAAAACCAAAATAAGGTAAAACATTGTTAGTTTACCTCGCGGTCTTAGAAGTTGCGGTAAGTGCAGTTTTGGTCCGAGAGGATGAAGGTACGCAATATACCATTTATTCTGTCAGCAAACTATTAACAGGAGCAGAAATGCGTTACCCATATTTGGAGAAACTGGCCTTAGCTCTCGTAGTTGCCGCTCGGAAGTTGAGGCCCTACTTCCAATGCCACCCGATAGCCTTGGTGACTACTTTCCCTTTGTTGAACATTCTCAATAAACCCGAGCTCTCGGGAAGGTTGGCCAAATGGGCCGTTGAAATGAGCAAATTCGATGTAGAATATAAACTAAGGACTGCAATTAAGTCACAAGTCTCGGCCGACTTTGTGGCCGATTTTAGTCCAGTATTATTACCTCTAGAAACCAAAAAAGTAGTAATGGTGTCGGAATCGACATCGGGGGTTTGGACCTTATATATGTATAGAGCTTCCAACGTGAAAGGGTATGAGCTCAGAATAGTCTTAATCATGCCTTTGGGGGAAAGCCCAAGGCAAGCCACCAGAACGGTCTCTTTAACTAACAATGAAGAAGAGTATAAAGCTTTGATTGTAGGGCTTGAACTGGACTGGGGACTTGATTTAGAGGTCATCGAAATCAAATGTGACTCACAGCTGGTGGTAAATCAGGTCTACGGGATCTTTGACATGAAAGAAGAACACATGCAGCAATACATGGTAAAGTCCAGGATCTGTTGGCACGATTCCAGGAATGGTCAATTACTCATATCCTAAGGGAAGATAACGTAGATGCATTGGCAAACTTAGGATCACCGACGAAAATGAAGGGATCAAAGTCCAGAACGGTAGTACAATTGATGAACTTAGTCTTAGATGTGGATGGTTATTATGAGGTAAATTTGACTAATTTGGTCTGGGACTGGAGAAATGAAATCATCGAATATCTCGAGCACAGGAAGTTTCTCGGAGACCCTAAATCATGTCTGGCGTTATGCACCAAAGCGGCGCGATACAGCTTCAAGAAAGGACAATTATATAAAAAATCTTTCCAAGGCCTGTTGGCCCGGTGCTTAGTGGCATCTGAAGCTAACTATGTCATCAGAGAGGTCCACAAAGGAATATGCGGCAACCACTCGGGCACAAATTCCTTGGTGCTGAAGTTGGTGCGAGCAAGATATTACTGGCCCGCATGGAACAGGACGTCAAAGATTTCGTACGAAAATGTGATAAGTGCCAATGCTACACACCACTAGTGCATTAACCGGCAGGACCTTTACATTCAGTTCTATCTCCGTGGCCGTTCATGAAATGGGGAATGGATATCGTCAGACCGCTGCCACTGACTCCCAGAAAGGTAAGATTTCTTTTAATTTTGACTCACTATTTTTTTAAGTGGGTGGAAGCAGGCCCTTATCAGAAGATTGGGAAAGCGAAGTGGTTGATTTTTTGTAGAAAAATATAATTTGCAGTTTCAGAATACTAAAAGAGATTGCATGCGACAATGTGCCACAGTTTATCGGTGCAAAAATTACAAAGTTCCTCGAAGATTTTAAAATGAAGAGGATCACATCTTCATCGTATCATCCGAGTGCAAACGGTCAAGCGGAGTCAGTGAACAAGGTAATTATTCAAAACCTCAAGAAAAGGTTGGAAGCAACAGAAAGCATACTACGAAGATAGCAACAATAAGACCTTTAATAGCAAGGCAAACCGACAAGTTTCCACTCGGGGATGGTTAAATAGTCTTTGACTCTATAGCAAATTCCCACGGTGACTGGGAAGTTAAGTTTGCTATTAATCAAAGGATACCCAACCGTTCACGAGCACAAACCACTAAAGGATTGTTAGGTAATTTTTTGCTCGATAACATAGATTCCTGAGGGAAAGTAAGGTGTGCTACTGAGTTGAGGCTTATCTAGCAATTCATTGGTGGAATCCTTAAAGGTGAAAGACTTCCAGTGTTCCAATTCGCATTCTAACACTGGGGGGAATGATATGAGGATACGACATCAATAATTGCTACGTCGACAAGGAAATAAAAATTCGGAAACATAAATATATCATCGGGACCGAGGACTGCGCAACCACAAAATAGCAATGGCAATTTCTTTTTAGCATAGAAAATGCTTATATACTTTTGAAAATAGAAGGAATTAAATAAAATCCTTTTGTTTTTATCTTGTTCTGGTCTGAACGATGAACTAACCTTTTCATTTGAAAGTTAAACAAGTACTTCAAATGCTAGTGTCGTAATGAAAAACAGACGTCCAATTCAAGAGCACCATAAACGTAAGAGGCCCCTCTCTTATGAAAACCCTCAAGTTAAAGGGTTGATTTCGGAAGAATTTATGCCCGAAATCAAAATGCCTTCGGGGAAAAATGCACCCGAAGACGTACATGAAAAGGCTCAAAAAGTGAATTTGCGCAAATACTTACAGAAACCCCCACATAATGGGTTTGATGCCCGGAACTAGAATACTTTCGGGAAAAATACATCCAAGGTTACACATAATAAGATGCAAACAGGAAAACTTGCACAAAATCTTTAAGCAAAAAGAAAAAAAAAATGCAAAGATTAAAAACTTGCATGGATACTCAAATGGAAGAAAAACTCAAACAATACTTGAGAAAAAAGATGCCTTTATTCACAAAAACATGCCAAAATGATGCAGATACAAGATTTGGAAAAAGAAAAGAAAAGCTAAACTGCAGTATCTCCGGAACTAGGAGGAAGAGAAGCGTTCGCGCGCCCGGGAGAAGTAGTTAGATCCACCGATACCTTGACATTTTCCCCAGTTTGATCTTCAACTCATCTTCCTCCATTTACTCTTCAGTTCTCGAGAACTCGAAATCGGAACCAGAAGGACCAGGAGCATCAAATTGTGCTGGGAGCCCATTTTTTGCAGCTAACTCAAGCTTATGGGCCTTAGCAATTTCGGCATCGAAATCAATGATACTAGCTTTGGCCTCTTCCAAGTATTTTCTGCTCATTCTATACATAGCATAAGTTTTCTTAACACTGAATGAAGTTTCTCAGTTCTTAAGTTCTTCTTTGAGTTGAGCTACCTCAACAAAAAGGCTTTCCCGAGCGGACCTAACAGATCTGAGACTAACATCAAGGTTACGAACAGTTTAACTATAGAGCCTATTATGGTCGATAGTTTTCTTGTACTTCTCTTCTAACTGGGCATATATTTCCCCTGCAGCAGCAAGCTCTTTGATTTTTTAGTTCAAGGCTACCTCTAAGTCAGTCAGTTTTTCAGTAGTGGCAGCCTCGCGCTTGGTTGCATCAAGAACGACGACATGGACTTCAGCCCATTTGGCCTTGGCTTCGTCAAATCTAACCTTCAGCGGACCAATTTCTTGGCTAAGGGTTATCATTTCTTACTCGCTTTACTGCAAACGAACCTCCAATGTAGTAGCCTCAACAGCTTTGGCTTCCAATTCGGAGAGGTGAGCGACACTTTGCTCCTGCTCTGCCAAAAGTTGATCTCGAGTAAAAGTAAGTTTTTCCTTATCATGGATCAACCTCTGAAGGCCCTCGGAAGAAAAAAAGTTGGCCTACAAAACAAGAAAGATGGAACTTAGAATATGTTCATATAAAAAATAGAGGAAATAACAACAGAAGAAAGGAGCAAACCGCCATGGCATTGTGCATAGCGTTGTTCAACAGGAACTCTCCCGAGAGTACCCTAACATTTTCCCAATCCTTCTCTGAAGCCAAAGTCTTTAGGTAATTAGCAACTCCACCGGCCGGGAAAGCAGGTTGCACCCGGTAGTGACTGAAAGAGTAACATTCCTCCTCTGATGGGGATCTTCAGAAGGAGCAGCATAGTTTTGCCCCAAATTCCCATGAATAGGGACTAGTGGAGGAACATCTACTTCGTGATCAGATACGACCAGTGGAAATGATGTAGCAATTGTTGGTGGAAGAGTGGATGAAGATGGAAATGATGTAGTAATCACTGGACTTGGTAAATATGGAAATGAACCTGATAGAGTTAAAGAGTAAGAAGCAGTTGCATCAAATACAGTGTTGGTTGTTGGATGCTCACCAACCAAAGACGGCAGGGACTCGATACTCAGCCTTGTGGTACCGGGCATAGCAATTGGGGCCCGAAAATGGGAATTGGCATTTCCCACTAAATCAAATCCCCCCCCCCAAAAAAAAGTGCCGAGGTATCATCTTCGGTGGTGTAATTAACCCAACAGATTGAGTATTCTATTGAGTTGATAATGAACGTCATCTTCTGTGTAGAGAAGACCCATCATCACTGGCTTCCCTATCATTGTCAATCATCATGGTGTCTATGACCAGCTCAGGAGGAGGGCTAGTGATCAGAACATCCAGAGATGACTCAAGGGCAATCACAACTCTTAAATACCCCCCGTTAGCAACCAACATATAAACTATGTAATCAGTGCATACTTCATGTATATTCCTAAATTACGCATTGAGTATACATTATACATATGGTATACAAAGTATATACATAAGTACATCACTGTTATACAATGTTAATTTCACTGTTACACAGTGTTTATTTTATTGTTATACAATGTATAAACAATTGCTATACAAAAATTCTTTTTCGCAAGCACCATTAGGACGAGAAAAGAGAGAGAAATTCCAGATGCACTGCCCGAAAAAACTGCCCAATTTGTTTTGAGGCGAGAGAAACGAGGGAAGAAATGGGTGGATTTGAGGAAGATAGAGATGAAAGAGAAAGAAAAAAAGAAGAAGAAAAAGAAGAAAAGCCAGCAAAATTGTGAAGAAGAGAGAAGAAGGGGATGAGAGAGAGGAGAGGTGTGCGAAGCGATTATGTTTACTGTGGAAAGTGAGAGTAGAGTTAAAAAAAAGTAATAAAGGTAAAATACGGCTATTCAAAGTTTTTACTATCTTATATAGGCTGCTATTTCAGTTAAAAATTTTAATGATATGTCTACATCTAACCCAAAGTTTCGTTTATGGGCCATCTTGTCTGCTTAACCTTCGATCTCAGGGACAAATTCAAAAATAGCCAAATTTATAACTGGTCATTCAAAAATAGCTCAGTTTCAAAAGTAATCGAAATTTAGCCAATTTTCATGTAAAGATAAATCTGGGCGAAAACATTGTTCAAAACCCGAAAAATACGCCAGTATATTATACTGGAGTTCCAGCATAAGTATGCTGGAACTCCAACATATTATACTGGAGTTCTAGGATAAGTATGCTGGAACTCCAGCATAATATACTGGAGTTCCAGCAAGTATAATTGTCCAGTATAATATACTGATGTTTGGAGCACCGGTGCTCTACTCTCCAGTATATTATACGGGAGTCATCAAAGTATACCGGTTCAGCATAATATACTGGAGTTCATACACAGGTGCACCGAACTCCAGTATATTATGCGGGACCGGTCTCTGTTGCAGCAAAATAATGGCTATTTTTCATTGACTTCATAAATGCTGACTATTTTTGATTGACTAGCCCGTAAACTGGCTATACCGTGCTATTTTTACTCGATCTCAAGCTAACAAGCTCGCACAAACTTTTGATGGGCCGAATTCTAGTCATCATGAATTCTCAATTAGGCCCAACTCGATCTAATCTATCTTTACTCTCTAGTCTCTTGTCCAAGAAACCCAAACTAACACTTAAAGCCTAGTTCTGCGCCTTTTGGTTTTTGCAGGTACACCAAAATCAAGTTCTTTGCATTTCACATCCCTAATGTATATAAAAAAAAAAAGAGACACTTATATATACTAGAAAAGATTTAAAAAATATCTACAAAATCTTAGCATCATTTATTGAATAACAAATGAGGCAGCAAAAATATTATATTAGTAGCAGTTTTCATCTTGGTCAATCAAATCCCAACAAAACTCCTAATTTATCTCCTAATTAAACTCTCCACTAATAACCTTCTATACATGATCTCCCGTCTTTTCAAACAAAACTAGACATGCATACCATCAAAGGAAGACACAAAATAATCTGTATCATTGAAGGCATTTCCTTAACCTTCCAATTAAGTGAATTAGTATATTACGGGTATATTGTAGGTTTGTGATTGTTAATTTAGTATGTGTAGAAAATTATATACACGACATAATAATGGTATATCATAAATAATTGTTTAGTTATGTATGAATATATAATTATGTTATATCATGTATTAAGGGTATATTGTAGATTTTTATTTTTTAGTTAAGTGTGTAATAATTATATACACATCATAATAATGGTATAACGTACATCCATTTGTTTATTTATGTGCGCATACGTAATTATATACATGGTATATTAAAGATATATATGGTATAATAAAAATATACATGGTATAATAAAGATTAAGAAATTAGGTTAAGAATTTTAGAAAATGGAAAATGTCGGTAGCAAGAGAAATTAAATTTAGGGTGAATTCAAAGGGAATATCAGATATACTTATTAAATCAATTATATACTCAAAGTTAGTATTTTGATAGAGTAATTATCATTTTGGTTAAAATTATCTAATAATCGATTATAAATAGTAAGAAAGAAGAACTAAAATACAAACCAAACCTGCATGTGGTCATCTAGCCGTCATTATTGTCAAGCACTTTTCTAATATTTTATTAATAGAGAAACAAAAATGTATTACTGAGGATGAAAGAGAAATGGATATGCATTTATTAGAATATAAACTAATCCCTTAATTAGTAGTCTTTTATTAACGGCAAGTACTATTAGAATATCCATAAGTGCAAATGAATCTATCAATTTTGGAAAAAACCAAAGGTTGTGCTATTTATTTAAATAGTTTTATACATTTGCCCCACAATCTTGCGCCCTATTCTTTTATGTTTTATGATTTAACCCTTAAATTAATCTTCCCTTTACAAAACCATAATTAAGGTTCATTCTGTATATAGAAAATAAATATAGTAATAATTATTACCATTATATTTCCAGATGAAAGAATTTTCCTCATCAAACAACCTCCTCAAGTTCAAATGTCTACAAGGAATATGAAGCTAGTCAAATGGCTGTTGTCCTTTTTCTTTTTCCCCAATACAAGTAATAATTTATGCTATACTTTTCACTCAGTTGATTGACCATATTAACTGGGGAAGAAGAAAAAAGGAAAGATCAGACGTTCATCTTAATAAATAGTTATATGTTTTTATTAATGATCTTCAGATGCTTCCCTTTCTCCATTTCTGGATTAACCAAACTTAATTTCACCTATTTGGATTTGAAGAAGCTACTTCACTTTTAGCCTGGCCAGCCAAGTCAAGGTTTGATAAAATAATTGTTCCTGTGATTGCTGCAATTGTTATTTTTGTAATCATTATAATTTCTGCATAAATAAATAATTCTTCCGTTCACCTTTACTTATCCACATTAGACTTTACACGCCCCTTAAGAAATAATAGGTGAAATGCATATTTTGCCATAGTGCCATAATAATGATAGTATTTTAATAAGTCTTGAGAAATGATTTGTGAAATTATGCATAATTAATGGTAAGGGTAAAAGAAAAAAAAAAGATATGATTTTTTTCTTTATTGCTAAAATGGCGAAAATATATTTCGTATAGTATATAAATAATTAAAAATGGAAAAATGAGTAAAAAATTATCACTGCTTACGTGGCCAATGAATGATTGCATCTCCAAACTCCAATGGTGTTCGTTGGTTCTACAAAGCTTTGATTTCATAAAACAAGTATGAAAATTTAAAACGTGCCCTTCTTGTAAAAATTTAAAAAGAGATATAGTCCATTCTTATCATCTATAGTCGAAAGGGAATCTATAATTAAAATGTGGCAGTAAAGGACGATGACTTGCCAACTTGCCATGCAAGCACAGCAATTAGTAGCTATATAACAATAAAAATAAAAAGCTCTATAAACTCAAGTTTCAATGGACCAGTGGTGACATACAGCAACCCTAGTGGAATTCACCCCAAAAGCAGCCTGTGCAGTTTCATTGGGGCAAACATATATAAATACCAAGATCGAACTTCATGTTTACGAAATTAAAGGCAAATTGAGACATAATATATATTCCCTCTTAGAGCCAATCAACTCCAATAATTCGTTCATTTTATGATGAGTATTGTTCAAGACTGAATTTCAAAAAATGTGGGACTTTCCACCACCCCTTTTGCAAGCTCAGACAACTGAAGCATAATAACAAAGTATGGAAACCAAACATTAGGAAGGATGAGTAGCTCTAATACTGTAAAATGGACTTAACAGTAAACTCATCTTGAAAAGCTAACTCGTATCATTAGAATTTTTTAAGACAAAGAAAATAACAGCTCAATTTGTGAACCAACATGCATGGAAAACTTTATTAATCTCTTAAAACCGGGATATCTGTATTAATTCTGTTTGAAACAGTATATGGACCTGTAACAGTACAATTGTCACGTTGAATTAATGGTATAATATTAATAGTAAAAAAACAAGCAATCGTGGGACACGTTAAATGGGAGTATAGTACTAATATATAGTGGAAAAATAATCAAATCTTGGGACCATTACCAGGGAAGACGATATAGATTACTTCAAACATATTAAGCACCCATGCTAATTTACTAAACAACTCAAATATTTAACTAAACAATTTGTCTCTCTCTTGTTTTGAAAATTCCTAGTCTTTAATATTCTTTTCCGTACGCGTGAGCAATTGTTCAACCGTATGATGCATGTATCGAGTAGCAATAATTAAGAATAAAAAACAAAACAACTACAGTATTACTAAGCATGTTTTCACCACCATGTTTCACATGCGAGCAAAATCTGTTATCTATAAATTCAGGCTCAGTTCCGAGCTCATCCATCACCAATTAATAAGCGCAGCTAGTACTAAATCAAAGAATTGAAAATGAAGATGTTTATTTTGCTTTCGTTCCTCCATCTCCTTATTGCCTTTTCCTCTTGTAATGCTAGAATAACAACTCCGAACCAGCTCTTGCCTCCTCCGGTGCGTGACAATCAAGGCGAGATTCTCACATCAGACTCCAGGTACTTCATGTTGCCTGGAGCTGGTGGTGGCGGAGTAACACGAGACTTGGGAAATGGAACTGAAACCAGCTCTAGTTTCGTTTGTCCATTTCAAGTGGTGCAGTCTCGAAAAGATCTAGACCCCGGCATGCCTGTGTTTCTAAAACCTCTTAATAACCAAGTTACAAAGATCACTGAATCAACTTCTCTTAACATCAAGTTCTATCTTAATCCAACTTTCGCATGTGCTGACAACTTAGTGTGGATGGTTGAAGGTTTTCCAGGAACACAGAGTCCGTTTTTCTTGTCAACTAACGGAGTAGAAGGAGATCCCTTACAAATGACCAGCTGGTTTCAGATTAAGAAATTTAATGATCATCCTACTGATTATTCTTACAAGTTGGTTTTTTGTCCATGGGGAGAATCCTTCTGCAGTGACATTGGAATCGAGGTAGTTGACCGACAAAGGCGTTTGGCTTTGACTTTGAGCCCCAATAATACCTACCGATTTGTGTTCGTCAAAGATATAAGCCAAGGAATATCGATTATATGATGCGAATCCTAAATCTAGCTAGCTCTTGTATTGTCTAAATAATCTTATGCATGCGTAGACTGCATATATATATGCCCATGCATAAGACAATTTCCTTCGGAATAATAAGGAGTATTGAAATCTTAATGAATACTATATACCCTGTTCTTCGTAATTAATTTCCTCTATGTGGTACTAGTATTTATTATCTACAGAGTCAAAGGCATGAAACTTAAACTTTTTCTTATAAGTAGTACTAGTACTTTTTATGTGTTTTTCAAATACTACATAATAAGTGTCAATTTAAATTTCAATGTTCTCTTTCCTTTTAATTCGTTTTCTTTTTTCAGTCTTTTAGGTAATACAAATTTATTTTAATTTATTTAAAAAAGTAGGTGTTGGAAATTCTTAGCACAAGTAATATTTTACAGCTAATAATTAAGCGAACGAGGGGATGGGTGCTCCTACGCTTAAGCTCTCAGCATTAATGTTTGTCACTTCGAGATTGTTGCGGAAGCCAAATGTATATAGTGTGAATGAGTTACAATTACTATACCAAAAATTATGGCAGCCACTAAATAATAAATAAGACAATAAAGCAACAATAAAAGGAACACCAGAATTTACGAGGTTCGCCAATTTTGCCTACTTCCTCGGACACAACCAATATTTTATTCCACTCCAAAATACAAGTGAAATGATACTAAAGAGAGAAGATACAAATGTCGTAAGAAGATAAGAAGGCAAATGAGAGGTGTGTTTAAATCCTAAACATTAGGCCTTCTTTTATAGGGAAAAAATCCAAACCAAATATGTCACCCACCGATACCGATGTGGGACTTTTGACATTTTCAACAAATCTCCACCTTGGCAAAATTTCACATCTTCAATTTTCTCTCAATAACAAATTGGTTGTGTCTTCATCTTCAATCTTCAGTGTTCAACAATATTGATCAAATCCAAACAATGTTGAAACTTGACCGCAATCACCACCTTTGTCAGCATATCAGCAGGATTCTCCGTAGTATGAATTTTCTTTATCGTGACTCCACCTTCTTCTATGATTTCTCGTACGAAATGATACCTAACATTAATGTGCTTCATCCTTGCATGATAAACTTGGTTCTTCGCTAATTGAATAGCACTTTGACTATCACAAAAAATTGTGATACTTTTATGCCCAATACCAAGCTCTTTTAGCAACCCCTGAAGCCAAATTGCCTCTTTCACAGCCTTTGTAATAGTCATATACTCTGCCTCTGTTGTAGACAAAGCAATTGTTGACTGCAAAGTAGACTTCCAACTAACTAGTGCCTTTGCAAAAGTAAACACATAACCAGTAGTTGATCTTTGTTTGTCCAGATCGCCCGCAAAATCTGAGTCACAATATCCAACTACAGATTGATTGCCTTCCTGCTCAAAAACTAACCCAACATATACAGTATTATGAATATATTGTAGAATCCACTTCACAACTTGCCAATGCTCCTTTCCTGGATTATGCATATATGTGCTAATAACTCCAACGGCTTGTGAAATGTCAGATCTCGTGTAGACCATTGCATACATCAAGTTACCAACAACATTTGCGTATGGTACCCTTGACATATACTCCTGTTCAGCTTCATCTTTTGGCGACATAGTAGTACTTAGCTTAAAATGGGGAGCAAGTGGAGTACTAACTGGCTTAGTCTTCTCATCTATGCCAAAATGTTGTAGTACTCTCTTCAAATATTCCTTTCTGAGATAAACAGAGTTTCTTTGAACGTCTATCTCTTATTATCTCCATGCCAAGAATTTTCTTTGCCTCACCCAGATCCTTCATCTCGAACTCCTTCTTCAGTTGAATCTTCAACTTATCAATTTCTTCCGAATTCTCGGAAGCTATCAACATATCATCAACATATAGGAGAAGATACAAAAGAACCATCTTCAAGCTTGCGCAAATACATACAATGATTGTATTTGCTTCTCTTGTACCCTTGCCGCAACATAAACTTGTCAAATCGCTTGTACCATTGTCTAGAAGATTGTTTCAATCCGTACAATGATTTTTCAAGTTTTCATACCATATTTTCTTTTCCAGCAACTTTGAATCCTTCTGGCTGAGTCATGTATATTTCCTCCTCCAAGTTTCCATGTAAAAATGCAGTTTTTACATCCATTTGAACTAGTTCCAAATCCAACTGTGCTACCAAAGCCAACATAATTCTAATGGAGGAATATTTTACAACTGGAGAAAACACTTCATTGTAATCAATTCCCTCCTTTTGAGCATATCCTTTTGCCCATCAATCTTGCTTTGTAGCGAACATCTTCTTGGTTAGAAAATCTTTCTTTCTTTGCAAATAACCATTTGCACCCAATTGCTTTCTTTCCCTTCGGGAGATTGGCCAATCTCCATGTATGATTCTGATGAAGGGACTGTATTTCATAATTCATGACAATCCTCCACTTATCTTCTTCTGAACTTTAGACTACGTCTTTATAAGTGGTAGGAACATCATCACCTACAATTGAGGCGGCACAAGCAACCGTCTCTATAAGACGAACAAGTTTTGTTATTGTCTTTTTTGGTCTGCTAGTTGCAATTGATTCAAGATGTTGTTGAGGTTCCTGAGTTGGAAAATCCCTCTCTACTGGCTCTTCTTCTAGAGGATAATCTTTGTTTGTTTCCTCCTCTGCTTCTTGTGTAGGAAAAATAAATTTTCCCTCAAACTCCACCTGCTTAGAAGCACCTTTATTTTGTTTGGTATCTTCTGTTACCTTATTTACCATAGCAGATTCATCAAAGGTAACATCCCTGCTGAATATTACTTTCTTTGTCATAGGACACCATAAGCGATATCCTTTGACTCCAGAAGTAATTCCCATAAAAATAGCCTTCTTTGCCCTTGGATCCAATTTTGACTCCGTCACATGATAATATGCAGTTGAGCCAAACACGTGCAAAGAGTTATAATCTACAGCAGGTTTTCCATACCATTTTTCAAATGGTGTCTTGCCATCAATAGCAGCAGATGGTAGACGATTAATGAGGTGGCATGCATATGTAATTGCCTCAGCCCAAAATTCTTTGCCCAAGCCAGCATTGGACAACATACACCGTACCTTCTCCAGCAAGGTCCGGTTCATACGTTCTGCCACTCCATTCTGTTGTGGTGTATGTCTAACAGTGAAGTGTCGGATGATGCCATCATTTTCACAGACCTTATTGAAATGATCATTTTTGTATTCACCTCCATTGTCTGTGCGAATACACTTGATTCTCCTGCCTGTCTGATTCTCCACCATCATCTTCCATTTGAGAAAAATTCCCAACACTTCATCTTTGCTCTTCATTGTATACACCCATACTCTTCGGGAAAAATCATCAACAAAGGTTACAAAATAGTGCTTCCCACCCAATGAAGGTGTTTTGGAAGGACCCCAAACATCAGAGTGTACATAATCCAAAATGCCTTTAGTATTATGGATCGTTGTACCAAATTTAACCCTTGTCTGTTTCCCTTTGACACAATGCTCGCAAAACTCCAAGTTGCAAGCCTTTACTCCTTTTAACAATCCTTAATCTAATAAAGTTTTCAAAGATTTTCCTCCAGCATGTCCCAAACGCATGTGCCATAGCCTGGTTGCTTCTGCCTCTTTTTTGTCACTGGATGTTACTGTCATTGTCCCAATAACTGTACTACCGCGATAACGGTGTCACACCTCCTTTTTGCGCACCCGCGTGGGGTGAAGGAATTTTTCCAATTAAAGGACAATCGAAACGGGATTCGTTTATTTATTTCAGAGTCGCCACTTGGGAGATTTAGGGTATCCCAAGTCACCAATTTAATCCCGAATCGAGGAAAAGAATGACTCTGTATTACAGTTCGCGAACCAGAAATCCGGATAAGGAATTCTGTTAACCCGGGAGAAGGTATTAGGCATTCCCGAGTTCCGTGGTTCGAGCACGGTCACTCAACTGTCATATTCGGCTTGTTTATCTAATTTTATATAATTATGAGCTCATGTGCAAGTTTTAACTTTCAAACGCTTTTATCATTACTATTTTTTTATCAAGAATTGCAACATCGTGGAAACACGTCTCGAACCACGTCACATCAATGCACCCGTGGTTGTTGACACATTTCAACTTTGTTGAAATTTGGATTTGGGTCACATAAACGTGCACTCGAGTTTAAGAAGATAGCATTATTAAATACGCGCCTAAAGCGACTAGCGTATAATTATTTTGGGTGGGGCCGTGAAATTTGCTAAACGGCTCGTCCCGGAATCTAAGTACTCGAAATAATTATCCGTTGAGGGCCCCGCACTTTGGGTATTCTTGTTTGTCGAGGCTCGTCTCATTCGTTATTTATTATTATTATTATTATCATTGGGGGAATTTGCAACGTTGTGAAAACGCATCTCGAGCCACATCACAATCAATGCGCCCGTGATTAGAGACACATTTCGACTCCGTTGAGATTTGGATTTGGATCACATAATTGTGCACCTGAGTTTTAAGAAGGTAAGATTAATTAAATCGCGCCTAAAGAGTCTAACGCGTTATTATCTTTGGGTAAGGCCGTGGAGTTCGCTAAGCTGCCTATCCCGAGTTCTAAGTAATCAACATATACATCTTGTGAGGGCCCCACAATCTATGCGTTTTATTTGGCGAGGCTCGTCTCATTTTATTTAAAAGGGTGTCCTATAGTGGTTATGTTTTCTATTGAGTTTGTCTCTAATAATGAAAGAAGAAGAACGGTCCAACTTTATTTACATGCTTACAAGGTTGTTATAGTCGGGTTCCGAATATGATTTGCAAAATTCAAAACATGAACACGTATATGGGCCGTTGCTTAGATATTACGGGCCCAGGCCCAATGTGTATAACGTAAAACTCGGCCTGGGCCTTCCTTATTCCAATTGGGCCTATTTAACTTATTTGGTATATGTTTGACATTTAAAGGGGGGAACTGAAATATAATGTCCTGCTTGTCTTAATCAAGCCATATTCCTACCAACTAAAAAAAACCATTTGTTTAAGGAAGTAACTATTGAGTACCTAACATGCTTCTTGACAAATAATAATGAACTAATAGAACATAGCTACTACAACATTAGTCCCTTTTAATTATAAGCAACTCGTAGAGTTTTTCCAGCTAAATGATATGTGTAAAGGTTCAGTTACATCACAGCTGACTACATAGTTCTATTAGAGAAAGCGAACTATCATACATACAACTAATGTTCAATATATTTCTAAAGTGAATTCCAAAATAACTTCAACTTGTTCATTTCTTTGTATTCATGCTTCAAATTTCAGCCTACATTGATCAGTGTATCAGTGATGTACCTGGTATTTGGGAAAGCAAAAGAAATAGAGGAATGATCAGTGCAGCAGTAGCACACACACACAACAACAGCAGCAACAGAAAGGCAACACTCAGCAGCAAGCAACCCAGCAGTCAGATTTTTGAAGTCCAAACAAACCCATCAGGAAAAACCCAATAATAACCAGTAGAAAAAAACAACAATAGATTTGAGCCAAACAGAGGTCCAGTGAACTCAGAAAACCAAAAATGACTCAACTGAAACAGTGCTCTACCAGTAAAGGACCCAGTTTGTAGCTCAGCAGCACCAAAACAATATAAGCTAAGCAGAGAAGGAAACAGATGCAGAAAAGCAGTAGCTTCTGACTGTTATGGTCAAAAATCTAGCACACTCTAACTCTATATTATTCTGAAATTGGACTGACCCATTAAAGGTTGAAGGACCAGCCTTGTTTTTGCTTTTTCTTTTTATCTCTCAACACTCAAAACTCTTTAATGTAGAAGTTTTAGCTTTAACACTCTACCTCTCTCAATTTCTGATGTCCAACCCCTTACTCTACCCTAAATGAGCCTATTTATAGGCAAAATACAGGCAAGCCCCAGGCTGCCTCGTTCCCTTCAGACCTCAACTCTACCCATACCCCTTTATTTCCCAGTATTAGGTGTTTTGTGCCCCAAATGGTATGGGCAACTGACAATCCAACTGATCCCCCATCCATTCATTTTATTATTACTCAAATGGTATGGGCCTATTATAATACTCAACTAACATCCCATGCTACCAAGTTTTATTCCCCACTATTGTATTAGTTTAATCATACTTCAGTACCCTACTGTCAGCCCAACTTAAACTAACCATTTCTGATCTTTTCACACCCCCAAACTACCCTTGTTAACCCTTGGTTATTACTGTTTTACCCTGCTTCAACAACCTGAAATTTTGAACTTCTGAAAGTTCAAACTCAAGCTGCCCTAAACTGAGTTCTAGCTATTACACTACAGCTACAAACCATTCACAGATAATGTCAAACAATCAGCTAAACGACAATGATTCAATCAATCATATGAAGCTATACGAATCAGAATATTTGAACATTCAGTCCTATAAAACTAATCGACGACATTTATCTAATCGACTATACTAATTATAACATAGAACAATCAGTCGATTAAACAAATAATACGAACAGGGTCCCAAATGGCTTCAGACAACTTTGCACAAAACAGAGGAACATCATGAATGGAACACTTGACGACACTGATCAAATCGAGCATGTATATCACCATACGTATTCAACCATAAACAGAAGAATAATCGACCAAATAAAAAGGTCTTACGAAGATGGAGGAAATTGAAAGAACACATCAGAAATACCAAACAAACTAACTAAACATGTTAACAAACTCAAACAACATTCAAACAAAAAATAGAAAAGAAAAAGAGAACTTACTCTGGAAGCTCAACAACAAACGACCCAAGCTTTGACTGGACTTGACCATTTGAGGTCGAACAGACTTTAATCGAGGTGTTCTCAACCGAGAACACTTCGATTAAGGACTATTAAACCCCAACCCTGTATTTAAACTGGCCGGATTCCCAAAGTTCTTGTGTTCTAGGGTTCGAACAGTCCGATTTGGGGCTTGAGGATTTGTGGGTAGATTCGGACCAAACCAAGCTGGGTTTGGTCACGAGTGAGGGCAGGGTAATGACTGGTGTGAATCTAGCATGGGTTGGTGTAGATCGGGGTTTTGCTCGAATCTTCAAACGAATATTCGAGACGATGGGAAATGATTTGAAGCCAACGGTTTGCAGATCCGTGTCCAGGGGGTTGAGGTGCACTAGGGGTGTTAATTTGGTGGTCACCGACATCGTTGCCGCTGGGTTTATGGTGAGGGGATGGAAGGGCGGCGCTAGGGTTTGAATGGGGGATGCTGGGTTTGTGTCTGAGAGAGACGATGGAAGGGGGGGTATTCGGATAGGGGGCGTGGGTTGGGATATACGGAACGTGGCAATTAAGTTGAGCCGTTAGATCAAATGATCTCAACTGTTTGGATTAATTGGTGAGGGACAGGACGGGGTCGTTTGGTGTAGAAACAGGGTCGTTTGGTTTTAATGAGGGGCTAGGTTGACCCGGGTAAGCAGGTCGGGTTACGGGCGCGATTGTGGACCAATGGATGAGTATGGATGAACGGCTCAGATCAAACGCCCTATGCGGCGTCGTTTGGGGCGTGCCTGGAAGGCCTGGTTTTGGACTGGGTCATTGTATTGGTTTGGGCTTGATTTCAGTTGAATTTTTGGGCCCAAATCCGATATTTTCCTTCTTATAATTAAACAAAAATTCCTAAAAACCAAAATTAAACTACACGTATATTAATTAACACTTAACAACAGTTATCACATGAATTAAAACATTTAATAAAATCACCATGACAACAAAATAGAATAAAAATGCATATTTTTGTGTTTTTCGCTTTTAAAACCAAATAATGGTTAATTAATTCCTAAATGTACCATTAATTCCTAGATGCATGCAACATGTATTTTTTTGTATTTTTAAACTATAGCAAGGCGAGCATTTATGGACAAAACAATTATCAAAATGTCACACAAATCCTCAAAATTGTACCTGAAGGTAACTTGTTTTATTTCTTTTCCGATTTCTTTTGGAGTGGCTTCCGTGAAGCAAAAATCACGTGCTCACAGCTGCCCCTCTTTGTCCGAAAGCATAAAGAGCTTTTCGTGCAAAGATAAAGTGAGCACACACGAGCGACTTTGCTCGTTGGAAGACTCCGCGTGAAGCATTTTGTTTTTTTAAAAAAAGATTTAACCGAACCTTTGCTTCAAAGGTTTCCTACATATCCCTGGCTCGAAGGGGATTAGGTTAATGTAGTTCGGGAAGTGTTGGTAACTGGGACTACCATGGGACTACGATTTGCTGTTACTGCTGCTGCATGCTGTTACTACTACTTACCGGTCTCCTTATTACATTGTGCTTAAAAGAAAAATCAAGAAGCTAGGCTAGATAACGGATTACAAGATCCCATCCATCTTCCATTTGTTCTGGACGCCTTGCTTTCTTGTCGGCTTGCGTCTATTCCGGTGCTGCTATCTTCCGAAAGCTGATAGGGGTGACACCAACCTTTTGCTACTCTGAATACATTGTCTCACTGTCTAGTTTGGTCCACTGGGGATATGGCTTCCTTCATTAAGCTTTTCGGTGGTTCCTCTGGGAATACGGCTCTCTTCATTAAAACTTGTTATGCCGGGGATTTTTGTTGTAACCTTCTGCCTTCCGGTGGGTTACTGATTTCAAGACCTGAAGTATAAGACTGAAAAGTATTCCTCTCGTTATACAGGTGGGCGCCTGAATGCAAAAATATGAAATGTATTCCCTCGTTATGCTGGTGGGAGCCTAGGACATGAAAATGAAAAACAGAAATATATTCCCTCGTTATACTGGTGGGCGACCTAGGACATGAAATGAAAAAACATAAATGTATTCCCTCGTTATACTGGTGGGAGCCTAGGACATGAAATAAAAAATAGAAATATATTCCCTCGTTATACTGGTGGGCGACCTAGGACATGAAATGAAAACAGAAATGTATTCCCTCGTTATACTGGTGGGCGACCTAGGACATGAAATGAAAAACAGAAATGTATTCCCTCGTTATACTGGTGGGCGACCTAGGACATGAAATGAAAAACAGAAATGTATTCCCTCGTTATACTGGTGGGCGACCTAGGACATGAAATGAAAAACAGAAATGTATTCCCTCGTTATAATAGTAGGAGCCTAGGACATGAAACGAAAAACAGAAATGTATTCCCTCGTTATACTGGTGGGCACCTAGGACATGAAATGTAAAGACTGAAAAGTATTCCTCTCGTTATACAGGTGGACGACCTAAGACATGAAATGAAAAACAGAAATGTATTCCCTCATTATACTGGTGGGCGCCTAGGACATGAAAATGAAAAACAGAAATGTATTCCCTCATTATATTGGTGGACGCCTAGGACATGAAAATGAAAAACAGAAATGTATTCCCTCATTATACTGGTGGGCGACCTAGGACAGGAAATGAAAAACAGAAATGTATTCCCTCATTATACTGGTGGGCGACTAGGACATGAAATGTAAAGACTGAAAAGTATTCCTCTCGTTATACAAGTGGGAGCCTGTTCAACTAACTATGAAAGTATTTGAATTTGTCTTCTCGTTCCTCCGAGAAATTTTTTTGACAACGGCAGAAAACTTTCTGCCCCGGTTTTGGTGACCTTCCTTGTGGCGTGTCTTTCTGCGATCATCAACCTTTATTTTCCTGTAGAAATCAAAGAGAGTTTTGTTAGTTTTAACATGGTGAGTGATCGTGTCACTCCTGCTGGGGGATGATTTTCCTTTCCCTTTCCCTTGCTTTGTGCTCCCAAAACTGGTTGGGGATAAAGTTGCTTGTTGGGGATGATATGTCTGCTGGGGATGGTTTTCCATTTATCCCTTCCCCGCTCTTTTGTTTCAAAACATGTTGTGGGAGTCCTCTTCAACTTCGAAACTACTCCCTTAAAAGTTTATTTTCTCCCAGCCCTGCAGGGCATAACATGTTATCACCTGGGGATAACATTATTGAGGATAGGACTGTTAGGGTTATCTTGCTGCGGATTAATTCTCTTTTCCTCCTTCCCCCTTTCTGTGGTGTCTGACCACCTTGGACCTTGGTCCGTGATCTATCGAAGTTCTTGTTGGGGACCTTCTTGGAACTTGGTCCACAAGTCCTTCAACCGTCGTTTTCCGCTTTTCTTCATGTTCCCCTTAACTTTCTAGGCCAGTTTGTTATTTGGTTTTGCAACAAACGCCTTTTGTCTTATTGCCTTGGCTTTGGCCTGTCCCCTTCGCATTTTGCTTTATACCATTTTGGCCCCTGGTAGTAAACTCTGAAAAATCCTTCTCAAAGCAAATTTCTGGAAAAAGTCCTTTAGACAAAGAAATGAAAAAGATATAAAAAGAGAAAAATCTTTCTGAACAAATGCTGGGAGAGAAGAAAAAGAAAGAACTTATCTGGACGGTATGACTGGTCCCAACGATCATGTCGTGCATTACGGATTAATCGACCCAGTCAATTTGTATCAATCAATATTCCCGATGGCCTCACTTGCTGGGGATAAATAGGTGCCCACCTCTTCGCAAATGTGGATCCTTTTGCCACTCTATCTTGTCGCCTTATAGTGCCCTTCGAGGGGTTTTCACTAATAAGACTCTCTTCTTTCTCTCAGCTCCCGTCGCCTTATGGTGTCTGTGAAGGTTTTCACCGATAAGACTCTCTCGTTTTATTTCTCTCATCTTTCGTCGCCTTATGGTGCCTGTGAAGGTTTTCACCGACAAGACTCTCTCATTTTATTTTTCAGCGGGGGATTGGAGTACTGCCGCTATGACTCTTTCTTCCGGAGGTTCTTTTCGGCTATCAATTCATTTCCAGTTTATGACCCTCTTCTTTGCTGGGGATCAGCGTATTATTCTCGGCTTTCATTCGCCTGACTTGGCACCCCTTGGATATTGATCGGGAGGTCTTTTTTGGACATCGATGTTGGTTTTGTGTGGGTTTAAAGAAGGTTATCAAAATTCAAAAATAACTTCGACGGGTGAAATACTACAACTCTTAGAATCAGCCCCTTTTTGAAACTTCAAAACATAACTCCTGCCCCAGTTTTCTTGCTTGGGGATTTTTATATTTACACTATGTGGAGTTATGCACACTATGCACACTATGGTTCACTATGACCGAGTCGTGAGGCGCCTACGTATCCTCTTTGAGGAATCAGGTCAAACGTAGTTCCCATGGTTCCTCTGTTTTTCTTATGACCTTTATCTTGTTTTTATTTTTCTTTTCTTTTCTTTTCTTTTCTTTTCATATATTTTTTCCATTAGTGATTCCAAAAAGAGGGGTATGAAGGAATAAATAAGGCTCAAAGGGGGACGCGAAGGTTAAAAGTGTTTGGATAGAAGAAAGAATTGTCTCCGTCATTTCATTATCCAATAAGTACCAAGTACAAACAAACGAACCAATAACTATCCTGATCAAAGAAATTACGTATAATATCTTTTGACTGCATCAGAATTGATAGCCATGTCGACGCATCTTCCTTCGATATCTGTTAGACATAAAGCGTCGTTGGACAACACTATGGTCACGACATAAGTCCCTTGTCAATTTGGGGCGAACTTGCATTTTTCTTCGATCTGATGTGGGAGGATCCGTTTCAATACTTGCTGCCCTACTTCAAATTTTCTGGGGCGCACCTTCTTATTGTATGCTATTGCCATTCTCTTCTGATACAACTGGCCATAACACACTGCTGCCAATCATTTTTCGTCTATTAAGTTCAACTGCTCCAGTCGAGCTTTGACCCATTCATTGTCGTCAATCCCGGCTTCAGCGATAATTCGGAGGGACGGAATTTCGACCTCTGCTGGTATTACTGCTTCAGTTCCATATACCAACAAATAAGGAGTTACACCTACAGAAATCCGGACTGTGGTGCGATAACCCAACAAGGCAAAGGGTAATTTCTCATGCCATTGTCTAGATCCTTCTACCATCTTCTTCAGTATCTTCTTGATGTTTTTATTGGCTGCTTCAACCGCCCCATTCGCCTTGGGACGATACGGGGTGGAATTGCGGTGTGTGATCTTAAACTGTTGGCATACCTCCCTCATCAAATTGCTGTTAAGATTTGCACCATTATCCGTGATGATCACTTTTGGGACCCCAAATCTGCAGATGATATGGGAGTGAACAAAATCCACCACTGCCTTCTTGGTTACCGACTTGAAAGTTTTAGCTTCAACTCACTTTGTGAAGTAGTCGATGGTCACCAGAATGAACCTATGGTCGTTGGTCGCTGCCGGCTCAACAGGCCCAATGATATCCATGCCCCATGCGACAAATAGCCATGGCGCTGACATTGTATGCAATTCCGTCGGCGGAGAATGAATCAGATCTCCGTGTATCTGACATTGATGGCACGTCCTCACGAAATTGATACAATCATGCTCCATAGTGAGCCAATAGTACCCTGCTCGAAGAATCTTTTTTGCCAATACATATCCGCTCATATGTGGCCCACAGACTCCAGCATGCACCTCTGCCATAACTGTCGTGGCTTGACCGACGTCTATACATCTTAGCAATCCCAAGTCTAGGGTTCTTCTGTACAACACTCATCCACTGAGGAAGAAACCTTTGCCAAATGCCAAATGGCTCTTTTTTGGTCTCCGGTGGCCTGCTCCGGATATATCCCCATCTTGATGTACTCCTTTATGTCATAAAACCATGGCTCTCCATCTACTTCCTCCTCTACCACGTTGCAATAAGCATGCTGATCACGAACCTGAATGTGCAACGGGTCAACATACATTTTGTCAGGGTGGTGTAACATTGATGCTAAGGTGGCCAATGCATCGGCAACCTCATTATGAACTCTTGGGTTGTGTCTGAATTCCACTGATCGAAATCGCTTGCTCAGATCGTGCAAACATTATCGATATGGTATGAGTTTCAAATCCCGTGTTTCCCACTCACCCTGAATCTGATGCACCAGGAGGTCCGAGTCTCCCAAGACCAAAACGTCCTAGACATCCATGTCTGCAGCTAGTCGCAGACCCAAAATGCATGCTTCATACTCGGCCATGTTGTTGGTATAATAGAAACGTAATTGGGCTGTAACATGATAGTGACGTCCTGTTTCCGAAATGAGTACCGCTCCTATTCCAACCCCTTTCGCGTTTGCGACTCCATCAATGAAAAGCTTCCAACTTGGTTCCTCGAGTAATTCCAGCTCGCTTATATGCATTACCTCATCGTCCAGAAAATACGTCCTCAAAGGCTCGTACTCTTCATCAACGGGATTCTCAGCCAAGTGGTCGGCCAGCGCTTGGGCTTTCATGGTCGTCCTCGTCACATAGACGATATCAAACTCTGTGAGCAAAATTTGCCATTTTTCTAACCTCCATATAGTCATAGGTTTCTGGAAAATGTACTTTAATGGATCCAAACGGGAAATGAGATAAGTAGTATATGAGGACAAATAGTGCTTCAACTTCTGAGCCACCCAAGTTAGGGCGCAACATGTCCTCTCGAGTTGAGTGTACTTGACCTCATATACTGTAAACTTCTTGCTAAGATAATAAATGGCCTACTCCTTCCTTCCTGTAATGTCGTGTTGCCCCAACACGCAGCCAAACGAATTCTCCAGGACTGTCAGATAAAGAATTAATGGTCTCCCCGGCTCAGGTGGAACCAACACAGGTGGATTGGACAGATACCCTTTGATCTGGTCGAAAGCCTCTTGACACTCCACCGTCCAGTCTACCGCAGCATCTTTCTTCAACAGCCGGAATATGGGTTCACAAGTCGCCGTGAGTTGAGAAATGAACCTGCTGATATAGTTTAGTCTTCCCAACAGACTCATTACCTCCGTTTTGTTTTTTGGCGGTGGAAAATCTTGGATGGATTTGATCTTGGATGGGTCCAACTCAATACCCCGTCGACTAACGATGAATCCTAACAGCTTTCCTGAAGGAACCCCGAAGGCACATTTGGCTGGGTTGAGCTTAATATCATACCTTCAAAGTCTTTGAAAGAACATCCTTAGGTCTGCTACATGATCTTCCTGATGCCAAGACTTTATGATCACATCATCTACGTACACTTCAATTTCTTTGTGTATCATGTCGTGAAACACAGTAGTCATTGCTCGCATGTACGTTGCCCCAACATTCTTCAATCCGAATGGCATTACCCGGTAGCAGTAAGTTCCCCATGGCGTAATGAAAGCCGTCTTTTCCGCATCTTCTTCGTCCATTAAGATCTGATGATATCCTGCATAGCAGTCCACAAAGGATCTGATCTCGCTCCCAGCGCAATTATCGATCAAGATATGGATGTTGGGCAATGGAAAATTATCCTTAGGACTTGCCTTGTTGAGATTGCGGTAGTCGACACATACCCTGATTTTCCCGTCCTTCTTCGGCACTGGTACCACATTGGCCAACCAATCGGGATATCGAGTGACCCGAATAACTTTTGCCTGCAGCTGCTTGGTCACTTCTTCTTTGATCTTCACACTCATATCCGTCTTAAACTTCCTCAGTTTTTGCTTGACCGGAGGGTATGTCGGGTCATTGGGCAATTTGTGAACCACTAGATCGGTGCTTAATCCCGGCATATCATCATATGACCATGCAAAAACATCTTTGAACTCAATGAGAGTTTTGATTAATTCCTCCTTGATGTTTGGCTCAATGTGGATGCTGATTTTGGTTTATCTGACATTATCTGCATCCCCTAGATTTACAGCCTCGGTGTCATTTAGATTAGGCTTGGGTTTCTCTTCGAACTGGCACAATTCTCGGTTTATTTCTTCGAAGGCTTCATCCTCGTCATATTCGGACTCATCATCATAACCGATCTCTTGTATAATTAAGTCAGAGTCAGATTGATTTATTAGACTAGGTCGAAGATCCGTTGTGCATGCCATGTCATTAGAACCAGTAAAAAGAGAACTGTTCAGAAAGAGAAAAGAACAAAACAAAATTAAAATGAGACAAGAAAAGAGAATTTTATTAAAAATGCGGGATAACAGGGTTCACACTTTACAAAATAAAACGAGATTTTGATTACACCCTGGAATAATCTGAAAAACAAGAAAGAAAAATCGAAGCCTACTACCAGGACTCCCTCCGGGTAGGAAGAGGAGTAACTGTCCAATTGTTGGTGTTGGCCTTAGGCCCCACAAACTATATGCCTGCTCTGCTGGAACCCTATCCAACTTCTATTACATGAACATCAGCGGACAGCCTTTCGAAGCTCTGATTCAGATCCCCATCCATCCCAATCAATGGTCCGAGAATTTTCGAGACCGGTTACCCCTTGGCACTTGCTTTAATAAAGGATCTGGAGAGACGCAGAATTGGTTTGGGAAGAACCCAAACTCTCTTCTTCATTTTCCGTGCTTGCTTTACATCTGCTGCAGTAGGTTTGAACCCTAATCCAAAGGTCTCTAAATTCTTGGGCAAGGAGACAGGTTGAACAATCCCCTGAAGCTCAGCCCCCAGGCCCTTTCCTGGCACAAACCCATTACCCAGCATTTCTGAAACCATCATAACGGTTGCGGAAGCTACCCTGGGGTGTGGAACGCTTTCACCATCGATAATCTTGTTTGCTGATACTGCATCAAAAATCTGGTAAACCCAGGGACCTTTGTCATCATTGGTTTCTATGAAGGGCACAATGGCGCCTCCCATAGTGCACGCAGTGTCTTCCCCGTGCAACACGACATCTTGTCTATCCCATTCGAACTTGACCATTTGATGCAAGGTGTATGGCACCGCTTTAGCCGTGTGGATCCACGGTTGTCCCAACATAAGGTTATAAGATACCGCGGCATCCAATACCTAGAACTCCATGGTAAACTGGACCGAGCTGATGGTCAACTCAAGTATAATATCCCCCACGGTGGCCGTTCCACTTCCGTCAAATCCTCGGACGCAAATGCTATTCTTGTGGATTCTACCATGGTCAATCTTTAACTGGTTCAGGGTGGATAATGGACAAATATTGGCACTTGAGCCGTTATCCACCAACGCCCGAGTAACTGCCAGATCTTCACATTTGACAGTCGAGTAGAGAGCTTTATTATGTTCCGTGCCCTCCACTGGCAGATCGTCATCAGAGAACGTTACCTTGTTTACCTCAAAATTTTTGTTGGCAATTGTTTTAAGGTGATTTACTGAAATTTCATTGGGCACATGAGCTTCATTCAGTATCTTCATAAGGGCCCGGCGATGCTCATCCGAATTGATCAATAGTGATAACAACGAGATCTGGGCCGGTGTTTTCTTCAACTGTTCGACAACAGAATAATCCTGCACTTTCATCTTTTTCAAGAATTCCTCCGCTGCTTCTTCTAACACGGGTTTCTTTGTTACGGCTGGGTTGGATCTTCTCAACTCCACTGGAGCAAAACACCGTCCCGATCGAGTCAGTCCCTGCGCCTCACAACTATCCTCCTCCACTTTCTTTCCCTTGTACATTACCATCGCATTTTCATACTTCCAAGGCACGACCTTGCTATCAATCACTGGCAATTGGACTACCGGCTTTATGGTGACCAGTTCCCTGCAGACTCCTTTCGCAATGACTACGGGTGTGGATGATGTTCCTGATACCACCAATTTGGCTGGCTTTGGTTTCTTTGTTGCGGTGGATGGATTCTTCCCTAGTATCACCACTGGCTTGACATCTTCCCTCTTCAACTGGACCCCTGCTTCCCCACCGGTCGATTCTTCTTTCGGAGCGGCCTGGATCATCATCACTGTCTGTGAGGGTTTCCTCGGCTCTCCTCCCTTGTATACCAACTCGATCATGTGAGCTTCGTGGTGTACTGGTAATGGGTTCTGGTTGATTTTGGTGCCTCTAGCGTCTGTACCTCGATCTTGTTGGCATCAATAAGATCTTGTATTGCATGCCTCAACCTCCAACACTTTTCGGTATCATGCCCAAGCATTCCCGAGCAGTACTCACAGCTTATTGATCGGTCCAAGTTTTGGGGTGGGGGGTTTGGCCCTCTAGGCTCGACAGGACTCACCAAACCTAGTTGCCTCAATTTGTGGAACAAGGCGGTGTAGGTCTCTCCCAACTCAGTAAAAGCTCTCTATCTCTGTAGCCTATCATTTCTAGCAGCTTGATTTCCTCGAAAGCCCTCCCCTGGAGGGTTCCTGTATGCCCTTGATGAAGGGTAGGCATTTTGTGGTGGAGGGTATGTGTTCTGTGGAGGTACATATGTGTTTTGGGGAGCCGGCGCGCGCCATTGCGGGCGAACCGGAGGCTGAGTGTATGTTTGGGCTTGGTGCACGGAGAAGTGTGGTTCTTGAGGTAGATGGTAGTGTTGTGGCGGGCTGTATGGATAATTTGGCCTGTGGGGTCTGGGTTGGTTGTAGTATGGTTTGTCGGACCTGGACCAACCGCCTGTCTCAACCGTGGCGACTTCTTCTTTCTTCTTCCTTCCCAGCGCACCTCCTGTGCCGCTCTGAATGGCCTGGGTCGTTGCTTTGAGCACTGAGTAATTCAGGATTTTATCGGACCTCAGTCCTTCCTCTATCATAAACCCTATCTTTACTACTTCATTGAAGGATTTTCCAACCATCGTCACCAAGTGACCAAAGTAAGTTGGATCCAACGTTTGCAGGAAGTAGTCCACCATTTCCCCCTCTCTCATGGGAGGATCAACCCTGGCTGCCTGTTCTCTTCAGCGGAACCCAAACTCACGAAAGCTTTCCCCAGGCTTCTTTCCGGTCCTCAGTAATGTGAGAAGGTCCGGGACTATCTCGAGATTGTATTGAAAGTGACCCACGAAAGCCTGCGCTAGATCATCCCAAGTGTACCATCTGCTGGGATCTTGCCTGGTATACCATTCCAATGCCGATCCACTCAAACTTTGACCAAAATAAGCTATCAGTAGCTCATCTTTGCCGCCTGCTCCTCTCATTTTGCTACAAAAGCCCCGCAAATGTGTCATAGAATCACCATGCCCTTCATATAAGTCGAACTTAGGCATCTTGAATCCTGCCGGGAGTTGTACGTCCGGGAAAGGGCATAGATCCTTGTAGGCCACGCTGACTTGGTTACCCAATCCATGCATGCTCCTGAAGGATTGCTCCAGGCTCTTGAACTTCTTCATTACCTCATCCTGCTCTGGAACCTTAACCGGCTTTTCAATCTCCGCCGGGACTTCCAAGTGTGGATTATAGGTATGGGGTTCTGGTGCATTGAATGTGGGTTCAGGGGGATAGTACTGCGCATCGTGAGTCTGAAACAACGGCTCACTAGTTAATCTTTGCAGTGTGGCTGGTGTGGGTCCCATAAAAGCGGGAACATTTAGTGGTGGGAAAGGTTGATGAGATGGTGGAGCTTGGGAATTATAGGGGCTTCTCCCCTGATAATAGGGGTGATTCGGGAGGCTTGTTGAAGGGCCAGAGTGAGGGAATTCCGGCATATGCCCTAGCGGTTCAGGGCTCTTTTGTACTTTAGCCAAGGCTAACTGCATCACATTCATCTCCAATCCCATCCTCTCTATCTTCTCCATTGCCTCTTTCAGCAACTGGCTCACTGGCCTTTCTTCCTCGGCATTGTTTTCTGAAGTAGTCATGACTATTGGTACAGGTCCCTTGGATCTGGTTTGATAAGGATGTGTTGCCAGAACGCTTTAACAACTATTTGTGGATAAGGATGTGTTGCCAGATCTGGTTTGGATCTGGTTTGATAGTATTTGTGGAAAACAACAAACTTGTTAGCGTTAGAGTTTAACAGATTTTGATAATAGCACATTGGGGATGTAATGCTCCTAGGCAGTTAACCATTTCTAACATGTTTTGCTTCAACCGCATGCGTCATCCCGGCTTGCTTTATTTGTGCCTTTAAAGTGTTTTGGGAACCCCCATTTTTCTCTCTATTATTCTTTCTTCCTTCTCTCTTTTTTTTCCTTTCTTTTTTTTCCTTTTTCTTTTAGTGGCGGTCGAATCTTATGTGGATTGCCTACGTATCACGTCCCCGCGTGAATTAGACCGGGTAGTTCTGCCACAAAGTAAAGACACAAAACTCTTTTGGAATCATTCAATTCATCACCCAAAATTTGCTATTACAACTACTTATTTTAGACAAAGAACAGAAATAGTACAGATTCCAAAATTCTTAACATGACTCGATGAAAAACAACATAACGGACCCATAAAGTCAACAAACAAGACTCGAACTAGGGATATACTAAGGATTTCAACTCAGGTGCTCGCGAGGCATCGTTCGGACTTTCCGCGGGCTTTGGTGTGAGACCCCTTTGTAAGCTTTTCAACTCATTCATGACCCGGTGAACGTAGCCCATGACGGAGGTGAGTAGGGCATCACGAGGCATTTGCTCACATGCCAAGCATCTCATGTAAATGTAGTGCCCAATCTCATCAATCCTACTTCGGATGTTGTCCCTTTCCCTGAATAACTGCTCTATTTGCCGGTTTTTCAGTCCCAGTGCTTGAGCATTATCGGCGAGTCGATCCTGGAATCTCTCCATTTGTTTTTCCATTCTGACCATCATGTCATAACAACGTCTTCTGTCAGTCTGGGCATCTCGGGCTTGTTTAAAGATCCACTCATAAAGAGTGGAGTTTGATTCTCTTAATAGTCCGATGCTTATTTCAGAATCCCTTATGACCTGTTGCAGATGCTTTCTCCGGGCCATTGTACCTTTTGCCCATCTGACCTGCATTCTCGCTATGCAAGCTTCAGATCCTTCCAAGTCCTCTCTGCTTTTGCTAATCTGGCTCCTCAGCTCTGCTATTAATCTCTCATTGGACCGATTTTTCTGTTGGTCACCGGCATTCTTTCTGTCTTGGCGGATTCGGGCTCTCAGGGCCTTGTTTTATTGGGCCAACTTGTTCTTTTCCCCTTTGTCAGTAGCAACTTGCACATCGTTTTCAAATTCCAGGTCCCTAATCTGTTGCTTTAGCTTGCCTATTTCTGCCATGTAGTTTTCTTCTTTTGCAAGCCAGCCCCATTGTTCTTGCGATGACTCAACAAAATCTTGGAGGTGAGGTCTTTTGGTTGGCCGTTCTGGTTCGTCTCTCGCAGTGCTCTTCTTTCTATGCCAAGCGATATATGCATGTAAGACTTCACCTCTGGATAGGTCACACACTCGAGTATTCGCCGGCAAATACTGGCATTCGCTCCATATATAATGAACTGTCTTTTCATGAAATTGGCCGTCGTTGCTGACCTCGACTGCATAAATACTGAGATCTTCGTCTGGGTGTACCATATGACATCTTCCCAATTGTCTCATTACCCGGTAAGGAGCATAAGGCTGAACACCTCTGAGTCCCATTAAGAGGAAGTAAGGACCAGTGGCGGGCATATACACAATTTCTTCAACAGGAAGCCAACCCAATGTCCAATCTATTTGTACTGCGGTGATGGCACGGAGATAGGACACCCAGTCTTCAAACCCTTCCGGTAATCTGAGCCCTGAAACCCTCAGGTTATATCCTTCGATGCAGCCTTCGTTCGTAGACATATAGCGCATACACTGAGGATGATGACATAAGTGCTCGATCATCCACATCTGCAGTAACAAATTGCATCCTTCGAAGAAATCTGCCCCGGCTTTACAGGCTGTGAGAGCTCGGTATATCTCGGACACTATCATAGGAGCAAGTGTTCTTTTGTTGTTGGTAATCAGGACCTTGACAATTCCAGCCACCTTTAAATCAATATTCCTATCTTTCCGAGGAAACACCACAATGCCCAAGAATGCTACCATGAAGGCGAAACGCCTATGTTCATCCTACTTTATCCGATTCCCTCTGCTGCAAACACCGCTTTCCGGATCATCGAACCCTCCTATATGCCCATACCTCTGGTATGTGAATTGCAAAGTAGAAAAACCCCTATCCAATTCAGAGTACGGGACTCCCTTGCTTATCTTCAGTAGATCCATGAACTTGTGCGAATTTACGGCTCTCGAAGCGATCAGATATTTGTGCCTTAACCCCTCAGTAACATCCATGTAGCCTACTACCTCTTCTAAGGATGGGGTGAGTTCAAAATCCGAGAAGTGGAATACATTGTGGGCCGGGTCCCAAAATGTAACCAAAGCCTTTATGATGTCGCATCTGGGCCTGACATTCAACAAACTGGTCAGACCTCCCAGATGCAGTTTGATCTTGTCTTGCTCTGACTTTTCCAAATCCTCCCACCACAAGCGCAACTCCAAAGGGATCTTGCTCCTAACTGTTACCGGCAAACTTGGACATGTGCTCATTCTGCATGTTTATTAGGGTGATTAAGCAAAAATCAAGACTCATTTGACTCAAAGACAAAATTAACACACTTTTCTTTTCCCTTTTTTTCCAAAAAAAATAAAATCCGGTTTTGCAAATACGACCTTTCAACACCTCGAAGACGAAGATTTTAAGGCTGTGTTGGGTAATCGGTGAAAAACCTTGAAAAATAACCACATGCAGTTGTTTTTGCAAAAATAGCCTTCCGGCGCCCTTTTTGGGACATTCGGCTATTTCTGAAAAGAATGCCATCACCCTAACTATTTTCAAATAAAAGTAAAATTTTTGTTCCTTCGGATTATTTTTTTGCAAAAATAAAGTTGGACCCGATGGGGGTTGCCTACGTATCTCACACCCTATGAGAATCAAACTGGCGTAGTTCGGGCAGAGACTATTTTTTTTTAATATTATTTTTCATGACACGATAAGCTATTTTTCCTCTTTTATTTTGAAAATAAGACAAAACAAAAGACTCTTTTTTTCGTAACAAACAAGGACCAACCTATTTTCCAAACCAAAAAATAAAAGACTCTTTTTCTATATTTTTTTTGAATGAGACAAACTATATAAAAAGAATATTTTCTTTTATATTATTTTTCAAAAATTTCAGCAGAATTTCGACAGTATTTGGGCATTGGTTTTTCTAAAATAGGCCATTAACTCTCTATACTATTACTTCACTCTTTTTTCATAATTTTCCAATATTCCAGATTTTCGAAACCGGTCAGCATGCAAGTCTGAAGCAAATATATGCATAAAGCGAACAGGATGTAGCATGATGGTCTTTTCATTTCAGGTTGCTAGTCCTAGACGGACTCAACCCCTGTGTTGAGTCCCCTAAGTCAAATGCACATGATGCAAATAAGCGTTCCTACTAGGGATCCGGCATGTGGCTTCGTTATACTAAGTTTTAAAACCTAGGTGTTTGTTCCAGACCTGTCTTACCCGAGCGGACAACTCGAGCCGAAGATGGGAGCTGTGTACCGGTAACCAAAGGGCCATTCGGTTTTGCAACTCCTCCGAATCCTCGTTCTATTTTTGGTATATGACGCTAACAGAAAGAAGTCACGACCAGCGTGCACTCCTCAAGAGAGAGAAGAGAGGGGTTTCGGCACAGTTTATATATACAGTCCAAGTAATATCAAAGCGGTAAGAGCAACATTTTGCACGTTTAGGCTAAAACATGTAATGAAATCAGATAATAAATAAAGCCAAATAATAACAATTATTCTAAGCTCGAATTCTTAACCCTGAACCAGTGGTTCTGGGCAAACATGTTCCCCAGCAGAGTCGCCAGAGCTGTCACACCTCCTTTTTGCGCACCCGCGTGGGGTGAAAGAGTTTTTCCAATTAAAGGACAATCGAAACGGGATTCGTTTATTTATTTCAGAGTCGCCACTTGGGAGATTTAGGGTGTCCCAAATCACCAATTTAATCCTGAATCGAGGAAAAGAATGACTCTGTATTACAGTCCGCGAATCAGAAATCCGGATAAGGAATTCTGTTAACCCGGGAGAAGGTATTAGGCATTCCCGAGTTCCGTGGTTCGAGCACGGTCGCTCAACTGTCATATTCTACTTGTTTATCTAATTTTATACAATTATGAGCTCATGTGCAAGTTTTAACTTTCAAACGCTTTTATCATTACTATTTTTTTTATCAAGAATTGCAACATCGTGGAAACACGTCTCGAACCACATCACATCAATGCACCCGTGGTTGTTGACATATTTCAACTCTGTTGAGATTTGGATTTGGGTCACATAAATGTGCACTCGAGTTTAAGAAGATAGCATTATTAAATACGCGCCTAAAGCGACTAGCGTATCATTATTTTGGGCGGGGCCGTGAAATTTGCTAAACGGCTCGTCCCGGAATCTAAGTACTCGAAATAATTATCCGTTGAGGGCCCCACACTTTGGGTATTCTTGTTTGTCGAGGCTCGTCTCCTTCGTTATTTATTATTATTATTATCATTGGGGGAATTTGCAACGTTGTGAAAACGTATCTCGAGCCACGTCACAATCAATGCGCCCGTGATTAGAGACACATTTCGACTCCGTTGAGATTTGGATTTGGGTCACATAATTGTGCACCCGAGTTTTAAGAAGGTAAGATTAATTAAATCGCGCCTAAAGCGTCTAACGCGTTATTATCTTTGGGTAAGGCCGTGGAGTTCGCTAAGCGGCCTATCCCGAGTTCTAAGTAATCAACACATACATCTTGTGAGGGCCCCGCAATCTATGCATTTTATTTGGCGAGGCTTGTCTCATTTTATTTAAAAGGGCGTCCTATAGTGGTTATGTTTTCTCTTGAGTTTGTCTCTAATAATGAAAGAAGAAGAACGGTCCAACTTTATTTACATGCTTACAAGTTAGTTATAGTTGGGTTCCGAATATGATTTGCAAAATCCGAAACATGAACACGTATATGGGCCGTTGCTTAGATATTACGGGCCCAGGCCCAATGTGCATTACGTGAAACTCGGCCCGGGCCTTCCTTATTCCAATTGGGCCTGTTTAAATTATTTGGTATATGTTTGACGTTTAAAGGGGGGGAACTGAAATATAATGTGCTGCTTGTCTTAATCAAGCCATGTTCCTACCAACTAAAAAAAAACATTTGTTTAAGGAAGTAACTATTGAGTACCTAACATGCTTCTTGACAAATAATAATGAACTAATAGAACATAGCTACTACAACATTAGTCCCTTTTAATTATAAGCAACTCGTAGAGTTTTTTCAGCTAAATGATATGTGTAAAGGTTCAGTTACATCACAACTGACTACATAGTTCTATTAGAGAAAGCGAACTATCATACATACAACTAATGTTCAGTATATTTCTAAAATGAATTCCAAAATAACTTCAACTTCTTCATTTCTTTGTATTCATGCTTCAAATTTCAGCCTACATTGATCAGTGTATCAGTGATGTACCTGGTATTTGGGAAAGCAAAAGAAATAGAGGAATGATCAGTGCAGCAGTAGCACACACACACAACAACAGCAGCAACAGAAAGGCAGCACTCAGCAGCAAGCAACCCAGCAGTCAGATTTTTGAAGTCCAAACAAACCCAGTAGGAAAAACCCAATAATAACCAGTAGAAAAAAAACAACAACAGATTTGAGCCAAACAGAGGTCCAGTGACTAAACTGAAACAGTGCTCTACTAGTAAAGGACCCAGTTTGCAGCTCAGCAGCACCAAAACAAATACAAGCTAAGCAGAGAAGGAAACAGGTGCAGAAAAGCAGTAGCTTCTGACTGTTATGGTAAAAAATCCAGCACACTCTTACTCTATATTATTCTGAAATTGGACTGACCCATTAAAGGTTGAAGGACCAACCTTGTTTTTGCTTTTTCTTTTTATCTCTCAACACTCAAAACTCTTTAATGTAGAAGTTTTAGCTTTAACACTCTACCTCTCTCAATTTCTGATGTCCAACCCCTTACTCTACCCTAAATGAGCCTATTTATAGGCAAAATACAGGCAAGCCCCAGGCTGCCTCGTTCTCTTCATACCTCAACTCTGCCCATACCCCTTTATTTCTCATTATCAGGTGTTTTGTGCCCCAAATGGTATGGGCAGCTGACAATCCAACTGATCCCCCATCCATTCATTTTATTATTACTCAAATGGTATGGGCCTATTATAATACTCAACTAACATCCCATGCTACCAAGTTTTGTTCCCCACTATTGTATTATTTTAATCATACTTCAGTACCCTACTGTCAGCCCAACTTAAACTAACCATTTCTGATCTTTTCACACCCCCAAACTACCCCTGTTAACCCTTGGTTATTACTGTTTTACCCTACTTCAATAGCCTGAAATTTTGAACTTCTGAAAGTTCAAACTCAAGCTGCCCTAAACTGAGTTCTAGATATTACACTGCAGCTACAAACCATTCACAAATAATGTCAAACAATCAGCTAAACGACAATGATTCGATCAATCATATGAAGCTATACGAATCAGAATATTGAACATTCAGTCCTATAAAACTAATCGACGACGTTTATCTAATCGACTATACTAATTATAACATAGAACAATCAGTCGATTAAACAAATAATACGAACAGGGTCCCAAATGGCTTCAGACAACTTTGCACAAAACAGAGGAACATCATGAATGGAACACTTGACGACACTGATCAAATCGAGCATGTATATCACCATACGTATTCAACCATAAACAGAAGAATAATCGACCAAATAAAAAGGTCTTACGAAGATGGAGGAAATTGAAAGAACACATCAGAAATACCAAACAAACTAACTAAACATGTTAACAAACTCAAACAACATTCAAACAAAAAATAGAAAAGAAAAAGAGAACTTACTTTGGAAGCTCAATAACAAACGACCCAAGCTTTGACTGGACTTGACCATTTGAGGTCGAACAGACTTTAATCGAGGTGTTCTCAACCGAGAACACTTCGATTAAAGTCTATTAGACCCCAACCCTCTGTTTAAACTGGTCGGATTCCCAAAGTTCTTATGTTCTAGGGTTCGAACAGTCTGATTTGGGGCTTGAGGATTTGTGGGTAGATTCGGACCAAACCAAGCTTGGTTTGGTCACGAGTGAGGGCAGGGTAATGACTGGTGTGAATCTGGGGTAGGTTGGTGTAGATCGGGGTTTTGCTCGAATCTTCAAACGAAGATTCTCGACGATGGGGAATGATTTGAAGCCAACGGTTTGCAGATCTGTGTCCAGGGGGTCGAGGTGCACTAGGGGTGTTAATTTGGTGGTCACCGGCATCGTTGGCGCCGGATTTATGGTGAGGAGATGGAAGGGCGGCGCTAGGGTTTGAATGGGGGATGCTGGGTTTGTGTCTGAGAGAGACGATGGAATGGGGGGTGTTCGGATAGGGGGCGTGGGGTGTGATGGGAGGCTTATATACGGAACGTGGCAATTAATTTGAGCCGTTAGATCATATGATCTCAACGGCTTGGATTAATTGGTGAGGGACAGGACGGGGTCGTTTGGTGTAGAAACGAGGTCGTTTGGTTTTAATGAGGGGCTGGGTTGACCCGGGTAAGCAGGTCGGGTTACGGGCGCGATCGTGGACCGTTGGATGAGTATGGATGAACGGCTCAGATCAAATGCCCTATGCGGCGTCGTTTGGGGCGTGCCTGGAAGGCCTGGTTTTGGACTGGGTCATTGTATTGGTTTGGGCCTGATTTCAGTTGAATTTTTGGTCCCAAATCCGATATTTTCCTTCTTATAATTAAACAAAAATTCCTAAAAACCAAAATTAAACTACACGAATATTAATTAACACTTACCAACAGTTATCACATGAATTAAAATATTTAATAAAATCACTATGACAACAAAATAGAATAAAAATTCATATTTTTGTGTTTTTCGCTTTTAAAACCAAATAATGGTTAATTAATTCCTAAATGTACCATTAATTTCTAGATGCATGCAACATGTATTTTTTTGTATTTTTTAACTATAACAAGACGAGCATTTATGGACAAAACAATTATCAAAATGTCACACAAATCCTCAAAATTGTACCCGAAGGTAACTTGTTTTATTTCTTTTCCGATTTCTTTTGGAGTGGCTTCCGTGAAGCAAAAATCACGTGCTCACAAACGGTACATGTTATTGTTCTTCCGATTGGCCTTTATTACCACTAGTGCACCGGAGCATACTCTCATCACTCCATTTTCTGCAATGATTTTGAACCCTTTTGATTTTAGGGCTCCCACATAGATGGGATTTTTCTTCAAACTCGGTACATATCGAACATCTGTTAATGTTCTGATCATTCCATTATGGTTCCTTAATCGTATTGAACCAATGCCATATGAGGTAAGAGGGCTGTTATCCGCTGTGTGGACAACTCCATATTCTCCTTCTTAAAAATTCATGAACCAGTCCCTGTTGGGACACATATGATAGCTACAAGCCGAGTCCATCAACCATATGTCTGATGATGTTGATGGATCTATTGTGACTAATGAGAAGTCTAAATCATCACTATCAGCTACATTTAAATCCATAATGGCCTTTCCATTGTTATGTTTGGCCTTATTCTTCAACTTCGGACAGTCTTTCTTCCAATGCCCCTTTTCTCGACAAAAGGCACATTCATCTTTGCTGGGTCTAGATCTTGACTTGGATCTTCTTTTCTTTGTCCTCGTTAGATTTTGAGGACGACCCCTCACAACCAGTGCTTCTCCTTCTCCGCCTTTCTGTTTTCTCCCTTTCTTTGTTCATAGCTGTACAAAGCCGAACAAACTTCTCTGAGAGAAATTTCGTTATTCCCATGGAGTAGAGTAGTTTCAAGGTGCTCGTACTCATCAGGAAGTGACCCCAACAACATCAAGGACAAATTTACCAATTGTTGCGGAAGCCAAATGTATATAGTGTGAATGAGTCACAGCTACTATACCAAAAATTATGGCAGCCACTAAATAATAAATAAGACAATAAAGAAACAATAAAAGGAACACCAGAATTTACGAGGTTCGGCCAATTTTGCCTACTTCCTCGGATACAACCAATATTTTATTCCACTCCAAAATACAAGTGAAATAATACTAAAGAGAGAAGATACAAATGCCTAAAGAAGATAAGAAGGCAAATGAGAGATGTGTTTAAATCCTAAACATTAGGCCTTCTTTTATAGGGAAAAAATCTCAACCAAATATGTCACCCACCGATGTGGGACTTTTGACATTTTCAACAGAGATATTATGCAATCAAATATATCACTTGACAAGCAAAATTCGAAGTTTATTGAATCACGCAAGTTGATAAAACTAACCCCTTTCATTTTTTTTTTTGCTTTCTCACTTTCCTTCTCTATGTTAGAAGGATGTTTTGGAGGGATTTTGTTGCCGAGATTGTCCATTCTACTTTAAGAATTCCCATTTTGAAACTAACTTCCACTAAATCTTATTAGCATTATTCTGCTTAACTCTAACTAGTATTAGTACCCGCGCGATGCACGGATAATTAAAAAGAACGATCTACACCGTAAAGTTTAATATGTTAGTGTTAATACCATTTTTACAACCAAACATTAAAAGCATATTAAGACTCCGTAAAACATTCATTCCATCTCCTAATAATGTTCCATAAAAAATAATGATGCTATACAATTTGCTTGATATAAATGTTCCACGAAAAATAATGATGCTATACAATTTGCTTGATATGAAGCAATTGATGCTATACAACTACTATGACACGTTGATTGGGTGATCCATCCAAGTGGGGAAAGATTTCATCTACAAATTCTCCTCAAAATGGTGCTGAAATATTGTTCCTCCTATTTGTAAAATACACAAATTAATAATGAGAAAATAAATAGTAATTGAATCTATAACTAATTCAATTCATGGTTGCAAGCGTACTCATGATCCTCAAACTTCAAGTTCATAAAGGTACTTGTTTTACCACCTTGATTGTACGATTCTACGTTACCATGATCAATAACTTCTCATATGACATCTGTCACATTTAAATAAATAGTTATAAATAAGGTGATAAAACATTCAACAAAAAATAGCGAAAGGTAAAACAATTACCGAATAGTTCATTCTCATCAACCGCAAGTTGATTTGTGAGATGCTCATAAGGCTTAAAATTGAAGATATTCAAACTAATCTGTGAATCACTAATTTCATCCACACTCGCCCTATGAGAAAATATCGGTTTCAATATGCTTGCTGGTCTTAATTTTCAGATTGTTTGGTCCAACCACAAAGTTTTTCATAACGTACAATCCTATTTCATGTATTTAATTTTGTTTTGAAAATACACATAACATCTTTTCCAATAGTTACATAAATTTGATCTCCCTAAAATAAAAAATATGGAAAGAATTTAAGTTAGAAAGGTGCATAAGTTGAAGAAAATACATCACAACTCGGAAAAAATAACAAGTAAAAGAGTATGCACCTTTTCATCTTGAATAATTAATTCAATTGAATTAGAATTTTCTGGTTTATCGCGGTCTGGAATGTGCCATAATCTAACAACACGAACCTTCAAATTCCAATTCATTTTAGACATTGATATTTCGCTGATATAGTTATAGTTTGGAGTCATACTTTGCAGAAGTTTCTGTGGAAGTTAAACCCTAAGCAATGTAGAGAAACCAATCCTAAATAAAAGTTGCTTAAATAAAGATTTCTAAGGAAAGACTATCATAGTAAATCAATTTTTATGTATATGAAATCCTAATATTTAAAAAAGGTGTAAATCAATTTGTATGTGTGAGTTCTGAAGAAATGATATGAATCTTTCATTTTTAGCTTTTGGCATGTGTATAATTTTCAACGTTTTTTGTGGTTAATTAAAATTTGTTAACCACCAAACCTTAATTTTTCTTGTCTTTTTTCCTTTGTCATCTTGTTCGTTTTTAATACTATTTCATTTAATATAATATAAATTAAGATACAAAATGTTTATTCAATTATTTCTTTCTTAAAAAAGAATACCGACCATAACTGAATTATACATAAAATTTAATTAAAAATACCTATAATAATGTATATTATTCGCAAATAAGGTCAGATACAAAGCTTGTACTAAATATAGAATTATTATTTCAACTTAAAATTAATTAATGTGTAAGATACAAAACGAAATTTTAATTGATTCTTTCTCAAAAAAGGATACCTACCATAATTGAATTATACACAAAATTTAATTAAAGATACCTATAATAATGTATCTGATACCTATATTAATATATATTGTTCGCAAATAAGGTCAGATAAAAAGCTTGTACTAAATATAGAATTATTATTTCAACTTATAATTAATGTGTAAGATGCAAAAAAGAAATTTTAGTTGATTCTTTCTCAAAAAAGGATACCTATCATAACTGAATTATACACAAATTTAAGTAAAGATACCTATAGCTATAATATATTTATTTGCTTAATGAAAATTGCATCCCTCTTTGTGTACGTCCAACATATTCTCAAAAGGAGAACATTTTTAGCTTAAAAAAGAATAAATTATACACAAAATTTAATTAAAAATACTTATAGTAATATATATGATATTTATATTAATGTATATTGTTCGCAAATAAGGTCAGATACAAAGCTTGTACTAAATATAAAATTATTATTTCAACTTAAAATTAATGTGTAAGATACAAAATGAAATTTTAATTGATTCTTTCTCAAAAAAGAATACATACCATAACTGAATTATATATAAATTTATTTATTTGCTTAATGAAAGTTGCATCCCTCTTTGTGTACGTCCAACGAATTCTCAAAAAGAGAATATTTTTAGTTTAAATGTTAAAATAATTAGCTTTTATTAATTAAAGAATGAAATTCAATTTACATAAAATCTTGGACTACTACTTTCATTAAATATTTTTTCATTTATAATCCAATTTTTTTTTTATTATTCTTAAAATTGTCAAATAACTTTATTTTAGCTTGTCATTTGGCTTAACCACATTGCAAATTACTTTCTTTTTAATATAATATAGATAGATTTCACAGCATCCTATCAGATCAAGCTTATATTTAGTTAAAAAGACTTAACCTGCCTTTTTTTTTTACATATTGAACTCAAGGGCGGCCCAATGGGAAAGCAAGTCAAGCAACGGCCCCTTATCTATGGGGCTCCAAATTTTCTAATATTAGATAGCCGTACATGATAATTTTCTTAAAAAAATATTTATTATATCAAAGAAAAGGTACATTTTCATGAAAAAGGAAAATATGGAACTGTTAGAGTTAATTTGGGAATAGGGATAGTTACTTTTGGGATTCACTTCTAACGTGTGAATATGTTTCTATCACAATCCGAATCTCCCATCTTCGGGGCCGTAATGACGTCTAACATTATACACGCTAAGCAAGTCAATGTTACAGAATATTTTACCTTTTTTCTTTATCTTTTAATAATCAAAACTTAACAAAAGTAATCAGTGAAAATAAATGCGGAAGAACACAGTTTAAAAGATTATTTTTATGCTAATAAGGAAAGCCGAAATAAATTTCACCCAGAACTGGTCTCATGAACAGTCTACGAGTACTACAAATAATAGTATAAACGAAAAGTTTACATTTGTCTCGAAAGTAGATAAAATAGAAATGAAGTAGGATAGAAGGGGATGCCAGGGCCTGCGAACGCCCGCAGGACTACCTTGGGTCTCTAGAATGCAGCAACATCAACCAACCTCTCGATCAGCCACTAGCTTCGAAATCTGCACAAGAAGTACAGAGTGCAGTATCAGTACAACCGACCCCATGTACTTGTAAGTGTCGAGCCTAACCTCGACGAATTAGTGACGAGGCTACGACGGGGCATCACAACATATACCACCTGCAACAGTTTATACTAAAACGAAAAAGAAATACGGAATGAAATATAATAGAAATTTGCATTAAATGAATACGGAAACCAGCCGCTCTACCAGTACTCAGTTATAACCAATCCTTAGGGAGTTTCAACATCTCAGTAATGCACTTCAACAGAAATAAATGCTAAAACAATAACTTATGCGGCGTGCATCCCGATCCCACCATATAAACAATAACAGTATCAATATTCACCCTTATTACTCCTTGTTGCGGCGCGCAACCCGATCTCACCAGTCCACCCTTATTACTCATCATCACATATCACCCTTATTCCTCATGTTGCTGCATGCAACTCGATCTCACCTGTCCACCCTTAGTTTTCCTTATTGCGGCGTGCAACTCGATCCCACCAGACAATCACATTCACCTTTATCCCTCATGTTGTGACGTGCAACACGATCCCAATATATATATCGACACCAATCATAAAAAATAAAAATAAGTGTTTCACAAGTTAACTCAAATCCTCCACAACACTTATACTTCAATCCACACAATGGAATATCACTACGATTATGAAACTTCACCAGTATAAACTAATCAGCGAGAAAAACCAAGGTGTACCATAAGGCACCAATAAACCAATATAAGCTAACAGGGTAATAAAACGAAATCATGAAACAATTAAATACTTCAATAAAGAGAAAAACAGCTAATATGAAGCAATTAGACATGGAAACATTTATGAGCAAGTAGCAATTAAGACAAGAAACAGTATTTTAAAAAATGGGGAAGGGAGCAAGATAAAAATGATAATTTAGTGGCACATAAGTACTCGTCACCACACCTATACACCACGCACATGGAATTTCACATAGCAAATAAGTTGGGGATTCCTAATTCCTCAAGTCAAGGTTAGATCAAATACTTACCTCAAGCCAACGAGTATTTCAAAGCTCAATCACCGCTTTACCTCTCGATTCCACCACCAATTCACTCGTATCTAGTCATAATTAACTTGACAACATCAATAAATTCTAAATAACTCAACTCCGATGCATAATTATAGATATTCTAACATTTTTTCCAAAAAGTCAAAAACCCGACACCGGGTCCGCTTGGTCGAAACTCGAAATCCGGACCAGAACCTAATTACTCATTCACCCCCGAGCCCGGATATACAATTGGTTTTGGAATCCAACCTCAAATTTGAGGTCTAAATCCCCAATTTATAAAAACCACTAATTCTATCCAAACCTCCAATTTTTACCATAGAAATCTTAGATTTTTTGTTGGAAATTCAAGAAATGTGATGGGAAAGTAAAAGAAAGTGGGTTAGGATAACTTACCAAAGTTTTGGGAAAGATTTGGTCTTGGAAGAATCATCTCTAGGGTTTTAGGATTTGAGAGATGTAAAAAATAGGTGAAAATCCCGTAAAAGTCCCAACTTAACAGTTGTAGATGTTGCAATTGCGACTGGAGCTGCGCATTTGCGAAGCTCGCAATTGCGAGAAGGACATCGCAAATGAGAACCTTCACAATTTTTGTTGCCTTCGTAAATGCGAACCATTTGGTCGCAAATGCGAAGTCCCACCCCCTCCTGCCTGACTACTTCGCAAATGCGAAGAACTGTTCGCAATTACAAACACTGGCCTCCACAGCTACTCTTCGCAATTGCAATGAGTTTGTCGCAAATGCGAACCCAACAGTGGTCGCAAATGCAAGGCTTGATCTCGCAATTGCGATATTAGAGGCTCTGCAACAGAACTAAAACACACCAGCAAAACTTCTAAGTTCAAAGTACTCTGTAGCCTATCCGAAACTCACCCGAGCCCTGGGGTCTCCAAACTAAACATGCACACAAGTCTTAAAACATCATACGAACTTGCTCGCGCGATCAAATCTCAAAAATAACATTTACAACTATGAATTCAACACCAAAACTCAGGAAATTCTCAAGATAGTTCAAAATTTCTAACTTTTCAACCAAAAGTCCAAATCACGTCAATCACTTCCGTTTTTCACCAAATTTCATAGATAAGGTGTAAATGCCATAACAGACCTGTACCGAGCTCCGGAACTAAAATACGGGCTCGATACCAACAAGATCAAATCTTATTAAATTTCCAAAAACCATTATATTTTCAGTTAAACAATTTTCTTCAAAATTTCATTACTCGGGCTAGGGACCTCGGAATTCGATTTCGGGTATACGCCCAAGTCCCATATTTTACAACGGACCCTTCGGGACCGTCGGAATACGGATCCGGGTCTGTTTACCTAAAATGTTGACTGAAGTCGACTAAAATCATCTTAAGCCAAAAATCATTATATCTTAAATTCACACAAATGCTTTCCGGCATAGCGCCCGAACTGCGAATCCAAATCGAGGAGAGATAAAAAGGAGATTTTCAAGGCCTCAGAATACGAAAACAGATTCTAAAACAAAAGATGACCCATTTGGGTCATCATAGTTTCTTCTCTCCTATATAGACTATCATCATTATCAGAGGACCCATATTACTTTTATGACTTTATTACTTTCTCTTTAAACTAATTTTTTTTTAAATCTTTTATATTTCTTTTGGCCTCTCCAGACTTAAGTCCACTATCTCATACAAAATTGTGTCAAATAAGATAACAGGAAGCAATTGCCAACTCTTTTTTTGTCAAGCTTTTTCAGCATTGTACCAAAAATATTGAAGCATCAAATGTAATATCAAGTTATTTATGACTATTTGTTAAAACGAGGTTCAATTGCTATGTACTTTTCCTATTACTTTACATCTAAATTTTTTTTTTTATATCTTTTATTTGTAAGTATATATATTAGTATCTTTTTATTTATTTATTAGAGTTTTAATATGTCAACAAGAAAATATGAATCTGTATATTAAAAATACCAAAAAGAAAAGAAGAGTTAGAAACTTCAATACAATCTCAAAAATGAGCCCTTGATAAATTTTTAGCGAACAATAAAAAATTCTAAAAAAATATGGAAGAATTTATAGTAGATGAATAAATCACTAATATAATTGAGCTAAACGATAATGGAATCCAAGAAGAAGAAGTTGGTGAGAATCTAACATAGATCATTTAGAAAATCATGAAATCCTAAAAGAATTGAATAATAATCCTAGAAAGTAAAAATATATATAATCCTAGTCAAGACATTTTTTATACATAAATTACTAATAATACATCTCGAAAAGCTAGAAAAATAAACTTCAAATAAATTTTTACTATATGAGTTTTTGATACGGAAAAACTTAGGGGCCTCACTGAAGTTTGGTTTTAGGCCCAAAAAAACCGTTGAGCCGCCCTAATTGAACTTGCAAAGGTTAGGTACCCGAAACAACTTTCTTACAAACAAATCAATGTGCTCTATATGCAATGTTGGACTGTGATTGACTTAACTTTGAAGTTAATTAGTTAGTTTGAGATTGTACCATGTTAGTTGCGGTTGAAATTGATTCCCTGTATATTGTCCTTCAATCCATGTGAACCAATAATACACAGAACGTGTAGATGACACTAAGGAATGTCCGCTTTAATTTACACATGCTATGATTATAAAGGAAAAAAAAATCAAATTATTATTGTTCGTCGTCCTAAAGAGATGATAAAGTTTTGCATACGAGGGTCACAGATTATTTTGCAATATTTTATAAATAAAGTACGCACATTTTTGGAGATTATATAAAAAAAAGATGCTACAAAATGTTTAAAGCTGTAGTAATTAAGAAAAAAATTGACTCTAAATATATTACTCCATGTTATGCACTCTTCATAGTAGTCTGTTTGCAAAAAAAAAAAATACTTATTTATATATTTAATATAATTTACCTTTGAACTTTATATTTTAATATTAATGACATAATTTATAATTGCAGAAATTACTATGGCATATGTTACAACCTTAGTACCATCGGGATGATGAGAGTTCACAAAAATCCGAATTTAAATTTTCTTTGGGCCACTGGCAGTTTCAGAGTTAATACCGATATTTTAGAAACAAATCCAAACTAACAATTATATATTTTTTATTATGTCAGAAGAGTCCTCAGAATATTTTGGTCTACAAATATTTCTAAAGACTTTTTTCTTTGTCAATGCCAAGATTTTATCTCTCTAACAAATCAATACCGTGCGCCACATAAACTAAAAGAGATAGACTATTTGATTTTCATCGTTTGCCCATTAATAATAATGAACGCAACATAGAGTCTACTAAAAAACAATACACATATTTTAAACGTGCCAATGTGAAGGATGGTACATGCAAGTATTATAGCTGTTTAACTAAAAATCTGAGTCTTTGGTCAAAGCTAGAAAGAAATTCGGGTTACTGATAATCAGGAGACGAAAATAAAATATTTTTGAGAATGATGGTAAAGCAGTAAATAGTTTTGTATTTCAGTAAGATCTCAATAGTATTTCCTGTCCCTACAGATGTTGAGTCTTTTCCCTTTTATAGTTGATTCTAGGAGAAGATATAATGCCTTTGTCTTAATGAGGCAATTATGAGCAATAAATGATATTTAAAAGAAACGTTACACAATCATTTCTATTTAATTCAGATTCTCTAACGTATTTGACATTTAATGCTGTATTTAAACTCTTTTACGTCATCAGATTCGTATCTTCAACTTCTTCTGATCTTTGATCTTTAAACGACTCGAATAGGTACGAGACTCGTACCTATTTTAGTAACGGTTCACACCTATGTTGCTTTCTTTTCCCCCTATCTGTTGTCGCCCGTGCCTCTTGGCTATTTATTGCGTTTTGACCTTCTGACCAGTCCACGTGTCATGACACGTCATCTTCAATATTCAGACTCAGTTTTTTCCCAATACAGATAGTCCCCCCACTTTTCATTTATTTATCAATTAAATATTTGGGAAGTGGACCTTCACAAAAAGGGAATTTTTTGCTGTAATCAATGCTATGACAGTATTGACGCCCCAGTTGTCTTTTCTATTTAATGCTCTGCACACGTGTCACCTTTCGATTGGTTTTGTAATTCTGCGGCCTTTTTCCAAGGTTTATTCATCCCTTATATTCACGAAGCGATAGTTGCCTTTATTATAGGCTTTCCATCATTACACTTCTTTGCTTGACGGTTGCTATTATATACATATATATCCTTTTTCCCTTTGTCCTTTTCTTCATAAACCCTTAACAGATCCTTTACTCTTTATTTCTACTCCTTTCTCCTTGAGTTCATCCTTTTCTCTGCAATGGCATCTCCGAATCCGAACCCTAAAAGAATCTCAATTCTTGATAGCTTCCCCAATGCCCCTGTAAGACATAGAAGAGGAAGAGGAGGCAAGCTTCGTAGCCTAGGATCCGTTTGTGGTGGTGCCTCTGGTTCTGTCATGCCTTCTTCTAGCTCCGGTACTATTTCCAGAGGTTCTATCACTAAGAAATCTTCCTCTAAAGGTAAAGAACTTCCTGAGCCTCTTCAAGAGCCTTTAGTTGAGGAAATAGTACCCAACGACCTATCTTTTGAGAATGATAGGAAATCTCTTCGTGAGCAAGTTGTCAATTTAGAGAAAGCTGACACTTTTCCTTCTTTAATCACTGAACCTTTGGTTTCTATTGTTCGAAAAGATTGCAACTGGAGAAGTGATTTTCGTATAGTAATCCCTAATCCAAATCAAAGAATATCTTCTTTTAGGATTGGATTTTCTTTTGTTTATACTTACCCCTTCACTTTGGGATTTATTCCTGCTATTAACCCAGTCATACTTGATTTCTGTCGTTTTTTCAAAATTTGTTTGGGACAAATTGGTCCCCTTGTATGGAGAACAGTGGCTTGTTTGAGGTATTTATCTTTTAAAGCCAGTGTTGATTTTTCCTTTCCCCACCTTATTCATCTTTACCACTCCAAGTTATTTTGCAATGGAGTTTTTACTCTAACTGCAAAAAGTAAAAAGGTCTTAGTAAGCCCTGAAGATGACAAGGACCGCGGGTGGTACACTCGTTATGTTGCGGTATGCACAGTTGATTTGGTGGGTGAAACAAATATCCTCTTCCCTGAGAAATGGAACTTTGCATGTAAGTTTTTTTTTACTTACCGTTCTTACCTCTTAAGAATTTCAACTTCTTTTCTAATTTCATCCTTTTTTGCTTTTCTATAGCAACCATGGGAGATGTGGAACCCATTCCTAATTTCCGTGGTTGGGTAGATTTAATCATGAAAGCCGTGCCTATGGAGGCGAGAACGTGGAAATCCATTTCCAATTTACATGGTTGGAAAGTGAAAACTCACGGTATGCATCTCTTTATCATTTTTCGTATGACAAGTCCTTTATTTTTTCTAACTTGTTTTTTTTTTTAAAATCCTTGTTTTTGTCAGGATTTGCTATTCGAGGAATGACACCGAAGTGGCTACTGCCCTTCGAGCCTCTTCTGGTACTTCTCTTTCTGTGGAGAGAACTCAAGCTAGGCTGTCAAGAAGGAAAGTTGTAGAAGAAGATTCTGAGGACGATGAAGACGAAGACACCTCTTTGATAACTAGACCAAGAGCCAGGAGACGCATAGTTTCTGAGAATGAAGTTGAAGTTACCCCTGTCTGCGCCTCTCTTACTGAACCTGTTCACATTCCCTCTGAAGATTAAACCACTCCGAGGGACACCAACGAATCTATTCATCGTCTCTTCGTTGGTGGTTTTGAAAGTGGAGAACTAGGTCCAATTTTAGATGAAGTTCCTCTTTCTTCCTCTGTTCCCATTCCTTTTTTTCCTGCTTCATTACCTACTTCTGCTCCCTTACCTGCTTCGAGTTTTATGACTCCTGTTATTTTCACTTCTTCTACCACTCTTCCTTCTATAGCTCCCCCTTCCTCTGTTCAATATGCAGAGGAGGATTCTAGTCGCAGAAGCTTGGCTCTGAGGAGCGTTACGCTTGAAGTTCCTGCTAACAACAACCTTTTAAGGAAGTCTGGTGGAGCAGATGACTGGCTTAGGCCTTTGATTGGAGATATTGAGAAGAAGAAGATGGACAACCATAGCTGCTTAACTTTGATGAATGACATTGTTCATTCTACTTTGAAGGTATTCTTCCTTTACTTACTAACAAGTTTTTTTAAAAAAATTCTTATTTCTATAAATTGTCACTGCAGGCTAACCTCATTGGTACAGAATTGATGGGAAGAATTTCCCTTCTGGAAAAGAAAACCCGTGAGTCTGAAAAGTCTATCCACGAGGCTGAGGAAATAGCCAGGGGAGCACAGCTAGAAGCGGCCAATTGGAAAGAGCAGTTTGAGAATGCTCAGGGAACTATAGAAGAATTGCTAGAGAGTAGAAATCTTCTGGAGCAACGAAAGCGAGGTCTGACTTCTGAGCTAGCAGTTGCCAAGGCTTCTTCAAGCCAATTTGAGAAAGATAAGGAACGCCTTGAGTGTTCATTTTCAGAACAACTATCAAATTGTAGTGAAGAGATCAGAGAACTTAAGGTACTCTTGACCAAGAAAGAAGAGTATGCAGGGGAGTTAGTGCAAAGCTTGACTCAAGCTCAAGCTGATTTAAAAATATCTTCTGATAAGGTACGTACCTTAGAGAGTTCTCATGCCTCCCTTGAAGCATCCTTTGAATCCTCTTTAGCTGAAAATCAAGTGTTAAAGAATGATCTTGCTATGTGGGAAAGGGAGTATGAACTTCTTGAGGAGAATTTTAACATAGAGGTGAGTTGGGCTTTTCTAAACTCTCGTCGTGATGCTTTAATGGAGGCCAGTCAAGAAAACTTTGATTTAAACTCAGAGTTGGCCAAAGTTTTAGAGACCATTGAGAGAACCCAACAACCACTTGACTTTCCCTCTCCGTCAATTGAAGCTCTCTGGCTGAAAAACCTTTAAATGAAGAAGTCGTTGCTATGGCAGTTGAAGTTGAAAATGTTGCAATTCCAGCTTCAGAGGGTGAAACTTCTATGACTCAGTCGGTGGAAGTTGAAGCTTCCATGACTCTTGCTTCCCTCGTTGATCCTAACATTTCAAGCTCAGCTGAAACCGTTCCTGTTGCTGCTTCTTTAGAAGTTGTCACCGTGCCTGTGGCTGAAAGTGAAATTAATATTGCAAATTTGATGTGCTAACCCCTTCAATTGGATAATAGTTTTATCCCTTAGTTTTTAAGGGATTTTTTGGTGAAAGTCCCCAGTTATCATAATGGAGCACTTGTATAAACTTTTATTGACTAAGTTTCTACTTAGTCTTTTTAATTATATTAAGAAGTTTTGTTAGTACTTCAATGTATTCTATTCTTGCCTTTTCCTTACTTATTTAGGACTTATAGAATAGTTTAGCATTTTTATCCTTTGAAAATGCTTTATGATTCTTCTCATGACTTATTAACATGAGGTTTATAAAAGAGGGCCCTTTTATTTTATCGACACTTAATGAAGAAGATGTATCAACTTCACAATGATATTATAATACGATGAAAGAAAGAGGAATACGCATGTTTTGTATGAAACAACTTTGACAAGTTTTATTCATGAACTTTAACAAGTTTTTTTGACTATTACATGTATTAAAATCCATCTATGACTTTCTCATAACTGTTTTTCTTGTAACAGATTTTTACATAATATAAAATAAACAAGGTTTTTCTTCATAACCTGTTTTAGTACATAGCCAAGACCCTATATTTATATATTAAGAAGGATTTGAGAGGTGACTTCGTTTATGAGTTTGAGAGATGAATCTGTTGTTCTCATGGGAAAAACATTATGATAAATGTCTTGTGTTTGTTGAACACGATGATGAATGCCGAAGACTTTGTAACTTTTTCTCAACACTTGTCTCTTTGTGGCCGACTTTTGTTCGATATTCGTATCTGTGTATAATATGTAGTCCCCCAAGTGTTTGAGCGGTGAAGTATGAAGCCTCGAGCACTTGTTTATTTCTTTCAATTTTGTCCTTTTCCTGAAACAGAAAAATATACGGGACTCGAAGGTGCGATTATAGATGAAGACTGCCTAACTCATGTGTATTTCCATCAGATTAATTGTAACCCTGGGCTGGGAATTTTAGAACACTCCATTTTGCCTTGCAGGTCGTGACTCATCATTTGGTACGAGTTAGGGTTTTTGCCTAGCATCTAAAATCGTTAGTAAAACTTTAATAATTTAAAAGAATTTTTTTTAACATGGCGATACCTGACCGTGGGTACTTTCTCAAAAGTAATACCTCTTTAAATGGACGACATTCCAATGTGAGGGTAAAACTTTGCCGTCCATTGTCTCCAACTCGTATGCTCCTTTTCCCGCAATGTCATGAACTTTGTATGGTCCTTCCCACGTTGGACTTAGCTTTCCTGAATTAGCAGCCTTTGCAGATTGGAACACCTTTTTAAGCACGAAGTCCTTAATTTTGAAAAATCTGAGGCGTGCTTTCCTATTGTAATATCGTTCAATTACTTGCGTTTGTGCTGCCATTCTTATCAATGCAGCTTCTCTTCTTCCTTCAAGCAAATCAAGGTTGACCCGCATCTCTTCATCATTAGATTCCTTCGTTGCCCGAACGTACCATGTGCTTGGTTCACCTATTTCAACTGGAATTAAGGCTTCCGCACCATAAACCATTGAAAATGGTGTTTCTTTAGTGCTTGTTTTTGCCGTTGTACGATAAGCCCATAATACTCCAGGTAACACCTCAGTCCAATTACCTTTTGAATCCTGTAACCTCTTCTTCAAGTTGTTGATAATGACTTTATTAGTGGATTCCGCTTGTCCATTACCCATTGGATGGTATGGCGTAGATGTTATCCTTTTAATCTGCCAACTTTGAAGAAATTCTGTGATTTGAGCTCCTATGAATTGTGGTCCATTGTCACACACGATCTCCTTTGGTGCTCCAAAATGGCATATTATATTTCGCCATATGAAGTCTTTAACTTCCTTCTCTCGTACCTGTTTAAATGCTCCTGCTTCTACCCATTTAGTGAAATAATTTGTGAGTACAAGTAGAAACTTTACCTGACCTTTTGCTTGTGGAAGTGGACCTACGATATCCATTCCTCATTTCATAAAGGGCCACGAGGCTATAACAAGGTGTAGTAACTCAGCTGGTATGTGCATATTATTGTCGTATCTTTGACATTTATAACATTTGGACACGAAACTGTTTGCCTCTTCTTCCATCTTACGCCAATAATATCCTGCTCGAATCAATGTTCTTACCAGCGACCTTCCCCCTGCGTGATTTCCACAATGTCCTCCGTGAACTTCCCTCATCACATATTCTGTTTGAGAGGGTCCGAGACACTGTGCCAGTGGTCCACCGAACATCTTTCGATAAAGATTTCCTTGATAAAAACAATATCGAGCGGCTTTTTTGCGAAGCGCATTAGCCTTCCCTTTGTCAATAGGCACAGTTCCGTGCTGTAAAAAAGCAATAATTTCATTTCTCCAATCCCATGTTAGATGATTAGAATTTACCTCATTCTTATCAGGTTCGAGAACGGAATGAAATAAATGTATGACTGAAGAATTTGCGTCGTTTGCTATGTCAGCTGCAGATGCGAGATTAGCTAAAGCATCTGCCTCCACATTCTCATCTCTTGGGATCTGCATTACCTTCCAAGTTTGGAATTGCTTAATTAGTTCCCGTACCTTTTCGAGATATTCTTGCATTCGGGTTTCCCTGGCTGTATAAGTCCCCAGCATTTGATTGACCACGAGTTGAGAATCACTTTTGATTATAATTTGTGTTATGCCGAGTTCTCTTGCCAATTCCAAACCTGCAATTACAGCTTTGTACTCTGCTTCATTGTTAGTTATAGAATGACATTTTATTGCTTGCCTAATAATTTCACCCGTAGGTGGTATGAGAACTATACCCAGACTTGCTGCTTTTATATTAGATGAACCATCAGTGAATAAAACCCAAGTCCCCGGGTTTGCACCATTAAAAACTTGTAATTCTTTTTTTGCTTCTAAATGCATCCCCTGACTAAAATCAGCCACGGAATCAACTAGTACTTGAGATTTTATAGCGGTCCTGGGTTGATAAATTATTTCGTATTCACTTAGTTCTATAGCCCATTTTGCTAATCTTCCTGACAGTTCGTGTTTATGCAAAATATTTCGAAGCGGAAAAGCAGTAACTACAATAATGGGATGACATTGAAAATAAGGTCTTAATTTTCTAGATGCCATGATCAAAGCTAATGCTAACTTTTCTAGCTGTGGGTATCGTGTCTCAGCATCTAATAAGGACTTACTTACATAATAATAGGAGATTGTTTACCTTGGTCCTCACGGACTAAAACAACACTTACCGCAACTTCAGATACAACCAGATAGATGAGAAGCTTTTCTCCCACCTTTGGTTTTGCCAACAACGATGGTTTTGACAAATAAGCTTTCAAATTTCTAAGAGCTTGTTGACAATCTTCATTCCATTCAAAATGATCTTGCTTTTTGAGTGCAGAGAAAAACTTAAAATACTTTTATAAGGATTTGGTAATAAATCTCCCCAAAGCTGCAATTCTTTCCGTTAATCTTTGAACTTCCTTTTTATTAGTAAGGATATCAGGGATTTCTTCTATTGCTTTGATCTGAGAAGGATTTACCTCAATACCACGGTTAGAAACAAGAAAACCCAAAAACTTACCTGATGCAACTCCAAATGCACATTTTTCTGGGTTGAGTTTCATATTAAATTTTCGCAAAATTTCAAATGTAACAGATAGATGAGAAATATGATCATGAGACTGCTGGGTTTTGACGAGCATATCGTCTATATATACCTCTATTGTCTTTCCTAAATATTCTTGAAACATTTTGGTGACCAAACTTTGATAGGTTGCCCCAGCATTTTTGAGACCAAAGGGCATTACTTTATAACAGTAAGTCCCCATGTCTGTAATGAAAGAAGTTATTTCCTCATCACTAGGGTCCATTTTAATTTGGTTGTACCCTGAATATGCATCTAAAAAACTTAGAAGTTCATGTCCTGCAGTTGCATCAATTAACTGATCTATATGTGGTAAAGAAAAAGAATCTTTTGGACAAGCTTTATTAAGATCTGTATAATCTACACAGACTCGTCACTTACCATTTTTCTTAGGTACAACAACTGTGTTGGCTAACCAATTAGGGTACTTTACCTCGCGAATTGACACAATTTTTAATAGCTTTTGGACCTCATCTTGAATCACCTGGTTTTTGAAAGCCCCTTGTTTTCTTTTCTTTTGTTTTATTGGTGTAAAGGATGGATCTTCGTTTAAGTTGTGAGTCATCACATCCGGTGGTATCTCTGTCATGTCAGCATGGGACCAAGCAAAACAGTCCACGTTAGCTTTTAAAAATTTAATCAACATACCTCGCATATATGAGCTTAAATTGGCTCCAATGTAAACCTTCCGTTCAGGCCACTGTTCGAATAATATCACAACTTCGAGTTCTTCAATTGTTGTTTTTATATTTTCATTCTCTTCAGGTTCTTGAATTGTATAAGGTCTCGAGTCTAAATCCGTCTTTTCTTGTTCAACTGAGGTTTGATCCTTGAATCCTTCAACTGTTTCCTGTAATTGCTATTTTTCTTTATTTATAGTGCTCGTACCTGTTACAACATTGATACTCCTAGCTGTCTGCTGATCCCCACGAATTTGGCAAATTCCCCATGGTGATGGGAATTTAATAACTTGATGTAGAGTTGATGGGACAACATCCATATCATGTATCCATGGTCTCCCCATGATCATATTGTAGGCCATTTCCATATCAACTACCTGAAATTTAGTTTCTTTAACAACACCTGCAGCAAAGGTTGTTAGAATTACCTCTCCTTTTGTTACCACACTTGAATTGTCGAAGCCTGACAAGGTATGCGCCTTGGGTATCATTTTGTCTTCAGCTTGCATTTCACGTAATACCCTTAGTAGTATAATCTTTACGGAACTCCCTGGATCAATCAAAACTCGTTTTACATTAGTATCATGTACAAGTAAAGATATTACCAGTCCGTCATTATGTGGAGTTATCACTCCTTCGGTATCTACATCATCAAATGAAATACTTTCATTTCCTAAAACCTGCCGTACCCGTTTCCCGTGTGTAATTGTTACTTTAGAAACCTTGTTGGAGGTTGTGTAGGTTATGCCGTGAATATCTTCTCCCCCACTTATCACATTCACTGTTCTCTTGGGTGAAGGGGGCTTTGGTGGCTCTTGCCTATTTTTCATATAGGCTTGTTTACCTTTTTCACTAAATAACTCAGTGAGGTACCCTTGCTTCAATAGATGGTCCATTTCACTCTGCAAGAATCTACATTCTGAAGTTTTATGCCCGTGATCATTGTGGAATTCGCACCAATGATCTGGATTGCGTCTATTTGGATTTGACCGCATCTCTTTAGGCCACTGCACCTTATCTCCCATACTTCTCAAAACAGCCACGAGCTCGGAGGTAGTGACATTAAAGTTATATCCGCCGAACCGTGCCTTTAAACTTCTGTCATCATCTCGTGACTCTTGTCTGTTCCGATCATTTCTGAATTTCGATGAAGAACCAGAGTCCTTATTCCTCGATTTTTGATCATATTGCTGGCTATCTTGTTTTGACCGTGTGTCTTTTCCTACAGGACCCATATATGAATCGTACCTGTTTTTACCTGATCTTTTTTTGGTTTCTGATCTTCTGGAACCACCCCTTTCTTCATGATGAAACTTAGGTACGGTATCTTCTTCAATTCGTAGCTTCGTACTATACCTGTTGTAAACATCATTCCACGTGGTTGCAGGGAATTCTCGAAGGCTTTCTTTGAGTCTTCTCGTGGCTTCAGAACTTTTTTCATTTAAATTACTTGCAAAAGCTATTGCAGCCCAGTTGTCAGGCACATGGGATAGAGTCATTCTTTCACACTGGAATCTATCAACAAAGTCTCTGAGCAACTCTGAATCTCCTTGTTTGATTTTGAAAATATCTTCCATTCTTTTCTCAACCTTTTGTGCTCCCGAATGTGCTTTAATAAAAGAATCTGCAAGCTCAGCAAAAGAATTTATAGAATTTTCAGATAAAAGAGAATACCAGGTTAATGCACCCTTGGTGAGTGTTTCTCCAAATTTCTTGACCAGTACTGATTCAATTTCTTGTTTGGTCAAGTCGTTGCCTTTCACGCCTGTTGTAAATGCAGTCACGTGGTCACGTGGGTCTGTAGTACCATCATATTTCGGGATGTCAGGCATTTTGAACTTTTTCGGAATTGGAAGGGGAGCAGCACTTGGCTTCCAAGGTTGTTGTGATAATGTCCATGTCAACTCCTTTTATTACAGGCGAAACTCCAGGGATTTGCTCAATACGTTCATTTTGTTCCTTAATCTGTTTCTGCAAGGTTAGTACTAAATTTTGCAAATAGGAATTGTTTGAATTACCTGTTTCCCCTTCCTGTGGTTCACTGGTAGTTCCTCCATTTCCAGAATTAACAAGACCAGAAAGGGGATTCTCCAATGTATTATTATTAGGAGTTGGTGTGGGTGGTGCAGTAGGCAATCGACTAACTAGAGCCTGGAGAGCTTTGCCGACCTGTGCATCAATTAGCTTTTGTAAAGCTTCATTTGTACCACCTTCAAAGTGTTCAGATTGTTCTTGTTGATCAGCACGAGATTCAGGAGTGCCTTCACGAGATTGACGTGGTGAATTTTGAGGGGAGGGAACCACTTCAATGTTATGTAAATCTCCTTGATTTTGATGGATTTGATTTTCAGGGTTTCCCAAAGTATTTTCATTGTTATTGTTGGTGTTATCGTTTGACATGGTGATAACAATGGACAAGATGTAGCTTAAAAGAAAAGATTATTAGATTCCCGGTAACGGAACCAATTTGTTTAACCAAAAATCTGAGTCTTTGGTCAAAGCTAGAAAGAAATTCGGGTTACTGATAATCAGGAGACGAAAATAAATTATTTTTGAGAATGATGGTAAAGCAGTAAATAGTTTTGTATTTCAGTAAGATCTCAATAGTATTTCCTATCCCTACAGATGTTGAGTCTTTCCCCTTTTATAGTTGATTCTAGGAGAAGATATAATGCCCATGTCTTAATGAGACAATTATGAGCAATAAATGATATTTAAAAGAAACGTTACACAATCATTTCTATTTAATTCAGATTCTCTAACGTATTTGACATTTAATGCTGTATTTAAACTCTTTTACGTCATCAGATTCGTATCTTCAACTTCTTCTGATCTTTGATCTTTAAACGACTCGAATAGGTACGAGAGTCATACCTATTTTAGTAACGATCCACACCTATGTTGCTTTCTTTTCCCCCTATCTGTTGTCGCCCGTACCTCTTGGCTATTTATTGCGTTTTGACCTTCTGACCAGTCCACGTGTCATGACACGTCATCTTCAATATCCAGAATCAGTTTTTTCTCAATACAATAGCATCTTACTCCTTCTGTTAGTCTGCTACGCACCTCTATAAATTTAAGCTTCAATAATGGATTTGAGTATCAAATAATCAGGGAAGAGCTAGAGCAGGAGCTACAGGTTCGGCCGAACCCAGTAGCTTTTGTTCAAACCCTATACTTGTCTTAAGAAATCTATTGAATATGTATAAATTACTAATTTGGAACCCACTAACTTAAACGATCAAGAATCTTTAACTCATAAACTTCAAATCCTGGCTCCGCCTCTGCAAACAATACGCAACACACTCCTTCTGTAAACATGAAATCCTTTATTTTCAGCTTCCTCTTGCTTTCAACTACTCTCTCTTTGCTTCCTTTTGAAGTCTTTTCATCATCTTTCACTTCCACCAATCCCATTGTCCTTCCAACCACTAATGATGACAACGATTTACCTGTACTTCCCGAAGTGCTAGACATAAACGACAAACCGCTCTAGATTGGAGAAGAGTACCACGTTATCTTTGCTAACTGGGGAATCGGCGACGGAGGCATATACTTAACCAATCTTACAAACACCAAATGTCCAAATGACGTCGTCCAACACTGGATAGGCTCCCAAGATGGCATGCCCGTGAAATTCTTTACGATGGACCCCGAGGTCGCACCTTCTAGTATCGTACATGAAACTAATGACATTAATATTATGTTCTCTGTTCCAACTACAAAACTGTGTTAATGAAACTGTTTGGAAAGTTGGTGATCCCGACTCAACAGAACAGGGGGTTAGGTTTGTGGTAACCGGTGGAACCCTAGGAAATCCAGGACCCAAAATAATAAAGAGCTGGTTTAAGATTGAGAAAGTAACAAAAACAGCACCTTTCTACAAGTTAAGGTACTGTCCTGATAGATTTTTGCGTCCAATGTGCTACGCTGGTTGTTCAGATGTGGGCTTGACTGCTGACGTCGTCGGAGACAGGCGTCTGGCTCTTAACGACCAGCCTTTTTGGGTTGTCTTCAAGAAATTCCAGAAGACTGATGCATAATTAACCTAATCTGCTATGTCTTAACCTGGCTTTCTAAATAATGCATGTGGATAAATCTTTCACTTGTCGATCTTAGATCGATAGTTGATCTTTCGCTTTGTGTAAATGCTGCTTATGAAGCATATGAATAAAGAAGCTAGGTTTTTATATTATCTGGAGAATTAATTATTACACGTTTCGATATAATTAACCGTCTCCCTCCACATTTCAACTACCAATGGCAGAGCTAGAAATTTTATTAATGGGTGTGTTTAACCAAAAATCTAAGTCTTTGGTCAAAGCTAAAAAGAAATTCGGGTTACTGATAATCAGGAGACGAAAATAAAATGTTTTTGAGAATGAAGGTAAAGCAGTAAATAGTTTTGTATTTCAGTACGATCTCAATAGTATTTCGTGTCTCTACAGATGTTGAGTCCTTCTTCTTTTATAGTTGATTCTAGGAGAAGATGTAATGCCTTTGTCTTAATGAGGCAATTATGAGCAATAAATGACATTAAAAGAAACGTTACACAATCATTTCTATTTAATTCAAATATTCTAACGTATTTGATATTTAATGCTGTATTTAGACTCTTTTACGTCATCAGATTCGTATCTTCAACTTCTTCCGATCTTCGGTCTTTAAATGACTCGAATAGGTACGAGACTCGTACCTATTTTAGAAACGGTCCACACCTATGTTGCTTTCTTTTTCCCTTATCTGTTGTCACCCGTGCCTCTTGTCTATTTATTGTGTTTTGACCATTTGACCAGTCCACGTGTCATGCCACGTCACCTACAATGTAAATTCAGTTTTTTTCCAATACAGATAGTCCCCCCACTTTCCATTTATTTATCAATTAAATAATTGGGAAGTGGATCTTCATAAAAATGGAATTTTTGTCGTAATTAATATTATGACAATACTAACGTTTCAATTGTCCCTTCTATTTAATGCTTTACATACGTGTCACTTTCTGATTGGTTCTGCAATTCTACACTCTTTTTTCGAGACTTCTTCATTCACACTATTCACGAAATGATAGTTGCCTTTATTATAGGCTTTCCATCATTGCACTTCTAAGTTTGATGGTTGTTATTATAAGCATTTTTAACCCTCTTTCGTTTACCTTCTTCTTCATAGATCTTCAACAATCAATTTCTTACTTACTTGTATTTTCTCTCCCCTTTAGTACATCTTTCTTCAACAATGTCATCTCCAAACCCTAACCCTAGAAAAGTTCCAATTCTCGATCACTTCCCCAATGCCCCCGTAAGACATAGGAGAGGCAGAGGAGGTAGGCTTCGGAGCTTGGGCCTAGGGTCCGCTCGTGGTGGTTTATATGGTCCTACTTCTTCTTCTTCTAGTATCGGGAGTTCTATTCCGAAGACCCCTTCTTCTAAAGGTAAAGAAATCCTTGATTCTTCTCAAGAACCTTTAGTCGATGAAATTGTTCCCAGTGATTTGTCTTTTGGGAGTGATAGAACGTCTCTTCAAAAGCAAATTGTAAATTTAGAAAAAGCTAACACTTATCCTTCATTAGTGACCGAGCTTACAATTCCTACTATCAGAAGGGATTGTAACTGGAGCAATAGTCTTCGAATGTCAATTCCTTCCCCAAATCAAAGAATTTCTTCCTTTAGAAGTGGTTACTCTTTTGTTTATACTTACCCTTTTACTTTGGGTTTTAATCCTCCGGTTGACCCAGTCATTATTGACTTTTGCCGTTTCTTTAAAATCTGTTTGGCCCAAGTCGGTCCCCTAGTGTGGAGAGCAGTGGCTTGTTTGAGATACTTATCTGCCAAAGCCAATGTCAACTTCACCTTTTCTCACCTTATTCATTTATACCATCCCAATTTAATGCGCCATAGGGTTTTTACCTTAACTGCAAGAAGCAAAAAGGTTTTGGTAAGCCCTGAAGATGACAGAGATCGTGGATGGTATACCCGTTACGTTGTTGTACGTACAGTGGACTTGCTTGGTAAAACAAATATTCCCTTCCCTGAGAAGTGGAATTTTGCACGTAAGTTTCCTTTTATTTACCGCACCTATTTTTGAGAATTCCGATTCTTTTTCTAACTTCGTCTCTTTTTGGTTTTTTGTAGCAACCATGGGAGATGTGGAACTTATTCCTGACTTCCGTGGTTGGGTAGATTAAATTTTGAAGATTGCTCCTAAGGATCAAAGAACTTGGAAATCAATTTCTTCTTTACATGGCTGGAAGGTGAAAACACATGGTATGTCCCTTTTTACACGTTTTTTTCTTTTTACATGTTAAGCACCTTTTTCTCAATGTTGATTATGTATCCTTCTTTTAATCAGGATTTGGTGTTAGAGGAATGGCAGCTGATGTAGCTATGGCCATTCGCATGTCTGCTAATGCTGCACTTGATTTGAAAAAGGCTCGAGCTTCGCTTCCCAAAAGGAAAGCTATAGGAGAAAATTCTGAGAATGAGGAAGAGGAAGATACCTCTTTAATTTCCAGGCCAAGAGTTGGGAGACGAGTCATTAATAGTGATGAAATTGAAGATACACCTGCTCAAACCTCATCCACCGAACCTGTTTTGATTCATTCTGACGAGGACACCGTGCCAAGAGATACTAATGAATCAACTCAGCGTCTTTTTGATAGTGGTTTTAAGAGTGGCGAGCTCGGCCCTGTTTTTGATGAAGCTCCTCTCTCCTCATTCATTCCTATTTCCTCCATTCCTTTGCCAACTGACAGTATTTCTTTACCAGCTTTGAGGGTTTCCGTTCCTTTGCCAATTTCAACTGCACCTGCTTCCATTACTGTGTTGGTTTCTATATATTCTCCTTCCATCCCTGCATTGACTCCTATGACTCCTACTGCTGTGTTTACCTTTTCTACTACTCCTCCTTCCATTGCTCCTCCTCCCTTTGTTCAGCATACAGAGGCGGGTTCTAGCAGTGGAACCATGGCTATGAGAAGTGTTACTCTTGAAGTTCCTACCAACCATAGCATTTTGAGAAAGAATGGTAGAGCTGATGTTTGGCTCGAGCCTCTAATCAGAGATATTGAGAAGAAGAAGATGGAGAGACACAACTGCCTAACTCTGATGAATGACATAGTTCATTATACTTTGAAGGTATTTTTCCTTTACCAACAAGTTTTTTGTTTTTAATCTACAAATCCTCATTTCTATGAGTTGTCTCTGTAGGCTAACCTCATTGGTACAGAATTGATGGGATGAATTTCCCTTCTGGAAAGAAAAACCCGTGAGTTTGAAAAATCTATCCATGAGGCCGAGGAAATAGCCAGGGGAGCCCAGCTTGAAGCAGCTAATTGGAAAGAACAGTTTGAGAATGCTCAGGGGACCATAGAGGAGTTGCAAGAAAGTAGAAATCTCCTGGAGCAGCAAAAGCGTGGTTTGACTTCTGAACTAGCAACTGCCAAGGCTTCTTCAAGCCAATTTAAAAGAGATAAAGAGCTTTTGGAGTGCTCATTGTCAGAACAATTATCAAAGGCTAGTGAAGAAGTCAGGGAGCTTAAGGCACTTTTAGCCAAGAAAGAAGAGTATGCAGGAGAATTAGTGCAAAGCTTGACTCAAGCTCAAGCTGACTTACAGACCTCCTCTGATGAGATTCGAGCTTTGAAGAGTTATCATGCCTCCCTTGAAGCTTCCCTTGATTCCCATTTAGATGAACACCAAATATTGAAGAATGATCTTGCTATGTGGGAAAGGGAGTATGGACTTCTGGAGGAGAACTTCAACATAGAGGTAAGTTGGGCTTTCCTAAAATCTCGACGTGATGCTTTGATGGAAGCTGCTCAGGAAAGCTTTGATTTGCAATCTGAATTAGCCAAAGTCTTAGATACTATCGAGAAAAGTCAACAACCTATTGATACTCCTTCTCCTGCACTTGATGCTCCTGGAACGGAAGAGCTTTTAAATGAAGAAGTGGCTACTGCGGCAATTGGAGTTGCAATTCCGGCTCCCGAAGGTGAAACTTCTATGACACAGTCCATGGAAGCTGAAGCTCCCGTGACTCTTGCTTCCCTCGGTGATTTTAACATTCCAAGCCCAATTGAAATTGCTCCTATTACTGCTCCCTCAGAAGTTTTTACCGTGCATGTGATTGCCCCTGAAAATGAAATTGCAACTTCTGATGTTCCAAACCCTTCAGTGACTAGTTGAATGTATTTCACACTTTACTGCTATTTTTGTTTTCATTAATTGGTGGTGTTATCCCTTGGCAACTTTAAGGGATCTTTTGACGAAGTCCCCAGTTATCATAATGGGGCATTTGTAAAAAACAAATATTTTGCTGACTAAGTTTGTACTTAGTCTTTTATATTAAAAAGTTTTATCGGTACTTCTGTATATTTTATTCTTGCCTATTTATCTAGGACTTATAGAATAGCTTAGAATTTTTATCCTTTTAAAATGCTTTATGATTCTTCTCATGGATTATCAACATGAGGCTTATAAAAGAGGGCCCTTTCATTTTATCGACACTTAATGAAGAAGTCGTCTCAACTTCATAATGGTGTTATAATACGATGAAAGAAATAGGAATACACATGTTTTGTATGAAACAACGTTGACAAGTTTTTATTCATGAACTTTAACAAGTGTTTGACTATTACATGTATTACAATACATCTACAATTTTCTCGTAACTGTTTTTCTTGTAACAGATTTGTACATAACATAGAATAAACAAGGTTTTTCTTCATAACCTGTTTTAGTACATAGTCATGACCCTATCTTTACATATTAAGAAGGGTTTGAGAGGTGACTTTGTTTATGAGTTTGAGAGATGACCCTGTTGTTCTCATGAATGCTGAACTTTGTTCTCATGAATGCCTAACTCGTGTGTATTTCCATCAGATTAATTGTAACCCTGGGATGGGAAATTAAGAATACTCCATTTTGCCTTGCTGGTTGTGACTCATCATTTGGCACGAGTTAGGGTTTTTGCCTAGTATCTAAAATCGTTAGTAAAACATTAATAATTCAAGAGAGAAATTTTAACATGGTGATACCTGACCGTCGGTACTTTCTCAGAAGTAATATCTCTTTAAATGGACGACATTCCAATGTGAGGATAAAACTTTGCCGTCCATTGTCTCCAACTCGTATACTCCTTTTCCTGCAATGTCACGAACTTTGTATGGTCCTTCCCACGTTGGACTTAGCTTTCCTGAATTAGCAGCCTTTGCAGATTGGAACACCTTTTTAAGCACGAAGTCCCCAATTTTGAAAAATCTGAGGCGTGCTTTCCTATTGTAATATCGTTCAATTACTTGCTTTTGTGCTGCCATTCTTATCAATGCAGCTTCTCTTCTTCCTTCAAGCAAATCAAGGTTGACCCGCACCTCTTAATCATTAGATTCCTCCGTTGCCCGATCGTACCGTGTGCTTGGTTCACCTATTTCAACTAGAATTAAGGCTTCCGCACATAAACCATTGAAAATGGTGTTTCTTCAGTGCTTGTTTTTGTCGTTGTACGATAAGCCCATAATACTCCAGGTAACACCTCAGGCCAATTACCTTTTGAATCCTGTAACCTCTTCTTCAAGTTGTTGATAATGACTTTCTTAGTGGATTCCGCTTGTCCATTACCCACTGGATGGTATGGCGTAGACGTTATCCTTTTAATCTGCCAACTTCGAAGAAATTCTGTGATTTGAGCTCCTATGAATTCTGGTCCATTGTCACACACGATCTCCTTTTGTGCTCCAAAGCGGCATATTATATTTCGCCATATGAAGTCTTTAACTTCCTTCTCTCGTACCTGTTTAAATGCTCCTGCTTCTACCCATTTAGTGAAATAATCTGTGAGTACAAGTAGAAACTTTACCTGACCTTTTGCTTGTGGAAGTGGACCTACGATATCCATTCCCCATTTCATAAAGGGCCAGGGGGCTATAACAGGGTGTAGTAACTCAGCTGGTCTGTGCATATTATTGCCGTATCTTTGACATGTATCACATTTGGACACGAAACTGTTTGCCTCTTCTTCCATCTTAGGCTAATAATATCCTGCGCGAATTAATGTTCTTACCAGTGACCTCCCCCTGCGTGATTTCCACAATGTCCTTCGTGCACTTCTCTCATCACATATTCTGTTTGAGAGGGTCCGAGACACCTTGCTAGTGGTCCACCAAACATCTTTTGATAAAGATTTCCTTGATATAAACAATATCGAGCAGTTTTTTTGCGAAGCGCGTGAGCCTTTCCTTTGTCATTAGGCACGGTACCGTGCTGTAAAAAGGCAACAATTTCGTTTCTCCAATCCCATGTTAAATGATTAAAATTCACCTCATTTTTATCAGGTTCGAGAACGGAATGAAATAAATGTATGACTGAAGCATTTGTATCGTTTGCTACGTCTGCTGCAGATGCGAGATTAGCTAAAGCATCTGCCTCTACATTCTCATCTCTTGGGATCTGCACTACTTTCCAAGTTTGGAATTGCTTTATTAACTCCCGTACCTTTGCGAGGTATTCTTGCATTCACGTCTCCCTGGCTGTATAAGTCCCCAGAATTTGATTGACCACGAGTTGAGAATCACTCTTGATTATAATCTGTGTTATGCCGAGTTCTCGTGCCAATTCTAGACCTACAATTACAGCCTCATACTCTGCTTCATTGTTAGTTATAGAGTGACATTTTATAGCCTGTCTAATAGTCTCACCCGTAGGTGGTACGAGGACTATCCCTAGACCTGCCCCTTTTACATTAGATGAACCATCAGTGAATAAAACCCAAGTCCCCGGGTTTGCACCATTAAAAACTTGTAATTTTTTTCTGCTTCTAAATGCATCCCCTAACTAAAGTCAGTCACGAAATCAGCTAGTACTTGAGATTTTATAGCGGTCCTGGGTTGATAAATGATTTCGTATTCACTTAGTTCTATAGCCCATTTTGCTAATCTTCCTAAAAGTTCGTGTTTATGCAAAATATTTCGAAGCGGAAAAGCAGTAACTACAATAATGGGATGACATTGAAAATAAGGTCTTAATTTTCTAGATGCCATGATCAAAGCTAATGCTAACTTTTCTAGCTGTGGGTATCGTGTCTCAGCATCTAATAAGGACTTACTTACATAATAAATAGGAGATTGTTTACCTTGGTCCTCTCGGACTAAAACAACACTTACCGCAACTTCAGATACAGCCAGATAGATGAGAAGCTTTTCCCCCACCTTTGGTTTTGCCAATAACGGTGGTTTTGACAAATAAGCTTTCAAATTTCTAAGGGCTTGTTGACAATCTTCATTCCATTCAAAATGATCTTGCTTTTTGAGTGCAGAGAAAAACTTAAAACACTTTTCTGAGGATTTGGAAATAAATCTCCCCAAAGCTGCAATTCTTCCCGTTAATCTTTGGACTTCCTTTTTATTAGTAAGGATATCAGGGATTTCTTCTATTGCTTTGATCTGAGAAGGATTTACCTCAATACCACGGTTAGAAACAAGAAAACCCAAAAACTTACCTGATGCAACTCCAAATGCACATTTTTCTGGGTTGAGTTTCATATTAAATTTTCGCAAAATATCAAATGTAACAGATAGATGAGAAATATGATCATGAGACTGCTGGGTTTTGACGAGCATATCGTCTATATATACCTCCATTGTCTTCCCTAAATGTTCTTGGAACATTTTGGTGACCAACCTTTGATAGGTTGCCCCAGCATTTTTGAGACCAAAGGGCATTACTTTATAACAGTAAGTCCCCCAGTCTGTGATGAAAGACGGAAAGTGAGAATTCACCAACTGTTAAAATAAGTTTAATAAATCGTTTCAAATATAAAATTACGGAAAGTGAGAATTCACCAACTACGAACTAGAACAAAAACAGATCGAAATTGAAGACCATACATTTTCCGTACATTTCTGTATATACATGTACATTTCTGTAAACAGATTGAAATAACACTATAAAGCTTCTCTCAAAATATAACAACCCTACTAGTTGTTTTGAGTATTTGCACTTCCTCGGTATTTTGAGGGCTCGAGAATCTCCGCATTTCGATTTGGAAAAATGAACTTCAAGATTTAAGCTCTAAGTTGGAAGAGTTGACCAAGCTTGACTTTTTAGCATTTGACCTCGGAATGGAGTTTTGTCAGTTTCGTTAGCTCCGCTGGGTGATTTTGGACTTAAGAGCGCGTTCGGAAGTAGATTTGGAGGTCTGTAGGTCATTTCGGGGTCATTTGGCGAAAGTTGGAAATTTGAAGGTTTTTGTATAGTTTGACCGGGAGTGGACTTTTTGATATCGGGGTTAGATTCCGATTCCGGAAGTTGGAGTAGGTCTGTAATGTCGAATTTGACTTGTATGCAAAGTTTAAGGTCAATCGGACGTGATTTGACAGGTTTCAGCATCGAATGTAGACGTTTGAAGTTCTAAAGTTCATTAAGCTTGATTTGGGGTGCGATTCATGGTTTTGACATTGTTTGATATGATTTAAGGCCTCGAAAGTTCGTGTTATGTTTTTAGACTTGTGTGGGTATTTGGTTTGGAGCCTCGGGGGCTCGGGTGAGTTTCAGATAGGTTTAGGTTGTGTTGCACTTGTTTTTGATGCTTCGACGTTGTTTCTTCAAACATAAATGGTACCACATTAAGCAAATGAACTCTAAATTTAGTTTTTATTAAACCATTAGATCTGTATCATAATAAAGGAGCTATAGCAAAAAGAATCGTCAAATTTAGACATCGTATGATAGAGTTATGACCATTTCCGTGTCGAAAAAACCTGATGGTTTCTGGTGTGGTCGCAATTGCGAACATCTCCATCGCAATTGGGATGCTCAATTTGCAATTGCAAATTTTTTTGTCGCAAATGTGAACTTTTCCAGCCCTGTTCTTGGTCGCAATTGCAAAGGCTTCTTCATTTTTGCGAGGGTTCGCAATTGCGAACCCTTGATCGCCAATGCGATATCTGTAGCTTGTTTTCAGCTGTGTAACTCAGGGTTTCTCTTCATTTTGATATATTTTGAACCCTAGCTTCGATGAGAGGTGATTTGTAAAGGTATTTTCATACCAAATCATTGGGTAAGTACCTCTAATCAATTTTCAACTATATTTCATGATTTTATATAAGATTTAACATCAAATTCATGAGAAATCTAGGGAAAAATTTGGGGATTTTGTCAAAATTGTAAAAAATGAAAATTTAGTATTTGAGAGACGAATAGGACTTGGATTTGAAAACAAAATAAATATTTGGACTCGTGAGGCTATGAGTAGTCAAGACCTACCCTTAGACCCAGATTTTGACCGGGCGGGCCAGTGGTTTGACTTTTGTTGACTTTTTAAAAATCTAATAAAAATCATAGCTTTATTAATTGAAATTTTTTTCTCTTACATTGTGTGATGTATTCAAGTCGTCGTTGGCTAGATTGGGCCGAGCGAAGGCGAATTTCTAAAGGTAAAAAAAAGCTAAATTGAGTGTTGAGTTAGCCGAATTGATGTAAGTGTCTTGCTTAATTTGTTGAGGAAATTTTCCTCCTATTTGTCATTGTTTGCTACATGCGGGGGTGATACATATATGAAGTGATGAGCGTATATATATGTGCCAGGGTTAATCATGCTCGGGGGGTAGATTAGGTTATATTTGTGTTTGTAAAATTACGTGACCTTCCTGCTTCATGTCTTACCTGACTCTTAGATACTAAGAACATAGTATTAAATGTTAGAAATCAATACTTAGCTTATTATAACTTGATCAAATTTGACGGAATTCTGAGTATACACTGACATGTCTAATTTGGTCATCACTATGCAAAATCATTACTACATTACTATGGCCGATATTCTTGAGATACTAGACTCTATACTTGTGTTATGGATCATTTGTGAGATTTGTGGAAGTATTTGAATAATATGGTTCTTGAGGGTTTATTGAATCATTGTTGGCTTGGAAAGTTGTGATTGGGATTTGTTTGGAATATCCATTCAAATACTCTTCTTGATGTTATTTATGCTTTCTGCCTTGTTTGTCATTGATATACATATGCGTGGTAAGAATGAGTGTAAAAGCACGAAGGGCGATGCCCTGCCATTGTATATACATTATCATGTGAGGGAGAGTGTAAAGCACGAAAGGTGATGTCGTGCCATATTATTGAGAGTAAAAGCACGAAGGATGATGTCGTGCCACATTGTTGAGAGTAAAAGCACGAAGGGTGATGCTGTGCCATGTCATATGAGAGTTAAAGCACGAAAGGTGAGGCCGTGCATTTCATTTATATTTTTATGTTTTTATTATCGTGAGATTATGGCATGATGGGTGTTTCCGTACATGTGAGGACGATGGATATGCATTATGATGTGATATATGTTTTTCGTGTATACGTTTATACCTTTACCTTGAGCTGTTATTGTCGTACTTATAGATCTTGTGTAACTTGTTGTTATTGTCTTGTCCTTGATCCCTATCTCAATTGTTGTTGTGATGCCCATATCTTCTATTTGTTTAACTTGGAAATACCATGTCCACTACCTGCTGCTATAATCACACCCATGTCATACTATTCGGTTACACCTGAGTACAAGCCCTTTTTCGATGTTAGTCATTCATGCCTCTACTTGTTAACTTGTAAAGATCATGTGTTTCCTTTTTATTTGTTATACCTGTATTTAGGCTTTCATCATGATAGTTAGTTGAAGTTGATATTCCTTGTTTCCAATTGCTGTCATCACTCACATGCTTTCCGCCTAGTCTTTTATTGTTGCCCATAGAGTTATCATTGTTCATTATTGCTACTTGCGTATTTCCTACCTTGTGATTCCTGTTATCGGTATTTTTGTCATCTAGTTGGTTCTTTTATATGTATATTGGGTGAGGATGAGATAAAAGTACAAAGGGTGTTGCCATGCAATTGACTTGATATCCGTACTACCAGTTTTTGGGTAAATTTGTAACTGTTTAGATAATTCTTTACTATTTTCCTATAATCTCTTTTAGACTGTATTTTCTGTTAGTTGGCTTATCTCGCGGATCGAGTTAGGTACCATCACTACTAGTGGTTTTTGGGTCGCAACAAGGTGGTATCAGAGTACTAGGTTCGTAGGTTCTATGAGTCATGAGCAAGTGTCTAGTAGAGCCATACGAATCTGTATGATGACGTCCATACCTATCTTCGGGATGCTACATGGCATTTAGGAAAATATTTCAGCTTGAAACCTACGACTTTGACTCCTCCCGATCGCTCACATGTGATGTTGTGCACTCAATATTTACTATGTGCTGATGATCAGTGATGCTGCAGATAGATTACAATGGGCTATGGATGCTTGATTATCATTGCGATGTGTTTCTTAGCCTCAGAAGAAGATGAAGTGTTGAATCTTCCAATCGTTCATTTATGGTATGAGGCGGGTTCATATGTCTGGTTGGTAAGCTCAAATTTGGGAAGATTGGCCAGTGGTCGAGCTATTGTGAATAAGGTGGGTTCATGGCAAGGTGTTGATTAGAGTATAACCGGTGGTCCATCTCCGGCATAATGTGTTTGGATCGTGTGTCTCATATGAGGTTTACATTCGGTAGGGTGCAAATGTTATCTATTCAAAGCATTTGGGGAAGTTGTTTGACTATTGCAATGATGGGTAAGCATTTGGCAGAGTCTTCAGGGTGTTCTATGATCAGTATTGCATGAATTTTTGAAGTATTCAGCAAATAGTCGTGCGAGATCAGGGCATGCTATGAAGATATGGTACTTTGGGTTGTTGATGAGGTGTTCTATGGCTTCGATCTTAGTGGTGGAGCCTGCTAATGACGATCGGATTGTAGGATCATAGGTCGTATCAGTTTCCAAACCGAGAGATTGCTTGGTTTTTCTTTGAATGGGCATATGCTGGTGAAGCACGGGTTGCTCGACGCTATTACCTGTGTATGGAAGATCATAGTAAGATGAGTGGTTATCGAGAAGGTTAATGCAAGTTCCAGGTATTATGTAGCCTTTAAGGACTTTTGAATTTGTCCATGACTGGGATTGAAAACGGTAGTGAATGGTGATTGGATCTGTGGTATTTCCTTGTCAAGAAAGGTCTACATCAATGTTTGAGTGATGCAAGAAATGGCTTCGGGTTCCCAGGAGGTTCCCTCAGGACGGTCATATCGGATTGAATTACTTTCAGGTTGGCAGTCTGCGTGACTCGATTGAGTTAGAGGCAATTGGTTATAATTACTCAATTATATGTTACTGAGTTCCGAAGAATTTATCATGGTTATGACCACGGCCGGAGTTGGTGTTTACCATAGGTATAAAAGTTATATTGCGTATGGTGGTGTTCTCATGGATTGAGTTAAATAAAAGATTCTCGGTTGATGAGGTATTCAATTTGCTTATTGTTTAGAGTTGACTATGAGATTTTCATAGTGTCGCGAATTAGCATGTTAGGGGCGATGCGCCGTATGGGGTTGAAAAGTTGCACGTACAAGGTTGCAGCTTAGCTTTGGAGGAAGGGATATGTGTTCTTGATGATATGGACGATTTCAGGTGTCTAAGGTTTTACTAGCACTATTTGTTCCTACCGGGGGAGAGTTTGGATGTTGGCAGGTGCATTGTGTGTTGACTTATGAGTATTTTCCGTAGAATGATGTAGTATGGGTGATGCATCAACCATTTGAGTAGCGGTGTTGGAATTTGATATGAAAATTCTAGTAATCGTGAGGTTCAGGGACTGGATATTCTCATTGACAGACGATTCCTTGACTGCAAGTTATGAAAAAATGTTGAGGATCAGGTGATTGATGGTAGGTGTTATGGAAAGGTTTCTATGGACTTTTGGAAGATTAATTACATGTTTGAGGATGATCGGATATTGGTTTGGGGGTTTCTTTTGAGCCTAATGAGAATGTGTATTCTATATTGGATCGGATTTGTTTGTTCTTGCGCAATTGTTACCACATGTATATCATCGGGCGGAATGGATGTTATTCGCGCCTTGGTTTTTGTTATATGTTTCTCTCTTATACTATGACGGGTTGTGAGGGTTACATGATTCTTCACACGCATATTGTGATTCAGTTTAGGCCTCATGGCACTATGGGCGAGGTGGCCTTCGTGGTGTTGATTTGCCTATTGCACCATAGTTGTGCTTGTCCTTCTCAGTATTGTTTGTTCCTAATAATTTTCCCACAGTTATATTTTTGTGCACTCTATTGTGCTTGATGTTGACGCACATGTGATCACTGAACCCGAGTATTATGGCTCGATGGATACCCTATGTGGATTGATATGATGGGATCGGGTTGCACGCCACAATGGTACAATGATGAAATATGACTCTTTATTCCTATTTTGTGTATTTTGCTTTCACCTTGTTGAAAATAGTTCATAGTAAAATGCTAAAATTTCCCAGCCTGATTAACTTGCTTAGTAATCCTCTTATTTAGTTTTCTTAATATTATGTGTCATGTCTAATTTATTACTTAATGGTGTACGGAACCGGGTTGTGTCAGGCTCCATTTGATTATTGTTGGCACTTGTCGATGGCGCTGCCTGTATTGGCTGAGATAAGGTTTCTAGACCTGAGAAATTCACTATTGTATTAGGATGAGGAATGTTTGGAAGAATAATACTATATTTTGCTGAGGATTTGGACAATGGCCCTGGTCGGACGAGTGAGTTTCTTGGCTTACAGACCAGATGAGTGGTTAAGCAGTTATGCATGTCTCTTTTATTACTGGTAGGGTATAAAGGTTTTGAACGAGGTTCTAATAGATATGAGGTTTGCTACCGGCGTCAGATTTGTTTTTGGGCAGTAATGGTGGTCAGTAATTCCTATTGTGGGTGTCGAAGTGATGGGGTATATCATGTGATTACATCTTGGGTTATGGGTATGATTTGATTCGGCTTGTTCAGACTTATACCGTGTGTAGATGCGGGATTCGGGTCTTGTAATAAATTCTGGATGATAGAGATTGGGTTTTAAGGTTTAAGGACCAAGATCAAAACAAGGATCTTTAGTTATGTTGTGTTGGCGGGCTTATGTGGATCAGGGTGACGTGGGATCACCCCTGAGTTTATGCATAGTAAGGTTACACTGTGATTTGATAGCTTTGGAAATGTTCAAAGACGAACGTGTGTCTAAGTGGTGGAGGATGTAACGACCCGACTGGTCATTTTGAGTATATGTACTTCACTCGGTGTTTTGAGGGCTCGAGTATCTCCATGTGATGTATCATGACTTGCGTAAATCATCGGTGTTGGTTTTCAAGTTATCCGGAATCGATTTCGAAGAATGAACTTCAAGATTTAAGCTCTAAGTTGGAAGAGTTGACCAAGTTTGACTTTTTAGCATTGGACCTCGGAATGGAGCTCAGTCACTTCCGTTAGCTCCTTTGGGTGACTTTGAACTTAGAAGTGCGTCCGGAAGTGGATTTAGAGGTCCGTAGGTCATTTCAGGGTCATTTGGCAAAAGTTGGAAATTTGAAGGTTTTTGAAAATTTTGATCAGGAGTGGACTTTTTGATATCAGGATCGGATTTTAATTACGGAAGTTAGAGTAGGTCCATAATGTCGAATTTGACTTGTGTGAAAAATTTGAGGTCAATCGGACGTAATTTGATAGGTTTCAACATCGAATGTAGAAGTTTGAAGTTCTAAAGTTCATTAAGCTTGATTCCACACAAGTCTAAAAAACACAACACAAACTTGCTCGAGGACTTAAATCACATCAAACAACGTCAAAACTAAGTACCAAGATCAAAATAAGGATCTTTAGTTATGTTGTGTTGGCGGGCTTATGTGGATCAAGGTGACGTGGGATCACCCCCGGTTTATGCATAGTAAGGTTACACCGTGATTTGATAGCTTTGGAAACGTTCAAGGATGAACGTGTGTCTAAGTGGAGGAGGATGTAACGACCCGACTGGTCATTTTGAGTATATGCACTTCGCTCGGTGTTTTGAGGGCTCGAGTATCTCCATGTGATGTATCATGACTTGCGTAAATCGTCGGTGTTGGTTTTCAAGTTATCCGAAATCGATTTGGAAGAATGAACGTCAAGATTTAAGCTCTAAGTTGGAAGAGTTGACCAAGTTTGACTTTTTAGCATTGGACCTTGGAATGGAGTTCCGTCAGTTCCGTTAGCTTCTTTGGACTTAGGAGCGCGTCTGGAAGTGGATTTAGAGGTCCGTATGTCATTTCGGGGTCATTTGGCGAAAGTTGAAAATTTGAAGGTTTTTGAAAATTTTGACCGGGAGTGGACTTTTTGATATCGGGGTCGGATTTCAATTACGGAAGTTGGAGTAGGTCCATAATGTCGAATTTGACTTGTGTGCAAAATTTGATGTCAATCAGACGTAATTTGATAGGTTTCAGCATCGAATGTAGAAGTTTGAAGTTCTAGAGTTCATTAAGCTTGATTTGGGGTGCGATTCATAGTTTTGACGTTGTTGGATGTGATTTAAGGCCTCAAACAAGTTCGTGTTGTGTTTTTTAGACTTGTGTGGGTGTTTGGTTTGGAGCCTCGGGGGCTCGGGTGAGTTTCAGATAGGTTTAGGTTGTGTTGCATTTGTTTTTTATGCTTCGTCGTCGTTTCTTCAAGCATAAATGGGACTACATTAAGAAAATTAACTCCAAATTCTGTTTTTATTAAACTATTAGATCCGTATCGTAATAACGGAGCCATAGCAAAAAGAATCGTAGAATTTGGACATCGTATGAGAGAGTTATGCCCATTTCCTTGTCGGAAAAAAGCTGGTTTCCGGTGTGGTCGCAATTGCGAACATCTCCATCACAATTGCGATGCCCGGTTCGCAGTTGCTAATTTTTTTGTCGTAAATGCAAACTTTTCCAGCCCTGTTCTTGTTCGCAATTGCGAACCCTTGATCACCAATGCGACATCTGTAGCTTGTTTTCAGTTGTATAACTCGGGGTTTCGCTTCATTTTGATTTAATTTGAACCCTAGCTTCGATGAGAGGCGATTTTTGAAGGGATTTTCATACCAAATCATTGGGTAAGTACCTCCAATCAATTTTCAACTATATTTTATGATTTTATATAAGATTTAACATCAAATTCATGAGAAATCTAGGGGAAAATTTGGGGATTTGTCAAAATTTTGAAAAATAAAATTTAGGATTTGAGAGTCGAATAGGACTCGGATTTGAAAACAAAATACATATTTGGACTCGTGAGGCTATGGGTAGTCAAGACCTACCCTTGGACCCGGGGTTTGACTTTTGTTGACTTTTTAGAAATCTAATAAAAATAACAGCTTTATTAATTGAATTTTTTTTCTCTTGCATTATGTGATATATTCAAGTCGTCGTTGGCTAGATTGAGCCGAGCGGAGGCGAATTTGTAAACGTAAAAAAAGCTAAATTGAGTGTTGAGTTAGCCAAATTGAGGTAAGTGTCTTGCCTAATTTTGTTAAGGGAATTTTCCTCCTATTTGTCATTGTTTGCTACATGCGGGGGTGATACATATATGAAGTGACGAGCATATATGTATGTGCCAGAGTTAATCATGCTCGGGAGGTGGATTATGTTATATTTTTGTTTGTAGAATTACGTGACCTTCCTGCTTCATGCCTTACATGACTCTTAGATACTAAGAACATAGTATTAAATGTTAGAAATCAAGACTTAGCTTATTACAGCTTGATCAAATTTGACGGAATTCTGAGTATACATTGATGTGTCTAATTCGGTCATCACTATGCGAAATCATTACTACATTACTACGACTGATATTCTTGAGATACTAGACTCTATACTTGTGTTATGGATCATTTGTGAGACTTGTAGAAGTATTTGAATAATACAGTTCTTGAGGGTTTATTGAATCATTGTTGGCTTGGAAAGTTGTGATTGGGATTTGTTTGGAATATCCGTTAAAACACTCTTCTTGATGTTATTTATGTTTTCTGCCTTGTTTGTCACTGATATACATATGCGTGGTAAGTAAGAGTGTAAAAGCACGAAGGGTGATGTCGTGCCATTGTACACACATTATCATGTGAGAGAGAGTGTAAAGCATGAAAGGTGATGTCGTGCCATATTATTGAGAGTAAAAGCACGAAGGGTGATGACATGCCATATTATTGAGAGTAAAAACATGAAGGGTGATGTCGTGCCACATTGTTGAGAGTAAAAGCACGAAGGGTGATGCCGTACCATGTCATATGAGAGTTAAAGCACGAAAGGTGTGGCCGTGCATTTCATTTATATTGTTATGATTTTATTATCATGAGATCATGGCACGATGGGTATTTCCGTGCAGGTGAGGACGAGGGACATGCATTATGATGTGATATCTATTTTCTGTGTATACGTTTATACATTTAGCTTGAGCTGTTATTGTCGTACTTATAGATCTTGTGTGACTTATTGTTATTGTCTTGTCCTTGATCCCTATCTCAATTATTGTTGTGATGCTCATGTCTTCTACTTGTTTAACTTGCAAATACCATGTCTATTGCCTGGTGCTATAGTCACACCCATGTCATAACTATTCGGTTACACCTTAGTACTAGCCTTTTTTCGATGTTAGTCATTTATGCCTCTACTTGTTAACTTGTAAAGATCATGTGTTTCCTTCTTATTTGTGATACCTGTATTTAGGCCTTCATCATGCTAGTTAGTTGAAGTTGATATTCCTTGTTTCCAATTGTTGTCATCACTCACATGCTTTCCGCCTAGTCTTTTACTGTTGCCCATATAGTTATCATTGTTCATTATTGATACTTGCGTATTTCCTACCTTGTCATTCTTGTTATCGGTATTTCTGTCATCTGGTTCGTTCTGTTATACGTATATTAGGTGAGGATGAAATAAAAGCACAAAGGGTATTGTCGTGCAATTGATTTGATATCTGAGTACGTTTCTCGTGCTATGAAATTTAAGAATTGACTGTTGTGGTTTATTGGTTTACTTCTAAGGAAAGGATTGGTTGAGGTATTTGGAGATGCCAAATTGTGATCTCTGTTAACACTCAGTCATTATTTTGCGTATCCGTTTCATGTATTCTTCTCGATTATATTATGGTATAGTTCTATTGTTGATTCACAGTGCATGTTTTATCAGTAAGCATCTTTTAAAAAAAAACCTCGTCACTACTTTGACAAGGTTAGACAAGATACTTACCAGTACATGGGGTCGGTTGTACTGATAATACACTTCTGCACATTGCGTGCAGATTGTTGAAGTAGAGTTACTGGTGATGTCGGGTGCTGATTCTAAAGATGTTCGTGCTTTCCGGATATAGCTGCCACTTGTCCTTGGTAGCTTAGGTTATGCTAATCTATTTATGTAACTTTCAAACAGAATGCGTAATTATTTGTATCAGCTTTGAAATTCTAAGTCTTAGAAGCTCGTGATTCGTACTACCAGTTCTTGGGTAAATTTGTAAAATTTCCTATAATCTCTTTTGGAATGTATTTTCTGTTAGTTGGCTTACCTAGCGGATCGAGTTAGGTGCCATCACGACTAGTGTTTTTTGGGTCGAGACACAAAATAATATATATATATATATATATATATATTATAATAACTCGATCGGTCATTTTGAGCATTTGCACTTCGCTCGGTTGTTTTGGGGGCATGAGTAGCTCCGTATGTTTTATTAAGGCTTGTGTACAAAATTTGAGTTCATTCCGAGTTGATTTAATATGGGTCGGCGTGAGTTTTTGGAAGTCGAAAGTTCGAAAGTTCATTAAGTTTGATTTGAGGTGCATTTTGTCGTTTCGATATTGTTATGTGTGTTTTGAGGCCTCGAGTAGGTCTGTATTATGATATGGAAATTTTTGGTATGTTTCGACGTGGTCTCGAGGGGCTCAGGTGAGTTTCGAATAGGTTTGGGTTGTGTTGTGCTCGTTTTTCTTATGTTTCAACGTCATTTCTTCAAGCATAAATGGTACCACATTGAATAAATGAGCTCTAATTTCTGTTTTGATTGAAGCATTAGATCCGTAGTGTAATTACAGAGCCATAGCAAAAAGAATCGTCAAATTTGGACATCATTTGAGGATCTTATGGTCATTTTACTAAGAATTTGGTTGCCAGATTTTTTTTAGATTAATTACGAAATTGCCATTGATTGTGTATAAAAATCTGCACTATTTTCAAATATTGAAACTAACATATCTCCTTCAATATAAAGTCAAATGGAGTAATTCAAGAGCCTAACTTAACTAGAATTTTACAAAGAATCCATTGAAGGCATCAAAAGTGAGTTTTGAGATCTTTTGGCATAAGAAACGAGGCAGAACAATATTAAAATGAGGTTTTTTTTGTATTTAATCTATTTTGAGTTGGGAAGCTCGGAATTGGGCAATTTTCGAGGAAATTTTCAGCATATGAATTGGGGTAAGTGTTCTCTACTCAGTTTTGGTTATGTTTCGTGAATCTATCTTCGATTTTAGCTTTTGGTTGATGAATTTTAAAGAAGAAATTGGGGGTTTTGGCCTAAATATTCATAATATGAATTTTTGAGTTGTGAACACCGAATCAGAGTCGGATTTGATTGAAACTAGTATGGTTGAACTTGTAATTTAATGAGTTGACGGATTTTGTGAGTTTTGTCGGGTTCCGAGGTACAGGCTCGGGTTGGGCCTTTTGGTCGATTTTAGACTTTTGATTAAAGATTCAACCTTTTTCGATTGGAATTGGGTTCCTTTAGCATTGTTTGATGTATTTGAGTTATTTTATATTAGTTTCGAGCCGTTCAGAGGTCGAAACACACGTGATGGCATTCTTGGAGCATCGCTTAGTTTGCTCGGTGTTGGAATTGGCTTGTTTAAGTTAAGTAACTCTTCTAAACATAGTGATGAGGGTATAAAACCCCAAATTATATGCTATAACATGACTAGAAATCCAGGAAAAAGCGACCAAAAATTAGCGACCAAATTTGGTATGTCAAGAAAAGCGACCAAGGTTGGTCGTCAAACTGCCGAAAATAATAAAAAATATTTGAAATATATTAGCGACCAAAGTTGGTCTCTATTTGGCCGCAAATTTAGTCAAATTGTTGACTGGACTGGTCAGACTTGCTTGGTCAAATATATACTGAGATTAGCGACCAATATTGGTCGCTAAAGTGGGACCCACATTAAATTTGTTAATAATTTTATTATTATTTTATAAAACTTATAAAATATAAATATATATAATTTAAAACTTGCAACCAACGTTGGTCGCTAATTGAAGGATAAGCTGGTAGCGACCAACATTGGTCGCTAACATGGGACCCAGTTATAATATTTTAATAAATATATATTTATTTAAAAAAAATTAAAATATAAATAAATATAATTCAAAAGCTAGCGACCAAAGTTGGTCGCTTAATGAAATAGAGACCAACGTTGGTCGCCAATGTGGGACCCAGTTCTAACGTTTAATAATTTTTATTATTAATTTAAATATTATATAAAATATAAATAAATCTGATTAAAATTTAGTGACCAAATTTGGTCGCTAAATTAAATTCATGTACTGTTAGTGACCAACTTTGGTCGCTAAATTAAATTCATTTACAGTTAGGCGACCAAAGTTGGTCTCTATATGGTCAAAATTAGAAATCACTTTTGTATTTACTATGTAAATAATATAAATGTAAGTCGTTAACACTTTTGTAATACAAGGGATGAATAGTACTACGAAGCGGGCGTGTGTGTCTATATATATAATATATATATACTTACGCTATATACTATGCACTAAGTATAAGTGTATTAGGTAATACTGTATCGAATATAGCTTATATATATAATATATGTACTTACGCTATACTATGCACTAAGTATAAGTGTATTAGGTAATACTGTATCGAATATAGCTTATATATATATATATATATATATAATATATGTACTTACACTATACTATGCACTAAGTATAAGTGTATTAAGTAATATTGTATCGAATATAGCTTATATATATATATATAATATATGTACTTACGCTATATACTATGCACTAAGTATAAGTGTATTAGGTAATATTGTATCGAATATAGCTTATATATATAATATATGTACTTACGCTATATACTATGCACTAAGTATAAGTGTATTAGGTAATACTATATCGAATACAACTTATATATATATAATATATGTATTTACGCTATACTATGCACTAAGTATAAGTGTATTAGGTAATATTGTATCGAATACAGCTTATATATATAATATATGTACTTACGCTATACTATGCACTAAGTATAAGTGTATTAGGTAATACTGTATTGAATACAACTTATATATCTATATAATATATGTACTTACGCTATATACTATGCACTAAGTATAAGTGTATTAGGTAATACTGTATCGAATACAACTTATATATATAATATATGTACTTACGCTATACTATGCACTAAGTATAAGTGTATTAGGTAATAATGTATCGAATACAACTTATATATATAATATATGTACTTACGATATACTATGAACTAAGTATAAGTGTATTAGGTAATACTATATCGAATACAGCTTATATATATATAATATATATGTATTTACGCTATACTATGCACTAAGTATAAGTGTATTAGGTAACACTGTATCGAATACAACTTATATATATATAATATATGTACTTACGTTATACTATGCGCTAAGTATAAGTGTATTAGGTAATACTGTATCGAATACAACTTATATATATATATATATATATATATAATATGTACTTACGCTATACTATGCACTAAGTATAAGTGTATTAGGTAATACTATATCGAATATAGCTTATATATATATATATATAATATATGTACTTACGCTATACTATGCGCTAAGTATAAGTGTATTAGGTAATACTGTATCGAATACAGCTTATATATATAATATATGTACTTACGCTATACTATGCACTAAGTATAAGTGTATTAGGTAATACTATATTGAATACAGCTTATATATATATAATATATGTACTTACGCTATACTATGCGCTAAGTATAAGTGTATTAGGTAATACTGTATCAAATACAACTTATATATATAATATATGTACTTATGCTATACTATGCACTAAGTATAAGTGTATTAGGTAGTACTATATCGAATACAGCTTATATATATATATAATATATGTACTTACGCTATACTATGCACTAAGTATAAGTGTATTAGGTAATACCGTATCGAATATAGCTTATATATATATATATATATATATATATATATATATATATATATATATATATATAATATATATACTTACGCTATACTATGCACTAAGTATAGACTGTTTGACCAAAATAGCGACCAACGTTGGTCGCCATTTTTGACCGTTTGACCAAAAGGCGACCAAAGTTGGTCGCTTTTGTAGGATATATATATATATATATATATATATAAGAGGAAAATAATTATTTTATTTATTTATTTTCAAATATAGCGACCAACGTTGGTCGCTATTTTGGTCAAACAGTCAAAAATAATTTGGCTACCAAAACAGCGACCATGTTTGGTCGCTATTTTTTTTAACAGGAGCCAAAATGGGTTTCAGGTCCATTCTTTTAAAATCATTCCCCAAATTAAAATCTTTCTCCTCTAACACTCAAAACCCCTTCCCCCTCTGACTTCCAGCAGCAGCGACGCCCCCGCCACCGGCGACCCCTGACGGCAGCAGCAAATTCCGGCGACCTCCACTCCCAAGGTTAGTTTCTCTCTCCTTTCTTTTATTTTTCCGAAAAACAGTGATTTTAGGGGTTCAATTCCAATATATTAGGGTTCAAAGTTATATATTATTTGTTCAACTATGTTTAGTTCAAAGTTAATTCCATGTTAGGGTTTCATTTCTCCATGTTAGGGTTCAATTTCTCCATGTTATATATTATTTGCAATTTTTAGGGTTCTTATTAATACTTTTAGGGTTCAAATAAATTAACTATTTAGGGTAGACTAATTTATATATGGGGTTAAATTTCATTTTATGAAGCAACAATAATAGGATATGAATTGGACTTTTAGTTAACTAAAAAAAGATTAGGCTATGAATTAACTAATTTAATTTGTTCTTGCTTTATTTAAATAGATGGAACATCGTTCTTGGATGTACAATAGGAATTATCCTAATCGGCGGGGATTGCGGGAGGATTTTGTAGAAGGGGTTGAGGACTTTATTAGACATGCAATGTCACTTTCGCCATACATAAAAGAAGGAGTTATTAGGTGCCCTTGTGTTAAGTGCGACTGTATGAAGTTTGGAAAACCGGAGGAAGTTAAGGTTCATCTTTATATGGTAGGGTTTATAGCGAATTACTTTGTGTGGACTAATCATGGAGAGATGGATGGTAGCCATGGGATATTTCATAACATGGTTGTTGGTGAAAGTAGTAGGTCGAGGGAGAATAGAAATAGTGATTCCAGAATTCATGATATGGTTGCGAATGCTTTTGGAATGCACTTTGGGGGTGAGCCCAACGAAAATGTTGAACAAACTCCTAATGATGAAGCAAGACATTTTTATGAACAGTTAGAGGAAGCTAGTCGTCCACTACGTGAAGGACGTCCGCACTCTGAGTTGTCTGTTGCAGTTAGATTACTAAGTATCAAATCTGATTGGAATATTTCTCAAGCAGCCATGGATTCTTTCATTGACCTTATGCGTGAACTAGTTGACGAGGAAATCGAATTACCTGGTGATTTCTATAAGGCAAAGAGATTAGTTTCTAAGTTAGGACTTTCGTCAATGAGAATTGATTGTTGTGAAGATGGTTGCATGTTATATTATAAAGATGATGCAAAGTTAAGCAGTTGTAACTTTTGCGGAAAGTCTCGTTTCAAGAGACTTTCCAGCGGGAAGATGGTCGCTATCAAGGCGATGCATTATTTACCTCTTATACCTAGGCTAAAGAGGTTATATGCGTCGATGAGTTTTGCTCCTCATATGAGATGGCACTTTGAAAATAGAAGACCACCTGGTGTTATGTGCCATCCTTCAGATGGAGAAGATTGGAAGCACTTTGATAGGACATATCCATGTTTTGCTAGTGAACCAAGGAACATTCGGTTAGGTCTGTGTGCGTATGTCTTCACGCCCTTTTCTGTATCTGCGACACCGTATTCATGTTGGCCTGTCTTTCTTACACCTTATAATATACCACTCGAGTTGTGCATGACTAGTCCATATATATTCTTAAATTGTATTATCCCCGGTCCACGTAATCAGAAAAGTTTGTTAGATGTATATTTGCAACCTTTGATTGATGAGCTAAAACAATTGTGGTACGATGGTGTTGAAACATATGACATATCAACCAAACATAATTTCAATTTGTGTGCTAATTTAATGTGGACAATTAATGATTTTCCTGCATATGGAATATTGTCTGGGTGGATGACTGCTGGGAAGCTAGCTTGTCCTTGCTGCATGGAAAATAGTAAAACATTCACTTTGAAACATGGCCGAAAGCAATCATGGTTTGATTGTCATCGTCAATTCTTGCCTGAGGGTCATGAGTTTAGAAGGATGAAAAATGCTTTCAAAAAGAATAAACTGGAATATGATTATCCACCTCCGATACTTTCAGGTGATGAAATTTGGGAGAGGGTCCAGAACTTCAGTAAAGTTACTGAAGTTCCACCGCATAGATTCCCCGGATACGGTGTTACTCATAATTGGACCAAACAGAGTATATTTTGGGAGTTGCCTTATTGGAAGGATAATCTTCTCTGTCACAACCTTGATGTCATGCATATTGAGAAGAATTATTTTGACAATTTTTTCAACACAGTGATGGATGTTAAAGGTAAGACAAAGGATAACCCGAAGGCTAGAATGGACTTACAAGAATATTGCAGGCGGCCTGAATTACACTTGCAGACAGCAAATAATGGTAAATTATTCAAGCCCAAAGCAAGTTACACATTCACTTTGGAGGAAAGACGACGGATTTGTGATTGGGTAACGAAATTGAAGATGCCTGAGGGTTATGCGTCAAATTTTGAGAAAAAAGTTGATATGGAGGTAGGGAAGTTGAGCCATTTGAAAAGTCATGACTGTCATGTTTTCATGGAGACCTTAGTGCCTATTGCGTTTTTTGGTTTGCCTGAAAGAATCTGGAAACCCATCACTGAGATTAGTTTGTTTTTCAAAGACTTGTGTTCTTCCACATTAAGGGAAGAAAACCTATGCCGGATGGATCAGAACATTCGTGTAACTTCGGGTAAGATGGAAAAGATATTTCCATGTGGGTTTTTTTATGTGATGGAACACCTTCCAATCCACCTTGTACACGAGGCACGACTTTGAGGGCCTGTTCAATGCAGATGGATGTATCCCTTTGAGAGGTAATATTATAGTCCATATATAATTTTCTGTTTTATTTGAATGTTCTTGGCTAACCTAAAATTATGTAGGACAATTGACAAATGCAAACAATTTGTTAAGCAGAGGAATAGAATTGAAGGATCTATATGCGAAGCTTATCTTGCAAAAGAAACTGCTCATTTTTGTTCTTATTATTTTGAGAGCAACGTGCCATGTGCTAGGAATAGGCCCAACAGGCACACGGTCGACCTTACGAATGATCCATTATATCCGCCTATGTCCATATTCAATCAACCAGGCCGATGTTCTAAGGATGGTAGAAAGAGAAATTTGAGTGATATGGAGTTCAAGTCAGCTACACTTCATGTGTTGCTAAATTGTCCCGAAGTAGTACCATTTCTCAAGTAAGTATTGATTTAATAGTTATCAAAATATAAAATTTACTGTGATTACATCTCAATGCAACTACTAAAAATATTTGATGTGTCACAGTCACTTCGTGGGTCAATTTGGCCAAGATGCTGTATGTACGACATTTCATAGGTGGTTCAAACAATTTGTAAGTATATCCTTAAAATATTCTAACACTATGTAGGTAAACAATGTTTGGAAGTTATGCTAACTTATGAATTTTGTTAACAATATGTAGGTAAATGATCCAAATAATGGTGTAAATCAATTTTTGAAAGATATATCTTGGGGACCTGGGGTTGAGGTCACAACATATTCCAAGTACGTTGTGAATGGTTATAAGTTTCATATAGAGGGTTGCTCTAAAAATAAAAAAAGCAACAACAGTGGGGTGTGGGTTCAAGGTGGTGATGGCAACCAAGTTGGAGATATTGATTATTATGGTGTGCTCAAAGAAATAATAGAACTAGAATATTCAGGTAGGCCATTTAAGAAAATTATTCTATTTAGATGCAAGCGGTTTGACCCAAATAAAACAAGAGGTACGAGAGTACACAATCAATATAACATAATTGAGGTTAATCATACGAGGGAGTATGATCGCTATGATCCTTTCATAATTTCACATAATGTTAGGCAAGTGTATTATGCTCCTTATCCATTTCAGCAGAATAAGTCTGATTGGTGGGTTGTAATCAAAACTAAGCCTGTAGGCAGGGTCGAAGTCGAGAATGTGTTGGATGTTGCATATCAAAACGATATCTCCAGTGTTCACCAAATAGTGGACGAACTTTTAAAAAATGATTTGGAACATCCTGAACACATATTGGAAGAAGTTGATATAAATGAAGTAAGAATTATAGAAAACGAGGAAGAAGAATCAACTGATGAAGCTCAAACTAGTGAGAAAGAAGAATTCTCTGACGAGGAAGAATACGTTGATAAGCTTTAAAAAGTTGGTTTCTTCGATAACTCTCGTTTATAGATAGTTTCCTTATATGTTTCAATCTTAATATGTATTATATTATGCAGATGACAGGCAAGGGTCGAGGTAACAATGAAGGTAGTGGTTCTCGGGGTCGAGAAAAGGCTAGGAAGCAAAAGAGGAGGGTAGAAGATACTACTCATCAATCTTCGATACCATCTTCTGATTTGCCTATCACTACGCCACAGCCTCTACCCCATGGCTATACTGAGTTGCCACAGCATCACCAGCCCTACACCTTCGTGCAAACCCCGGGTGTTTCTTCACAGGGCCATCGGACTGTGCGTCCGACATACAGTCCACCTGCCTCACTACCATGTGGATCCCGCCCAGCAGCATCACATGGATCGCATCGATCTATGTCACAGCCACATGGATCACAGTCATCAGTGTCATAGCCAGTCGGGTCATAGCCACTCGGGTCACAGCAGTCAGTATCACAACCACTTGTGATCCGTACAGCTATGTCGCAGTCACAGGGATCACATCTATCGTTATCAGCGACTCCACCTATTGGAGGCCTTCACTTGCGGGATAGTAGCTCTGACCCCCCTACTAATTCCACACATGCCTCTAATACACATGTTTCGGACGATGATGCTGCTACTGCTACTGACGAGGAGGTGCATTATGATCAGTATGGCAGGATCATCATAGTCCCTGAGGGTGATGGGTAAGAGTTATTTGTTATTTTTATGTTTATTTTTTTGTACAGTTTTTACTAAGATATTAATTTGTTTTATTTATTAAATTGTAGGTTCCTCCCGAGTAATATTACTACGAGGATAATCACCAAAGCAACCAGAAAGCTTTATGATGCCCCTTATGCGTCTTGGCATGAATTCCCATTCCCACTGAAGGAGGCAATTTTCAATGAATTTAAGGCATAAATGTTCTTTTAAGTAGTATAATTATTTATATTTATGATATTTCCATATAATATTTAACTTTTGAAATACAGAAGTGTGTATGGGAACACCAGTATAGCGCGGACGTGGATGCAAATTTTAATCTCAAAGCTCGCAAGCGGTTGTCGCATTCTTTCTCCATAGCTAGACAGCTGAACCAGAAGCCTAGCTGGTTGCTTCAGGAGTTTTGGGATGATTTGGAAAGGCAATGGATTACTGCAGAGTTCTTACAGACGAGCGAAAAGGGAAAGAAAGCTCGCACATCTGAGAAGGGAGGATCATTGCACACTGGAGGTGCGGTCAGCCAGGGGACAATAAAAAGAAGAATGGTACGTAATTGCTTAATTTATTTTAATTTTCAAAGTATATCTATTCTATTTATTAATAAAAATTTATGAGTTTTCAGGAAAATAAGTTGGGCCGTCCGATGAACCAAGATGAGCTATTCAGGGAGACTCATATTGTGAAGAAGAAGAAGAAAGAGACGGATCAAGAAAGGTGGGTCGAGGGACGTGCCTCGACTGTACATGTAAGTTTTCACTTTTCATTAAGTATTTTCATTCACTTTTATGTAAATTTTGAAATACTAATTCAATTTACTTTTTCTTATAGGATCGCTTCAGAGTTGAAGCTGAGAAATTCATACACAGCCAGCCACCTAATGAGTCGGGCGCGCCATTCCAACTTTCGGCCGAGGATGTTGAAAGACTATGGACGCGAGCTGCAGGCGGTCCAAAATGGGGGAAGGTATACGGCCTTCCTACTAAGACATTCCATCACTATAGGTGTGGAATGCAAGGAATAGGGACTTCCTCGCAAGCCGAGCAACTTGATGGGGAGAGCATCTCCGCTATGCGGGAGACTGTGACAAAGCTCACATCCGAGCTAGAAGCGTCCAAGAAAAGAGAAAAGCTTAGAGATGCTCAGTATATTGGCGTGGTCGCTCAGTGCCAGAGCATGCAAGAGCAGATCAAAAATCTCCTAGCTGGATCTTTTTCGATTCCCCGGTCTCGGCCATCATCGCCAGAGGCTGCCCGTCCCCGTGCTCATTCGTCCCGTCCTCCAAGTGGCCATTCCTCCCGTCCTCCCGGTGATCATTCTTCCCGTCATCAACAAGTAGACCCTTCTCAATACCGTGATAATGATGAAATTTCATCAGACGGTGATGATAATGATGTACCAAACAATGAATGAATTTTAGACAATTTGAACTAGACAAATACAATTTGTTTTCCATTGGGTTGTAATAAGAGTTAACTTAGTTTGGTAGTTCTATTGAAATTTACACTTTCTTGGTTTTAATGTAGCTTTTAATGTTGTTTTTGTGTTGTTGTTGTTGTTGTTGGGTTGTTGTTTGGTATTGTTATTGGAATTGTTGTTTGAATTGTTGTTGTTGTTGCTTGTTAGGGTTTTGGTATGACTGGCAGGTGGTGTAGCTGCCAAAACAGGCAGTTTATGCCAAAATAATACACAGAAAAGCGACCTCTATTTGGTCGCTTTTCATGTTAAAAAAAAATAATTTTCTGGAGAATGGCGACCAACGTTGGTCTCTATATACCCAGATTTCTAAAAAAGGCGACCAAACTTGGTCACTATTTCATTAAAAAAATAAAATTTCTGGTGATATAGCGACCAAAGTTGGCCGCTAATATTTAAAAAATAAATTAAATTCATGTATTTAGGGACCAAAGTTGGTCGCTAGTTTAATAAAATAAATAAATAATTGAATAAAAAAGCGACCAACATTGGTCTCTAGTTTCTAGATTTTAAAATATAATATTTGGATTAGAGACCAAAGTTGGTCGCTTTTTAATGATTAATAATAAATAAATAAATAACGTATTTTATATTTAGAGACCAACTTTGGTCGCCAAATTTATATTATTAAATTAATAAAGCGACCAAAGTTGGTCTCTATAGTCAATATCCGGAAAAATTGGTCCATTTAGTTTAGAGACCAAAGTTGGTCGCTAATTAGCGATCAACTTTGTCCCTAAATAAAAGGGACCATCAATATAGCTACCAGGCCCCTGTGGTCGCTTTTTGGTCGCTTTTTAGCCCAATAGCGACCAACTCTGGTCGCTTTTTGCAGTCATTTTTCCCCGGATTTCTAGTAGTGTATGTGATTGGTGTTGAGGTAACGCACATGCTAGGTGACGGGCGTGGGGGCGTGCACCCTGTGAATTTTGACTTTGTTGTTCCCAGGGCACTAAATAATGGCCCTATTTTTGTTGATATCTGTGTTTTCACCATGCGGTAAAGTAAATGAGTTGTACATCATGCTAGATATCATGTCTAGGCTTTATGCTGATATTATTGGGACCCATAGTGGTCGTTTCTTGCTGTCTTCTCATTGATTTTATTGATATTTCGTACTGAGTCATATTCATGCATTTATATCATATCTCAGTCTCAATTATATTTCATTGGCACATCATATCATTGTTTTGGGTTAGTCTTCATGACATTGTGAGACAGTGGGTGAGACTGGAGGGATTGATAACTGAATGAGGCCGAGAGCTTGATTATAAGTGACAGCTATGGGATCAAGCTACACGCCACAGCATGTTGCATTGATTTATGCCAGGATCTGGCTTGTGATAGCGCTTGGGCTGAAGGAGCCCCTCCAGAGTCTGTAACATACCCTCAGTGAGCACGAATGATATTATATTGAGGGATGGATCTTCTTTGGACATGGATCTTGTCTGAAGCATTTATATACTTGGAGATGGATCTTCTCCATGGGGCCGGATTGGCCTTCCTCGGTACTGAGTGGCTGATGGGCAGTGATATATATATTCCAGGATGGATCTTCCTTGGGATAAATGGGCCATATACAGTATCGAGTGGTCGAGCATGATGAGTGAAAAGTGTGAGACAGTGAGATTAAGTACTCTGAGAGTGTGAGTATATGATACATCTCTGAGATACATGGCATTGGTGTTATATCTCGCGTTTTTCGTACGTTAAAAGTTTCGTCTTCGGTTAATTGATGTAGACTCGGGGATGAGATCATCTTGATGTTAACGTACTTACGCTATTTATAACAAGCGATAAATAAGTGTTATGAAGGATAAGGGGGTACACGGATTAAGGAAAACGAGTTTTGTTGAAAGTGGCCAATTTGGAATAAAATACGGGTCGAGTGATATTACCTGATAATTATGAACTAGTACCATGCAAGGTACCATATGACCACGGTAGTATAATATATAAAGTATATGTGAAGTATCTTAAAAATAAATAGAATTTTAAGTAATTTGTGAAATTTTTTAAATTATCCGAGAAATTGGTTAATTACTAGGTAACAGAACATTACCCGGTTAACTAATAAGTGGATAAAAAAATAATAAAATAATCCACCCCGATTCCCCACGTGGCAGTGTGCCACCATTCAACATATGACTCATAGTCATATGTGTTGCATGACAAAGTAACGTGTAAAGTTACTAAATGACTCATTAGAATGAGTCATTTTAATAGAAAGGCTTGATTGACTTAAGATACGTCTTGAACTTGATATAACATTTAATATCCATTGGATCCTTTCTGAAAGTAGAAAAATGAGAATCAGAAGCTTCAACCAAGCTTCAATTCATTCTTTGATTTGAAATAAAAAAACTTGGAAATAGAAGCTTCAAAAAACATTGGAACAAGCTTAAGGTTTAAATCCATTCTCTAGTTCAAAAATGTTCAAGCAGAGCAAGTTCGTTCTAATTTCCAGAAAATCTAGTATAAATTTCGCAGAAGCAGATTCGTTCAAATAATTCAAGGAACAGGTATATTAAGGTCCTCCCTTCTTTCTTTTGGCATGGTCCAAATTATATTGAAGAAACGAGCAAATACACAGTTTCCATAAATTACTCTATTCATGGAGATACTAGGGGTGTCTATATTCTTGATTCCCTATGAAAAATATTATTATCTTCTGTTCGTGGGTCTCAGAATAATACACAGTTAAAAAGGTTTATCCGGAAGGAATATTGAGATTATTACATATTTTTCATGCATTTCACTCATTTATACATGTGAATTGACCCATGACCAGATGGCGTTATATACGCATATATATGTAAATATATGTATATGGGATATGGGAAAAGATTACGTCGTTATATACGCACCACTACCTGATCAGCTGGTATATGTTGATGATATTGCCCACAGTGGCCGAGATGATATGATGGGATGCCCTCAGTAGCTTGATGATATTATGTACACCCATACCTATGCATGGCACGACATTTATACGCACATGTATGATATTATAAACGTTTCAGAATTTACGAGTTATTCAGATTAAAAAATGTGTTTCCTTATTCCATGTTTCATCTATGTCTTTTACGTACTAATTTTCATGCCTTACATACTCAGTACATTTTTCGTACTGTCACCCTATTTCATGAGGCCTGCGTTTCATGCTCGCAGGTGCAGGTAGGCAAGCTGATGGTCTCTCTTCTTAGGATCCCTGATCAACAAGAGTTGGCGTGCTCCATTTGATCCAGAGCTACTTTTGATTTTGGTACGATACGTTTGTATATATATATATATATATATATATATATATATATATATATATGTATATGGGTATGACGTGTCTCAGTCCCGTCTTTGTACAATTATGTTTATATTTGAGGTCTATGGACAGTATGTCTAGTTGGGTTGTATGTGGCCTTGTCGGCTTTCAGTTTTGGATGTATAGTTGTCTATAGCAGCCTTGCCGGCTCGTCCACTATATTCTGCATGTATACGTACATATGCCTTGATGACATGTTTCCTTCATGTAAGTTAATTTCGTAATGCAACAGATGTTATTCAGATTCATATCTTAGACGCATGCTTAGGAGTGTTTGACAGGTAGGACTCAGGCACTCGTCGCGGCCCATCGATTTGGGTCGTGACAATTGGCATGCATACATGACATACAGGCATAGAGATGCATTTTTCCTCATGCTGTATGGTATCACGTCATTCATGACTGATATGTGGCATAGAGAGGTATTTCACACTTGTTATCTGAAAGAAAATGAAACATCTTATTTATTGTGAAAAGGATTTTTAGAAAAATTATAGTTTTCAAACTACCTCAAAAAATTTCGATGATTTTGATAAAGGGTTTGGATTTTTGCAGATATTCTAAAAAGTGGAACTAATTTTGGGAAACTCTGCAAGAGCTGAAATTTTTTGTCTCTGAGATTGTTTTCCTTGTTATGTGCTCTACGTTATATGAACTGCTATCGGTTATTTGTGTTGGACCCGACCTATGTTCCAGCTTGTTACTACTTTCAACCCGAGGTTAAGTTTGTTACTTTTTGAGTACATGGGGTCTGTTGTACTCATACTGCACTTCCTGCACATTGCGTGCAGATCCTGGATACCGATGTTGCTACGTACGATGGTTGCTGGATTTGAAGGCGTACCTGCATTCCTACTATAGCTGCCTCTTGTTCACGGTAGTCTCAGATTATATAACTCTGTTTATGTACTTTTCAAACAGACGATGTATTTGTTTCCTATAAGTTTTGAAATCTCTACTCTTAGAAGCTCATGATTTGTACTACTAGTCTTTGGAAAATGTAATAGATCCAGATAATTTATTTTGTTTAACTGACTTATTAGCAATATCAAAATTGAATTAGTTAGTACTTGGCTTACCTAGCCGGTTGGGTTAGGTGCCATCACGACTAGTGGATTTTGGGTCGTGATAGATTGGTATCAAAGCTCTAGATTCATAGGTTCTACAAGTCATGAGCAAATGTCTAGTAGAGTCTTGCGGATCGGTATGATGACGTCCATACCTATCTTCGAGAGGCTACAAGACATTTAGGATATACTTCCCATCTTTCTTTTCTTATCGTGCAACATTGATTCATCTTGAAGCGTAATCCTTTGAATTCCTTCCATGCATTCCTACGCGCACACGAGCGCTCAGTATCAGCTGTTCATCGACAACTTGTGATTCCATGAAAGAGGTGCGAGATGTGATTTTGGTATGCTGATGATGGGATAGTCTAGAGGATTTGAGGTCGAGTTTTGACTGTAGTTTAAGCACAGAGGTGTTGATTATGTGAGCACGCGCTTTTAGACTTATATGTTCGGTAGTATCCTTATTAGTGGAATTTATGGCTGGATGGCTACGTGATGAGTATGATGTAACTGTGAGATGTGTTCATATAATTTGAATGTGATGAGAAGGGTCTGCCTGAGGTGTAGAAAGAATTATTTGGTTCTTGATTTCCATCTTGATTTGAGGTATAACCTCGAGTTATGGGTGTGTTGAAGGATCTTTTCATGTTGTTTAGTTGAGGAGTGAAATAAATTTCATGTCGTGATATGAGTTCAGACTCAGGAAGATTAAGTGATTGCGTAATAGTTATAACTGTGGAAGTGTATAAGGAGATGTTAGTTTGAGGCGAAGCAGGTGGGTTATCTACTGCAGGATATCCTGAGGTTTGTGTGACCCCTATGTTGTTTGTTGGGAGTTCTTTTTTACCAGTGAAATATATGTGTCGCAATTTGAGTTGGGATCGCTTATGAGAGTGGGCTTGACTGTTACAAGGGTGAATGCGAGATTTACAGATGATTTGAAATACTAGATGGTTTGTGATGTATGAGCTTATGAAGGATTTAGCTGAATCTCACTATGGTATTATGGCAGTAATAGAGTATGGGCATTGTGAGTTTTTGTGTGCTTTGATCTATGGCTTTGAGCCAAGTGGGGGGAGTTTGCTATTGATAAGTTGATTGCACGACTATGTATTGTAATAGTTTTAGTTTGAGGTATACCGGTGAATCAATTATGACTTGCAGAGGTTGAGATCAAGATGACTCAACTAAGGGGATTTCTAGATACGAGTTGTATTAGGCTTTATGAGTATATGAGAATCATGGAATTATTTGAGTTGTTATTGGTGAAGGATGTAATGTGCGTGGAGCAGAAATTTAGCTGGTTGCATTAAGGTGGAGTTACTTCATTGGGTGTTGGAGTGTTAATGGGGCACAGTTCGTTCGGCCCATTTGATCAATCTAATTGAGATTTCAGCAGAGTGGATGACTCTCGAGAATGGTTCTAATGAATTCAAGATTTATATGTGGCAATTGAGAATGTTGCGGATTTGTATATGGCGAGAAGCTGAGAGTTATATTGGATGGTGTCGAGACTCACATTATTTCTATATTATTATGGATTCTATATTCAGTATCAGGAAGGTAAGATGAACAACTTTAAATTGATAGAAGGTCTTTTCAGGGTGGGTATCTCGGTTGTGGTACTTTTAGGGTGCTTAAGAGAGCATTCATCGGCTTATGTGCCTTAGGGTGGTGTGGTTTTATGCTAGGTCTTGTCTGGTGAGTTTTGGTTGAGGATTGTCGTATTATGGCAAGGAAAAGTATCAATTTGAAGGTAATTTAGAAGGAACTCGGAGGAATAGGACAACTTGGTAGTAGGTTGGATCGGCATGGTAATGGTATGATCGGTTCTTTGCTTATGATGTGGTGGGTTTCTACATGTGTTTCGTGGTAATGCTCTTGTGATTTTGGTGACCTGCGTGGTTTGGTTGAGTTAGAGGGATTCAATCTTGACAGTTTGGTTAAGTGCAAATGGGTTTTAGAGAGTTCTTGATGGTTTCTACCACGGTTTGAGATATACATTTCCTACTAGTGGGTGGGGCAAGTCGCGTATTGTGATTTTCTCCTGGATGGGATCAAATGGAAGGTTCTTGGATAATTGAGTATGTAGTTGCTCGTGACTCGAGTGGATTATGAGATTTTCATACTTTTCATATAATGGCATGGTATATGCGGTATGTTGTGTGGGATTGAGATTTGCATGAGTAAGGTCACAGTGTATTCTTAGGCAGCATGGACAATTTTAAATGATTAGGTAAAAGAAATTACTAATTGGTATGGCTTGATGAGAGTATACATTTTAGAAAGGGCGATGCTTTTTTATTTATCAATACTTCATTGGTATTGTGGCACTCTCTTGTTTGATCGATTGCCGGAGTTCAAAGTTTGCTTTGTGGCACAGAAGAATTATAGAAGTATTCCTTATGGGATGATCATGTAATTGGAGAAGTGTGGACATTCAGCGGTGGATTTGAGATCAAAGATGGTGATTCATATGTTCTATGGATTTGGAGACTGGAGTTCTTGTGAGTAGATTGTTTCGTGGTTGTGGACTGTGAAAATATAGCAGGTTAGTTAGAAGTTAGTACATGCTGTGATTCAGTCATTGTGGACTTTCAGGGGTTATTTATCTATTGTGGGTGACCAGAGCTGATTTGGGGTTCATTGGTAGGCCCAATATGGATGTGTGTTCCACATCGAGTCGGATTTGTTGACTCTGAACTGCAATTATTGAGGGAGGTGCCATTCAGATGTTGTTGAGCTTATTTGTGTTCTGAAATGATCTGTGAGTTACCCTTCTATGTTACGAGGAGTTGTGAATCATTGGTTATATACACACATGGTGTGATTCTATTGGGGTTATAGCGGGAATTTGAGCAAGATGAGTATTTAGGTATTGTGTGATTGATGCGCGTTGGCTATGTTCTTTTCAGATAGTGGCATTGTGTTATTTGCTATCTGTGGTTATGGTAATGTACTTTGGGTATTTGATGTCAAATTTTGTGTGGTGATTCATTTTGAGCAAGGCGGCTCGAGATATATAAAATGGACCAGTGTTGGGATAGGGTCACGCATTGCAGCGGAGTTATATTGAGGTATGACACTTTGTGTTAGATTTGTGTGTTTTGGTTTTTGCAGTGAGTGATGGGGTTCTTAGCATTGTGTGGTACCCGTTGAGCTTGCGGGATGGTTCCCTCATTTGAGTCATTTTCATGTTTAAGTACATTTGGACTATTACTTATTGGTGCACAGATTGCACGGTTTGTGGCTTCAGATTGTATTGATGTGTCATGTCGCTAGAGTGGTTGTGTTGGATGAGATGGGGTCATTGGACCTAGAATGAATACTATCAAATTGATTACAACATGGTTGGAAGGATATTATTGTTGATCGGCTTAGAAATTTGCTATAGTTCCTATCGAAGGAGAGGGAATTCCACAACTTGTTGATCTGGCGAATGACTATGAGTTTCTACGTGTTTCTTTCATTATTGGCAGTATATGAAGGTATTAGAATGAGGCTTTGTTTGATAAGAGGTTTATTACCGACATTAGGTTGTTTTGAGCAGCTACTGTGATTTGAAATTATCGCTATGAGTATTTGAGTTTTGAGGTATATTATATGATTACATCTTGAGTTACGGGTATAGCTTGATACAGCTTGTTCAGACTTATACAGTATGTAGATGCGAGACTTTGATCTTATAGAAAGTTCCGGATGTTGGAAATTGGATTCTAAGGCTTACGGGCTAGGTTGGGTTAAGGAATTCCAGTCATGTTGTGCTATCAGACCTATATGGGATAGGGTCATGTGGGATCACCCCCGCATATGTGCATGGTAAGGTTATGCAACGATTTGTTGGATTTTGGAACAACTCTGAGCACGTTCGAGGATGAACGTATGTTTAAGTGGGGGAGGATATAATGACCCGACCAGTCATTTTGAGTATTTGCACTTCGCTCGGTAGTTTGGGGGCAGGAGTAGCTCCGTATGATGTATTAGGACTTTTGTGCAAAATTTGAGTTCATTCCGAATTGATTTGATATGTTTCAGCGTGAGTTTTTGGAAGTCGAAAGTTCATTAAGTTTTATTTGAGGTGCGTTTCATCGTTCCGATATTGTCATGTGTGTTTTGAGGCCTCGAGTAGGTCCGTATTATGATATGGAAGTTGTTGGTATGTTTCGACCGGGTCTCGGGGGGCTCAGGTGAGTTTCGGATAGGTTTGGGTTGTGTTGCGCTCGTTTTTCTTATGTTTCAACGTCGTTTCTACTAGCATAAATGGTACACATTGAACAAATGAGCTCTGATTTCTCTTTTGATTGAAGCATTAGATCCATATTGTAATTACGGAGTCATAGCAAAAAGAATCGTCAAATTTGGATATCGTATGAGGATCTTATGGTCATTTTACTAAGAATTGGGTTGCCGGATTTTTCAGATTAATTACGAAATTATCACTGACTGCATATTTAAAAATCTGCACTATTTTCAAATATTGAAACTAATATATCTCCTTCGATATAAGGTCAAATGGAGTAATTCAAGACCCTAACTTGACTAGAATTTCACAAGAAATCTATTGAAGGCATGAAAAGTGAGTTTTGAGATCTTTTAGCACAAGAAACAAGGCAGAACAATGTTAAAACGAGAGTTTTGTGTATTTAACATATTTTGAGTTCAGGAGCTTAGAATTGGGCAATATTTGAGGCGATTTTCAGCATATGAATTGGGGTAAGTGTTCTCTACTCGTTTTTGATTATATTTCGTGAATCTATCTTCGATTTTAGCTTTTGGTTGATGAATTTTAAAGAAAAAATTGTGGGGTTTTGGCCTAAATTTTCATAATATGAATTTTTGAGTTTTGAACACCGATTCTGAGTCAGATTCGAGTGAAACTAGTATGGTTGAACTCGTAATTGAATGGGTTGACAGATTTTGTGAGTTTTATTGGGTTTCGAGGTGCGGGCCAGGGTTGGGCTTTTTGGCCGATTTTGAACTTTTGATTAAAGATTCGACCTTTTCAATTGAGATTGGTTCCTTTATCATTGTTTGATGTATTTGATTATTTTTTTATTAGTTTCGAGCCGTTCGAAGGTCAGAACGCATGTGATGGCATTTTTGGAGCATCGCTTGGCTTGCTTGGTGTCGGAATTGGCTTGTTTAAGATAAGTAATTCTTCTAAACTTAATGCTGAGGGTATAAAACCCCGAATTATGTGTTATGTGATTGGTATTGAGGTGACTCACATGATAGTTGATGGGCGTGTAGGCGTGCACCCTGTGAATTGTGACTTTGTTATCCCCAAGGCACTAAATAATGGCACTATTTTTGTTCATATTTGTGTTTTCACCATGTGGTAAAGTAAATGATGCTAGATATCATGTCTAGGCTTTATGTTGATATTATTAGGACCCATAGTGGTCGTTTCTTGCTGTCATCTCATTGATATTTCATACTCAGTCATATTCATGCATTTATATTATATCTTAGTCTCAGTTATATTTCATTGGCAGATCATATCATTGTTCCGAGTTAGTCTTCATGACATCGTGAGTTCGTGGGTGAGACTGGAGAGATTGATGACTAAGTAAGGCAGAGAGCTTGATTATGAGTGACAGTTATGGGATCGAGCTGCACGCTGCAACATGTTATATTGATTTGTACCAGGATCTGACTTGTGATAGCGCTTGGGCTGAAGGAGCCCCTCCGGAGTCTGTAACACACCTTTAGTGAGCGCAGAAACATCTTATTTTACACTTGTTATCTGAAAGAAAATGAAACATCTTATTTATTGTGAAAAGGATTTTTAGAAAAATTACGATTTTCAAACTACCTCAAAATTTTTCGATGATTTCGATAAAGGATTTGGATTTTTGCTGATATTCTGGAAAGTGGAACTATTTTCGGGAAACTGTGCAAAAGCTGAACATTTTTATCTCTGAGATTGTTTTCCTTGTTATATGCTCTACGTTGTATGAACTGTTGTCGGTTATTTGTGTTGGACCCGACCTATGTTCCAGCTCGTTGCGGCTTTCAACCTGAGGTTAGGTTTTGTTACTTTTTGAGTACATGGGGTCGGTTGTACTCATATTGCACTTCTTGCACGTTGCGTGCAGATCCCGGATGCCGATATTGCTACATTCGATGGTTGCTGGATTTGAAGGCGCACCTGCGTACTTGTGTTCCTGCTGTAGCTGCCTCTTGTTCACAGTAGCCTTAGATTATATAACTCTGTTTATGTACTTTTCAAATAGAAGATGTATTTGTTTCCTATCAGTTTTGAAATCTCTACTCTTAGAAGCTCATGATTTGTACTACCAGTCCTTGAGAAATATAATAGATCCGGATAATTTATTTTGTTTAACTGACTTATTAGCAATATCAAAATTGAATTATTTAGTAGTTGGCTTAGCTAGGAGGTTGAGTTAGGTTCCTACTAGTGAATTTTGGGTCGTGACATACATACACACACACACACACACACACACACACACACACACACACACACATATATATATATATATATATATATATATATATATATATATATATACTTTATACATTTTTATGGCTAACGAATATAAATAATTTATGCCACAGGCTAAAAGTGATCTTTGCCCTACTTAATATCATCTTTATCTCCAACTCACCTTAGCTTTTCTATAGATGGTATTCTAGCTACGTACTCTTGATATTTAAAAGGTGAAAGACGAAAATATCGCAATTTGCACATCCATAAATAATTTGCATTGCAGTTTGATGTACCACAACCGTATCAAAATTCTCCCTATTTTTTACGTGTATTGGATTAATTAACTGTTTAATTTTAGAGTGGAGAGAATTAAAAATTACATTAAGTTGATAATTGCTTGCGCTCTCATGTTGCAATTATCAATTTACTTATTACGACAGATGCCCTCCTCTCTATGTCACACACGGAAGCATAATGAAATACAAAGTCAGCTTCCTCGATTGATGCTTGGATCCCGAATATAGAGGGACCACTGACCTTAAATGACCAAACAACCAAATTGGTTACCATTTACAGCAATGGTGAGTGGAACACCTCATCCATCTCTTTCAATATCCCTGTCAGTATCAGGAATCTGAAAACATCCACCTTCATCCCTAATAATTCTATAAACGAGGACAAGATGATACATGGCCTAACCAGTAATGGCACCGTCAGCACTAAATCAACATATATCTTCTTGCCACAAAAACAGGTCTTACAACAGATAAGGACAATACTAGCTACAACTGGATTTGGAAACTGAAAGTACGCAACAAGATCAAGACCTTTATGTCGCATGTATCATCAAAGGCTTCCTACTAAAGCCATTCTTCAGAAAATTGGTGTTAATTGCAACCCTATGTGCTGCTTTTGCTTATACTTTGGAAACAACTGCCCACATCTTCTTTGACTACCTCAATGCTCAGCTATTCTGGTTCAACCTCACCACTCAAAGCACAATTGTTCATCCACAACATAACCATACCTTCACAAGCCAATCTTGTTCCAACACATGGACTAACCTCAGGAAGAAGCCCTTCAATAATAATCTGTCTTGAGAAGCTATCTTCCCATTTTGCTCCTGGCATATATTGTTAACTAGGAACCATAACCTCTTTAAAAAAAATACCTCCGTCCCCAATGTTATAGCAAAAGCCACAAAATATCATACTGCATGAAATACAATGCGAAAAGAGGTGGTTATTTGGGTTAGTGAGATCCCTCTCTAAGGGGTCACTATAAACTCAACACTGATGGGGCTGCACTAGGCAACCCAAGGAAATGAGGAATTTGGGGGGGGGGGGGGTGTCTTTAGAACCTCTAGTGGGGACTGGATCATTGGCTACATAGGAAGTATCCCACACACAACTAATACCTAGGCTGAGCTAATTACCCTACTACAGGGACTACAAATTGCAGGGCAAAGAGGCCTAACACCACTGGAAATAGCCATTGACTCTATGGAGGTTATAAGAATGCTTAAAGTAGGGGATGATGCTTATGACTCTATTATCTCTTAATGCAGGTTGTTGATCCAAAGGATATTAAGAACAGTGATGAAACACAACTACATGGAGCAGAACATGGTAGATGATCTACTAGTAAAGGAAGGAGCAAGAAATGACTTTTTTAGAAGGACAACTATGATGACAGTTCTTCCTGTGCTTGCAAATAAAATTTTGGGCATACATCCTAGCTGCTTTTCCTATAACCATTTTGGAATGTTATAGGAACACTATGGAACAATACTTAGCTACTTTAGAGGATACTATTTACCCCTCTGATGTATATATTTTAACAACTTAGTTGCTAATATAATCAATCCTTTAACCCAAAAAAAAATTACATATACAGTAAATGTGGACCCAGCTATACAATAATCAATTAAGACAAAAAAAAATGCGTACAAATTGTGGGACCTGTCCATGACACTTATTTATTTGTACAATAACCGAGAAAATAACAAAAATATCCTTTATATTTGGTGGTGGATTTAAAATAATTTCTTCAGTATATTTTTTAGCATTGATTCTCTAAATCGTCAAAAATGGGCACTTTAAATTTCTAACAAATTATGTTTGTTAAATAAAACGGGAATGGTAAAAAAAAAATTAAGGAAAACTCACGTATGCATATGCAAATTTCTTCAATGTTTGATATTTTTTATCTATTTTGTGTTTGGCGCAATTGTTTTAGGTGTAATTTTTTGTCTATCTTTAGTGCTTGGTGCTGGAAAATTTAACAGGACTTTACTGGTGTCTTTGGTTTATTTTGTTTATAGTTCTAATTGAATTTAACAATTAGAGTTTGTTAAATATTAGATAAAGACTAAAATGCTCACTTTTTTAAAAAAACTTATAGGACTAAGTCAAAAAATATTTAAGAGACTATTTTAAACTTACCCAAAATATAAGAAACTATTTTTATCACATTTCTCTACAATAATCAAATAACACAAAAATGACGTTCACACCCTGGGGACCTGGCTTTGACAATATTTGGAATATTAGCACGTGGAATCCCTGTGGAATGGTCTGTGAGTAAAGTAGAATTCTTTTATTGCGAAGCGGAGTACCGACCGAGCTCGTGATCGTACTTGATTGAGGGATGACATGAATAAGGTCTTAATTTATTTTTAAAGGTACTCCTTTTATTTTAATCTGTTTAGTATAGTTTGATTCTAAACTAAATTTAGGGAAAAAATGAGTAGTTTTAAATATATGGTCCAAAACATACCATAACTTTTGTATAACCGTAAAAGTTTTGAAATTTGTGATATTAAACAATTTATAAAATTTGTGAGGCTAAAAATATATTTTTTGAAATTAAAAATAAAAAATTTAAAGTTAATTATTTTTAAATATAAAAATATATCATTCTTTTTAAGTAGATTAATAAGAAAATAGTGTCAAACGGCTAAAATAAGGTGCCACCAATAATTTACAAATGAGAGGTGGGTGCATTGCTTCAAAATAGCCCCTAAGATATTTCTTTAAAATTTTTATCGAGTTCTATTCCGTGGAAGCATTTTCCCTCTGTTGCCTCCTTCTCTTTGTTTCTTTTCTTTTTTTCCTACTTATATTACTTCCTTTAGTTCTGTATTGAGCCTGAGGCTTTACCTCTTCTTTTCTTCATTATTATTTCCCTCTTTTATCTTTTTATTTTCTTGGCTAAATCTCTCTCTTTCTCTCTCTTATTCACGAGCAAATTCGTTTGATGAATAATTTGAACTGTTTTTAATTAACATATAGTTTCTCTATCTGGGCGCGACATTATTTTATATAGTAGAGTAAGAGTACATATAATTAAACAATATTTTCTATTTGCTTTTAAAACAATTAAATGGCTTAATTAGACGCTTTAATTTGATTATCATAGATTGAAAATTTAAAACTTTTGCTTTACAAAGATTGCTATAAAACTTGACAACTAAGATTATAACGACCTGACCGGTCGTTTTGAGTTCTAGCGCGTTGTTCGCTAGTTTGAGGCCTTGGGGTAGCTTCACTTCAGGTATTATGACTTGTACGCGTAGTCGGAATTGAATTTCAGGAAGCTCGGAGTTGATTCGGATGAAAATTCTCATTTCGGAAGCTTTAGGTTGGAAAAGTTGACTAAGGTTTGACTTTTGTGTAAACGATCTCGGAATCGGGATTTGAAGGTCCAAATAGGTTCGTATAATGATTCCGGACATGGGCGTATATTTGGGTTGAGTATCGGGTTGCCCAAGAGCATTTCATCGCTTGTTGTAGAAAGCTAACATTTTGAAGGTTTTAGAATTTCCTAAGTTTGGTATGAGGTGGACTATGGTGTTATCGATGTCCATTTGGGGTTCCGAGCCTTGAAATAAGTTTGTATTGTGATTTATGACTTGTGCGTAAAGTTTGGCGTCATTACGCAACGTTTAAGTGTATTTCGGACGCGTTCGTCGAAGTTTGAATGTTTGAAAGTTGATAAAAAGGTTTCGATTATCGATTCGTAGTTTTGATGTTCTTTGGTGTGATTTGAGTTCTCGAGTAGGTTCGTGTCATGATTTGGGACTGGTTGGTGTGATTGGATGGGGTCCGAGGGCCTCGGGTGTGATTCAAAGTAGTTTCAGACCATTTTTCCTTATTTTGCAACTGCTCGTACTAGTGTTTGGGTTTGTTCTTCGCGAAGAAGAATTTTTGAGATTTGGGATTTTCTCATCGTGAACGCGACACAAAGGTCGCGAACGCGAAGAAGAGCTAAGGCAACCTACGCGAACGCGACGTGGACGTCTTGAACACGAAGAAGGTTGGGTGGCTGCGAGGCAGAAAGCCTTCGCGAACGCGAGGGGTAAGCACGAACGCGAAAGGAAGGGGCAGCTAAGCATCGCGAACATGAGCGGCTGGTCGCGAACACGATGAAGGACGGGCCTGGGCAGAATTATTTTAAAACGGGATTTTTGCTCATTTCACTCATTCCTCTCTTGCTTGGGCAATTTTTGGGGTGATTTGGAGGAGTCATTTTCATCATCAATCTTGAGGTAAGAGATTTCTACAAGTTATGAATTAAATACATGGTTTATATATGAATTTATACATGGAAATTTGTAGAAATTCGGGGATTTTGGTAAAAAATCTTAGAAATCATATTTTTGGATTTTGACAACGAAATTGGGCATGGAATTTAGGATAAATTATATATTTGAGTTCGTGGCGTTATGGGTAAAGTTTATCTTCAAGAATTTTCGGAATCCAGGCACGTGGCCCGGAGGTTTGACCTTGTTGACTTTTCGAGCGGAGTAGAGAATCATTATGTTACGACCCTAAACCCAGACCCGGTCGTGATGGCGCCTCTCCTGAAGACAAGGCTAGCTGACACAACACCCAATTCATTTTTAAATAATTAAAATAACATAATTAAGCCATTAATAATAATAAATCCCATAATATAGTGAAATATATCAACTGCGAAAAATCAAACACAACCCGATATCGGGGTGTCACTAGTCGTGAGCATCTAACATAAGTCTAGGAATACGGAGAAGGGACTACACAGTCTATTACAAGTCCAGTACAAGGGAAAGAAATAATGATAAGAGGGAGAAAACACTGGGTTGCAAACGTCGAGCAGCTACCTAGTGGACTCCAAAAATCTGCTGGAAGCTATCAACCCTCGTTAGTAGGACCTGAAGCTCCTGAATCTGGACACAGGTGCAGGGAGTAAAGTGAGTACTCCAACTCAGTGAGTAATAACATGAAATGAAGACTGAGCGATAAGAAATCACGTAAAAACACAACAACATGCTATAAAGAAGCAGTGTAAAACCAATAATAGGTAATGAAACAGTGAAATCTTATAAAACACCTTAGTTCAGAATAAGCTTCTTTAAAATACCTTTTTAACAGTTAAACACATAAATGAAAAGCAACTAGAAAAGATAAACATATAAAATCCACCCCTCGGGCACAATGTCAAACAGTATCCTCACAACACAGGCCCTCGGCCTTGCTTAGTCAGAATCTCATAAGCCACTCGGGCAACAGTAAAACATGATGTTCAGCCCAAAATATCAGTTAAAGTGTTTAAAACAAGGTAAACATGGCTGAGTTATGAAAACAGTGTAATATAGCATTACTGAGTACAGATATAAAGTCAAAACAGTGAGGAAATAACAGTAAAACCCCCTAAGGGTCCAAATAGTTGGCACGAGGCCCAAATATGGCATTCAGCCTAAAACATGATGATAGCAAACAGTTTTCAATCAAATACGTAGTAAAACAGTCATTCAGGATGGACTAAGTCGTGATCCCCAATGATGCACGACCACACGCTCGTCATCTAGCGTGTGCGTCACCTCAATATAGCACAACGATGTGTAATCTGGGGTTTCATACCCTCAGGACAATATTTAAAATCATTACTCACCTCAATCCGGTCCAAACTCTAGCCCGCGACGCCTTTGCCTCTCGAATCGGCCTCCACTCGCGTCGAATCTAGCAAAAATCAGAATGAAATCATCAAAATATGCTAAGGGAACATAGCCCACTCGAAAGAAATCAAATTACAACACAAATCCCGAAATTAGCCAAACCCGATCCCCCGAGTCCACGTCTCGGAATTCGATAAATTTTACATCAATAGACTCCTTATCTCCCCACGAGTTCATACATATAAAAAGCCCCAAAATCCGACCACAAATGGCCTCTCAAATCCTCAAGTCAAGGTCTCCAATACCACGCCCTAATCTCAATTTTTAACCCTTAATTTCCATTAATTTTAGGCCAAATCAGTGAAATAATGCCTTAGGATTGATTGTTAGGTTCAAAAATCTTACCTCCAGACGTTATCCCTTGAATCTCTCTTCAAAATCTCTCTAAAAGCTCCAAAACCAACTTAAAATGGTGAGGAACAACTCAAAAATCATGAAGGAATTATTTTATACCTTCTGGCTCAGGCTTTTCGCACCTGCAGTCCAGTTTTTGCTCCGGTGCAACCGCTTCTGCGGTCCTAAGCGTTGCTTCTGCGGTCACCACTTAAATCCCAAGCGCCGCATCTGCGAAGCAAATCCCGCACCTGCACTATCGCAGGTGTGCCCCCTCAACCGCTTCTGTGATTCCAGCTGATGCCTTCATTGGCCGCATCTGTGACTTTCTCCACGCTTCTGCGAGCCGGCACCTGCGGTCCCTTAGCCGCAGGTGCGGTTATGATAGTAGACTCAGCTTCATCTACTACATCCAACCATCCGAAATTACCCCGAGGCCCCTGGGACCTCAACCAAAAGCACCAAGCCATATACTACTATCCAAACTTATACCAATCTTCAAAACACCTCAAACAACATCGAATTAACCAAAACACATCGGATTCAAGCCTAAGGTTCCAAAATCTTCCGAATTACGCTTTTGATAAAAAAGCCTATCAAACCACGTCTGAATGACCTGAAATTTTGCACACATATCCCAAATGACAAAACGGACCTACTGCAACTTCCGAATTCCATTCCGACCCCTATGTCAAAATCTCACCTATTAACCGGAAAACGCCAAAATTCCAGTTTCGCCAATTCAAGCCTAAATCTACTCCGTACATCCAAAACACATTCTGATCACGCTCCTAAGTCCCAAATCACCTCCCAAAGCTATCCGCACCATCGAAACTCACATCCGAGCCCTTTACCACATAAGTCAACTTCTAGTTGACTTTTCCAACTTAAGCTTCCTCAAAAGAGACTAAGTGTCTCAAACCTTACCAAAACCTCTCTGAACCCGAGCCAACCAACTCGATAACATAAAATACAACTGAACAAGGCAATAAGAAGTAGAAATGGGAAAAACGGAGTGGTAACTAATAAGACGACTGGTGGGGTCATCACACATTATAAATTGTTAAATTATATTCATTGGAGTATATTTTGATTGAGTTGTACTTTATTTGACTAGTTTCGGATCGTTTGACTTTGAATTTACTAGTTAAAGAGGCATTGGAGCCGGTATTGGAATTTCAGGGCGAGATAAGTCTCCTGTCTAACCTTGTGAGGAGGAAACTACCCCCTAAGCGATGTAATTATTATGTGATACTGGTTGTGGGTGCTACGTACGCACGAGGTGACGAGAGTCCGTACATAGCTAAAGTATATTTATGTCCGGGTAGACTTAGGACTTTATCATGTAATATTTGAATTAGCTGAACTCATTCTGCTGGCTTAATTAATTGAATTTATAATTGAAATTTGATATATATATATATATATATATATATATATATATATATATATATATATATATATATATATATATATATATATATATATATATTATAGGCCTAGCCTTATCACTTTGAGTTGTTGGCAAGTTATTAGAGAAACGATAAAGGTTATATTCACTCTATGCTTATGTACTGTATTGTAAGCACGTGTCTCATTTTGATAAGTTCCTTCCTTTATTGTGGAGCGGGCCGAACGCTTCGGCAATATAATATATGCATCTATGGTTCGTGCCGGTTGACCCTCGGCGGTGCACACATTATCCGGGATCGGTCCGTACGACCTCGGCATAATCGTGCATTATATCGCTAGCAGTTCGAATATTTGTGAGATTATCCTTCCACTGATACCTGGCATTTTATATTGTCACGACACAAGTTCGCCCTCCGTGAACTGTCATGATGGCACCTAGTCTCTGCGACTAGGTAAGCCTAACAAATTGCGAAAAAAGGAAAACGAAAGATGAAACTAGCAAAAACTGGGAATAAACATAATAAAAACGTTTAAGATGTCGCTCGACATATACAAATTCACACTCGCAAACTGAATCAACTCCCAAAACACAGAATCTCATGAAATCACAAGCTGTTGATACTACATAGTGTTCTAACTCCAGAATGTCTAATCAAAGGAAAAATACATAAGGGCTATAGCTAAAAGAGAGAATAGAGAGGGACTCTTCGGTGTGCGGACGTGGTAGATATACCTCAAAGTCTCTGAAGGTCGCCTCGCCTCACTGATAGTATGTCTGACCCGAAGAACCTGTATCTGCACATAAAAAACATGTGCAGGAAAGGGCATGAGTACACTACAATGGTACCCAGTAAGTGCCAAGCCTAACCTCGGTCGAGTAGTGACGAGGAAGGTCAGGACCCTACTGGTTATAGATGAAAAACAAGGTAAAACACTATGGAATACGACAATATAATTAAAATATTAACAGTCTATAACGAATAAAATCACAGAAAGAATCCAACTCAGTACACAGAAATAACAACAGGGGATCTCCCAGGATATCGTCCCGTAGTCCCAAACGTAAATGTCCAGAGGATCTCCTGGGATATCGTCCCGGAGTCCGAATCATAAATATGCAGGGGAAACTCCCGGAATACCAATCCGTAGTCCCAAAGTAAATATGCAATACAGGGAAATCTACCGGTGTTGTCCCATAGTCCCAAATATAAATATGCAGGGGAGATCTACCGGAATACCGATCCGTAGTCTCAAAGTAAACATGCAGGGGGATCTACCGGAATACCGATCCGTAGTCCCAAAGTAAGAACACAACAGTCTCAAGAAAGAATCTACAGTTCTATTCAATTCATACCGAGAAAGAAACAGAGATTTCTATTCTAAACATGCTGCACAGAATTCAAATAGACAGTTTAAGCAGATAGTACAGTTAAGTCACTTAAGCATACTTTCCTAAGCTAAACAATAGGCTTTAAATACAAGTAGTGTTCAACAAAAAGGAAACACATGTATTTACTTAATAATAATAGGATTTTTCAACAATTAGCATGTGTACGCACTCGTCACCTCACGTACACGACACTCATACAACAGCAAAACCAAAATCCTAAGGGGAGTTCCCCCCACCCCCACAAGGTTAGGCAAGCTACTTACCTCGAACCAGCTCAAAATCAACCTGAAACCACGCTCTTGCCACGAGTATCCAACTCCGAGTGGCCCAAATCTAATCAAATAAATACCATAACGTAAATACAACTACAAACAACTAATTTAGCTAAAGAAATTGAAGCTAAGATAAGAAAATAGAAAAACGCCCAAAAATCCTCTCCGGGCCCACGTCTCGGAATTGGGTAAAAGTTACCAATTTAGAATACCCATTCAGTCATGAGAACACTCGTCCAAAAGTTATTAGAATTCGACACCAAAATCTCTCTCAAAACATAGATTTTTAGGTTGGGGAACCTTTCCCCATTTCTCCCAATTTTCAGCCCAAATCCGAAATTAAATGATCAAACTAACTGTCACACCTCCTTTTTCCGACCCCGCGAGGGGTGAAGGAGTTTTTTCCAATTAAAGGACAATCGAAACGGGATTTGTTTGTTTATTTCAGAGTCGCCACTTGGGAGATTAGGGTGTCCCAAGTCACCAATTTTAATCCCGAATCGAGGAAAAGAATGACTCTGTATTACAGTCCGCGAACCAGAAATCCGGATAAGGAATTCTGTTAACCCGGGAGAAGGTGTTAGGCATTCCCGAGTTCCGTGGTTCTAGCATGGTCGCTCAACTGTCAATTCGGTTGGCGCGTTAGTTAAACAATTATCATAGCTAAGGGTACGGTTTCCGTGACGTAGTTGTAATACTTATTTCCTAATTAGTTAAATATGAATATCCGTAGTTCACTTAGTTGAATGCCTTTCCTTTAGAATTCGAGGTATGCCATTTAGTTGAAATTTCATGGCCCTCGCAAATAATTCAAATGCGTAGTTGTTTTAGGCGCATAATTTAAACTACTTTCCTAAACTTGGGTGCGCATTTATGTGATCCAAATCCAAATCCCAAAACATTGAATAAAAATGTGTTCCGAATTGCGGGTGCATTTCATGTGACGCAATCCAAAGACATGTTTTTAAATGATGTTCACATTCTTTTAAAAATATAATGATAAAAGCGGTAAAGAGTTAAAACTTGCACATGAGCGTATAATTATATAAAATCAGATAAACAAGCCGAATTGACAGTTGAGCGACCGTGCTAGAACCACAGAACTCGGGAATACCTAACACCTTCTCCCGGGTTAACAGAATTCCTTATCCGGATTTCTGGTTCACGGACTGTAATACAGAGTCATTCTTTTCCTCGATTCGGGATTAAAATTGGTGACTTGGGACACCCTAATCTCCCAAGTGGCGACTCTGAAATAAACAAACAAATCCCGTTTCGATTGTCCTTTAATTGGAAAAAACTCCTTCACCCCTCGCGGGGGCGGAAAAAGGAGGTGTGACAGCTCTGGCGACTCCGCTGGGGAATGAGACCCAGAACCACTGGTTCAGGGTTAGAAATTCGAGCTTAGATAAAATTGTTATATTTGGTTTTATCTGATTTTTACATGTTTGAGCCTAATGTGCTAAATGATACTTTTACTGCTTTGATATTATTTGAACTGTACATATAAACTGTGCCGAAACCCTTCTCTTCTTACCTCCGGGAAGAAGCTCGCTGGTCGAGACTCCCTATTCTGTTAGTGTCAATACCTGAAATAAGAAAGAGGCCGGATAAGTTACAAAGCCGGACGATCCCGCGGGTCCCCGGTACGTAGCCCCCTCCTCGACTCGAGTTGTCCGCTCGGGTACACAGTCTAGAACAAATACCCAGGTTATGAACCTAGAATAACTCAGCTTCATGCCGGATCCCTAGTAGGAACGTTTGTTTGCATCACGTGCATTTGACTTTGGAGGCTCAACGCAGGGGTTGGATTTGTCTAGGACAGGTGTACCAAAAAATGGAAATGACCATCCTGATGCATTTTACTTGCTACTACTTGCGCATTTATTTGATTCGGACTTGTGTGTTGACCGACTTTTGAATATCAGGAATAATATTTTGAAATTGAAAAAAAAGAAGGAAATAGCGGTTAGGGAATTGATTGTTTATTTTTGAATAAAACCAAATGCCCAAATACTGTCAAAACTCTGCCGAAATTTTAAGAAAATGAGGAAAAAATGTTTAGTTTGTATTATTAAAAGCGAAGAAAAAAAAAGTCGTTGTTCTGTTTTTCAAAAAAAAAATAGAAAAAATATATAGTTTGTCTTGCCATGAAAATGAAAATGAAAAAGAGTCATATTTTTAAAATGTTTTTTTTTATTTTTTTTATTTGTTTATGAAAATGCAAAAAAAAAAGTCTTTCATTATTTGTCACAAATATATATATATATATATATGTATATATATATATAAATCCAAAAGTTTTTTTTATTTCTAAAAATATATATATGTCTTTATTTGTTGCAAAAATATTTGTCTTGCCAAAAGTCTAGAAAAGTTTTTTGGCCCCCAAATTTTCAAAACAAAAAATCCAAAAATATTTTCCATTATTGACTTCTTTAGAAAGTCTTTTTAATTATTTAAAATATATATATATATATATATATATATAATAAAATAAAAAAAATCCGAAAATATTTTGATTCTTCTTGCAAAATTGAAAAGAAAATTCAAAATTCAAAAAAATATTTTTAGAAGCATTTCTTTTATTAAAGGTAAAATTCCGAAAAATATTTTCTTTTTTTTCTTTAGAATAAGAAAAAAAAACAAATGAAATTCAGAAGAAAAAAAAAACATCTTAGAAGTCTTTCTTTTAAAAAGAAAATCAATCAAAAATCCACAAAAAAAAATACTTCCTTTCTTCTTTTAAAGTAGTTCTTTCACAAATTCAAAAAAAAAAAAGTTAGTTCATCTACTTATTCTTGATCGCCCGAACTACGCGGGTTTGATTCTCACCGGATGTGAGATACGTAGACAACTCTCATCGGGTCCAACCCCCCTTTTTCTAAAATAGCCAAAAACAAACAAATAAATAATAATAATAAAAAAAACATGTCAAAATTTTAATTCTGTCATAAAGAAGTCGGGTGACGCTATTTTGTCAAAACATAGCCGAATGTTCCGAATTTTTAGAATTTAATTTTAGAAAAATAAAAGAAGAAGAAGAAGAAGAAGAAGAAGAAAAAACAGAAAGCAACAAAACGTGAAAGAGAAAAAAGGAAAATCAAAGAAGGAAGGAAAGGGACAAGAATGGTTTCCACCTAGCATAACAAGAAGATTCCTTCCTATCTTCTTGAATTTCTCACGTCTCTCACCTCACATGCACTTATTTTTTTTTACTTTTTTTGGTTCTTTAATTAATACTCCACTAAAAATAGATAATTGATATACAGTCACACATACATTATATTAATACTCCACTAATAATAGATAATTGATATACAGTCACACACATTTTATATAGTGCACTTGTAACAATCTTAGGCTTGAATTAATTTTCCTTCCCAAACTTTAAATCAGTAAAGGACCAAAACTCTTTATACTTTCATAGCTATCTTCCAAGCATGTTATTTCACCAACCAAAGCCAAATAAAAATGGAAGCTAATTCCTCCAAATCACCGTCACAGACCAAAACAAGGCAAACAAATTATTTCAAGAAAATTGACTAATCAATCAGGATAAAAAAAAAAGCAAAATGTGGTGACATAGAACAAACGCACTACACGACAAGCATTATAAGAACAAAAATAAAATTGCAGATAAAGAAACAGACCTTCTGTGAAGTTTATTTGGTATAATTTAAGAAATCTTCGGCAAATACAAACTGTTTCTCCGGCACATCGAGGAAAAATGAGGAATGCTATTGAAAATTTGTCTGGAACCTTGAATCGACGAACTCGAATATCTCCTCACTTTGACGATTATTTCGGAGATGACTTTGGACTGATTTTGAAGCTATTTTTGACCTATTTCGCTGCTGGTTTTGCCTTTCCTTTTGTTCAAGATGAAGCTCTTAGGGTGTGTATTTTCAGGGCTGTTTGAATTGGTTGTTCTCTATTGAAGTTGGAATCGAAAATGAAGAAGCATGGGTCTATTGGTTTGGTCTTGATGGAGAAGGCAGTAGGGAATGGGTCATTTGGAGAAGACAACGTGAAGGGGGGTGGGGTCGTGTATTGCCGCTTTCCAGCTTTTTCATATCCTCAGACCCATGAAGGGCCATAAAGGGGGAAATTTGTTGAAGTCAGGAGCCCACCTAAAGAGAGGAAAGGCGTTTATTTTCAAAGTTGTTGTTGAAATCAGGAGCCCGCCTGAAGAGAGGAAAGGCGTTTTATTTTTAAACGTTGTTAAAATCTCGCCAACCTAGCAAAAGGAATGACATTTTATTTTCAAAGTTGTTTGTTGAAGTCAGGAGCCCGCCTGAAGAGAGGAATGACGTTTTATTTTTCAAAGTTGTTGTTGAAATCAGGAGCCCGCCTCAAGAGAGGAATGACGTTTTATTTTTCAAAGTTGTTGTTGAAATCAGGAGCCCGCCTGAAGAGAGGAATGACGTTTTATTTTTAAAAGTTATTTGTTTGAAGTCAGGAGCCCGCCTGAAGAGAGGAAAGACGTTTATTTTTCAAAGTTGTTTGTTGAAGTCAGGCACCCACCTGTATAACAAGAGGAATACTTTTTAGTCTTATACTGCAGATTTTGAAATCAGTAACCCCACCGGAAGGCAGAAGGTTACAACAGGAATCCCCAGCAGGAAATAATAAAAATCCCCAGCACCGGAAAGCAGAAGATTGCAAAAAGAGGTCCCAGCACAAATTCAAGCACGTGAGTCAAAAGGAAGAAAATACGCGTTTTGAAAGAAGCGGCCTGTGAACATTAAATCATGCCCAGCATAACAAATCTGATGAAGAGAGTTGTATCCCCAGAGGAACCGCCGAAAAGCATAATGAAGAAAGTCATGTCCCCAGCGGACCGAACAAAATGATGAAAACTGGTATTCAGAAAAGCAAAGGGCCAGTGTCATCCCCAAATTCACTGAAGAAAAGCGCCGGAGGAAACACAAGCCGACAAGAAAGCAAGGCAACAAGAACAAGTTGCAGATAGATGAGATCTTATGATCCGTAGTCTAGCCTAGCTTCTTGTTTTCTTTTAAGCATGGTGTAATAAGGAGGTCAACAAACAAGTAAAAGTAGCATGCAACAACAGTAACATTGCAGTCCCATGGTAGTCTCAGCTACCAAAACTTCCGGAACTATATTGACCTGATTCCTGTTTATCCCAGGATATGTAGGAAACCTCTGAAGCAAAGGTTCGGTCAAATCTTTTTCAAAAAAAAATGCTTCATACGGAGTACTCGGATGGGCAAAAATCGCTCACTTTATCTTTGCACGAAAACCCTTCGTGTCTTCGGGCAAAGAGGGGCAGCTGTAAGCACGTGATTTTTGCCCTATAAAAGAATTACTCCGAAAAAATTCAAAATAAAATGATTTTTCTTGGTGTGCAATTTTTTTGAATTTTAGTGGTATTGTTTTGGATAATTATTTGCATTTTGTCTGCGCATGTTTTTTTTTGTTAAATTAATAAAAAAAATACAAAAATATATCGCATTTGCATTTAGGATTTAATCCTACAATTGTTAGTAATTAAGTTTGTTTTACAAAAAATGAAAATCACAAAAATAGGCATCTTTTGCATTTTTAGCATTTAATGTCTAATTGTACAATTTCATGCTTAATTATTACTTAATTGTGTGTTAATTATTATTGGGAATTAATTTACGCTTTGATAACTTAATTTAATTCTATATAATAATTTAAGGATTTTTAGAATTTAGTTTTAGAAAAATAAAAGAAGAAGAAGAAAAAAAAAACAGAAAGCAACAAAACGTGAAAGAGAAAAAAGGAAAATCAAAGAAGGAAGGAAAGGGACAAGAATGGTTTCCACCTAGCATAACAAGAAGATTCCTTCCTATCTTCTTGAAAATTTCTCACTTCTCTCACCTCACATGCACTTATTTTTTTTTTACTTTTTTTGGTTCTTTAATTAATACTCCACTAAAAATAGATAATTGATATACAGTCACACATACATTATATTAATACTCCACTAATAATAGATAATTGATATACAGTCACACACATTTTATATAAGTTGAGCAGAAAACAGAATAAAGAGGGCGGGGAAAAAAGCTGAAAAGCGGCAATACACGACCCCACCCCCCTTCACGTTGTCTTCTCCAAATGACCCATTCCCTACTGCCTTCTCCATCAAGACCAAACCAATAGACCCATGCTTCTTCATTTTCGATTCCAACTTCAATAGAGAACAACCAATTCAAACAGCCGTGAAAATTCACACCCTAAGAGCTTCATCTTGAACAAAAGAAAAGGCAAAACCAGCAGCGAAATAGGTCAAAAATAGCTTCAAAATCAGTCCAAAGTCATCTCCGAAATAATCGTCAAAGTGAGGAGATATTCGAGTTCGTCGATTCAAGGTTCCAGACAAATTTTCAGTAGCATTCCTTATTTTTCCTCGATGTTCCGGAGAAACAGTTTGTATTTGCCGAAGATTTTCTTAAATTATACCAAATAAACTTCACAGAAGGTCCGTTTCTTTATCTGTAATTTTATTTTTGTTCTTATAATGCTTGTCGTGTTGTGCGTTTGTTCTATGTCACCACATTTTGCTTTTTTTATCCTGATTGATTAGTCAATTTTCTTGAAATAATTTGTTTGCCTTGTTTTGGTCTGTGACAGTGATTTGGAGGAATTAGCTTCCATTTTTATTTGGCTTTGGTTGGTGAAATAACGTGCTTGGAAGATAGATATGAAAGTATAAAGAGTTTTGGTCCTTTACTGATTTAAAGTTTGGGAAAGAAAATTAATTCAAGCCTAAGATTGTTACAAGTGCACTATATAAAATGTGTGTGATTGTATATCAATTATCTATTATTAGTGGAGTATTAATATAATGTATGTGTGATTGTATATCAATTATCTATTTTTAGTGGAGTATTAATTAAAGAACCAAAAAAAGTAAAAAACAATAAGTGCATGTAAGGTGAGAGACGTGAGAAATTTTCAAGAAGATAGGAAGGAATCTTCTTGTTATGCTAGGTGGAAACCATTCTTGTCCCTTTCCTTCCTTCTTTGATTTTCCTTTTTTCTCTTTCACGTTTTGTTGCTTTCTGTTTTTTTTTTTTTCTTCTTCTTCTTCTTCTTCTTCTTTTATTTTTCTAAAACTAAATTCTAAAAATTCTTAAATTATTATATAGAATTAAATTAAGTTATCAAAGCGCAAATTAATTCCCAATAACAATTAACACACAATTAAGTAATAATTAAGCATGAAATTGTACAATTGGACATTAAATGCTAAAAATGCAAAAGATGCCTATTTTTGTGATTTTTATTTTTTGTAAAACAAACTTAATTACTAAAAATTGTAGGATTAAATCCTAAATGCAAGTGCGACATATTTTTGTATTTTGTTTTATTAATTTAACAAAAAAAAACATGCGCAGACAAAATGCAAATAATTATCCAAAAAAATACCACAAAAATTCAAAATATTGCACACCAAGAAAAATCATTTTATTTTGAATTTTTTGGGAGTAATTCTTTTATAGGGCAAAAATCACGTGCTTACACTAACAATAGATTATTGGAATACAACTAGAAAGGGATAAGGAATTGTTACCCAATGATCTTCTCTTCAAAAACCCCACAAAATCACCCTACCCCGAGCTCCAAATTTGATTTTCCAAGTTATGAACTCAAACCCTCGAAATTTTATATTTCTACCCAGCGATTTCCGCATTTGCGGTCATGGGAGCGCACCTGCGGTCCCGTACCTATGGAAAAGGCATCGCAGCTGCGAAGTTCACTTAATGGGCTGGGTCCGCATCTGTGGTCACTTGGTCGCATCTATGGTTCCGCATTTGCGGTCACCCAGCCGCACCTGCAGTTCCTGGAGCCTAGGCCTATTCCCGCTTTTGCGATCACCAAGCCGCTTCTGCGGCGCCGCACCTGCGCTCCAACACACGCAGATGCAGTTATGATAGGTACAACAACCCCAGATTTATGCCTAAGTCCAAATTCCAATCCGTTAAGCATCCGAAACTCACCCAAGGCCCACGGGACCTCAACCAAACATACCAACCAGTCCTAAAGCATCATACAACCTTAGTCCAACCCTGAAATCACATTGAACAATGCTAAAATCACGAATCACTCTCCAATCCAAACCTAAAGAACTTGAAACTTCAAGAAACCTACAACCGATGCCAAAACCAACCAAACCTAGTCCGATTGACCCCAAATTTTGCACACAAGTCACATTCAACATTACGGAGCTGTTCCAACGGTTGGAATCGAATTCCGACCTCGATATCAAAATCTCACTATCGATCGGAAACTTCAAAATTTCAAATTTTGGTATTTCAAGCCTAAATAAGCTACGGGCCTCCAAAACACAATCCGAACACACCCCTAGGCCCAAAATCACCCAACGGAGCTATTGGAATCGACAGAATTCCATTCCGAGGCCGTCTTCACACCACTCTGACTATGGTCCCAATTATAAAGCTTAAACTCTTATTTAGGGACTAAGTGTCCCAAAACACTCCGAAACTCAAAACGAATCCTCCCAATAGCAGAAACAAACACGAGGAAAACGATTAATAGGGGATCGGGGTGTAAATTCTTAAAATAACCGACCGTGTCGTTACATTCTCCCCCTCTTAAAATATTCGTTCGTCCTCGAACGAGCATAGAGACATACCTGAAGTAGTGAAAAGATGAGGGTAATGGCTGCACATATCCTGCTCGGTCTCCCAGGTCGCCTCCTCGATCGGCTGACCCCGCCACTGAACCTTCACTGATGCAATGTTCTTTGACCTCAGCTCTCAAACCTGCTTGTCCAATATCGCCACTGGCTCCTCAACATAAGATAGATCCTTGTCCAACTGGACTGAACTAAAATCTAACACATATGACGGATCATCATGATACATCCGAAGCATTAAAACATGAAATACAGGATGAACTCCTACCAAGTTGGGAGGTAAGGCAAGCTCATAAGCAACCTCCCCAACATGTTGCAATATCTCAAAAAGGACCAATAAACCTCGGACTCAATTACCCCTTCTTCCCGAATCTCATAATGCCCTTCATAGGCAAAACATGAAGCAAGACCTGCTCTCCAACCATATAGGAAATATCACGAACCTTCCGCTTCGCGTAACTCTTCTGTCTAGACTGGGCTATGCGAAGTCTATCCTGAATCACCTTAACCTTCTCCAAGGCGTCCTAAACCAAGTCTGTGCCCAATAATCTAGTATTATCGGGCTCAAACCAACCCACCGGGGATCTACACTGCCTACCATACAAAGCCTCATACGGTGCCATTTGAATGCTGGATTGAAAACTGTTGTTGTAGGCAAACTCTACCAGTGGCAAGAACTGATCCTAAGAACCTCCAAACTCTATCACACACGCAGGGACCATATCCTCAAGAATCTTAATAGTGTGCTCGGACTATCCGTCCATCTAGGGGTGAAATGTTGTGCTCAACTCCACCCGAGTACCCAATTCATGTTGTACGACCCTCTAGAAACGTGATGTGAACTGAGTACCTCTGTAAATAATGGAAACTAGAATACCATGCAGACAAACAATCTCCCGGATATAAATCTCCACCAACCACTCTGAAGGATAGGTAGTACACACAGGAATGAAATGTGCGGGCTTGGTCAGCCAATCCACGATCACCCAAATAGCATAAAACTTTGTCAAAGTCTGTGGGAGTCCAACTATGAAGTCCATAGTGATCCGCTCCCACTTCGGAATCTTTATCTGCTAAAGCAAACCACCTGGTCTTTGGTGCTCATACTTCATCTGCTGACAATTGAGGCACCGAGCTACAAACCCAACTATATCTTTCTTCATCTGCCTCCACCAATAGTGTTGTCTCAAATCCTTGTATAACTTTATGGCACCTAGATGGATGGAATACCGCGAACTATAGGCCTCCTCTAAAATCAACTCCCGAAGCCCATCAACATTGGGTACACATATCCCACCCTGCATCCTCAATACCCTGTCATTACCAATAGTCACATCTCTGGCATCATCATGGAGAACCTTGTCCTTGAGGACGAGCAAATTAGGGTTATAATACTGATGCTCTCTGATACGATCAAATAAGGAAGACCGAGAAATTACACAAGCTAGAACCCGACTAGGCTCCAAAAGATCCAATCTCAAAAATTGGCTGGCTAAGTCCTGAACATCCATCGCCATAGGCCTCTCCGCTGCTGGTAAATAAGCCAAACTCCCCAAACTCTCTGCCCGATGACTCAAAGCATTGGCCACCATATTGGCCTTGCCCGGGTGATACAAGATAGTGATATCATAGTCCTTCAGCAGCTCTAACCACCTCCTCTGGCGCAAATTAAGGTGCTTGAACAGATGCTGCAAACTCCAGTGATCAGTATAGATCTCACAAGGAACACCGTACGATAATGACGCTAGATCTTCAAGGCATGAACAATAGCAGCTAACTCAAGATCATGGACATGATAATTCTTCTCATGTACTTTTAACTGTTTGGACGCATAGGCAATTACCCTACCATCCTGCATTAATAATGCTCCAATGCCAATCCTCGAGGCATCACAATAGACAATATAAGACCCCGAATCTGTAGGCAATATCAAAACTGGGGCTGTAGTCAAAGCTGTCTTGAGCTTCTGGAAGCTCGCCTCACACTCTTTCGTCCACTAGAATGGAGCACCCTTCAGGGTCAGCCTGGTCATAGGTGCTGCAATAGATGAAAACCCCTCAATAAATCGACGGTAATAACCCGTCAAGCCAAGAAACTGCGAATCTCTATAGCTGAGGATGGTCTGGGCCAACTCTACACTGCTTTCACTTTCTTCAGATCCACCTTTATCCCCTCACTCGATACCACGTGACCTAAGAATGCCACGGAATCCAACCAAAACTCACATTTCGAGAACTTTGCATATAATTCTTTTCTCTCAAGGTCTAAAGCACTGTCCTCAGGTGCTGCTCATGATCTTCCCAACTCTGAGAGTATACCAGAATATCATCAATAAAGATAATAACGAACGAGTCAAGATATGGCCAGAACACACTATGCATCAAAAGCATGAAAACACTATTGCACCCTTAGCTGGTTAAACAAATCATCCATACGAGGCAAATAATACCGGTTCTTCATAATAACTTTGTTCAACTGGCGATAATCAATGTACATACGCATAGAACCATCCTTTTTCTTCACAAATAAGATAATAGCACCAAAGTGATACACTGGGCCGAATAAAACCCTTATCAAGCAATTCCTATAACTGATCCTTCAACTACTTCAACTCAGGAGGGTCCATACGATACAGAGGAATAGAAATGGGTTAAGTGTCCGACAACAAATGAATGCCGAAATCAATATATCTATCGGCCAGCATACCCGGAAGATCAGCTAGAAACACATTAGGGAAATCCCGTACTACTAGGAATGAATCAACTGTAGGGGTATCAAAACTGACATCTCTCACATTGGCTAGATACGCGTCACACCCCTTCTCAACCATTCGCTGAGCTTTAAGGAAAGAGATAACTATACTGTGGGTGTGATCTAAAGTACCTCTCCACTCTACTCGTAGTATACCTAGCATATCTAGCGTCACAGTTTTGGTGTGACAATCAAGAATAGCATAATGGGGCGACAACCAATCCATGCCTAAGATAACATCAAAATCTACCATCCTAAGCAATAATAAATCCGCTATGGTCTCAAAACCACTAAGATCAATCAAACACGACCGATAAGCACGGTCCACAACAAGAGAATCTCCCACGGGAGTACAAACATAAATAGGAAAACTCAAAGAATCCCGAGATATGCCCAAATGTAGGGCAAAATAAGAGGTTACATAAGAATAAGTGGAGCCCCGATCAAATAAAATCAATGCATCTCTATGACTAACTAGGACAATACCTGAGATGATAGAATCAGAGGTGACAGTTTCTGTAAGGGCGGGAAGAGAATAGTATCTGGCCTGGTCTCCCCCTCTAGGGTGACCTCTACCTCCCCGACCTCCACCCCTAGCTAGCTGAGCAAGTGGGGTAGCAACTGGTGCTGTAATCATAGCCTGGGAACTATGCGGGGCACGTTGTGGCTGAGAAGTCTATGGAGGTGCACCCTTCCTAAGTCTAGGGTAATCCTTTACCATATGGCGTGTGTCACCACACTCAAAACAAGCTCTGGGAGAACGTGGCGGTTATGACTGGCTCGGGCCAGGTCTGCTGGACTGACCACTGAAAGCACCCCGTGCAGGAGGCGCACTAGATACTGGAGGTGCATAATAAGGCTCCTGAGGTCTAGGAGGAGCTGGAATACCACTGGTTGCTAGAAGAGCTGAATGAATGGGGCGACTCATATAACCCCTACCATAACAAACTGCAGCTAGAGCACGGGCACCAAAATAATGGCCCAACTCTCGAGACCTCTTGGCCTCCCTCTCCTCTCTATCCCGAGCATGCATACCCTCTACTCTCCTAGCGATGCTCACCACCTGCTAATAAGAGATATCCATCTCCATCTACCGAGACATACTAAACCTGATGCTGGGAGTGAGCCCCTCAATAAACCAGCAAACTCTCTCACGAACTATAGAAACCAAGGTTGGTGCATACCTAGCCAAGTTAGTAAAACGGACAGCATACTCCGAAACAATAATAGTGCCCTGGCGCAAATGCTCAAACTCTATACGCTATGCATCCCTGAGGTTCTGAGGGACAAACTCTCTCAAGAATATATCTGAAAACTGAGTCCAAGTAAGGGAAGCTGCCTCAGCTAGACTGTCCAACTCAAAAGCACGCCACCACTGATAGGCTGCTCCTCGAAGCTGGAAGGCAGTGAAAGAAACCCCACTCGATCTTGATATACCCATAGTGCGGAGGATACGGTAGCACTACTCTGGAAATCCCAGAGCATCATATGATGCTAGACCACTGAATACATGAGGCTTGTACTTCTTGAACCTCTCAAGCCTATGCTGCTCATCCTCGGAAGCCACTGCCCTATCCTCAGGCTGAACTGGGGCTACAGGTGGTACCGGTATAACCTCTGGGATCTGATCAATCTGGACCCTCTGCTTAGGAGTGCGGGCGGCGGGAGTCTGTGCTCCTCCCCCAACCTGGGATATGGCTGCAACAGGAGGAATCAACCCTACCTAAGCTAGAGTAGTGTACATGCTCGTGAACCGTTCAAGGGTCTCTTGAAAAACTGTAGTAGTAGTAGCAGTAGGTATATGAGGTGACTGGACTATGGCTGGAGCTACTAGTGGCACCTTGGTGGTAGTTCGTGCGAGTGCTCTGGCTGCACCACGTGCGCGTCCTCGGCCTCTACCCCAACCCCGACCTCTAATGGCTCTAGTAGGGGGCGCGGGTGCCTGGTCATCTCCGGTAGCACGTGTCCTCACCATCTATGAGAGAATAAAAGACAAAAGTTTAGAATTTCGATATCAAAAATCTCGCACGACAAGGAAATCAAATGAAGTGGAATTTTCCTAACAGTTGCATAGCCTCTTATAGATAAGTACAAACGTCTCTATACCGATCTGCGAGACTATAATAAACCAACTTGTGATTCATGACTCCTATAAACCTACAGCTCTGATACCAACTTGTCACGACCCAAGTTCGCCCTCCGTGAACTGTCGTGATGGCACCTAGTGTCTACGACTAGGTAAGCCTAACAAATTACGGAAAAAGGAAAATGAAAGATGAAACTAGCAAAAACTATAGAATAAACATAATAAAAACGTTTAAGATGCTGGTCGGCATATACAAATTCACACTCCTAAATTGAATCAACTCCCAAAACCCGGAATCTTATGAAATCACAAGCTATGGATACTACATAGTGTTCTAACTCTAGAATGTCTAATCAAAGGAAAAATACAAAAGGGCTATAGCTAAAAGAGAGAATAGAGAGGGACTCCTCGGTCTGTGGACGCGACAGATATACCTCGAAGTCTCTGAAGGTCGCCTCGCCTCACTGATAGTATGGCTGAGCCGAAGAACTTGGATCTGCACACGAAAAACATGTGCAAGAAAAGGCATACGTATACCACAGCGGTACCCAGTAAGTGCCAAGCTTAACAATATGCAGGGGAAACTCCCGGAATACCAATCCGTAGTCCCAAAGTAAATATCCAGTACAGGGGAATCTACCGGGTGCTGTCCTGTAGTCCGAAATATAAATGTGCAGGGGGGATCTACTTGAATACCAATCCGTAGTCCCAAAATAAACATGCAGGGGGATCTATCGGAATACCGATTCGTAGTCCCAAAGTAAACATGCAGGGGGATCTATCGGAATACCAATTCGTAGTCCCAAAGTAAACATGCAGGGGGATCTACCGAAATACCGATCCGAAGTCCCAAAGTAAGCACACAACAGTCTCGAGAAAGAATCTACAGTTCTATTCAATTCATACCAAGAAAGAAATAGAGATTTCTATTCTAAACATGCTGCACAGAATTCAAATAGACAGTTTAAGCAGATTGTACAGTTAAGTCACTTAAGCATACTTTTCTAAGCTAAATAATATGCTTTAAATACAGTAGTGTTCAACAAAAAGGAAACACATGTATTTACTTAATAAAAATGGGGGTTTTCAATAATTAACATGTGTACGCATTCGTCACCTCACGTACACGGCACTCATATAACAACAGAACCAAAATCCTAAAGGGAGTTCCCCCACACAAGGTTAGGCAAGCCACTTACCTTGAACCAGCTTAAAATCAATCCGAAACCACGCTCTTGCCACGAGTATCCAACTCCGAGTGGCCCAAATCTAATCAAATAAATACCATAACGTAAATACAACTACAAACAACTAATTTAGCTAAAGAAATCAAAGCTAAGATAAGAAAATAGGAAAATGTCCAAAAATCCTCTCTGGGCCCACATCTCAAAATTGGGTAAAAGTTATCAATTTAGAACACCCATTCACTTATGAGAAAAATCGTCCAAAAATTATCAGAATCCTACACCAAAATCTCCCTCAAAACTCAGATTTTTAGGTTGGGGAACCTTTCCCCATTTCTCCCAATTTTCACCCCAAATGCGAAATTAAATGATAATTCTTACAATAGATTAATAGAATACAATTAGAAATGGATAAGGAATTGTTACCCAATGATCTTCTCTTCAAAAACCCCACAGAATCACCCTACCCCGATCTCCAAAGTTGATTTTCCAAGTTATGAACTCAAACCCTCGAAATTTCATATTTCTGCCCAACAATTTCTGCATCTGCGGTCCCGCACTTACGGAAAAGGCATCGCAGGTGCGAAGTTCACTTAACGGGCGGGGTCCGCATCTCCGGTCACTTGGACGCATCTGCGGTTCCAATTTGCGGTCATCCAGTATCATCTGTGGTTCTTGGAGCCTTGGTCTATTCTCGCTTCTACGATCACCAAGCCGCTTCTGCGGTGCCACACCTGCGGTCCAACACACGTAGGTGTGGTTATGACAGGTATAGCAACCCCAGATTTTTGCCTAAGTCCAAATTCCAATTCGTTAAGCATCCAAAACTCACCCGAGGACCCTGGTACCTCAACAAAACATACCAACCAATCCTAAAACATCATACGAACTTAGTCCAACCCTCAAATCACATCGAACAACGCTAAAACCACGAATCACCCTCCAATCCAAACCTTAAGAACTTGAAACTTCAAGAAACCTACAACCGATGCCGAAACCAACCAAACCTAGTTCGATTGACCCCAAATTTTGCACAAAAGTCACATTTAACACTACGATGTTGTTCCAACTTTAGGAATTAGATTCTGACCCCGATATCAAAATCTCACCATCGATCCGGAAACTTTAAAATTTCAACTTTCGGCATTTCAAGACTAAATAAGCTACGGACCTCTAAAACGCAATCCGAACACGCCCTAAGCGTGAAATCACCCAACAGAGCTAACTGAATATATCAAATTCCATTTTGAGGCCGTCTTTACACCGCTCCGACTACGGTCCCAATTTTAAATCTAAAGCTCTCATTTAGGGATAAGTGTGCCAAAACACTCTGAAACTCAAGACGAGTCATCCCGTCAACTCACAATAGCAGAAACAAATACGAGGAAAGCAGTTAATAGGGGATCAGGGCATAAATTCTTAAAACGACCGGCGGGGTCGTTACATATATGGTATTTCTTATTCAATTGATATTGATACTTGATATTTTTTGAGCTGTTGAGTTGGGATACGAGATTTAGAAGTTTATATCATTAAAATAAATTTTGAAATAATATCTTGGTTACCGTTTTATCCCATTATTGTTGTTGTGCTTCATATCCGCTTACGATTTATCATATTGCTTTATTGGACCTATAGTAAGTGTCGATATCGACCCCTCTTCATCACTTATCCAGGATTAAGGTAGATACTTACTTGGTACGTGTTGATTTACGTACTCATGCTTCACTCTACACTAAATGTGAAGGATCTCACATGTTCATTAGGTGGTCATCTTGGCACATAGGCTCAACTGCTGAGAAGACCTTATGGTGAGCTGCATTTCAGGCTATGTGTCGCAACCCACAGAGTCTCCATCATACTATTACTTTAACTTGTCTTATTTACATTCCAGACAGATATTGTATTATTATTGTACTCCTTAGTAAATGCTCACACTTGTGACACCGGGTATTGGGATACTCTAGTGGTTGTTTATGGTTCGGCTTGATATTGTCATCTCTTATTTTATATCTTACTAATATTTTAACTATTCATGATTTCTAAACACATTTATGTCTCCGCCTAACAAGAATCATGATTTCAAAATAATAAAATGAATAATTATATTGATAGGTCACCGTTGACTTACCTAACATCGACGTTGGGTGCCATCACAACCTACAGTGGGAAATTAGTTGTGACGGCTTAGTATCAGAGCTCTAGGTTCATTTTGGTTTCACGAGTCATGAGCAAGTCTAGTAGAGTTTTGCGGATCGGTACAGAGACATATGTACTTATCTTCGAGAGGCTACAGGGCTATTAGGAGCACTTTCCTTCTTGATTCCTCATCATGCGATTTGATTCCATTGAAGCTTATGCCTTCATTTCCTTCCTCCTCAATCTTATGTGACATGGAGTGCTTATTATTAATTGGGCATCAATGAGTTGTAATGGTACTGCATATGTGGTGCATGATGTTTTTCCCTATGCATTCCATCGAGTTATTATCATCATATTGTGGAAGAGGGTTCTATCGTTTCAGCCATGTATCGGTATTGCCTATGGTTTTAAGGTTATGCATAGATTGTTATGATGTTTGTGCATTGTTATCATGATGTATTTTCATGAATGGTAGATTGCTCATTTATGGGTCGTGTTAGTGGATGACTCGAAAGAAGGACTTCTCGTTTCATGGGTTAGAGGTTCAACATTTAATTCCAGTAGAGGAAAGGCAATCTAACCATGGATGTTCGGGCTTTGGTTGACGGAGTAACGAGACTTGATATTTTTGAGTGTGGTGGAATTCTCATCTGTGATGTGGTGTCGTCATACTTGTTTTAATGTATTAAAGTTCCTCGATGTTATGGTCTCCTTGAATTGCCTTCGGGGTAGGGTGTTGTGGAATGGTGCCTGAGCAGCGATTATCAGAGATAGTGGTGTAAGGTGGCTTCAGAGTCGAATTAGTGTTTCTAATGTTGAGGACTCAAGAGAGATGATCTTTATTGAGTCTCAGAGTTGGTGGCATTTTGCCCGTTTCGGGTGCTACAAGGATGGATTATGATTTGAGGCAATATTTTGGGCAGCCAAGGATGAGGAAGGACATGGTGGGAGGTGTCTCGCAATGATTGAATCGCTAGTAGGACATTTACGAACAACAGAGGTCGAGAAGTTGCTTAAGGAGATGGTTTAACCGAGTAGGAGTGGCAGAGTAGCGTACGAATTCTGTGGTAGGATAGCCACATGACTTGAGAAAGTTTAGAGCGATTTGGGGATCATGGTGGACAATGACTAAGTCTATAAATTCCATTTGGGATGGTGGCTACTATACCGAGGAAGATTGAGTATGGCAGAGAGGAGTTTGCTTGAGATGAAGAGGGGTGTGAAAGCTTGATTATCATTTTTGGATGTGACGTGACTTAGAATTTGGAAAGTATTGTCGGACTTTCAGTTGATGTCAATGGGGAATGAACAAACTTGTACAACTAGTGGACGAGCATGTAGGGTTGTGCATAGATCGGATCAGATTTAGCTAGAGGTGGTCGTCAGTCGGTATGGTCGGTATTTAGACATTTTGGTTTAGTATTCGGTTTCTTAAAATTCTATACCAATACCATATCTAATTAAATTAGGTATAGTTTGGTTTTTCTCCTTTCGGTTTCAGTTTCGGTTTATTCGGTTCGGTAACTTCGGTTTGAATACTAACTAGTGTGTAGAGTCATAGACTGTAATATTCTTAATTAAAGTACTCAAAAGTACAAAACTAAAAACATTGACAAATGTTTTGTCCAAAACAAGAAAATATCACCCGAGAGTGAGAAAACAATACATAAAGAAATAAATTTGATCATTAGAAATGTATTGTTACTTGCTTAGAGTTAATTGATGAACTTAGACAATAAAGAAAAGTAAAATCTTAGATTTTATATATTATGTTATAATTAATAATATGTGTATTGTGTAATATAATATATATTTCGGTACGGTATCAATATTTAAGTTTTTCATTTAAAATACCAAATACCATACATGCTGATACCCAATTTTTCCCTCATATATATATATATATATATATATATATATATATATACACACATACACACACTTTCAAAATAGTGCATATACATCATCATTTTGATTTATGAGCACACACAAGCATTTTTATAATTTTCATAATTTTTAAAGGTTTTAAATCAATTTATTTATGCATTTTATTATATAAATATCCAATAATTACCCTCAAAATTATTTTTATGATGATTTAATCATCTAAATTTGTCATTTATACCAATATGAGGTCTTAAAATGTTTTAGTAATTACATTTGCATTTTTAAGGCTAAATTGCATATTTTTGCAATAATAGCTCATATGCATATAATTACATTATTTATATAGAAAATGACTTTTTATATTTTTATAATGGTAAGTAATTATTTTTAATCATTTCTATGCACAAATGATATTTTTATTATTTATTTATTACTTTAATAAATTATTTATTTGATTAAAATTGGGTATTTAAAATTTGGCCCTAATTTCATCCTAATTTCGGACCTAACTATCCAGACCTTGGCCCAATAACCCCCAGCCCAATCCTAAACGACCCAACCCAGTCAAAAACCGACCCAACCTCTCCTCAAATCCTAGCCGTTGATCAAAAATGATCAACGGCTCTCAAGCGCCTCCCCCTTTCCTTATATCACTCGACCCCAAACCCTAACCCCATTCCCTCCTAACCCGCCGCCTCTCTATTCTCTCCTCTCTGAAGAACCTTAACCCGCCGCCTCTCAAAAACTCCTCTTCTAATCCCTCTTCTAATGGAATTTTCTTCCCATTCACTTACTATATCCGTATAATTCCATTATTGGGTGATTCTCTACTGTATTACCTAGTACTTGCCTAAACATGGCAAGTACTCTTACTTTGATTCAGTCCGATTGACTTTTATCTCTTGAATATGGATGATATTGAATCCACACACGTTTATTTTATACTGTGTGAGTCCGATTTGTTCAAATTTTCTGATTCGTATTTAACCCTAAAGCTAGGGTTTACAGATTTTCTTTGATTCGAACCAAATTGGTTCAAGCCTTTGATTTTAATGTATTATCTCGTCTATACTCGCCCTATTATGTGTAATATTTGTTTATTTCTGCCGATTTTTTACTTACCTTAAATTAAGGTTCTAGACTCTTTTAAATCGAACCAAATCGGGTTCGATTCTTTGATTTTGAATAGTATTTATGCCTGTGTTTATCTTATTCTATGCAGCATGTGATTCTTTTGCCTTTTATTTCTGCCGATTTTGTGTATTTTACCTAAGAATTACGCTTTTTAATTTTTTCCTTCCTTACTGATTTTAAATGCTTTCCTTTTCAGTGTTTGACTAATTATTTCCATATTTATGTGTTCAATTCCTACAATATATAAACCCCTCCCTATTCCCCTTTGAAACAACTCTGGAAATCATTAAGAACTACAAAAACAAAAGTTGTGTGCTCTTTGCTCTTTAATAATCTTGGTCTGCACTTTAGTTCCTGGCCGGCTGAAAGCTAAGGCCAGAAATTCTGAATTCTTGATCCTTTGGTGATATTCATAATACTGTGGGCTTCCTTTCTTTCTTGTTTCATTTAACTGGTGAGTTACAAAACTTTTGCCATTTCATTTACACTTGCTTGATAATAACATGTGTTTTCACTTCTGAAGATTGTTGCTCGATATGTTTCTAGGCTGTTCTAACTGTCTTACTTCAATTCCTGACTTTGCTAATCGAAATACCATTACGTTTATAATTTGAGACATGTTTAGACCTGCTTGGAGTTGGCTAATTCCCTTGGATTCTACCTAGCCTATGTGTTACTGATAGCCATCTCTTGAAAGTTTAAGTTTGTTGGTAGCCCTGTTATGTGAACATACTCTCCTATCCCTTTTTAAGATTAGTTAACTAAGCATGAATGTATTCCTTAAGTATGTAACAAGTCTATTTTTGAATTTGATGTAATTTATTTGAACCTGCTTTGACTTCCCAATAATTGCCCTAAGTAGTTCTCAGCATGTTAGGTCCTGTTGCTAATTGATATGTTCCTCTCTTATGACACTAGCCTTCCGCACTTAGTCTAATCTAAACTCTCTTCTTTTCCTACTATGAGACTATCTTGCAGTTTGCTTGTTGACATGTGCATTATATGATTGAACTCATTTTCTGAAACTTGGTTAAGTCTGTCTTAAATCTAAGCATGTCTGTTATCTATTTTTGTGTGCTCAATTTGGTTCTATCCTTCAATGGTATCCCTTAACCTCATTCTATTCCTTTACTGTCTAGTCCCTTTGAGTTCTTATTCTTAGCCGACTGAAAGCCAAGGCTACTTAGGTTCTATTCTTTGACCTTCTAGTAGGAGCACTTCCCTGGGTTCTTGAAGCCCTTGGGAACTCTGACACACTAGGGCATTATTTCTCCATGCTCAGCTCTGTTTTATACCTACTGGGTGAATCACTTAATTCTTGGTTGTCTTATGTCCATGAAGATGTAATTCTTGGACTATTGTGAACCATGGGAAGGAAGGCCTGGCCTGACTGGGTATATCTTTGGGCCTGCTGTAGGCTCTCTATAGTTATTTATTTCTGTAATTTACTATATTCATTCTGGGTCTGTAATAATTCTTGTAATAACATTCTGGAGTATTAGTAAAATTGGGAAAGGGGTTCTATTTTAATATTTGCATTAAAATGGGTAGAGATCCTACCTATAGATGCTTTACTGAGCTCAAACATATTCAGTTATCATGTGTTAGAAATCCTGCATATAGGTATTTTATTTTTCTCAAAAGGTGTCATTATGGTCAAACATGTTCTATTATTATGTGTTAGAAATCCTGCCTATAGGTATTTTATTTCGCTCAAAAGGTGTCATTATGCTCAAACATGTTCTGTTATTATGTGTTAGAAATCCTGCCTATAGGTTCTTAATTTGGTTAAAATGTGTTCCGCTAGAAGTCATGCCTATAGGATATTAAATTATTAATATCTCAATGTCCATATAGGATTATGTTAACTTACACACGGCCTAACTTATGATTTAGATATCATGCCTATAGGATCTGAAATCAGTTTTAATTATAGAAATCATGCCTAAAGAACCTAAAACCAGTTTTAATTATGATTATAGAAATCCTGTCTATAAGGTCTAAAATCAGTCGTAATTATTGTCTAGCTTGTTTCTTTAAAGAGTTTTCAACATTGTGCTAATTATCAGTATTAGAAACCATGCCCATAGGACTCGACTAAGTAATTCTGAACATACTCCTGTGATCATCATGGTTAGTTACTGCCTGAATCACCTAGACATCATGCATATAGGTTTTAATCTCTTATGCTTGTAATCAGTAGGCAACTACGTAGGCTTTTAGAATTCGTATTAAAGGGAAGGACTTAAGCTGTTGCATGTATTAAAATCTAGAATCACATAGAGATCCTGCCTATAGGATTCTGCAACCTTAACTAGTTTAAAATTTGCCACTATCAATGTTAATTAGTCTGCGTGCATTTGTTGTTTAAGTGTGGAGGGTAACTTGAGCCCTTAACTGCTTTTATATGAAGTCCAACATGTTTTGCATGACGATTAGTTTTATCATTTTTGATCAACTTAAGTTGAAGTCTAGAACTACCTAAATAGAGGTCCAAAGCCTCCTAGACCATAGGCATGGGACGGGTAGTGCACGCATAAGGTGTGGTTTAGAACCAACTAGTGCGATTTAGGTAATAACTTAAATATAGTAATCGGGTAGCAGAAGATGATAGTATGTGCCCTCTTAATAATATGAGTAACACCCCATCTTGAGGGAGTTAAGAAGTATTATTTATGTCGCAATGGGTGATCCTTTAGGCTAAAAAACTTAGGACTCCCCACCTTGTCTTTCTTCAATTATTTATGTTTAATAATAAACTTCCCAAATTCCTTGTTTCTCCTGTACTTGATCAACTAGACTAATTCATATAATTGAGTTCGGCCGGGGATCCACAGTTCTGGACCTCGAAGAGTGGCTAACACCTTCTCTTCAAGGTAATTTCGAGCCTTTACACAATCTTTGGTGACGCAAACTAGTTAAATAGAGTTATCTGCAAAATAGGTTCCCTAACGCACTTCAAAAATAATTAGGTGGCGACTATTCTCTTTTAACACCCTTCGTTAAAAGAGTTGTTACGTGTTGAAGCCTGATTTTGTGAGAAAACGGGGCGCGACAGCATGACGACTCTGATGGGTATTCTTAGGCTCTTACCATAAGTGAACTTAGTTTATATGAATTAGTCTTCTCTAATAAGAATGTCTTATTATCTTTGCTGTTACATGAATATCCCAATCCCGTTTTTTTTCTTTCATTTGCTACTTGTACACCTTTTTACCGTTTTCCCTTTATTCGCACTCATATGCGAAACTCTGCTTAATAACGCGCTTTTCTTTAGATGTTTTTTAGAATTGCTACATCAGGTCTCTCCCCACCCTCACCACCTCTTTTACTTTGTTACCATTTCCACATTGTGTGTACTTACTTCTTCCTTGTTTTCCTTTCTTTTTATGTCTTTATGTTTCATTCAATACTGCATTTACTGCTTTCAACATGAAAAAAATACTTGACAACGTGTTATTTTATCTTTGCATAAAGCATGCTCCACATCATATTCCATTCGTGCGTACTAATACCATAGCGGCACTTGATGAGTGTCCGCCCTCTTTCTAAATCACCCTTTAAATTGGAAAGGCTTTTTTACGATAAAACTAGTCAATCAACAGTGCAGTAGACGGTTCCGTCCCTCTCAAGTTGTCCGCTTGAGGTTACCAGTCTAGACTCTTCTAGAAAACCCAGGTATAATATCAACTGTGAATGCATCATGTCCAAACCTAGTATGAGTTAGAACGATATCCGCATAATAACTCACTAAGACAAGCCTTGTCCAAAGTCCGCCGGGATTTCCATAGTCCCAATGGGCACAATCACGATCTGTGCATTATTTGGAGAATTAAAAATATGTTGATCATTAACGTTTAAATAACCAAATCTGGAGGGGGAAAGGGCTCTCTATTTGTTTTGAAGAAATGAGGCACGAAGTCCCCAGGTTCGGCATGGTTCGAAACATCCTACCTTTGCTGTTGCATTGGTGGGAAAACCTCGTACCAAGCGGAAAAAAACCATGTGAAAAGAGTCCTCGGGAATTTACCCTTTATGTTAGACATTCAGCCAAACAATGCACTAATTGACGCCGCTACCATGTTCTGTGATGAGAAGAGAGTCATTTTCTACTTTGGTGACATAGAAATGACTCTCCTTTTGGAAGAAATAGGAGGTTTCGCTGGGCTCCCATGGGATAGTCCTGGTTTGCTGGTACCGAAAAACCGCACTCCTCGAGGTTTCTTAAAAATGATGGGTTTCAGGAAAAACTATGATTAAGTCTGTCTGAAGAAGTCTTATATACCATTCGACTTCCTCTATGAGCGTTATGGACAAAACAAGTCATACCTCCTTTACCATGATGAGTTCGGCATCACATCTTTGGGTTGGACTCACCGCTGAGTTTTTATGTTCATTGTTTATTTTCTGGGGATGCTAGTATTTCCAATACAAGGAGAAAAGATCCACACTCGCCTAACTTTGGTCACTAAGGCTTTAATGGAGGGGATTGAGGGGCAGACTTACACTATTGTCCCTATGATTCTGGATAATATGTATCAGGCTTTAGACCGTTGCAAGAAAGGGTATAAACACTTCGAGGGCTGCATTCTATTGCTGCAAGTATGGTTGTTGGAACACCTTCAGAGGGGAGAATGCCGTCAAGAATTTCCGCGATGACCATGGAATGATTACATAGACTATCACCATCTGAAGAGAATGACTTTCATCCCAAATAGGTTTGCGCAACCAAAAAATGTTGTGGGTTGGGCACACTTCTTCAGCAATCCGCCTGATGACAAAGTACTTTGGATGTTCGAGTGGTTCCCTAGCAATGAATTCATCATCAGGTCGAGAGATACTCTTCATCCAGTATTAATCGGATTAAGAAGGATTTACTCTTATGCCCCTATCAGAATTATGAGACAAGCCGGGAGAAAGCAGGTTATACTACGAGTTTCCAAAATGGTTCAGTACAAGGCGAACTTGCAGGGGAATGCCATTCTATTTAAGTTTGAGGCACAACACATGTGGCATCAAAAGGTCATTGTGGAGAAAGATACCATCGAGCCAAATCGGTATCATGTTGGCTATGTGCACTTCTATCCGTCATGGTTGGTAGATGATATAGCGGGGGATGTAGAGCCAGGGATTAATCTAAAGAATAAGGTTATAGATGACGTTGCTAAAGCACAAGTCAAGTATAGGATGTTGCGTAAAAGGGTTTTCGAGTCTGAAGCCAGGCATTTGGAACAACATAAAGCGGACATGGAGGCAATCAATGAGTGGAGAGAAATCACTACTAAGTCAACAGAGAGGTTGGAATATTTAGAGCAAGGGTTGATGAAGCTTGAAGGGAAGATGAGAAACAGGGTTGCAAGCTATCAAAACATTGATGGCAATGAAGGAGGGCTCCTAGCAAGGGCATATCTGTTGCTGGACATGCACGACCCAGGAACTTGATGGATGGAGAAAAGAAGGCCAAGCATGGAGAAGGTCCCTCTGGGACCAAATAGATTAGGAATTATATTTTACTTGCTTTCTAGACTCATTTTAGGCTTTGGTTGTAATAAGGCAAATGCCATTAGTGACTCTTTATGATTATTGTTGTTTTAGTAGAAATTTGGTTTATTTATCACATTAATGAAATGACGCAATTATTGGCATCAGTTTTTTCCAAATCTATATCTCGGGTAGGCCTACCTCTGGCACAATGAGGTCCCCAAATAAGGACGTGAATATAAAATTCCGCAATATGTGTTTAAATACCGCAAACATTCTTTAATACTCATCACTGACTTGTTTACCTTTTTGTTTTTCTTCTTTTCTTTATTTGTTTATTCCCATCCCCTAAGGTTGGTTCGTGCATACTGGCATCATCAACATATCATACCAGATATAGAGGTCCTCTACCTCCTCCTCCTCTAAACAATCCTAAAAGCAAAGGAAAAGCCAGAATGGATGATACAAGCAATATCAGGAAAGACAATGCTACGCATGAAGAGAATGTCGAAACTTTAGATGGTCGAAACACTCCAGCATAAAACGACTTCGTTTTATGGTTGGAACAGAAGATATTGGAGTTACAATGGGAACTTGAGTAGGTCCAGAACTTGGCAAAGCTTTCCCTTACCCTGCACGTCCCCGATATTAACCAATAAAACATCAAAAACCCAACACCTCCCCAGAACACACAAAACCAACAAAATCCTCCCGTACCTCACCAATATGCCACACCACCTCAAAATCCCAATCCTCTACCAGTACCGACTCCTCTACAACATTGTCATCCACCAACCTAGTATCCACAAACTACTACCTATCATACTCCTCAAAACGCACCATAACCTACCCCCGATCCTCAAAACTCAACCAACGGCCACCACTATACCCAAATTCTGGAGTCCATCAAAGCAACCCCATATACGTAGAAACCATACACCACACCCCACAACAGACCTTATATATACCTGAATTCGTCGAGAAGGACCTGCTCATCAAGAATATGGCGAAAGAACTCAAGAAGCTTACTAGCCGAGTCCAAGGTGTTGAAGGTGGTAAAGGCATCGAAGGATAAAATTATGAAGATTTGTGTATTCAGTCGGATCTAGAACTACTAGAGGGTTACAAACCTCCTAAGTTTGAGATGTTCGACGGGACAGGTGATCCGAAGGTACATTTGAGAATATATTGTGACAAGCTCGTAGGGGTTGGTAAAGATGAAAGAATCCACATGAAGTTGTTCATGAGGAGCCTTACTGGAGATGCCCTGTCTTGGTATATCAGTCAAAACTCAAAGAAATGGGTTAACTGGGTAAGCATGCTATCAGATTTTATAGATCGGTTCAGGTTCAATACAGAAAATGCGCTAGACGTCTTCTACATTCAGACTCTTAAGAAGAAGCCAACATAAACTTTCTACGAGTATGCTACTTGATGGAGGTCGGAAGCGACAAAGGTAAGGCCAGCACTGTAAGATGAACAGATGAATAAGTTCTTCGCTAGAGCTCAAGATCCACAATACTATGAGAGGTTAATGGTTATTGAAAACCATAAATTTTCATACATCGTCAAATTAGGAAAAAGAATTGAATAGGGAATTAAAAGTGGAATGGTGACAAACTTTGAGGCACTCCAAGCTACAAACAAAGCCTTGCAGTTAGGAGGCATCTCTAAGAAGAAAGAAGTTGGTGCCATAGTGGTAGCCCAAGGTCCGAAATCTCCTCTTATATACCAAACTCCACTACTCACATATCAGCCTTGACCTCTCAGATACCAACAACCCACTGCCACTTACCATACCTATAACACCTAATGTGCATACTACCACTCACCACCACCAGCTCGCCAAAACTACCAAAAACTCAGGCTAAACTTCGACCGTAGACTACCCAAACAATACACTCATATTGCTAAACCCATCAATCAGTTATACGAAAGATTGAAGGCTTCTAGTTATGTCACTCCTATTCTAGCCGTGGCTATGGAAAATTCCTCTCAATGGGTCAATCCAAACAAGACATGTGCCTACCACTCGGGCATGAAGGGACATATTATTGATGAATGTCGCACTTTAAAGGATAAAATTCAGATGTTGATTGACACCAAGGTTATACAAGCAAAAGAGGCTTCACCAAATGTCCGCAATAACCCCCTTCAGGATCACAAAGGCAAAGGGGTAAATGTGATAGAAACTGATGAAGAATGGGATCCGGAAGGATCGATCGATCTTATTCGTGAAGGGCATGAACCTAAAATACCTCCAATCACTCTCACACGTATTATAGTGCATATTCAGTCACCGATTGAGATCTAAGTATGATGAGGCCAATATGTATTGGAATTTCCTGCTCGTACTCTGTCAAATTCTAATAAAGTTTAAGATATTTGTAACGACCTGACCAGTCATTTTGAGGTTTTATACTTTGATCTCTAGTTCTCTGGCATGACTAGCCCTGCACAATGTATTATGACTTATGTAAATCATTGGTTTTGGTTTTCAGGGTAATCGGAATGAGTTTGGAAGAACAGTTCTCAATTAGAAACTTAAAATTTGAAAGGTTTGACCAAGTTTTTGACTTGTTAGTAGATGACCTCGGATCAGAATTTTTATGATTTGGTTAGCTCCGTTAGGTGATTTGGGACTTAGGAGCGTTATCAGAATGCATTTTGGAAGTCCGTAGAAGGTTTAGGCTTGAATTGGCAAAACTGAGATTTTGGCGTTTTCCGGTTGATAGGTGAGATTTTGAAATAGGGGTCGAAATGAAATTTCAAAAGTTGCAATAGCTTTCATTTTTGACGTGTGTGCAAAATTTCAGGTCATTCGGACGTGGTTTGGTTGGGTTTTTGATCAAACGCGTAATTTGGAAGTTCTTGAAAGTCTTAAGCTTGAATCCGATGCAAATTTTGTGTTTTAAGGTTGTTTTCAGAGTTCCGAAGGTTGGAACAAGTTTGAATGATATTATGGGATATGTTGGCATGTTTGGTTGAGGTCCCGAGGGCCTCGGGTGAGTTTCGGGTGGTCAATTGGACCATTTCATGTTGTGAAAAATTGCAGAATTGCTGCTGTTGGTGTTGTAGGTTTTTGACCTTCGCGTTCACGATGCATGTTCCGTGTTCGCGATGCATGTCCCGCATTCCCGATGCATGTCCCGAGTTCGCGAAGGGTTAAGGTACGAAGCTGTGGAGTTGGCCTTCGCGTTCACAAAGATGATTCCGCGATCACGAAGGTGTGAGGTCTTTGGTCATCGTGTTCGTGAGGTTCAGGTCGCGTTCACATAGAGGAAGAAGGATAGCTGAGTCCTCAGTGCATTTGTTCTACGCATTCGCGTAGTTGGGGTCGCGATCGCAAGGTGTTGAGTGTGTTGTGCATCGCGTTCGCGATAGCTTTCTTGCTTTCGCATAAAAGTAATTTCGGTCAGTGAAGCAGTGAACTTCGCGAACGCGAGGGATATGCCGCGTTCGCGATGAAGAAATGTCTGGGCAGACAGTTTATATTTTTTAATCGAAGGTTTAAGTCCAATTTCATAAAAACTATTGGAGAGCTCGGGAGAAGGTGAAATTTGAGGAGATTTTTAGTGGAGCTATTAGGGTAAGTATTCTTCACTCATATTTGATTTAACTCCATGATTTGGTCTTTAATTTCATCATTTAATTTAATTTGAGAAATTAGAGTGAAAATTGGGGGAAAATGGAAGAAAAGTTTGAGATTTCTTTTGGGGATTTCAATGGGCAATTGAGATCGGATTTTGACGAATTTGATATGGGTAGACTCTGAGTGAACGAGGATTTTATTGATATGATTTTTATCGGATTCCGAGATGTGGGCCCGAGGTCCAGGTTTGAGCAATTTCGTGATTTTTTATGCAAATTGGATATTTTCGAGTGGGATTTGTTCCCTTGGCATATTTTAATAGTTATGTACTGATTGTGGCTAGATTTGGAGCATCCGGAGGTTGATTCGTGAGGGAAAAGGCATTGCGGGCTAGAGTTTGGACCGGATCGAGGTAAGTAATGATTGTAACTGCTGTCCTGATGGTTTGAAACCCCAGATTTCACATCGTTATGCTACTTTGAGGTGACGCATACGCTAGATGACGAGCGTGGAGTCGTGCACCGTTGGGGATTATGACTTAGTCCGTCCCGTACGACTGTTAAGTCGAGTATTTAATTTGAAATCTTATGATATTCCATATTTTAGAGATTGATATTATATTTTAGGTTATATGCCATGTTTGGGGCCTTGCGCCGACCTGTTGACAACCTTAGGGGCATTTTTACTAATATTCCTCACTCTATTTGTTTTAAAAGCATATCCTCAGTCATGATTTACCTATTTATTGTTTAAACCTGATTTTATCACTTTAATTCTTAAAATGTGAAAACTATTTGGGCTGATTTTAGGGCTATGCACGGATCGGATCGGATCGGATCGGATTTAGCACATTTCGGATTCGAATTTCGGATTATAAAAAATGCAATCCGAATCTGATCCGAATTATATCGGATTGGATCGGATTTTAAAGTTTGGATCGAATCAAATTTCAGATCGTATTATTATGCCTCAAAGTTAAACTAATATGTATATTTTCTTTGTAAAAGAGGCAATACATTAAGAAAAATTTATGTTTATGCAATTATGAGAGTACTATAGTGCCAATATAGCTAAATCTAGCAATTGTAAAGGTAATAACTTGGAGGTTGATGTAAATAAAGTACTGACTATCCGAAATTAAAGTGTAGTATTTATATATGCCCTAATAATTTTGAATTTCAGATCGGATCGGATTAAAATATATCAATCTGAATCTGATCCGAAATCCGAAATTTTAATAAACACAATCCGAAATCCGATCTAATCCAAAATCCAAAATCTAAAATTGAATGGATCGGTTCAGATTTCGGATATCCGATCCGAATGAACAGCCCTAGCTGATTTCCCTGTTTTACTGATGGTCCGAGTGATTGTAAGGTTGATGATTGAGATAGACCGAGGGTTTGATTGTGAGGGTATTGACTGAGATAGACCAAGGGTCTGATTGTGAGGTTAATGACTAAGATAGACCGAGGGTCTGATGGTGAGGTTAATGACTTAGAGAGGCCGAGGGCCTGGTTGTGAGGATTACATATGAGTAAGTTAGTCAGATGATAGTGTGTGCTATGATTCAGTCATTATGAACCTTCGGAGGATTATTTATTTGTTATGTGTGACTAGAGTTGATGTGTGGTTCATTGGTAGACCTATATGGATGTGTGTTTTGCATCGAGACGACTTTGTTGACTTCGAGTTACCATTGGTGAGGGATGTGTTGATTCGGTTGTTATTGAGCTATTAGTAATTAGGGGGATCTATGAGTTACCTTTTCGTTTTGCGAGCTGTTAGGATTTGTTGATCATAGGCACATGCGGCACGGTGTTATTAGGGCCTCTCAGTAGAATTCGAGCAGGAAGAGCACTAGGTATTGCTCGGTGGATGGCATATCGGTTATATCCTTTCGAGTTGTGTAGTGTTATGTAATTGCATTGCGGTGGTTATGATGATTGCTTTGGTTTTAGACATCATATTGCGCACGGTTGTCAATTTTGAGCATAGTAACTTAAGGTGTCTCATGTGGACCAGTGTTTGGATGAGGTCGCGCATTGGAGCGAAGTTATATGGAAGTATGATCCTACGGGTTAGATTCGTGTGTTCTATTTCTACAATGTGTGGCGGGTTCTCAGTTTTGTGTTGTGGTGGTACTAGTGAGCTTGCGGTACAACTCTTTCATTTGAGTCATTTTCATGATTTGAGTAAGTTCGAATTGTGACTTATTGGTGCCCGGATTGCACAAGTCATGGCTTTAGTCTGTATTGATCTATAAATGTCACCAGAGTAGTTCTGTTGGATTAGATGAGATCATAGGGATCTTTAATGACTGCAAACAGGTTAAATTTCAGCATGTTGGAAGGATAATATCGAGGTTTAGCTCAGGAATTTGCTATGGTCTTTGCCAAAGGATAAGTGGCTTCATGAATGGTTGATCTGAGAAAACGGTTATGGCTTACAGTGTGTTTCATTTATCATTGGCAGTATACGAAAGTGTTGGAATGAGACTTTAGTTGATAAGAGTTTTCCTATCGATATTCGGTTGTTGTGTGCAGCTACTGTGATTAGAAGTTATCGCTGCAAGCATTTGAGTTATATGGTATATCATGTTATTGCACTAAGGTTGCGGGCATAAGTTATTACAGCTTGTTCGGGCTTAGTCAGAGTATAGATGTGAGATTTTGATCTTGTGGATGATTTCAGAAGTGGAAATATGGTTCTAAGGTTCATGGTCTAGGTTGGACTGTGAAATTAGTTACATTATGTCATCGGACCTATACAAGATAGGGTGACGTGGGATCACCTCCGAGTATATGTTCATGGTAAGGTTATTCAGCGATTGGTTGGCTTTTGGAACAACTCTGGGCACGTTTGAGGACAAACGTATGTTTAAGTGGGGGAGGATGTAACGACCCGACCAGTCATTTTGAGCTTTTACACTTTGCTTGCTAGTTCTCGGGCATGACTAGCCCCACGTGATGTATTATGACTTATGTAAATCGTTGTCTTGGGTTTTCAGGGTAATCAAAATGAGTTTGAAAGAATAGTTCTCAATTTGAAACTTTAAATTTGAAAGGTTTGACCAAGTTTGTGACTTGTTAGTAGATGACCTCAGATCGGAATTTTTATGATTTGGTTAGCTCTGTTAGGTAATTTGGGACTTAGGAGCATGATCAGATTGCATTTTGGAAGTCCGTGGAAGGTTTAGGCTTGAATTGGCGAAATTGAGATTTTGCCGTTTTATGGTTGATAGATGAGATTTTGATATAGGGGTTGGAATAGAATTCCGGAAGTTGCAGTATGTTGTGTCATTTGTGATGTGTGTGCAAAATTTCAGGGTTTTCGAATGTGGTTTGGTTGGGTTTTTGATCAAAGCGTAATTTGGAAGTTCTTGAAATTCTTAAGCTTGAATCCAATGCAAATTTGGCGTTTTAAGGTTGTTTTCAGCGTTCCGAAGGTTGGAACAAGTTTGAATGATGTTATGGGATATGTTAGCATGTTTGGTTGACATCCTGAGGGACTCGGGTAAGTTTCGGGTGGACAATCGGACCATTTCATGTTGTGAAAAATTACATAATTGTTGTTGTTGGTATTGCAGGATTTTGACTTTCGCGTTCGCGAAGCATGTCCCGCGCTCGCGATGCATGTCCCGAGTTCGCGAAGGGTTAAGGTGCGAGGCTATGGAGTTGGACTTTGCGTTAACAAAGATGGTTCCTCGATCATGAAGGTGTGAGGTCTTTGGTCATCATGTTCACGAGGTTCAGGTCGCGTTCACATAGAGGAAGAAGGATAGCTGAGTCCTCATTGCATTTGTTCTACGCATTCGCATAGTTGGGGTCGCGATTGCGAGGTGTTGAGTGTGTTGTGCATCGCGTTCGCAAGAGCTTTCTTGCTTTCGCGTAAAAGAGATTCCGGACAGTGAAGCAGTGTGCTTCGCGAACGCGAGGGATATGTCGCGTTCGCGATGAAGAAATGTCTGGGCAGACAGTTTATATTTTTTAATCGAAGGTTTAAGTCCAATTTCATAAAAACCATTGGAGAGCTCGGGAGAAGGTAGAATTTGAGGAGAATTTTAGTGGAGCTATTAGTGTAAGTATTCTTCACTCATATTTGGTTTAATTCCATGATTTGGTCTTTAATTTCATCATTTAATTTAATTTGAGAAATTAGAGTGAAAATTGGGGAAAAATGGAAGAAAAGTTTGAGATTTCTTTTGGGGATTTCAATGGGCAATTAAGATCGTATTTTGACGAATTTGATATGGGTAGACTCATCAGTGAACGAGAATTTTATTGATGTGATTTTTATCGGATTCCGAGATGTAGGCCCGGGGGTCGGGTTTGAGCAATTTCGTGATTTTTTATGCATATTGGATATTTTTGAGTGAGCTTTGTTCCCTTGGCATATTTTAATAGTTATGTACTGATTGTGGCTAGATTTGGAGCATCCGGAGGTCAATTCGTGAGGGCAAAGGCATCGCGGGCTAGAGTTTGGACCGGATCAAGGTAAGTAATGATTGTAACTTCTGTCCTGATGGTTTGAAAGCCCGGATTTCACATCGTTATGCTACTTTGAGGTGACGAATACGCTAGATGACGAGCGTGGAGTCGTGCACCGTTGGGGATTATGACTTGGTCCGTCCCGTACGACTGTTAAGTCGAGTATGTAATTTGAAATCTTATGATATTCCATATTTTAGAGATTGATATTATATTTTGGGTTATATGCCATGTTTGGGGCCTTGCGCCGACCTGTTGACACCCTTAGGGGCATTTTTACTATTATTCCTCACTCTATTTGTTTTAAAAGCATATCCTCAGTCATGATTTACCTATTTATTGTTTAAACCTGGTTTTATCACTTTAATTCTTAAAATGTGAAAATTGTTTGGGCTGAGTTCCCTGTTTTACTGATGGTCCGAGTGATTGTGAGGTTGAAAACTGAGAGGCTTGCCCGATGGGCTATAAATATACATGTACATGAGTGATGCTTTGCTTGAGGGGCCCGTTTATGAACTTACTGTTTTTCACTCCTCCTTAAAGTGAGTTTTATCGAATATGTTGATTTAATTACTACTTTCACTCATCTTTAGATCGAGCCTCTGTTGAAAATGTTGAGCAAACGCTTTAAACAAGTTTCATTCAAACTGAAGTTTTTAAGTTATGAAATAGGTATAAATTTCTATTTTTCCAAGGGGCTGTATACGAACTATGCTTTGCCCGAGGGGCCAATTATGGTTTTCATCTCTTTTATTACAAATGGTATTGAACCCATGCTGAAACTGTTGGAAAGCATTTTTAAATGATTATTACCAAAAGCTGGATTTTAAATGAGACGATTGACTTGTATTCTGATTTGAAAGCCTGTTGTGCTTATTGAGTTTATCATAAATGTGGATTCATCGTTTCCTACTGCTCAGTCTTTATTTACTCTTATTACTTACTGGGTTGGAGTACTCACATTACTCCCTGCACCTCGTGTGCAAATTTAGGTATTTCGGAACCCGGTAGCGGGTGTTGATTGCTCAGACGCGGAGTCATCAAAGTTAGCAAGGTGGCTGCACGACGTTCGCAGCACTGCTTCCTTCCTCTCATTTTCATTGTTGTGCTTAGTATATTTTTGACTGTTTTTGTTGTATTCAGACCTTGGTAGATGTCCATGACTAGTGACGCCCTAATGTCGGGCTTGTATGTTATTTTCGCACTGTTCATTCAGGCTTATATTATAAAACATTTGTGTAATTACAGGGTTAAAATGACTCTTAATGATTAAAGGGTTAAAATGGGTGTTGTGTCGGCTGACCTTGTCTTCACGAGAGGCATCATCACGACCAGGTCTGAGTTTTGGGTCGTGACAATATCGTCCCAAAGAGATTGGATAATCTATGCTACAGATTTGTAATATTTTAACTACTATTTGAGAGAATCAAATTGATGAAAAGTGAGTGAGGTTTAAAACTTGTTAATTACTTAAACAAAACAAATACTTTTGGAAAATTTATAATTTAAAAAGGAGTTGGGAATCATTGAATTCACTTAATAATATTACTATAATAAAATCTCTTTTTACATTTATTACTCTAAAGAATAATTGCTTATTTTTAATACAATTATATTTTGCTCACTAAGAAATAACCAATTAATAACACTTCGTGAGAATTATGTTAAATAATCAACTTAAGACTAGTGACGTTTAAACCGAAATATTTTTCTTGCTTGAATTGTGCTAAAAGAAAGTAAAAACTTCATGAGAATATTTTTACTAAGGATCCATAATCTTGTCTACAACAATTCCTCCGTGAGAATTAAAACTGAGGCAAGCAAGATTACTGACTTGAAATAATAGTTTACTGAAAAATTACTTCCACTCTACTATTTTATTCATTAGTTATTATATATTAATTTTGCTCCATGAGAATTACAAAATTAATATATGAATAACTTAGAGATAAAATATATAGATGTGATAATAGAGTAATTAGAAACCATCATTTCAGCACAGTATGAAATGCAAATAAAAAGTTTCAAGCCAACAATATATAAAAACTAAGATAGTATTATAAAATATATCAAGCTTCATCAACTATCCCAACGAAAAGAGATTACTCCATTATGGAATAAGAAAAGCTAAAAAGATATTTAGAAAACTAGAAATATTTTTACTACAAGAAAAGAAGACCAAGACTAATTCTTGTCTTGTCAAGATTGGATATCCTTATATAAAGAGAGCTTGCTATTTATAAGAAAATATGAGTAACTTTTGTCATGTTCCACTTTTGCGAATGTGAAATCCATGTATGCGAAGTGACCTTTGTGTACCGTAGATTCTATATAGCAACTATGACACTTGTGCTTCACTTTTGACTTCATGAGTTATTCTTGCATATATGTAGGTTCCATGTGTGCGAATGTGACCTTTGCAAATATAGATTTCACGCATGCATCTATGACTCTTTTGCTTCCATTCTTTGCTTCATGACTTAGACTTGCAGATGTAGGTTCCATATATGCAAATGTGACCTTTGTGTATATAGATTCCACATATGCATCTATAGCTCTTTTGCTTCCATTCATGACTTCATGGATTAGACTTGCAAATGTAGGTTCCATGTATACGAATGTGACTTTGCGTATATAGATTCCATATATACAAATATGCTCCTTTTTATCTCTAATTGTCTCTTTCCATAAGCCCATATGTATATTCCACATTTGCGAATATGACGATGATATGTGCAACTGTGACTTTGCTTCATTCTCTTGTCTTTTTCATAATTTCTTTTTCCTACAAGAATTTGTTAGAAAATATGTGAGGATATGATATTATTATTCATATTTTATTTTAAAAACGTATTTTTTACACATGAAATTACATGAATAATTTATATCTATTAAATACTCACATACTTGAACTTTTGCTCGTCCTCGAGGAAAATGAATACTTTAAAAATATATTTTCCAAAATCCATGACTATTGTAGGATAGAAAATTTATACAAAATAAATATCCTCCAATATGGTCAATGCAATTAACCTTTTTAAATTCACCAAATCTTTTATCTTATTTCTGAATTCTGCTTTGATCAACAAGAACTTGCAATCTTCTTTCCTTGAATCTTTCAAAATAGATAAATTTATGATCATTATTCAGTTAATATCATACTCTTGTCCATAGGCTTGCTCCTTATGTTTTTCTCCACTAATATAGGTTCAACACTGATTTTTAGAATCCTTCTAGGACTTTTCTTGGCTTGTAATGTTAGGCTTCAGGCTGGTAGGATAAGGATATTTTTAGAGTGGCTTCTTTTCCCCAGCTTGGAGAAAACATTTCTTGGTGCTCGACATTTCCTCCCTTTGATAACACTTTTTTTTGTCTCTCTCTTTTTCTTTTTCTTTTTCTTTATATTCACATAATTTTTTTTCTTCTTCCATCCTTTTATTTTTAAATATATATACACCAATCTCTGCTTGTATTTAGCTAGAAGATCTCATGACTTTAGATGTATATATATAATTACTCTTCTTTTTTCTTTTTCTTCTTCTTTATAAGAGATCAAGGTGTTGAAATGTAACGATCTGACCGGTCATTTCATGAGTTACAGTCCCATTCTACCCATTTCTGCTTCTTTATATGTTGCTCAGCTATATTTCATCATATCGTATTGGTTGTTTTGTGTTCGGAATGGTCATGGAGTGATATGAGACACTTAGTCTCCTATTTGGAGGTTTAAGTTGGAAAAGTCAACTGGATGTTGACTTATGTGTAGAAGTTCTTGGATGTAATTTTGATTTGGAAAGAAGGGAATTGAAATTGAGCAGCTTCAGCTGTTGTTGTCCGTCATAACCGCACCTGCGGATTGGGGACCACAGGTGTGAGCCACAAAAGCAAAAAGGTGATCGCAGAAGCAACATTGGTCGCTGGAGCGGAAGGCTAGCCCGCAGGTGCGATTCCTCGGTCGCAGGTGTAGTGTTTGAGGAGTTAAGTGAATTTCCGTAGGAGTGGATTTTGTGGGTGCAGAAGTGGCTCGTAGGTCCGAATTTTATCTGCAGATGCGGAAATCGCTGGGCAGAAAGTATATAAGTTCCCCTTCGCGAAATTTAGCCCGTTCCACCATTTTTGAAGTCGGGATTGAAACTTTTGGAGGGTTTTGAATAGGAAATCAAGGGGATTCTTGTTGAGGTAAGGTTTTTGAACTTAATACTTGTATCTATGGTGAATTTCAGCTGATTAAACATGGAAATTGAAGAGATTAGGGGTGAAAATTTTGGAAATTAGGGCTTGAATTTGGAGAGTTTAAATTGAGGATTTGAGGGGCCATTTGAGGTCCGATTTTAATGATTTTGGTATGTATAGACTCGTGAGAGGTTAAGGATTCTAGTGTTGTGATTTTTATCGGATTCCGAGACATGGACTCGGGGGTCAAGTTTGGCCAATTTCGGGATTTTGAGTTTAATTTGATAATTTTCGTGTGGGGTTTGTCCCTTTGGCTTATATTGATGTTATGATTCTGATTTTGGATAGATTCAGGATTATTTGAGGCCGAGTCGAGAGGCAAGGGCATTGCGGAGTAGATTTTCATCTGGTTCAAGGTAAGTAACGATTGTAAATCAAGACATGAGGGTATGAAACCCCGGAATTTTGTAATATTTTGATAAATGAAGTGATGCGCATGCTAGGTGACGGGCGTGTAGGCATGCACCCATAGGGATTGTGATTTGGTCCGTCCTGTGGCGACTGTAGAGTTGCATATTTTGACAACTTTATATGATATCTATGTATTTTAGAAATGAATCTGTTAACTTGGGATGAATGCCATGTTTAGGGCCTTGTGCCTAACTTTTTGGACCCTCAGGGGTATTTTACTACTATCCTCACTCTGTTTTGATTCGAAAGTATATCCTCAGTCATGATTTTTACCTGTTTATTGTTTGATTCAGTTTCATTACTATACTTTTAAATATATGAAAACTGTTTAGGCTGAGTTCCCTGATTTTTCACTGAAATGCCTGAGTGGCTATGAGGTTAATAACTGAGAGAGATCGAGGACCTGATGGTGAGGATTATATATATATATATATATATATATATATATATATTCGGGTCGAGCTGCATGCCGCAACGATATTTATATGTATATGGATCAGGCTGCACGTCGTAGCGATATGTTGGATCGGGCTGTGCGCCGCAGCGATATAGTGCTTGGGCTATAGGAGCCCCTCTGGAGTTTGTACACCCCCAATGAGCGTAGTCGACTATATATATTTATGGATCGGGTTGCACGCCACATCGGTTATTATTATGAGATATATATTGAGTGGGAGTGCTGAGTGTGAGTACTGATTGATGAGAGTTGAGTCACGGGTGACTGAGAGGCTTGCCCGAGTGTGATGACCCGGCCGGGTGTCTCGTGAGTTACTGCTCTGTTTTCCCATTTCTGCTTCTTATTGCTTTGTTTATTGGTATTGTCTGTTATCGGGTCGGTTGGCTCGGGTTCGGAAAGGTTTTGGTGAGGATTTGAGACACTTAGTCTCTTTTGAGCGAGCTTAAGTTCGAAAAGTCAACCGGATATTGACTTATGTGAAATAGGGCTCGGATGCGAATTTCGATCGTTCGGATAGCTTCTAGAGATGATTTGGGACCTAGGAGCTTGATCGAAATGTGTTTTGGAGGTCTGGAGTAGATTTAGGCTTGAATTGGCAAAGTTGGAATTTTGGCGTTTTTTGGTCGATAGGTGAAATTTTGATATAGGGGTCGAAATGGAATTCTGGGAGGTTCAGTAGGTCTGTCGTGTCATTTGGGATGTGTGTGCAAAATTTCAGGTCATTTGGACGAGGTTTGGTAGACTTTTTGATCGAAAGCGAAATAAGGAAGTATTTGGAATCTTAGGCTTGAATTCGATGTGATTTTGGTGTTTTGAGGTTGTTTTGAGCGTTTCGAAGGTTGGACCGAGTTTGAATAAGGTTATGGGATATGTTGGCATATTTGGTTGAGGTCCTCTGGATGGAGTCAGATGGTTGACGGGGAGTTTGGAGTTTTGGAGGAGCTGCAGAATTTTCTGCTTCTGATATTTCTGCACCTACGGATTGGGAACCGCAGTTGCGATGCCGCAGATGAGCAGAAAAGGCCGCGGGTGCGGTCAAGGGCGTAAGGGGCAGGAGCCGCAGGTGCGAAGTGCTGAGCGCACATACGATGGCGTAGGTGCGAGATGATGATCGTGGATGCGGAATGGAGCCTTTAAGTGGAAACTGCAGGTACGGTAGGCTTGACCGCAGAAGTGGTATTTGGGCCGCAAGTGAGAAAACCCTGGGTCAGAAGCTATATAAGCTTGCCTTCGCGAATTTCAGCCATGTTCCACCATTTTTATGTCGGATTGAGAGCGTTTTGGGAGATTTTGAAGAGGGGTTCAAGGGATAACGTTTGGAGGTACGATATTTGAACCTAATAATTGATCCTATGGCTTTATTTTACTGATTTGGCTTGAAATTAATGGTAAGGGTTAAAAATTGGGGATTAGGGCTTGGTATTGGAGACCTCGACTTGAGGATTTGAAGGGTCATTTGTTGTCGGATTTTGGTACTTTTGATATGGATGAACTCGTAGAGTGATAAAGATTCTGCTGATGTAAATTTTATCGGATTACGAGACGTGGGCCCAAGACTCGGGTTTTGGTTAATTTCGGGATTTGTGTTATAATTTGATTACTTTTGAGTGTGCTTTCTTCCCTTAGCATATTTTGATGGTTATGTTCTAATTTTGGTTAGATTTAGAGCATACGGAGGCCTATTCGAGAGGCAAAGGCATCGCGGGCTAGAGTTTGGACTGGATAGAGGTGAGTAATGATTGTAAATGTTGTCCTGAGGGTTTGAAAACCCGGACTTCACCTCGTTGTGCTACTTTGAGGTGACGCACATGCTAGATGACGAGTGTGGGAGTCATGCACCATTGGGGATTGTGACTCAGTCCGTCCCGTAAGGCTGTTTTACTGTGTATTTGATTGAAAACTATTTGCTATCATCATGTTTTGGGCTGAAAGCCATATTTGGGCCTCGCGCCAACTGTTTTGGACCCTTAGGGGATTTTCACTGCTATTCCTCACTGTTTTGACTTTATACTTGTACTCAGTCATGCTATATTCTACTGTTTTCATAACTCAGCCATGTTTACTCTGTTTTGACATCTTAAATGATATTTTGAGCTAAGCATCATATTTTACTGTGCCCGAGTGACTTTTAGAGATTTCTGACTGAGTTGGGCCGAGGGCCTGTGTTGTGAGGTTACTATGGGATCGTGTTGCGCACCGCAACGGTTTTGAGCTGATTCATGATTATGAGGCTGAGGGCCTGAGTTGTACGCCATAAGGTGGCTTGATAAGAGGCCAAGAGCCTGTTTGATTATGTCATGAGATGGTTTGATATTGCGCTTGGGCCGTAAGGGGCCCCTCTTGGAGTCTGTACACCCCCAGTGAGCGCAGGTACCCAGTGTGATATGTGATATAGTTCAGGGGCTGATGTTGTCCATGTTATTGCCTGAGGGGCTGATTCGATTGGTACTTTGCCCGAGGGGCTGGTTTTATGTGTTTATCTTTTCTCATTGCTTTTCATTCACTCGTTTAACTGTTAAAAGATGTTTTAAAGAAGCTTATACTGAACTAAGGTGTTTTTACAAGTCTTCACTATTTTATTGCATTGTTTTGGTTTTACACTGCCTCTTCGTAGAATTTTGTTGTGTTTTACGTGTTTTCTTATCTCTCAGCTACTTTTACTTTTATTACTCACTGAGTGGGAGTGCTCACATTACTTCTTGCACCCTGTGTGCAAATTCAGGAGCCTCAGGTCACGCTACCGAGGGTTGATTTCTTCCAACAAGCTGCTTCGGAGTTCACTAGGTAGTTGCTCGGCGTTTGCAGCCCAGTGTTTCTCCTTCCTATCTTTATTTTCATTTGTACTGGATTTGTAGTAGACTATGTAGACTCTTCCTACTTTTAGACTGTTGTTTTGATGCTCATGAATGGTGGCACCCCGATGTCGGGCTATATCTATTCTCGTACTTGTTCTATTTCACTTAATTTTGGGATTTATTTCTTATTAATGACTTAAGTTGAATTATTATAATTGTTTAACTAAATTAGGGGTTGAGTCGGATGGCATTGTCTTCACGAGAGGCGCTATCACGACCGGGTCCGGTTTGGGGTCGTGATAAGTTGGTATTAGAGCCTAGGTTATATAGGTCTCACGAGTCATGTGCAGGTTTAGTAGAGTCTCGTGAATCGGTACGGAGACGTCTGTATTTATCCTCGGGAGGTTGTTGAACCTTTAGGAAAACTTCATATTCTTGAAACTCTTGTCGTGCGAATCTATTAATCCGAGTACTTAACTTTTGTTATTCTATTCCCTTACAGATGGTGAGGACACGCGCTACCGGTCAGGATGGATGACCCCCAATACCACCAGTTGTGGCCACTAGAGGCCGAGGATGTGATCGAGGCCGTGGTAGGGGAAGAGGTGTAGCTCGCACCGCAGCTAGGGCAACACCTACAGATCCACCAGTCGCCCTAACTCATGATCAGGTCCCAGTTGTGGACGTTTCAGCAGCACCAGCTTAGGCACCAGTTGTGCCCATTGTGATTCCGGGTCTTCAGGAGGTCATGGCTCAGATTCTATCAGTATGCACTAGCCTAGCTCAGGCAGTCTCAGTTACTACAGCCGCAGCTACTTCTCAGGCCAGGGGAGGCACTCTGACTCCCGCTGTTGGCACACCTAAGCAGGTCGTGCAGGGACTTCAGACATCGGGGGCACCTCCAGCCCAACCGGTTGCAGCTGTTCAGGACTATGTGGCTCCTATTATACCAGAGGATGAGCAGCATAGATTGGAGAGGTTTGGTAGACTTCAGCCTCCGACTTTCAGTGGTGCAAAGGGCGAGGATGCCCAGGGTTTCTTGGACAAGTGTTAGAGGATTCTTCATACAGCGGGTATTCTGGAGACCAGCGGGTCGCTTTCACTACTTTTCTGTTTTCTAGAGCTGCCTTCACTTGGTAGGAGGCTTATGAGAGGAGTAGGCCTGTTGGTGCAACACCCCTTACCTAGCAGCAGTTCACCGTTCTCTTTTTGGAGAAGTATGTGCCACAGTCTCGCAAAGAGGAGCTGCACAGGTAGTTCGAGTAGTTGCGTCAGGGAGATTTGACTGTGACGCAGTATGAGATGAGGTTCTCAAAGTTAGCGCGTCATGCTGTTTGGTTGGTTCCGACAAATAGAGAGAGGATCAAGAAGTTTGTTGATGGCCTCATGTATCAGCTTCGTATTGTCATGACCAGGGAGAGGGTGTCTAGTGCTACTTTTGAGGAGGTTGTAGGCATTGCTCATGAGATTGAGTCAGTTCGTCGCTAGGAGCGAGATGAGAGGGAGGCCAAGAGGCCTTGGGGATCTGGTAGTTATGGTGGTGCTCATTCGAGGGGTTAGTTTCAGCACGGTAGAGGTTGTCCATTCAGGCACGCTCAGTCAGCTCGCACAGGTTATCATGGGGCATCATCGGGTCATGGTTCTCACAGTTCTCGTCAAGGTCATCCATCACTCAGTGCCTTTCCAGCTTAAAGTTCAACCCGTGCTCCATCAGTTTAGGGCTCTTCTATGCCAGGTGCATTTGTTAGTCATTCTGGTGCTAGGGGTTCCCTTCAATCCCCATCTCCAACAGTGGGGAGTTGTTATGAGTGTGGAGAGTTGGGCCATATGTGGACGCAGTGTTCTCGTCATTTTGGAGGTTCATCTCAGTAGAGGAGTCAACCATCTACTTCAGCGCCAGTCACTTCATCATTACCCACCTAGCCAGCTAGGGGTGGGGGACAGTCAGCTAGGGGCCGCCCTAGAGGGAGAGGTCGATTAGGTGGTGGTCAGGCCCATTTCTATGCACTCTCAGCTAGACCCAATGTTATTACTTCAGATGCTGTGATTACAGGTATTGTCTCAGTCTGCCATAAAGATTCCTCTACATTATTTGATCCCGGTTCCACTTTTTCTTATGTGTCATCATATTTTGCTCGTTATTTGGATATGCCCCGTGAGTCTTTTGTTTCATCTATTCGTGTATCTACTCCGGTGGGCGATACTATTATTGTGGATCGTGTGTACCGGTCATGTGTGGTGACTATTGGGGGTCTGGAGACCCGAGTGGATCTGTTATTACTTTGCATAATGTACTTTGATGTGATATTGGGCATGGAATGGTTATCTCCGTGTCGTGCTATTTTGGATTTTCATGCTAAGACAGTGACGTTGGCTATGCCGGGTGTGCCACAGATTGAGTGGCGAGGTTCGACTGATTTTGTCCCCAGTAGGGTGATTTCGTTCTTTAAAGCTCAACGTATGGTTGGGAAGGGTTGTCTTTCATACTTAGCCTATGTGAGGAATGTTGGTGCAAAGACTCCCAGTATTGATTCTGTTCCAATTATGAGGGATTTTCCCGATGTGTTTCTTGCAGACCTGCTGGGCATGCCCCCCGATAGGGATATTAATTTCGTTATTGATCTGGTGCCGGGCACTCAGCCCATTTCTATTCCACCATATCGTATAGCACCAACGGAGTTGAAAGAGCTGAAGGAGAAGCTTCAAGAACTACTTGATAAGGGATTCATTCGGCCTAGTATGTCGCCTTGGGGTGCTTGTCCTATTTGTAAAGAAGAAGGATGGCACGATGAGGATGTGCATTGATTACAGGCAGTTGAACAAAGTAACAATCAAGAACAAGTATCCTTTGCCTTGTATCGATGATTTGTTTGACCATCTCCAGGGAGCAAGAGTGTTCTCCAAGATTGATCTCCATTCAGGCTATCACCAGTTGAAGATCAGGGACTCGGATATTCTTAAGACAGCCTTCACCACCCGATATGGTCATTATGAGTTCCTCGTTATGTCTTTCGGGCTGACCAATGCCTGGACAACGTTTATGTATTTGATGAACAGCGTGTTTCGACCTTATCTTGATTCATTCGTGATTGTTTGCATTAACAATATTCTGGTATACTCGCGTAGTCAGGAGGAGCACGCGGGGCATTGAGAGTTGTGTTGCAGAGGTTGAAAGAGGAGAAGCTTTATGCAAAGTTCTCCAAATGTGAGTTTTGGCTCAGTTCAGTGGCTTTCTTGGGGCACGTAGTGTCCAGCGAGGGTATTCAGGTTGATCCGAAGAAGATAGATGCGGTTCAGAGTTGGCCCTAACCGTCCTCAACCATAGAGATTCGCAACTTTCTTAGTTTGGCGGGTTATTACCGCTGGTTTGTTCAGGGATTACATCTATTGCATTTCCCTTGACCAAGTTGACTTAAAAGGGTGCTCCATTCAAGTGGTCGGATGAGTGTGAGGAGAGCTTTTAGAAGCTCAAGACAGCCTTGACCACGGCTCCAGTGTTAGTTTTGCCATCAGCTTCAGGTTCATATATAGAGTATTTTGATGCTTCGAGAGTTGGTATTGGGTGTGTATTGATGCAGGAGGGTAGAGTTATTGCTTATGCTTCTCGTCAGTTGAAGCCCCATGACAAGAACTACCATGTTCATGATTTAGAGTTAACTGCTATCGTTTACGCATTGAAGATTTGGAGGAATTATTTGTATGGTGTGTCTTGTGAGGTATTTACTGATCATTGTAGCCTTCAGCACTTGTTCAAATAGAAGGATCTCAATTTGAGGCAGTGGAGATGGTTGGAGTTGCTAAAGGATTATGATATTACTATTTTGTACAATCCGGGGAAGGCCAATATGGTGGTCGATGCCTTGAGTAGGAAGGTAGTGAGTATGGGAAGTTTGGCATATATTCCAGTTGAGGAGAGACCTCTTGCAGTTGATGTTCAGGCCTTCGCCAATCGGTTCGTAAGATTAGATATTTCAAAGCCCAGTCGGGTATTGGCTTTTGTGATTTCTTGGTCTTCCTTAATTGATCGCATCATAGAGCGCCAGTATGATGATCCTCATTTGCTTGTCCTTAAGGACAGAGTTCAACACGATGATGTCAGAGATGTGACCATTGGTGATGATGGGGTGTTAAGGATGCAGGGCCGAATATGTGTGCCTAATGTGGATGGGCTTCGGGAGTTGATTCTATAGGAGGCCCATAGAGTGGTATTCCATTCATCTGGGTGCCGCGAAGATGTATCAAGATCTGAGACAGTATTATTGGTGGAGGAGAATGAAGAAAGACATTGTGGGATTTGTAGCTCAGTGTCTTAATTGTCAGCAGGTGAAGTGTGAGCATCAGAGACCGGGTGACTTACTTCAGCAGATGGATATTCTAGAGTGGAAGTGAGAGAGGATCACTATGGATTTTGTAGTTAGACTCCCACAGACTTTGAAGAAGTTCGATGCTATCTGGGTGATTGTGGATCGGCTGACCAAGTCTGTGCACTTCATTCTTGTGTGTACTACCTATTCTTCAGAGTTGTTGGCAAGGATCTATATTCGAGAGATTGTTTGTTTGCATGGTGTTCCGATTTCCATCATTTCAGATAGAGGTACTCAGTTTACATCGCAGTTTTGGAGAGCGGTGTAGAGAGAGTTGGGTACTCAAGTTAAGTTGAGCACATCTTTTCACCCTCAGATGGACGGGCAGTCCGAGCGCACTATTCAGATATTGGAGGACATGTTGCGTGCTTGTGTCATTGATTTTGGAGGGTCATGGGATCAGTTTCTCCCGCTCGCAGAGTTTGCTTATAACAGTTACCAGTGGAGTATTCAGATGGATCCATATGAGGCTTAGTATGGGAGGTGGTGTAGATCGCCAGTCGGTTGGTTTGAGCCGGGTGAGGCTAGGCTATTGGGTACAGACTTGGTGCATGATGCTTTAGACAGGGTGAATGTGATTCAAAAGAGGCTTCGTACACCACATTTGAGACAAAAGAGTTATGCTGATAGAAAGGTTCGGGATGTGTCCTACATGGTCGGTGAGAAGGTTCTGTTGAAGGTGTCACAACTCTTTTTTACTACCCCCGAAAGGGTATAAGGGAGTTTTTTTTTCAATTTAAGTGACAATCGAAACGGGATTATTTTTATTTATTCAAAGTCATCACTTGGGATAATTTATGGTGTCCCAAGTCACCGGTTCAAATCCCGAATCGAGGAAAGATTGACTCTGTTTTATAATCTGCGAACACAAAAATCCGGGTAAGGAATTCTATTAACCCGGAAGAAGGTTTCAGGCACTCCCGAGTTCCGTGGTTCTAGCACAGTCGCTTTGATCATACTTGGCTTATTAAAATTGTCTAATTACTCATTTTAGAACCTATGTGCATTTGCCTCTTTTAATTAAGAAACTATATTGAAACGGGTCACGTGTATGTGTACCCATTTGTTTGGCGGGTCAAAAATCATGTCACGCGAACATGTCCATAATTAATAACACTTTATTATTAATAAAAAAATTTGACCGAAGTTGCGCAAACGTATGCCTCGATTTATTTTACAAATCGTAATTATGTCACGCGAACATGTACACAATCACAATTATAGATTAAATCACTCCTAAAGCAAACTACGATTTATGGATGAATTGGTGATTGTGAGCAAAGAGGCCTGAATTCATGGGGTACTTTTACTAAGGAGTTTCATTGCACTCGACCAACCCAATGCCTAAGCGTGTAAGCAATTAAATCAATAATGGGCTAGGCCTTTACCAACCCATATGGCCCATTCAAGCATTCAAGATAAAGCAAAATGGAAATCCCCAAACGAGTAAGCATATAAGTCCCTGAGAGAAAACAATTTAACATGAAAAGGATAAATAATGAGATAAGATAAAGTGAAAAGCAGCAGAACCCCTAAAGACTGATCTGTGTAAATTCCCCTACATTATCATTTATGCTTGAGTGGTTCTTTTGGAATTTCTCCTAAACCAATGTTCAAATACATTAAGAATTACACATATACAGTCTTTCACACCAGAAACATTTGAACATCAATTGTTCACAAAGTTAGGCTAATAGTTTAGGCATTCAAAGTTAGACAAACACTCAAGGAATGTTGGCCACCTATTTCATTTTTTGATGACATAAAAGTTGGAATTCTTAGTTAACGACTGACTTATTTTCAATTAGGACACTCCCAGCAAAGATGGAAACAATGAATCAACATGCGACTCCAAAACATGCATACTTACATACTTATTCTCATTAATCAAACAATATGCATGACATGAATGATTAACCTCAATCGATTTGCATTAATTATACTAATGACATGCTTGAAAGACATTTCTAGGAGAGATCAATCCATATTATCTAACAGTGGCTAGGAAAGCATAACAAAACTAACATGTGCATTATAAAGAGACATGGAACACAAAGGGCAAACAAGCTCGCTTAAAGCTTGACTCAATAACACCAATGAATCACTGACAATAGGAGAACAAAAATCACTCAATCCAGGAAAATCATGAGGAACACCAGCCCATGGAAATTCACATTTAATTTCTTTAACTAGCTAACAAAGGTACTGTCTCAATACTAAATCGAAAATATCCAACATGAACTCTGATCGAATGAAATGAAGCCTCAAGGAGACATTTACATATATTTCAACAAAAGCATGGTTTTATTTGTGAACATGTTTCAAAAAGTATGATAAAAAAAAGTCCAAACTCAGAACTCTAAACCTTAAACAGAAATGAAACCAAAGAAACATGCTACTCTAATGGCTAAAAGCCTTTGACTACTTAATCGTAAGCAAAAAAAAACATTGACAAATCAACTACCGATTGACACGCTGAATACACAGTTTCATCGCAATTGGTTCTGACACTCCAATATTAATCTGACTGGACCACACAAGGATCCCAAACAGTAAACAAATTCACAAAAAAGGATAAAAAAGAAGAAATTAGCCAGATGCACATGAAGTGATCAGTAACAACTTAACAAACTGCATTAAAATAAAGAGGAAATAACAGACCTGTTGATAAAGAATTACTTTTAATAGAATCAGAAGAAACAAATGAGTATAGATTCAACGGCCAACTCCAAATCGTGAAATCACCGCAGAAATCGACCTCGAACAGCAGCGGACTTAACAACTTCCCAAATGAATTTCATGTTTTACCAGAAAACCAAGACAAAAAGAAGAGACTATATATATATATATATATATATATATATATTTGAGTTTTTAAACAATAATCAAAACCAAATGAAATAAAGAACATTCAACATTTTTATGTGTATCTCTATGAATCTGGAAAAAAAAATCGAAAAAAACTCTTCAAGCCCTAGCCTTTCCTCTCCAGTTTTTTCCCGAAAAATCCTCTCCCAAAATCCCCCTTTTCTTAATCAAAACCTAGATATATATAGCTCTCCCTCAAAGCTTCTATTCCCTTCTTCAAAAAAAAAATCCTAGAATATTCTTTTTGAACGAACCCGGACAGATGGAGAGAGAAGATCGATTCAAAATCAATCCACAGTGCCCATTTTTTCGGAATTCATTCACATGAACGCACATGGGAGATGAAAATCTGTCAGAGGCCGTTAGAATCTTGATGATGTGGTGGGATAAGGGCGTGTGCGAGTGAACTCGCCTGAGTTTCAGGCGAGTTGGGGTTGGATCGTCTTGTTGGAGAAGAAGAACAGTAGATGGGGCGCCTCTTTAGGTCTGTTATGATTTAGGGTTTTCTTTTAGGAAAAATTATAACAGGGTATATATATTAAGGGGGAGTGGGGCGGGTCACAGGTGGGTCGGGTCGTGTGTTTTGGGCTGGGGAAGGGCGTGAGGTATGGGGCCGGTTGGGGGGAAGGCTTGGACTAAAAGTTGTTTGGGTCTTGGCCCAAATTAGGTTTTAAAAACAAACTCCCATTCCCCTTTCCTTTGTTTTCTTTTATATATTTTTTTCCTTTTTCTACAATTAACTAAAATCCTACATTAAATTCTAAATTGATCTAATTTGTAAAATTAAACTAACTATCTAATTACAAAAATTATAAAGGTTACTTAAGCCTAAATTAAAAGAGAAAAATCAATAATCTAAAAATTAAAAGGTAAAAATATAAAATGAGCTATTTTTTTGTGATTTTATTTTTTTATAAAATAAATAATTACTAGTTAATCCACCCAAAAATATAAAAAAACAACCTAAATGCGATGCATGGTAATTTTTCTATTTTTCATGATTTTTAATGGAAATTAAATGTGCATAAAAATGCAAATAATTAATAAAATTCTACAAAAAATCTATAAAATTGCAAATAATGGGAAAAAATTATTTTTCTTGTATTTTATGGGAGTAATTCCTATAGGGCAAAAATCATGTTCTCATAGAAGGTTTCACAATGAAGGGTGTTATGAGATTTGGGAAGAAGGATAAATTGAGTCATCGGTTCATTGGGCCTTTTGAGGTGCTTCGAAAGATTGGGGAGGTGGATTATGAGCTTGCTTTTCCACCCAGCTTATCGAATGTGCATCCGGTATTTCATGTTTCTATGCTTCGGAAGTATATTGGCGACCCGTCTCATGTTTTGGATTTCAGCACAGTTTAGTTAGATGATGATTGACTTAAGATGTGGAGCCAGTGGCTATTTTGGAGCGTCAGATTCGGAAGTTAAGATCAAAGGATATAGCTTCAGTGAAAGTGCAGTGGAGAGGTCGGCCCGTGGAGGAGGCCACCTGGGAGACCGAGCGGGAAATGCGGAGCAGATATCCTCACCTATTTGAGGCTTCATGTATGTTTCTTGACTCATTCGAGGACGAATGTTTGTTTAAGAGGGGGAGGATGTGATGACCTGGCCGGTCGTCTCATGAGGTACCGCTCTGTTTCCCCCATTTCTGCTTCTTATTGCTTTATTTATCGGTATTGTGTGTTATCGGGTCGGTTGGCTCGGGTTCGGAAAGGTTTTGGTGAGGTTCTGAGACACTTAGTCTCTTTTGAGCGAGCTTAAGTTGGAAAAGTCAACCGGGTGTTGACTCATGTGAAATAGGGCTCGGATGCGAATTCTGATGGTTCGGATAGCTTCGAGAGATGATTTGGGACCTAGGAGCATGATCGGAATATGTTTTAGAGGTCCGGAGTAGATATAGGATTGAATTGGCGAAGTTGGAATTTTGGTGTTTTCCGGTTGATAGGTGAGATTTTGATATAGGGGTCAGAATGGAATTTTAGGTGTTTTAACAGGTCTGTCATGTCATTTGGGACGTTTGTGCAAAATTTCAGGTCATTCGGACGAGGTTTGGTAGACTTTTTGATCTAAAGTGGAATTGGGAATTATTTGGAATCTTAGGCTTGAATTTGATGTGATTTTGGTGTTTTGATGTTGTTTTGAGCATTCCGAAGGTTGGAACGAGTAAGAATAAGGTTATGGGATATGTTGGCATGTTTGGTTGAGGTCCCGAGGACCTCGGGGTGGATTCGGATGGTTGACGGGGAGTTTGGAGTTTTGGAGGAGCTGCAGAATTTTCTGCTTCTGATATTTCTGCACCTGTCGATTGGGCACCGCAGGTGCGATGCCGCAGATGCGCAGAAGAGGCCGCAGATGTGATCAAGGACGTAAGGGGCAGGAGCCATAGGTGCGAAGTGCTGAGCACACCTGCGATGGCACAGGTGCAAGATGATGACCGCAAATGTGGAATGGAGCCTTTAAGTGGAAACCGCAGGTGCGGTGGGCTTGACCGCAGAAGCGGTATTTGGGCCGCAGGTGCGAAAACCCTGGTCCAGAAGCTATATAAGCTTGCATTCGCAGATTTCAGCCATGTTCCACAATTTTAAAGTCGGATTGGGAGCTTTTTGGGAGATTTTGAAGAGGGATTCAAGGGATAACGTTTGGAGGTAAGATTTTTGAACCTAATAGTCGATCTTATGGCATTATTTTACTAATTTGGCTTGAAATTAATGGAAATTAAGGGTTAAAAATTGGGAATTAGGGCTTGGTATTGGAGACCTTGACTTGAGGATTTGAGGGGTTATTTGTTGTTGGATTTTGGTACTTTTGATATGGATGAACTCGTGGAGTGATAAGGATTCCATTAATGTAAATTTTATTGGATTCCAAGACGTGGGGTTGGGGGTCGGGTTTTGGTTAATTTCGGGATTTGTGTAATAATTTGATTACTTTCGAGTGGGCTTTGTTCCCTTAGCATATTTTGATCGTTATGTTCTGATTTTGGTTAGGTTTGGAGCATTCGGAGGCCGATTCGAGAGGCAAAGGCCCCGCGGGCTAGAGTTTGGATCGGATAGAGGTGAGTAATGATTGTAAATGTTGTCCTGAGGGTATGAAACCTCGGACATCACATCGTTGTGCCACTTTGAGGTAACTCACACGCTAGATAACGAGCGTGGGGGCCATGCACCGTTGGGGATTGTGACTCAGTCCATCCCGTAAGGCTGTTTTACTGCGTATTTGATTGAAAATGGTTTACTATCATCATGTTTTGGGCTGAAAGCCATATTTGGGCCTCGCGCCAACTGTTTTGGACCCTTAGGGGATTTTCACTATTATTCCTCACTATTTTGACTTTATACTTGTACTCAGACATGCTATATTCTACTGTTTTCATAACTTAACCATGTTTACTCTATTTTGACATCTTAAATGATATTTTGAGCTGAGCATAATATTTTACTGTGCCCGAGTGGCTTTTAGAGATTTCTGACTGAGTAGGGTTGAGGGCCTATGTTGTGAGGTTATTATGGGATTGGGTTGCGCGCTGCAGCAGTATTGAGCAAATTCATGATTATGAGGTCGAGGGCCTAAGTTATACGCCACAAGGTGGCTTGATATGAGCCCGAGAGCCTGTTTGATTATGCCACGAGATGGCTTGATATTGCGCTTGGGCCGTAAGGGGACCCTCCCAGAGTCTGTATACCCCGAGTGAGTGCGGGTACCCAGTGTGATATGTGATATAGCCTGAGGGGCTGATGTTGTTCCATGTTATTGCCCGAGGGGCTGATTCTATTGGTACTTTGCCCGAGGGGCTGGTTTTATGTGTTTATCTTTTCTCACTGCTTTTCATTCACTCGTTTAACTATTAAAAGATGTTTTAAAGAAGCATATACTGAACTACGGTGTTTTTACAAGTCTTTACTATTTTATTACATTGTTTTGGTTTTACGCTACCTCTTTATAGCATTTTGTTGTGTTTTACGTATTTTCTTATCTCTTGGCTACTTTTACTTTTATTACTCACTGAGGTGGAGTACTGACATTACTCCCTACACTCGGTGTGCAGATTCAGGAGCCTCGGGTCACGCTAGCGAGGGCTGATTGCTTCCAGTAGGCTGTTCCGGAGTTCACTATGTAGTTGCTCGGCGTTCGCATCCCAGTGTTTCTCCTTCCTATCTTTATTTTCATTTGTATTGGATTTGTAGTAGACTATGTAGACTCTTCCTACTTTTAGACGGTTGTTTAGATTCTCATGACTGGTGACACCCCGATGTCGGGCTGTATCTATTCCCGTACTTGTTCTATTTCACTTAATTTTGGGATTTATTTCTTCTTAATGACTTAAATTGAATTATTATAATTGTTTAACTGAATTGGGGGTTGAGTCGGTTGGCCTTGTCTTCATGAGAGGTGCCATCACAACCGGGTCCGGTTTGGGGTCGTGACACCGAGGGGCTATACATATGAGTGATACTTTCCCCGAGGGGCTTGTTTATGAAATTACTGTTTTTACTCTTCTTTTATACTGAGCCTCTATTGAAAAATGTTGAACAAATGCTTTAAATAACTTTCATTGAAACTGGAGTTTTTACGAGATATTCGGTTATTGAACTACAGATTTTGACTTTGATATTTCTATTGAGATTCTATGATAGAGTATGTATATGATTTTAAATGCTCGTCACTGCACTCACACTTTATTTACTTTGATTACTTACTGAGTTGGCGTACTCACGTAACTCCCTGCACCTTGTGTGCAGATCCATGTGCTAGAGCCTCCGAGTGAGAGTTGATCTTTGCCTTTAGAGTATTTTCCGGAGATTGCAAGGTAGTTGCACGGCGTCCACAGCCCTGCCTTTCTCATTCCTATCCTTAGTATTTTATATTTCAGTCTTATTTTGTATTAAGTAGACAGTATTGGGTTGTATTGTAGTGGCTCATGACTAGTGACACCAGGATCGGTCAGTGTAGATGTAATTGCGTATTTATTTTTCCGCATATTTTGTTATATTAAATGAAAGATTTGAGACTATATCTTATTAGAAAATGGATTTCCAAAAGACTTTTATGATTGTTAGTGCTGATTCGGTTGGCCTAGTACTGTGATATGCGCCATCACGACCAGGGTGGTTTTGGGGTCATGACAAGTTGGTATCAGAGCCTAGGTTACATAGGTCTCACGGTTCATGAGCCGGTTTAATAGAGTCTCGCAGATCGGTACGAAAACGTCTGTACTTATCCTCGAGAGGCTGTAGAACCTTTAGGAAAAGCTTCACATTCTTGAAACTCCTATCGTGTGAATCTGTTGATTCTGGTACTAAACTTATGTTATTCTATTCTCTTACAGATGGTGAGGACACATGCTACCGGTCAAGACTGACGACCACTAGTACCACTAGTTGGGACACTAAAGGCCGAGGTCACGGTCGAGGCCGTGGTAGGGGCAGGGGTGTAGCCTGCACCGCAGCTAGGGCAGCACCTGCAGATCTACCAACCTCCCTAGTTCATGATCAGGCCCCAGTTGCGGACGCTCTAGCAGGACCAACTCAGGCACTAGCTGCGCCGATTGTTATTCTAGGCCTTTAGGAAGCCCTAGCCCAGATTCTATCAGTGTGCACTAGCCTGGCTCAGGCGGTCTCAATTACTACAGTCGCAGCTACTTCTTAGGCCGGGGGAGGTGCTCAGACTCCTGTCGCTTGCACACCTTAGCAGGTTGTGCAAGGACTTTAGACACCGAGGGCACCTCTAGCCCAGCCGGTTGCACCTGCTTCGGAATATGTGGTACCAGTTATGCCTGATGACGAGCAGTGTCAATTGGAGAGGTTTGGTAGACTTCAGCCTCCGACTTTCAGTGGTGCAGAGGGCGAGGATGTCCAGGGTTTCTTGGACAAGTTTCAGAATATAATTCGGACCGCGGGTATTTTGGAGACCAGTGGGGTCTCGTTCACTACTTTCAAGTTTTCAGGAACTGCTTTTACTTAGTGGGAGGCTTATGATAGGTGTAGGCCTATTGATGCAGCGCCCCTTACCTAGCAGCAGTTCATCACTCTCTTTTTGGAGAAGTATGGGTCACAGTCTCACAGAAAGGAACTGCGTAGGCAGTTCGAGTAGTTGCGCCAGGATGATATGACTGTGATGCAGTATGAGATGAGATTTCAATAGCTAGCTTGTCATGTTGTTTGGTTGGTTCCTACATATAGAGAGAGGATCAGGAGGTTCGTGGATGGCCTCACATATCAGCTTAAGATTCTCATTACCGGAGAGAGGGTGTCAGGTTCTACTTTTGAGCAGGTTGTTGATATTACTCGAGAGATTGATTCAGTGTGTCACCAGGAGCGAGATGTGATGGACGCCAAGAGGTCTCGGGGATCTGGTATTTTTGGTGGCGCTCCTTCGAGAGGCCAGTTTCAGCACAACAGAGTTCGTCCATTTAGACATACTTAGTCATCTTTCCCAGTTCATCGTAGGGCATCATCAGGCCATGGTTCTCATAGTTCTCATCAGGGCCATTCATCATTTAGTGGCCTTCCAGCCCAGAGTTCGTCTCGTTCTCCATCAATTTAGGGCTCTTCCGTACCAGGTTCTCCTGCTAGTCATCCCGGTGCTAGGGGTTCCCTTCAGTCCCCGTCCCCTGCACCAGGGAGTTGTTATGAGTATGGAGAGATTAGATATATGAGGAGACAGTATCCTCGTGTTCTTGGGGGTCCATCTCAGCAGAGGAGTCAGCCCTCGACTTCAGATCTAGTTACTTCACCACCCGTCCAGGCAGCTAAGGGTGGGGATCAGTCAGCTAGGGGTCGTCCTAGAGGGGGAGGTCGGTCCGTTGGTGGTCAGGCCCATTTCTATGCACTCCTAGCTAGACCCGATGCTATCGCTTCAAATGCCATGATTACAGGTATTGTCTCAGTTTGCCATAGAGATGCCTCTGTGTTATTTGATCCTGGTTCCACTTTATCATATATGTCATCATATTTTGCTCATTATTTAGATATGCCTTGTGAGTCTTTTGTTTCATCTATTCATGCATCTACTCTGATGGGAGATACTATTGTAGTGGACCGTGTGTATCGGTCGTGTGTGGTGACTATTGGGGGTCTGGAGACCCGAGTGGATCTTTTGTTACTTTGTATGGTGGACTTTGATGTGATATTGGGCATGGATTGATTAGCTCAGCGTCGTGCTATTTTGGACTGTCATGCTAAGATAGTGACGTTGGCTATACCGGGTGTGCCACAGATTGAGTGGCGAGGATCGACTAATTTTGTTCCCGGTAGGGTGATTTTATTTTTGAAGGCCCAGCGGATAGTTGGGAAAGGTTGTCTTTCATACTTAGCTTTTGTGGGGGATGTCAGTGCAGAGACTCCTAGTGTCGATTATGGTCCAGTAGCGAGGGATTTTCCCGATATGTTTCCTACAGACCTGTTGGGCATGCCACCGGACAGGGATATTGACTTCAGTATTGATTTGGTGCTAAGCACTCAGCCCATTTCTATTTCACTGTATCGTATGGCACCGACGGAGTTGAAGGAGTTGAAATAATAGCTTTAAGAACTCCTTGATAAGGGGTTTATTCGGCCTAGTGTGTCGCCTTGGGGTGCACCTATTCTATTTGAGAAAAAGAAGGATGGCACAATGAGGATGTGCATTGATTATAGGAAGTTGAACAAAGTTACAATCAAGAACAACTATCCTTTGCCTCGTATTAATGATTTATTTGACCAGCTTTAGGGAGTGAGAGTGTTCTCCAAGATTGATCTCCGATCAGGTATCACCAGTTGAAGATCAGGGACTAAGATATTCTTAAGACAGTTTTCAGAACCCGATATGGTCATTATAAGTTCCTTGTGATGTCTTTTGGGCTGACCAATGCCCTAGTAGCGTTCATGCATTTGATGTACAACGTGTTTCGTCCTTATATCGACTCGTTTGCTATTGTATTCATTGATGATATTCCGATGTACTTGCATAGTCAGGAGGAGCACGCTGAGCATTTGAGAGTTGTGTTGCAGTGGTTGAGGGAGAAAAAGTTGTATGCAAAGTTCTCCAAGTGTGAGTTTTGGCTCAGTTCAGTGGCTTTCTTGGGACACGTGGTGTTCAGTGAGGGTATTCAGGTTGATCCGAAGAAGATAGAGGCGGTTCAAGGTTGGACCAGACCGTCCTCAGCCATAGAGATTTGTAGCTTTCTTGGTTTGGCGAGTTATTATCATCGGTTAGTTCAGGGATTTTCATCTATTGCATCACCCTTGACCAAATTTACTCAAAAGGGTGCTCCATTCAGGTGGTTGGATGAGTGTGAGTCGAGCTTTTAGAAGCTCAAGATTGTCTTGACCACAACTCTAGTGTTAGTTTTGCCATCAGCTTTAGGTTCCTATACAGTATATTGCGATGCTTCTGTAGTTGGTATTGGGTGTGTGTTGATGCAGAAGGGTAGGGTGATTGCTTATGCTTCTCCTCAGTTGAAGCCCTATGAGAAGAACTATTTTGTTCATGATTTGGAGTTGGCTGCCATTGTTCACGTGTTGAAGATTGGAGGCATTATCTCTATGGTGTGTCTTGTGAGGTGTTTACTGATCATCGTAGCCTCCAATACTTGTTCAAGCAGAAGGATCTCAATTTGAGGTAGTGGAGATGGTTGGAGCTGCTGAAGGATTATGATATCACTATCTTGTATCATCTGGGGAAGGCCAATGTAGAGGCCGATGCCTTGAGTAGGAAGGTGGTGAGTATGGGCAGTTTGGCATATATTCTTGTTGGGGAGAGACCTCTTGCAGTTGATGTTCAGGCCTTGGCCAATCGGTTTGTGAGGTTGGATATTTCGGATCCTAGTCGGGTCTTAGCCTGTGTGGTTTCTCGGTCTTCCTTGTTTGACCGCATTAGAGAGCGCCAGTTGATCCTTATTTGCTTGTCCTCAAGGACAGAGTTCATCACGATGATCTAGAGATGTGACCATTGGTGATGACGAAGTATTGAGGATACAGGGCCGGATATGTGTACCTAGTGTGGATGGGCTTTGGGAGTTGATTATAGAGGAGGCTCGTAGCTCGCGGTATTCCATCCATCCGGGTGTCACGAAGATGTATCAGGATTTGAGACAGCACTATTGGTGGAGGAGAATGAAGAAGGATATTGTGGGATTTGTAGCTCGATGTCTCAATTATCAGCGGGTGAAATATGAGCATCAGGGACGAAAGCAGTAGTCTTGTAAAGCCAAAGTGTAAACGAGCAATCAGAATGCTATGAGTTTAGAAGAGAATTGTGAAGTCTGAAGTATAAAAGTATTGAATTGAAGGTGTCCCAAAGTGCAGAAGGGTCGTGCCCTTTTATAGTGCAGAAAGCAAGTAGAAATAGGTAAGAAAATAATTTGGAAATCAATGACACAAGGTCTCCCTTTAATTAAGGGATTGTGATTTCAAACGGGCAAAACAATTAAGGAAAGGGGTCAATCAAAACTTTTCCAGAGCAGTACAAGAGGGGTAAATATATAGAGGTTTATTTAAGGACAAAGTCTTGATAGTACATGGTTTGTGCAAATAAGGAATGGAAATCAGTTAACAGCTAGTAAATCAGAAATTGAGGATTTCGTATGAATGAACCAGGTCAGAAAGATGGGAAGGATTTAGACTTAAGGAAAATCAGTACCAATCAATTAAACTTAATAAAAGGAATTCTGAATCAATCACAAGTTGGAAAACCATTTTGAAGAAAGATTCCTCATGTATAAAAGCACACAGACACGTTAAACATGAAGAAATTTGTCATGCTATTCAATAGAAGAGTCTAGTGTAGGAGAATCAGAATTGTGTGCAAACAAAAGAAGTTCACACTTAGTTCATAGACCCAGAAATAAGTCTGAAAGAGTCAAGGGTCCTCAAACAGAACCCTACTTTGATTATATGACTAAACTCGGAGGAAACCCCGAAATTCTAGGGTTTCCGACTCGAGTCGAATACAGAGATGAGGAGGCAACAGGCTCAGAGATTTCTTTCCAGAATCTCATGAGAAGACAAGCAAATACAAATAACATTCAAAGCAGATAGAGTGGATGAGCATAATGAGAGAATAGTTACGACAGTAAAAGAAACGTGTTTAAGAAAACCTTTTAGAAGGGACTTAAACAGGGTTCAGTAGAAGAAAAAGCAATAACACTTAGGAACCATATAAGAGATATATCAGAAGAAAGTACTTTTCAGAAGGAACTTAGCCAAGGTTCAGAAGAGAAAAGAGATGGTATAACACTTAAGAAAACCGTAGAAGAAACATGTTTAAAGAGGTCTTTTAGAAGTCAGACAAAGTTCAGTAGAAGGCAAACATAACTTAAGAACTCAGTAGGAAATACATATAGTAGAAGAAAACAAAAAGACTGGAAAAGCATAGCAAAAGATCATATAGGAAAATACAGCAAGATAAACATGCGAGCATGGTACAAAACACAGTAGAAAAACAAAGCACAGAAGAACATGTATAGCATAAGAAAGCAGTAGAAGCACATGCGTGACAAATATACACAAAAAAGGAAAAGAAGAGTCGGAGAAACATTTTAAGCTTTTTCATAAACCCTAAATCGGAAAGAAGTAATTTTTGAAAGAAATATTGGGGAAAACGTTTAAAAACTCAAGTAGAGCACAGATATTGAATAGATCTAAGAAAAAATCAGAGAAAATCTCAAAGGGTTAGGGTTTCAGAAGAACCCTAGAATGAAAAAGGCTTTGAAAAGGTCTCCGATATGAGTCGGAGAAGTCAGAAACAGGCTCATAAGACCAGGATACGCCGGAGCAAAGCCGGAGATGGCCGTAAAACCTTGAATCGGCGGAGATCTGGACGAAAACCTTCGAGGTCAGACCTCGAATCTTCAAGGACAAAATGTATAAGAGCAAAGGGAGGTGAGTATAAGGTTTGCATGGCCTGAGAAGCCATGGATTCCGGTGGGTTTTGAGGTGAGGATGATGAGAGGCTGCTAGGGTTAGGGGAAGGTTCGAGAGAGTTTGAGAGATGAGAGGATTCATATGTGGCGGTTGGTGAGAAATGGGATAGGGTTGGGGGTGTTTGGGAATTAAAAAAGGAAAGGGGAAATTCTGGCCGTTGATCAAAATGATCAACGGCCTGGATCAAAAGGGGAAACAAGGCGGGTTGGATAAACGGGTTAGGGCCGGGTTATTTTAGGAATTGGGCTGTCCCGTTTGAATTTGAAATTGGGGTTGATTCGGGCTGATTTTAGGCTAAAATTGAAATAAAATAGGGCTAGTATTTAAATAGCCATTTTCTCCCTTTAATTTTATAAAAAATAGTAAAATGATTTTTGAAAACAAATTGAAAGTACTAAATTAGTTAATAATGCATAAATATCAAACTAAAAATACTAGAATCAATTTTGTAATTATAAACGTAATTAAATCTTAAGATAGGCTAAAATTGCAATTATATGCAATTTAGCTTTAAAAATACTAAATAAATTTGTAAAAATACGTAAAAATTACCTTAGCTATGTTTTGGTATAAATATGAGAATAAAATAAATTATTCACCAAAATGATGATTTTGGAAATAATTATTAGTTTTTGTACTGCTAAAATAGCGCAATAAATTGATTTAAAAAATCTTTTAAAATTAGAAAAAATACTAAAATGTTTGGATATACCTATGTATGCATACATAGGATATTTTGAAAGCATTTTGCATATATAAAATATACAGGAAAAATTGGGTATCAACACGGATTTTTGGGCGCAGAAGCAGCCCGCAGGTTCGAAATTTTGTCCGCATATGCGAAAATCGCTGGGCAGAAAGTATATAAGTTCTCCTTCGCAAAATTTAGCCCATTCCACCATTTTGAAGTCGGGATTGAAACTTTTGGAGGGTTTTGAAGAGGAAATCAAGGGGATTCTTGTTGAGGTAAGGTTTTTGAACTTAATACTTTTATCTATGGTGAATTTCAGCTGATTAAACATGGAAATTGAAGAGATTAGGGGTGAAAAATTGGAAAATTAGGGCTTACAATTGGAGAGTTTAAATTGAGGATTTGAGGGGCCATTTGAGGTCCGATTTTAATGATTTTGGTATGTATAGACTCGTGAGAGATTAAGGATTCTAGTGTTGTGATTTTTATCGGATTCCGAGATATGCACCCAGGGGTCATGCTTGGCCAATTTCGGGATTTTGAGTTTAATTTGATAATTTTCGCATGAGCTTTGTCCCTTTGGCTGGTATTGATGTTATGATTCTGATTTTAGATAGATTTGGGACGATTTGAGGCCGAGTCGAGAGGCAAAGGCATTGCGGAGTAGATTTTCATCCGGTTCGAGGTAATAAACGATTGTAAATCTAGACTTGAGGGTATGAAACCCCGGAATTTCATACTGTTTTGATAAATTAGGTGACGTACATGCTAGGTGACGGGCGTGTGGGCGTGAACCCGTAGGGATTATGACTTGGTCCGTCTTGTGGCGACTGTAGAGTTACATATTTTGATAACTTTATATAATATCTATGTGTTTTAGAAATGAATATGTTAACTTGGGTTCAATGCCATGTTTGGGACCTTGTGCCGAACTATTTGGACCCTCAGGAGTGTTTTACTACTATCCTCACTCTGTTTTAATTCGAAAGTATATCCTCAGTCATGATTTTTACATGTTTATTTTTTTATTCCATTTCATTACTCTACTTTTAAATATATGAAAACTGTTTGGGCTGAGTTCCCTGATTTTTCACTGAAATGCCCGAGTGGCTGTAAGGTTAATGACTGAGAAAGGTCGAGGACCTGATGGTGAGGATTATATATATATTTGGATCGAGCTACACGCTGCAGCGATATTTATATGTATATGGATCGGGTTGCACGTTGTAGTGATATGTTGGATCGGGCTGCACGCCGCAGCGATATAGCGCTTGGGTTGTAGGAGCCTCTCCGCAGTCTGTACACCCCAGTGAGCGTAGTCAACTATATATATTTATGGATCGGGTTGCACGCCGTAGCTATTATTATTATGAGATATCTATTGAGCGGGAGTGCTGAGTGTAAGTACTGATTGATGAGAGTTGAGTCACGAGTGACTGAGAGGCTTGCCCGAGGGGCTTGTTTATGAAATTATTGTTTTCACTCTTTTTTTTATACTGAGCCTCTATTGAAAAATGTTTTACAAATGCTTTAAAGAACTTTTATTGAAACTGTCGTTTTTACGAGATATTCGGTTATTGAACTACAGATTTTGACTTTTATATTTCTATTGAGATTCTATGATAGAGTATGTATATGATTTTAAATGCTCGTCACTGCACTCAGCCTTTATTTACTTTGTTTACTTACTGAGTTGGCATACTCACGTTACTCTCTGCACCTTGTGTGCAGATCCAGGTACTAGAGCCTCCGAGTGAGAGCTAATCTTTGCCTTCAGAGTACTTTCCAGAGATTGCAAGGTAGCTGCATGGCATCTGCAGCCCTGCATTTCTCCTTCCTATCCTTAGTATTTAATATTTCAGTCTTATTTTGTATCAAGTAGATAGTATTGGGTTGTATTGTAGTGGCTCATGACTAGTGACACCAGGATCGGGCAGTGTGGATGTAATTGCGTATTTGTTTTTCCCGGTATTTTGTTATATTAAATGAAAGATTTGAGAATATATCTAATTAGAAAATAAATTTACACAAGACTTTTATGATTGTTAATGCTGATTCGGCTGGCCTAATACTGTGATAGGTGCTATCATGACCAGGGTGGTTTTGGGGTTGTGACATGAAAAAAATGGGATAAAGGCTCAAAGAAGGGTTCTAATGGATTATTTATATATATTTGGTTAGAAAAAAAGAAGGCTAGAAAATGGTAAATCAAAGAAAACCTAATTTCATTTTCCAAAAATCAGTGTCACCTATTATTTCGCCTTGAGAAACATTTAGAGCAAGTTCTAGCCAAGTTTATTGATTCTACCTGTTTTGTGATCATAATTGTTCTCAATTTCAATGAATTTTGGAGATAAAGATGCTTGCTCCTGCCTTCACAAAATCAAAATCATAGATATGGAATTTACATGGTGAAGATAAAAAGAATTAATCATTTGACATATAGTAAAGAATTTATTTTGCTAATTAAAAACCTACAAATAGGATAGAGGAGAGAAAAATAATTATATATAAAGATATAAAGAAAATAGAACTTTATATAAACATATATATCTATTAATTAGATACATATACTAGAAATGCATCAGAATATACCTCATCCACGCGTGAACTATTTCATCCTCCTAGATAAAACACGTGATAAGAGATATACATATATAAGTATTAATTTAAGGAAAAGAAAAAATTAATACTAATGTATATAAAATAAAAAATCGTTTTGGCCTTCAAATTTATAATCATAGAAGAAAGCTTGAAAGAAACTGTGACTACACATGTTCTATGTGTAATAGACTGACTAATTTAAGACCTTATCAGTCATTGGTCCTGGTTTAAATATAAACAAAAAATTACATGAGCTAACATTCGACTTGAATCATTAAATGGTTAACCAACCAGTTACTTAGACATACCGATCACCATGGAGTTGCTCCTATGTAGGTGATTCTATTTTTGTAGAGGCCTTTATGAGATGTCGTGGTTGTATAGTAACCTGGATATTGACCAGATTAATTGATTAAGCATTTAATTATCAAACCTATATTGGACTTATAAGGCTCCATTGCTTCACCCTCAATGGCTACGGGTATGTCACTATAGTTCTGAGTTTAATATCGTCACCTCGACTTATTACCTGTGGAATTCATCAGTCTAAAGTGACCGATGAATGTTGCTCAAAATGTCCTCCAAAGTACAATTTTAGTCTTTGACCATTTACCTTAAACTTGTCACCTCCATTGTTCTGTTGGATTTCAATTTCTCTATATGGAGTAACATTTGTTACATTGTAAGGACTTGTCCACCTTGATTTTAATTTTTCTGGGAATAGCCTGAGTCGACTATTGTAAAGAAGCACTTGATCTCCAATTTTAAAATTTTTTGTTGGATCAAATTGTCGTGCCATTTTTTTTTTGTTTTTTCTTTAAAAAGTTTTGTATTTTCATAGGCTTCCAACCTCATTTCTTCCAACTTATTAACCTGAAAAACTTTATTTTTACCAGCAGAAGCTAATTCAAAGTTTAATGTTTTTAGTGCCCAAAAAGCTTTGTGTTATAATTCAACTGGCAAATGACAAGCTTTTGCAAAGACTAATCTATATGGGGATGTTCCAATTGGCGTTTTGAACGTCGTTTGGCATGCCCATAATGCATCATCTAACTTTAAAGCCTAGTCTTTTCTTGAGATTTCAACCGTTTTTTCAAGAATTCTTTTTTACTCAAGGTTGGAAACTTCAACTTGTCCTTGATTTTGAGCATGATATGGTGTTCCTGTTTTATGAGTCACACCATATTTTGTCAGCAAAGTAGAAAATTGTCTATTCATAAAATGAGTCCCTTGGTCACTAATGATGACTCGTGGTGTGCCAAATCTGGTAAAAATATTTTTTTGAGAAAATTGCACACAGTTCAAGCATTATTTCTCCTTGTGGGGATGGCTTCAACCCATCTTGACACATAATCCACAGCCACAAGGATATATTCAAAAGAATGAGAGGAAGAAAAAGGACCCATGAAATCTATTCCCCAAACATCAAATATTTCACATACCTTTATTGATTGCAATGGCATCTCATCTCTCTTAGTGATGTTACCTGCTCTCTGACACCTGTCACATTGTGCAGCATATGCTTGGGCATCTTTAAAGAGAGTTGTCCAGAAAAATGCAGCTTCCAAAACTTTAAAGGTTGTTCGATTTGCTGCATAATGACCTCCAATTGCTCCATCATGACAGTGATATAAAATTTTGTTCATCTCCTCTTCACGCACACATCTTCTAATGATATTATCTGCCGCCAAAAGCTTTATGATCTCCTTTTTACTACTTCATGCATTGCTGGATTCAATCTCCTTTGGGGTTGGACTATTGGCCTATAGCTATCCTCCATGAGAATTATGTGCATATAAACAGTTGGACTAATCCCTTTGATATCTTCTATATTCCATTCCAAGGCTCATTTGTGTGCTTTCAAAACTTCAATCAGTTTTTCTTATTGTCCTGCAGTAGGAGAAGATGAAATAATTACTGGAAATAATTCTTCCTCAAGATAAATATATTTTAAATGAGATGGGAGAATTTTGAGTTTAATTTTTGGTTGAACTTGTTCTGGTTGCATCTCCTCCTCTTCAGAATCTTTTTCTAGCATTTCGGCTTCTCTTCTGATGATAGGATCATCATCTTCTATGGTGCCAGATTTGGCCAAACATCTTTCCATTGAGTCTGGAATCAATTGGTCATCTTTGAATTCATCCCTGTTTACATGTTGTTCTGACTTGTCTGCATATGGTTCATCAAGCTCTTTACCTGACCGTAAGGCGATGGCTTTAAGGTGCTCCTTTGGATTTTTCTTTGTATTGCTTGGCAAGGGACCTTGAATCTTTTCTGACACAAGAATTGCCAGTTGGCTTAATCGCATTTCTAGATTTTAAGGGATACACCCTGGCTTTCCATCATTTCATCAGTGATCTTAATGTACTTATACAAAAGGTCGTCAAGACTTGAATGAGCTTGTTGAGGCCTTTGCTAATATGGCCCTGCTTGTTGATAAGGTCTATAGTTTGGTTGCCCATGGTTCTGATTCTGGTATCCCGACAGACCTTGTACTTATTGCTTTTGGAAGCTTTGAGAGTTCTCTGCACCATTTGGATTGCTTCATTGAAATCTTGGATGCTTTTGTGCCATTGGATTGCCAAAAGTGTATGGTTTATAAGTGATAGAATGGACATGTTCGTCATTATGATTGTTTGCTTGACATTCATGTTTCATATGGTTTCCTCCACACATGTCACAAGTCTCAAATTGGCTTGGTTGTTGTGTATTCACCTGAAAAGATTCAAACTTTTGTACCAAAGAAACAATTTGATGCGTTAGTGTATTTAAAGCATCAACCTGATTTACCGTAGCAGCCTTCTTGATGATTACACGCTCAGATGGCCATTGGACGGCATTCTCAGAAATCTCATTCAACAATTGCAATGCTTCCTCCGTGGTTTTTCCCATTACAGAACCTCCTGCAGCTGCATCAATCATATTTCTAGCAGAGGGTTTTAACCCGTGATAAAAAATATGTAGTTACATGCGTTCAGGAATGTTATGGTGTGGACATTTTTTTAATATTGCTTTTAATCTTTCCCATGCTTGATAAACTGACTCAGTGTCAGTTTGCAAGAAATTAGAGATGTCTTGTCTTACCTTTGTGGTTTTAGCAGGGGGAAAATATTTGTTTAAAAATTTTTGAGTCATTTGATCCCATGTGGTAATGGAACCTTATGGCAAACTTCGCAACCAAGTCTTAGCATCTCCTTTTTAAAGAAAAAGGAAATAACCCTAACTTGATAGTTTCAGGAGGTACTCCATTATACTTAGATGTCTCAACAAGTTTCAGAAAGTCAATTAAATGACTGTGTGGATCTTCACTTATGTCTCCAGTGAAGATGCAAGACTGTTGAATCGTTTGAATCAGGCCCGTCCTGATTTAAAAGTTGTTGGCTACCACTGGAGGTTTTCTGACACTTGATTCACAGTTGAAGCGGTCAGGTCTAGCATAATCCCTTAGGTTTCTATTTGATGGCCTTGGTGCTACTTCATCAAACTGATCCTCCATATGGATTGGTGGTTGAATGTCTTCTACTTCCTGATTCTCCATTACTTCACGAGCTATGCTTTGAGAAGATGATATTTGTGCTTTCCTGCACAATCGAAGAGATTTTTCAATTTCTGGATCGTAACTAGTCAACTCTTTTGTAGAAGAACGGGTCATAAACTACTTAAAAGAAAAAAAAAATTAACAATAGTTTCTAAAGCAGTACTAGTAGTTAATAAAATAACTAAAGAAATTTTTAAAGATAACAAAAATAGTTAGAAAAAAAAGTACAATAATATATAGTAGTACTAGTAAATAATAGTAATTAGAGATAAAGTTAAAATAGTATTTGTAGATAAAAGTACTAGTAATACTATACTAAATATTCTAAAGAAAAACTAATGATAGAAGTAGTAGGAAGTACTTAATAGTAGATAGTGAAAATACTGACAGAAATAATAATAATAATAATAATAATAATAATAATAATAATAATTCTCAAATTAGCAACAAAATATTTAATCTGAAGTAGATGTATGCCAATTCCCGACAACGGCGCCAAAAATTTGACGAGGCCAATGTGTATTGGAATTTTCTGCTCGTACTTTGTCAAATTCTAATATAGTTTAAGATATCTTCCCACAAAGATTAGATAATCTATGCTACTTATTTGTAATATTTTAACTACTATTTGAGAGAATTAAATTGATGAAAAGGGAGTGAGGTTTAAAACTTATTAATTACTTAAACAAAATAAATACTTTTGGAAGATTTATAATTTAAAAAGGAGTTGGGAATCATTGAATTCACTTGATAATATTACTATAATAAAATCTCAAAATCTACATTTATTTCTCTAAAGAATAATTGTTTATTTCTAATATAATTATATTTTGCTCACTAAGAAATAACCAATTAATAACACTCTGTGAGAATTATGCTAATTAATCAACTTAAGACTAGTGACATTTAAACTGAAATATTTTTCTGTCACGACCCAAAATCCCTCCGAAGGAGTCGTGATGGCACCTAGTCTCTAAACTAGGTAAGTCTAACATTAATTGAAATAACATTGACATTTATTAACTTCAAATTAAATAACTCTGAATAAATCACAATTTCCCAAAACCAGTGGTACAAATCATAAGCCTTCTAAGAGTAGTTATACAAAATAAATACAACACTGTTCCAGAACGAGAAGGAATCAATGGAACGTAAATACAAACGAAGGTGACTCCGAGGTGTGCGAACGCAGCAGCAGGTTACCTTGAGTCTCCACCGCGACGATCCGCATAGCTGCTATCGATCAGTACCTGGATCTGTACACAAAAATATACAGAAGTGTAGTATGAGCACACCACGGCGGTGCCAAGTAAGTATCAAGACTAACCTCGGTGGGGTAGTGACGAGGAACAGTCAAGACACCTACTGGTCAGACAGATTAAATAGGATATGATAACAAATATCAAGATAAAGGTAACGAAATAATATCAACAGCAGGGATAAATCAATCTACAAACAGTCGAAATAAATAATAAAAGGAAAATCGGATGGAAACGAAAGATAACCAAATAAATCAACACAAACATAGCTGAAACACAGAGAAGTAGAATAAACTCAAGTAAAGAAGACAGTGTCAACTCAATTAATCATATCGTTTCTGATGCACAACCCTAGCCATCTCAGAACTCGATGTCTGATATCATAACCTCAACTTCCAAACCTTTAGCATACCCGGCACCTTGTGCCCACATATTTTGTCTCACTTTGCACAATAACGTTCTCATGTTACTCAGTACATAGGACCCATAACTAATGCAATTAAGATGTTCCAGGAGTTTCATTTACATAACATAAAGTAGAGTACAGCTTCTAAACCAATTAGGAACTCAGCAAAAAAATGAAGTTATTTTTAGAAATTATTTAAATAAAGAAAGTACCACTTCAATTTAAACTACAACATCGAATGAATTATTACCTTTAACATGGGATTTAATAACTTAAAACTTAGTAGGAATTCCTTTTTAAGTAAAATACAACCTCAGACGGTTTAAGGAAACTTAATTTGCGAAACTAATTGAATTAAAAATATACCAATTATTGAAATTTGAAGTATTGAAATGCATATATAATTACGGCGAGTTCAAATTTAAAAAAAAATCATACAAAGCAGCCTAGCCAAATCACAATAAAGGAATACATAAGCATAAATATACATTGATGCGGCGCGCATCTCGGTCCCACTAATCCTCCCTCATTCCTCCTCAACAATCACAATAAAGTAAATAGTACATACATTTGTTGCGGCGTGCAAATCCTCCCTTATTCCACCTCAACAATCACAATAAGAGTAAATAGTATTTATATCACCATATCAGTAACAACATCATCATTCTCCCTTATTACTCCTTGTTGCGGCGTGCAACCCGATCCCTCCAGTCCACCCTTATTACTCCTCAATATATATTACCCTTATTCCTCATGTTACGGCGCGCAACCCGATCCCACATGTCCACCCTTATTACTCCTTGTTGCGGCGTGCCACTCGATCCCACTAGACAACATCAATTCTCTCTTATTCCTTCTCAACATCAACAACCAAACATAGTTTAAAACCAACCACAACAACAATTCAACAGCCCAATTAAAAGGATTTCTACCACCAAGGGTATGAATACATGGCAATAAGAGAGTCACGGAAAACCAAGAAGCACAACAACCTTTACAAAATAACAAGACATATAAGGCACGCGATAACTACACCGGCAACCACAACAATTTGGATACATAGCATATATGCACGGGGCCATAGAGGAATTCTCAATTTAGAAATAACAAAACAATAAGGAGGACAATCGCTTCAATTAAGGAAAATAAGGGCCAAGTAACAAGTAAGAGTTATAAGAAAGCTAATAACATCGTACGGAGCATAAAGAGGTAAATCAAGCAATTAAGAAACCCAATCATATCGAAATACTACCCACTTAATGAACATAAAGGCCTAAGAACCCTAAAGGAAAGTTCTTCACAAATAAGTCCGAGCACACACTCGTCACCTCGCGTGTACGGACTACAATTAGCATAGAGGACTTAAATCCTAAGGGAAAGTCCCTCACACAAGGTTAGGAAAGATACTTACCTTAAAAACAACAAACTGAAACTCTAAAATGCACTTCTAGGGTGAAAAGACCTCCGGACAGCTCAAATCTAACCAAATACTACTTGAATATATCAAACAATGCAAGAGAAACAATTAACAAAACTATGATTCTTATACAATTTGCAAAAGGTCAGCAAAAGTCAACTCCCCGAGCCCGCACCTCATAACCCGATAAAATTTACAAAAATCGAATACCCATTCCGATACGGGTTCACCCATACAAAAATTATCCAATTCCGATACCATTTGGTCCTTCAAATCATCATTTTATATTTTTGAAAGATTTCACAATTTTCCCCAAATTTTCCTTTAGATTCTCATGAATTTGATGTTAAATCTAAGATGTTACTATGAACTTCAAGAACTTCTAGAATTGCAACCAAGCGTCCGAACCATATCAAATCAACTCCAAACGACACCAAATTTTGCAGGAAAGTCCAAAATGACATAACAGAGCTATTTCAACTCTTGGAATCGCATTCCAGCCCCGATATCACAAAAGTCAACTATGGGTCAAACTTCTCCATTATCCAAACTTTAATTTTTCCAACTTTCGCCGAAACGCCTCAAATTACCCTACGGACCTCCAAATCCAAATCCGAACACGTGCCAAAATCACCATACGAAGCTGCTGACATCATCCAAACTCATTCCGGAGCCGTTTACTCAAAAGTCAAATTCCGTTCAAATCCTCTCCGCTTAAGCTTCCAAAACTATATTCCTTCTTTCAATTCGACTCTGATTTATCCGGAAACTGAATCCAACCATGCACACAAGTCTATATACATAATATGAAGCTGCTCGTGACCTCAAACTATCAAATCGGATGAAATTGCTCAAAACAACCAGTCGGGTCGTTACATTTTCTTCCTTGAATTGTGCTAAAAGAAAGTAAAATCTTCATGAGAATATTTTTACTAAGGATCAATAATCTTTCCTACAATAATTCCTCCGTGAGAATTAAAACTGAGGCAAGCAAGATTACTAACTTGAAATAATAGTTTACTGAAAAATTACTTCCATTCTACTATTTTATTCATCAGTTATTATATATTAATTTTGCTCCACGAGAATTACAAAATTAATATATGAATAACTTAGAGATAAAATATATAGACGTGATAATAGAGTAATTAGAAACCATCATTTCAGCACAGTATGAAATGTAAATAAAAAGTTTCAAGCCAAGAATATATAAAAACTAAGATAGTATTATAAAATATTTCAAGCTTCATCAACTATCCCAACAAAAAGAGATTGCTCCATTATGGAATAAGAAAAGCTAAAAAAGTTATTTAGAAAACTACGAATATTTTTACTACAAGAAAAGAAGACCAAAACTAATTCTTGTCTTGCCAAGATTGGATATCCTTATACAAAGAGAGCTTGCTATTTATAGGAAAAGATGAATAGCTTTTGTCATATTCCACTTTTGCGAATGTGAAATCTATGTATGTGAAGTGACCTTTGTGTACGTAGATTCTACATATGCAACTATGGCACTTGTGCTTCACTTTTGACTTCATGAATTAGTCTTGCATATGTAGGTTCTATGTGTGCGAATGTGACCTTTGCAAATATAGATTCCAAGCATGCATCTATGACTCTTTTGCTTCCATTCTTGACTTCATGACTTAGACTCGCAAATGTAGGTTCCATATATGCAAATGTGACATTTGTGTATATATATTTCACATATGCATCTATAGCTCTTTTGCTTCCGTTCATGACTTCATGGGTTAGACTTGCAAATGTAGGTTTCATGTATGCGAATGTGACTTTGCATATATAGATTCCACATATACAAATATGCTCCTTTTCATCTCTAATTATCTCTTTCCATAAGCCCATATGTATATTCCACACTTGCGAATATGGAGATGATATGTGCAACTATGGCTTTGCTTCATTCTCTTGTCTTTTTCATAATTTCTTTTTTCTACAAGAATTTGTTAGAAAATATACGAGGATAGGATATTACTATTCATATTTTATTTAAAAAACTTATTTTTTACATATGAAATTACATGAATAATTTATATCCATCAAAGTAGCCGCACAAACTCCGTTTGAAGTTGAAGTAACAACGCCCTCAGCCACGCCAACTCCGTTTGAGGTAGAAGTAACCACACCCTTCACTATGATGGTAGCACCCACATCGTCCTTTAAAACCAATGCTATACCATGGGACTATGCTGCAGAGGCAAGAAGAAAAGGAAAAGGGAAACTAGAAGAAATAGGTGTCGCACAAGGCATGACCAGGACCGGTAGGGTTTACACACCTGAGCATTTGGGAGGAACAAGTAAACAAGCCGCACCCAAGCAGCCTATCATTGAAACAGGCCCGGATGACCTTTGGAGAAAGGTGCAAGCAAGGGAATATTCTGTGGTTGATCATCTTAACAAAACCCCTACTCAGATATCCATTCTATCACTACTACAGAATTTTGAGATGCATAGGAACACATTGATGAAAGTGTTGAACAAAGCTTACGTACTCAACAACATCACTAGAGGAGAAATGGCCAACATGGTAGGACAAGTGTTGGAAAGCCATAAGATTACTTTTCATGAAGACGAGCTGCCATCGGAAGGACTGAGTCACAACAGAGCACTACATATCATAGTGCAATTTAAGGATAAATTCATTGCCAGAGTCCTAATAGATGGGGGTTCGAGTCTAAACATTTGTCTATTGACTACTTTGAAGAGGTTGGGTAAAGTTTTGCATGAGATACGAGCAGGAACTATGAACGTGAAAGCATTCGACGGGTCCCAAAGGGCCACGATCGAGGAAATCAACCTATGTTTGCAGATGGGCCCGACTTGGTTTGATGTTGAATTCTAAGTATTGGACATATCCGCCACATATAATCTGATGTTGGGACGATCTTGGATGTATGTCGTTGGGGCCATGGCCTTCACTCTACATCAGGTTATGAAGTTTGAATGGAACCATCAGGAAGTAATCATCCACGAGGATGGGAGTAACCCCATTTACACCAATCAAACCGTTCCAATTATCGAGAATAGAAGGAAGTTGGGTGGAGAAACGTACCATCGCATCGAGCACGTCAATGCAATTGAGAAAGACAAATGGTGGAGTAATAAGATTGAAAGCATATTGTTATGGATAGGGCATATTGTTATGGACAGGGTATGAACCCAGCAAGGGTCTCGGGAAGAATCTCCAGGGTATCACTAAACCAATACAACCAAAGCATCATGGTGAAACCTTTGGACTTGGATATTAGTACACCTAGCAAGAGTATGATGATTGGTCGCCGCCATGGCATGGTCCCTATTACCCTCTTGAACAACCAATACCACATTTGCATCAGACATTTCAACAGGCTGACGTGATATGGGGATCTGAAGAAGATGAGGCTCTAGGTGGCCTAAGGAATCTATTTCTAGACGATGAAGACATGGACTGCAATACAATAGTTGAGGAGGATGAAGACCTTACAATTCAAATCATGTGAAAGGGAGTTGTTCACAAGAACTGGACTGTTGCACCGTCCCGGGACCTCCGAGTTCCTGGGTAGCCTGGCAATTAGCATGATATATTTTTTAAACGTAATTTTAAGCATTTAAGACATTTTCAATATTTTATTTTAGACGCATTTTGTTTTGAAATAATTGCTCAAGTCATCGAGTTGTACTTGTTTTAATGTTTTCAAGATCTATTAAATGCATTGTTATTTTAGTATTTATTATTATCCTTTACATTTTCTCTCTACAGCATTATTATTACTTACCCTGATGAACCAATGACTGTGACATGTAATGAGACAACGCAACATAAGGATAGTGATTTGGAGGAAATAGAAGAAGAAGTATAATCCCCAAAGAAATTGTCAGAGAGGTGGAAAATTTTGAGAACAAGCCTAAGTAAAATTTGGATGAAACCGAGATAGTCAATTTGGGATATTTTGAAACAGTCAAAGAAACTCGCAAAAGCATCCACCTATCACCATCAGAGAAAGAAGAGTACATCCGTTTTCTAAAAGAATACGAAGATATCTTTGCATGGTTTTATGATGATATGACTGGGTTGAGCACATCTATAGTAGCTCATAAACTACCTACCAATCCAATGTGCCCGACTGTAAAGGAGAAACTCAAAAAGTTCAAGCTGCATATGAGTCTGAAAATCAAAGAGGAAGTCACTAAACAGATCAAAGCTAAAGTTCTCAGAGTGGTTGAATACCCTACTTGGTTGGCGAACATCGTGCCAGCTCCGAAGAAGGATGGCAAGGTCAGAGTATGTGTCAACTATCAGGATTTAAACAAAGCAAGTCCCAAAGATGATTTTATGTTACCCAATATACACATACTAATCGACAATTGAGCCAAGCATGAACTCCAATCCTTTATGGATTGCTTCGCGGGATACCATCAGATCTGGATGGATAAGAGAGATGCCGAGAAAACAGCCTTTATCACTCTGTGGGGGATGTATTGTTATAAATTGATGTTGTTTGGCCTGAATAATGCTGGAGCCACTTATATGAGAGCCATGACAAATATTTTCCATGACATGATTCACAAAGAAATAGAGATGTACGTGGATGATGTCATCATCAAATCCAGAAAAAGTGCAGATCGTATAGCAGATTTAAGGAAATTCTTTAATTGGCTTCACAAGTACAATCTGAAACTGAATACTGCAAAGTGTGCCTTCGGAGTCCCTGTTGGAAAATTGCTAGGTTTCATCGTCAGTTGCCAAGGGATTGAATTAGACCCTTCAAAGGTCAAAGTTGTCCTAGATTTTCCACCTCGTAAGAGTAAGAAAGATGTGATGAGCTTCTTGGGGCATCTTAATTATATCAGCCGATTCATAGTACAATCGACTGTGATATGTGAGCCAATTTTCAAAATGCTGAAGAATGATGTTGCAACAAGATGGACTGAAGAATGCCAAAAAGGCTTTGATATAATCAAGGAGTACTTATCCATACCACCAGTCTTGGTCCCGTCGGAACCTAGTAGACCTCTGCTATTCTATTTGTCCGTACTAGATGGAGCTTTCGGTTGTGTCTTGGGACAACATGACGAGACAAAAAGAAAGGAACAGGCCATATACTATCTGAGTAAGAAGTTCACACCCTATGAGGAACGATATTCTTTGCTGGAACGCACCTGCTATGCCCTGACTTGGATAGCTCAGAAATTGAGGCACTACCTCTGTGCCTACACTTCATATCTCATATCAAGGATGGATCCCCTGAAATACATTTTTTAGAAACCAATGCCTACAGGGAAATTAGCAAAATGGCATATATTGTTGAGTGAATTTGATATTGTCTATGTGACTCAGAAGGCAGTCAAGGGACAAGCTTTAGCAGATCATTTCGTAAAAAATCTTGTAGGAGGAGAATACGAACCACTGAAAATGTATTTTCCTGATGAAGAAGTATCATTTGTAGGAGATGATATCATCGAAACTTACGATGGTTGGAGAATGTTCTTCGACGGGGCTGCAAATTTCAAGGGAGTGGGTATTGGAGTAGTTTTGGTGTCAGAGACAGGTCAACATTATCCAGTACCACAAATCTCAGGTTTCCGTGCACCAACAATATGGCATAATACGAGGCTTGCATCATGGAGCTCAATTTGGCCATTGACATGAATATTCAGGAATTGCTGGTAATTGGAGATTCAGACCTTCTGGCACATCAGGTTCTAGAAGAGTGGGCTACCAAGAATACCAAAATATTTTCATATCGGTATCATGTACAAGAGTTGATGAAGAGGTTCACAAAGATAGAATTCAAACATGTTCCAAGAATCCAGAACGAGTTCGCAGACGCACTGCTACTTTGTCTTCCATGATACAGCACCTAGATAAGAATTTCATCGACCCTATTCCAGTAAGAATCCATAATCAGCCAACTTATTGTGCTCATGTTGAAGAAACGGATGGGAATCCATGGTTCCATGATATCAAGGAATACTTGGCAAAAGAAAAATACCCGGAGCATGCAAATCATACTCAAAAACGCACGCTCTGAAGATTATCCAATCATTTCTTCCATAGTGGAGAAATTCTGTACAGAAGGACCCCAGACCTAGGATTATTATGATGTGTTGATGCCTAGGAAGCTTCCAAACTGCTCGAAGAAATACATGCCGGAACTTGCGGACCACACATGAACGGTTAGTTTTAGCCAAGAAGATATTGAGAGCAGGATATTTTTGGATGACTATGGAAACGGACTGCATCAGGTATGTCCAAAAGTGTCACCAGTGTCAAATACATGCAGATATAATATGGGTGCCACCAAATGAACTCAATGCAATGAGTGCGCCTTGGTCTTTTGCTGCTTGGGGAATGGATGTCATCAATTCGATTGAGCCTGCCCCTTCAAACGGGCATAGGTTCATTTTAGTGGCCATAGACTATTTCAAAAAATAGGTCGAGGCTACATCTTACAAGGCTGTAACCAAGAAAGTCATCACAGATTTTGTTAGGGAACATATTGTTTGCCGATTCGGGGTGCCAGAATCCATTATCATCGACAATGCTGCCAACCTTAACAGCGACTTAATGAAAGATATGTGTGAAACCTTCAAAATCAAGGATAAGAATTACACAGCATACAGACCTCAAATGAAAAAGCTGTGGAAGCCGCCAAAAAGAACATCAAGAAAATTCTAAGGAAAATGGTAGACAACCACAAGCAATGGCACGAGAAATTACTATTTGTCTTAATGGGATATCGTACCATAGTTTTCACATCAACCGGAGCAACTCCCTACATGGTGGTCTATGGTACATAAGTTGTCATTCCAGCGAGGTCGAAATTCCTTCCTTAAGAATTATACAAAAAGCCAAACTCGGTGATACAGAGTGGATAAGAAGTCATTATGAACAATTAGCTCTTATTGATGGAAAAAGAATGAATGCGGTATGTCATGGTCAACTTTATCAGAACAGAATGTCCAAAGCTTTCAACAAAAGGGTCAAACCAAGACAGTTCGCATCGGGGCAGCTGGTGTTGAAGCGGATATTCCCCCATCAAGATGAGGCCAAAGGAAAATTCTCATCAAATTGGCAAGGGCCTTACATGGTTCATCGAGTACTAACAGGAGGAGCACTCATACTCGCAGAAATGAACGGAGAAGTTTGGCCAAAGCCTATCAATTCGGACGCAGTCAAGAGATACTATGTTTAGATTATTTACATTTCTTCATCTAATGTAATTGAACCACGCTTGACCTGATTCCCGTTTAAGAGGGGATACGTAGGCAACCTTGCGGGTTAGGTCACATCTTAATAAAATCTTCATTTTCTCCATGGTCAAAAACTGGGGCAGAATTTTGAGGAGGACCCTCAAAATTCCAGAGCAAGTCCAGCCAACTTCGTCATATGCAGAACGTTGAAGCATCGCTTATTAAACTGGGGCAGAATTTTGAGGAGGACCCTCAAAATTCTAGTGCAAAGAAGTTGCAATGTCTCTAAAGTGTCACAGTCATTGGTTGATCTAACTTACTTGATATTGCATACTACTATGTTTACAAATAACTATATTTATCAAGTGCATGCATTTTTTTGAAAACTTTATTTCTATGGCAGTTAGATGTTACCCAGGGTAACTCAAACAGGATCTCTAGAGTAAAGCAGAGCAGAGCAAGCAGGCGAAGGCACGAACCGACCTTCCCCGCAAAACTAATGATTTTTCTTTGGATGCAAGCACAATGAATGTAACAGGAGTATTCGCAAGTATACACATATCAAAATCACTATCTTCATAGCAATAAAGTTGCCGAACGCAAACATGCCTCCAGATAAGAAACACTCTACTATCACTCATTGTCTTTTCTTTGCATGAGACTAAGCATTGTCTCCATTTTTTCATGAGGATAACCCCTGCCTCCTCAATTGCATGAGACTAAACACTATCTCCTATTCTGCATGAGGATAATCCTTGCCTCCTCAATTGCATAAGGATAAGCATTGCCTTCCATTGCATGAAATTAAGCCATATCTCCTCTTCTTGCATGAGGCTAAGCCCTGCCTCCGTCATTGCATAAGGCTAAGCACCGCCTTTCTCTACATAGGGCTAAGAACTGCCCTTCTTATATTGCATGAGGCTAAGAATTGCCTCCATTATTGCATAAGGCTAAGCATTGCATTTCCTTGCATGAGACTAAGCCATGTCTCCTCTTCTTGCATAAGGATAAGCCATGTCTCCTCGACTGCATAAGGATAAGCATTACTTTCCATTGCACAAGACTAATCCTTGTCTCCTCTTCCTGCATGAGGCTAAGCATTGCCTCCCTAAATTGCATAAGGCTAAGCACTACCTTCTATCGCATGATACTAAGCCATGTCTTCTCTTTTGCATGAGGCTAAGCATTGCCTCCTTAACTACATAAGGCTAAGCATTGCCTTCCATTGCATGAGACTAAGCATTGTCTCCCTTTCTTACATGAGGCTAAGCATTTCCTCCCCAACTGCATAAGGCTAAGCCCTACCTTTCCTTTCCTTTCCTAATACCGAATGCTACGCTACTTGAAATCTAACACTATTTTGCCTTCCCGGGGCTAAGCTATATCCCAATCTTATGCAAGACTAAACTCTATCTTGCTTCGCTTCTTATATGATCCATCATCATGTCTCTGCATTTCATCGGCTGAAATATCGCCATATTATCCAAAGGCGTCATAGTCCGAAGGCATCATCCTCATAGCCTGAAGACACCATGTCATGGACTGAGGATCTCTCAATGCTGCACATCATTATTCAAAGGCGTCATGGTTCAGAGGCACCATTCTCATGAAACAAGAACATCATTTCATGGCCTGCGAATCCCTTATCACATGATTCATGGCCTGAGACGTCATGGTCTAAGGACATCATCATCACCGTCCGAAGACAATCTTCATGGTACAAAGGAAATTTGCTTCATGTTTAAATTCTCGCAATTACCCATATATGTTTTGCATGCATCGTATTTTAAGTTTTGCAGGTAATCCAGGAGGTAACCATTCTTCAAATGGAAGCAATCTTCGCTCCAGTTTCTATTTGCAACGTTCACGTGTTCTAAACGTAACCGACTCCCATCAATTACTCACTTTTCTCTGTGGCTATTCTGATACTTGCTCTATAACACATCCGTTACGTTTCAGATTAACATTCAAAACTCTACACCCAATACTATCCTTCCCAAAAGAACCCTTTCCGAAACACATGACCGTTCCTATAACAATTCCATCGGTTTCATTCATCGTTGGGTCCAGAACTACACTTGGCTTGATTCCTATAAAACTAAGGATATGTAGGAAACTCAGAAACCGGAGTTCGGCCTCTATGTTTTTTTAAAATCACCCCATTCGGTCAAAATCGGTCATTATTTCTTTGCCCGATAACTCTTTCATCCTTCCCGGGTAAAGAGGGGCAATTGTTGATACCCAATTTTTTCCTTATATATATATATATACACTTTCAAAATAATGCATATACATCATCATTTTGATTTATGAGCACACACAAGAATTTTTATAATTTTTCATAATCTTTAAAGTCTTTAAATCAATTTATTTTTGCATTTTATTATATAAATATCCAATAATTACCCTCCAAATTATTTTTATGATGATTTAATCATCTAAATTTATAATTTATACCAATATGAGGTCTTAAAAGTTTTCAGTAATTATATTTGCATTTTAAGGCTAAATTGCATATTTTTGCAATAATAGCCCATATGCATATAATTACATTATTTATACAGAAAATGACTTTATATATTTTTATAATATTAAGTAATTATTTTTATGCACAAATGATGTTTTTGTTATTTATTTATTACTTTATAAATTATTTATTTGATTAAAATTTGGGTATTTAAAATTTGGCCCTAATTTCGGACCTAACTATCCAGACCTTGGTCCAATAACCCCCAGCCCAATCCCAAATGACCCAACCCAATCCAAAACCGACCAACCCCTTCTCGAATCCTAGCCGTTGATAAAAAATGATCAACGGCTCACAAGCGGCTCCCCCATTTCCTTATATCACTCGACCCTAAACCCTAACCTCATTCCCACCAAACACGCCTCCTCTCTATTCTCTCCTATTTAAAGAACCCTAACCCGTCGTCTCTCAAAACTCCTCTCCTAATCCCTCTTCTAATGGGATTTTCTTCCCATTCACTTATGTTTACCTTGAAAAATGGAAGTAACAATTAAAGATATTTAGTGGTTTAAAGATACGTGATATATTCTAATACTAGCGATTATACAAGTAATATTGAGCTTATGTAAGAAGAAATAATAAACTAAATCAATGTTGTTGAAATAGTAGGGGCCTCGAGCTCGGCTATCCAGGGACCCCGAAGTGAGCTAAGACCAACAAAGTATGAACAATAAAGTAAAGGCAATAAAGCTGAAGAATAATTGTTGAGCACGTTAAAAGAGAAGAATGGAATGTTCTATTGCTGTGTATATCTTATCTTTACAAAATGATTGGGGTCCCCTTTATATAAGAGTAGAAAACCCCAATATAGTACATTGCTCATAAAGGTAAATAATTCTATTGGTACAGGTGTATAACGGCCTAGTACGGACCTGTACCATTGCGTACAAACCTTATCCTTTAATTAATGCCCTGGTCCACGTGTCCTAGAGAAATTCCCACTCTTTCTTGACTAACTTCGAGATTGTGTTGCCTTCGATGTAGGTCGTTCCAAACCTTCGATTAGCTTCCTCGAGGTGGGTGTCCCTCAGTCGGATCTGATCTCCAATTCGAGTCTCCCAGACTCAGACCTATAGCCCGATTTAAGACTTCAAAAAATCATGCTCCTCGATTTTGACCGCATACAGATAGTCCCCACATTTCTTAGAATGGAATGATATGAAATGATTTTGACCTCAATTTTCTCGAACCTCTAGTGATGACGTCATCCTTGTGAAGCCAACATTCAAAGTGACTGAAACATCCCATCAGCCCACTTCCCCAAAAACATAAAATGCACGTCAGTTTTGGTCGGCCATTAACGCCTTTGAAACGTTGTTGCCCCTCTATAAATATGGAGTGTCTTCCTTTAGTAAATAACTTTACCTTTCTTCAATCTCTTCTAATCCTCATATCTTTCTTAAATCACATGTCTCCTCCGCCTCTTTAAATTTCATAAAATACCAAGCTCTAGCCGGAAACACTACATCCTGGTTCACCCGCATTCCTTACCTTACAACCATGGCCAAAACTTCCAGTACGATCCCTAAAAAAGATAAAGCATCATCTTCCTTCGCCTCCCAGCCGGCCAAACTGGTGGTGTTGCCGACACTTGAAGACGTCACCCTTGGTGATTGCATTATCAAGAAGGACTTCGGTATCGAGAATCCTTCAGATGTTGAGGGCCGATGCGAGCACGTGTCACAATATATTAACCTGATAACCAAGCAGCTCATCAAGGAGGTAAGGAAGAATTGTCGATGGGGTGAAGAGGTCAAGATTCAGATCCCGAAGCCCAATGAAAGCATAACTACCCATAAGGAGGGATTTTTTAGTGTTTACACTTACCCCTTAACACTAGGCCCCCTCGATCCGGTGGTGATAGACTTCTGCAAGACATACAAAGTCACCCTCGGCCAAATCCACCCTTCATTCTAGCATATCGTTATCATGTTGTGGTACTTCTCTAAAAAGGCTTAGGGTTTAGAATTCACCCTCAGCCACCTAGTTCGGTTGTATTGGCCCAGTTATTCCGAGGTATCATCAAGTTGCAACGTCAAACCACGAAGTCCTTCTTTGCCAATACTAATGAAACCAAAGATCGAGGTTGGATGAGCCGATTTGTTAGAGTCAGGACTTCGGACATCATCCCCGTGGAAACAATGTTGTTCCCGGAGAGGTGGAATTTTAACCGTAAGTGGAGTCTGCATTTTCCTTTGTATCTATTCTTGTTCTTTCATTTTTCATAGCTTACTCATCTTTATTTTGGCAGCCGATGCTTGGGCGCCCCTAGCGGTGCCTGACCTCGAGGATTGGGTCAGGAAACTAGCTGCTACATCCTCTTATGACAAGAGTAAGTGGTGTGAATTGGCAAAGGGCCAATGGGAGGCCAAGAAATATGGCCTTGGAGATGCGTCCGAGATGAGGCCGGCCCCGCCTGGGGGAAAAACCAAGTCTTCAAATCCAAAACTCGAGAAGGACAATAAAAGAAAGAAGGTCTCGAAACCCGAAGACCTTCAAGACACGAAAACCTCCACTCAAAGGCTGCGAAAATGGTTTGCTCAAACGGGCACAAATTCAGCTCATGACTCCCCGGATGGTGAGGAAAATGATGAGGAAGAATCGGCGCTGGTGACTCGGACCAGGAGGCCAGTCGAGGCTGCCAAGCCTTCCGAACTAGAAAATCCACCTTGTGGTAAGGATGCCCGAAAGGAAGAGACGGGCAAGGCCCCCATATCTTCGGAGGTTGAGATTGTCCCTCTGTCTTCAACAACTATACCAGAGGTGGTAAATGCTGGGGGGACCGAGGTTAATGAGAATGCCCTGAGTGAAGAGCTCAGGACCGCGATAATATGTCATTCCCTTTCATTGCCAACTTTTTCTGGGGGAGTAATCGAGGAAGCCAACACTTTGCATATGCCCGACCCAAGTAAGGTCATCGGGGACGATCCTTTCCAGAGTTTCTATGCTAGAGTTGAGGATGTCTATGATTTCAATAATGAATCCTCCATTTTTGAAGAGGCCCAACGTCTTTTTTCCCGGGTCAGGACCTGCCCTTTATCATTGTAATTTTTCTTTCTTCTCTTTCGACTGACTTGTCTTTATTTCCTGTGTAGGCCGTTGCAAAGTTTAAATATGAGCTAAGCCAATGTGAGACCGAGCTCAAGAAGGTTTCAGGCGAAGAAAAGGCCTTGAGGCAACTCTGTGGCCAGAAAGAAGAGGAGCTTAAGGATCTCCGATCAACATTGACTAAAGCTCGAAAAAGCGAGTCCGAGCTAGACAAGCAGGTAACTTTGATTTTAACGGAGTGAGACCTTCTTGGTCCTGCTTCGGGGGCTAATACTTTGACACTCAGCTGCAGCAAAAGCTATACATGATTGGGCAACTCAGGGGCCAGGTGAATCAAGTTCGGGCTGATTGTCATCAGTGGAAGAAGAACATGGATCAACTTGCCGCCGATAAGGAAGCTATTGCGGCCCAACTGGCCTCGGTTGAGGCTCAGCTCCGAGATGTTGAAGAGAAGGGCCTAGCTCAGGCTAGTAAAATTGAGGGGTTAGTGGTCGAGCTAGCTAAAGTCCAGATTAAAGCTGCACAAGCTAAGGCCGAAGCTGAGAAGACGAAGGTTGCGACCGATAAATCCATTGCTATATATAGGAGAGAAGTTGTGGATGTTCAAGATGAGTTAAAGGAGGCCTCCGATCGAACAAGACGAAGAAATGAATTGGCTAAGTGCCAAGCCCAGAGGGAGACTCTCGAGGAAGTTCGTGCTCGAGGGTTCGACCTTGCCGAGGAGATAGTCGAAGCACAGGCACGGGAAATTAACACTAGGTTTCTTGTCTCCTCCGATGATAAAGATGTGTAAGTAGCTCTAGGGACGAGGAAAGTGAAGAAGATGCTCCCGAAGAGGAAAAGGCTCCCGAAGATAAAGCCACTAGAGATGAAGATGACACTCCCGGGGACGGGGCCCCAAAAATAGATTAGGTTCCTTTTGTACAAGCGCCCCTTGTGCGTATTGTAATATGTTTTGTAAATTTCCCAAATGAATATGAAGTAGCTTTTCGCTATGTCCTTGATTTGTGTTGACTTTTTATTTTGTCTCCGTTCATGAAAATTTCCGATGATTCACATGTTAAGTTCGAGTATTGGTTTGGACTTGTAATAAGCCCTTAGGATTTTATTGCCCAAGAGCATACCCCTTAGGGTATTAGATGATCCCCGAGCCAAACTTAAAGTCAAATTAATGCGATCTCGGGGCCTTTGGGTCCGAGAATGGGGTCTCAGACTCCTATAAGTCTTTGACCCTATATTTCTTTTTAAGTTGGCCCTTAGGCTCTTGTATATTGTCCCTTAGGCTCTTTTAGAACTGGCCTTTAGGCTCTTTTAGGTTGGCCCTTAGGCTCTTTTAGGTTGGCCCTTAGGCTTTTTAAATTGGGTCGTTTTGGCCTATAAAAATAGCTATATAGTTTTCCCTCACTTCGGCTAAAAGACTTAATGAAATTTTAGTTATGCCTTAGCATGTATTTTTGTTCGACATCTCGATGTATTGGAACCTTATTAGTCATTTTGTTTGCATGGACATAATCGAATGTCCCTTAAGGGTTTTCCGAAGGTTGGTGTTATCGAAGACCTTGAATTGTTTGAGGGCTGATTTATCGAAGCCCTTAGATTTTTCGGGGGCTGAATTTATCGAGGCCCCTTATATTTTGCTTTTGACGGGGGTAGCCTGATTTAACTGGTTTTTCAATGTTTGAAGGCCTTTAGTTTTATAGCGAAAATCGGACGTCTCCGAATCGCATTATTTTGGTTGTAGCCTTTGTGCACCCGTAGTCTTTAGTATGGCCGTAGACTTTGGGTTTTTCACTTGGACTCGTTTCTCGATAACTTTCCAAACTTGTTCAAAAAGTTAGTCCCCGAGTGAGTTGGCCTTGGCCTTTATTTCGAGGGGGTGCCTCTCTGAGGTCTTATGATGCCTCTTTGAAGTCTTATGAGTCCAAATTTTTGATGACTCGAATACACTGACTGTCAATGACAGCCCCGGGAATTTTGGGGTGCTTTGGCCCTTGAGCCGCTTCCCGTATGATTGTAAGTATAGAGCTCGTATGAGATGCAAAGTGTTTTTTGCTATAACCAGAATGCTTTTTTAGATAGTTAATACATGCATACACGCTTTTCCATCGGGGATCGATTATTGTATGTGGATACAATTCATTTGACCGTTTGGCCCACTACAAAGTTCTCCTATCGAGGCCCTCTTAGGCACGAAATATCTTTCTCAAAGCTATAACCTTCGAGGGTGATGCCCTCTAGTATTCGAGGTTGATTAAAAAGAAGCCTTGAATACTTGTTAAGTGACCCTTGGGTAGCATATAGGTGTTGCCTCATTAAAAACCTTGCCGGTAAAATCCATTTGGGATAAAACCCGATCTAAGGGAAAAAGAGTGCAACACATGCTTTCAAACCCAAGGTCTTCGAGCTCAGTAGTAATATCGCTTGAGCATTGATATATTCCAATTATTTGGTAGTTGCTCACTTGTGCTGAGTTTGTAGGATCCTTTCCTTATGACTTCGAGGACACGGTACGGTCCTTCCTAATTGGGACCTAGCTTCCCTTCGTTTGGGTCTCGAGTGTTAAGAGTGACTTTCCTTAGTACTAAGTCCCCGACTTTGAAATATCGAAGGTTTGTCCTTTTATTGTAATGCCTTTCGATTCTTTATTTTTGCTCGCCCACTCGTATTAATGCAGCCTCACGTTTTTCATCTAGCAACTCAAGAGAAGTGTTCATCACTTCGTGATTTGAGCCTTCGGTGGCATGCTGAAACCTTGCGCTAGGCTCCCCGACTTCGACTGGGATTAAAGATTCGGACCCATATACCAAAGAAAATGGGGTCTCCCCCGTACTTGACTTCGATGTTATTTGATATGCCCATAATACTTCGGGCAGCACCTCTCTCCATTTCCCTTTTGCATCATCTAGCCTTTTCTTCAAGTTTCAACTAATGGTTTTATTGGTGGACTCGGCCTGCCCATTTGCACTTGGGTGGTATGGTGCTGATAGGTTCCTTTTGATTTTATGGTCCTCGAGGAATTTTGTCACTTTTTTTCTGATGAATTGTTTTCCATTGTCACATGTTATTTTGGCGGGTATCCTGAACCGGCATATGATGTAGTCCCATATGAAATCGATGACTTCTTTTTCTCTTACCTTCTTGAAGGCCTGCGCTTCAACCCATTTTGAGAAGTAGTCAGTCATAAACAAAATGAATCTAGCTTTACTTGGCGTCATTGGTAGGGGCCGACGATGTCCGTCCCCCATTTCATGAATGGCCACGGGGATAGGACCGAGTGGAGTTGTTCAACGGGTTGTTGAATTATTGGTGAAAATCTTTGGAATTTATCACACTTACGAACGAACTCCTTGGTATCTTTTTCCAAGCTATCCCAATAATATCCTGCTCTGATCACCTTGCGAACTAGAGAGTCTACACTAGAATGGTTCCCACAGGAGCCCTCGTGGATTTCCCGCAGTACATAGTCTATATCCTTGGGTCCCAAGCATACTGCCAGTGGTCCATCGAAGGTTATTCTATATATCGTTCCAATTTTATTGAACGAGAATCAAGCCGCTTTGGCTCGGAGTGTTCTTGACTCTTTTGGGTCTGCGGGGAGCTTCCCATACTTTAAATAATCGATGTACTTATTCCTCCAATCCCATGTTAAGCTTGTCGAGTTAATCTCTGCATGTCCTTCTTCGATCACTGTCTTTGATAACTGGATGACAGCCCCTGGGATGATATCGTCTTCTTCGACTAACGATCTCAAGTTTGCTAGTGCGTCGGCCTCGCTGTTCCGTTCTCAAGGTACATGGTCCAGTGTCCATTCTTGAAGTGATGCAGTGTTATTTGAAGTTTGTCCAAGTACCTCTACATTCGATCATGTCGAACCTCGAAGCTTCCGTTTACATGGTTTACCACCAAAAGGGAATCACACTTTGCCTCGATGACCTTTGCTCCAAGGCTCTTAGCTAGTTCAAGACCTGCGATCATGGCTTCATACTCAGCCTCATTGTTAGTCAATTTAGAATTTTTGATAGATGTCTAATAACACTGCCCGTAGGCAGTTTCAAAATGATGACAAGCCCGAACCCTTTCATATTTGAGGCACCATCGGTGAAGAGGGTACAGACCCCCGCTGATGTACCCGTTTTTAGCAAGAGTTCCTTTTCTACTTCGAATACGAGGGAAGGTGTGAAGTCGGCCACGAAGTCTGCCAAAATTTGAGACTTGATGGTTGTTCGAGGCTGATATTCGATATCATATCCTCCAAGTTTGATGGCCTACTTGGCCAATCTGCCCGATAATTCAGGCTTATGCAAGACATTTCGAAGTGGATATGTAGTTAGTACACATATAGAATGGCATTGAAAATATGGTTTTAATTTCCTAGATGTGCTTATTAATGCAAGAGCTAAATTTTCCAAATGTGGATACCTAGTTTCAGCATCCCCTAGGGTCCGACTCACATAATAAATAGGAAATTGCGTACCTTGCTCTTCTCGAACCAACACGCCACTTACCGCTACCTCTGACATGGACAGATTCAAGTAGAGTGTTTCACCCTCCTTCGTAGTATGAAGCAAAGGAGGGCTCGAGAGATACCATTTCAATTCTTCCAAGGCTCACTGGCATTCCAGGGTCCATGCGAAGTTGTTCTTCATTTTAAGCAAGGAGAAGAAATGATTGCTCCGATCCGATGACCTCGAGATGAATCGACCCAGGCTAGCTATCCGTCCGGTCAGCTGTCGCACGACTTTCACATTGTTCACCACAGTGATTTCCTTAATGGCTTTGATTTTATCGGGATTGATCTTGATGCCTCTGTTTGATACCATGAAGCCCAAGAACTTGCCTGAGCTGACTCCAAAAGTGCATTTCTCGGGGTTGAGCTTCATGTTATACTTTCTAAAGATGTCGAATGTTACCTGCAAATGGGTCAAATGGTCTTCTGCGTGCAGGGACTTAACTAGCATATCATCAATATAAACTTCCATGGATTTGCCTATTTGATGTTAGAACATCTTATTAACTAAACGTTGATATGTGGCTCCTGCATTTTTTAGCCCGAAGGGCATTACATTATAACAATACGTTCCATACTTGGTGATGAATAAAGTTTTCTCCCGGTCCTCCGGGTCCATTTGGATTTGGTTGTACCCGGAGTAGGCATCGAGAAAGGTAAGGATCTTGTGGCCGGCCGTAGCATCGATCAAACAATCGATGTTGGTCAATGGGAAAGAATCTTTAGGGCATGCTTTGTTCAAGTCTTTATAATCTAAACACATTCTAAGATTATTCCCCTTTTTAAGGACTACTACTACGTTAGCTAGCCATTCAGGATATTTTACTTCCCTGATGGATCCTATTTTGAGAAGTTTGGTTACCTCTTCCTTGATGAATGTATGCTTTACCTCATACTGAGGTCTCCTCTTTTGCTTCACTGGTTTAAATTTGGGATCGACACTTAGTCGATGGGTAGTTATATCCGGTGAAATCCCTGTCATATCTAAATGGGAGCAAGCGAAGCAATAAATATTATTGATGAGAAATTGAATGAGTTTTTTTCTGAGTTCGGAGGTTAACCCCCTCCCTAGGTATACCTTTTGTTCCGGAAGATGTTCGACCAATATAACCTATTTGAGTTCTACAATCGTGGATTTCGTTGCATCTGATTCTTCGGGGGCAACTAAAGTTCGAGGGGTGAGGAAATCTTCTTCTCCATACTAGGCTACCTTTTCATCGGACTTTTATCCCTCTGGCTCAACTGAAGGCATGAGCTGTGATTGCTATTTGGTCACATGTTCGTCATTCAACTTCTCTGATGTGGATGGAGTCAACACCGGTGCTAAGTCGTGGACTACAAACATTTCATTGGTTGCATGCTGCTCTCCATATATTGTTTTCACACCATCCTTCATCGGGAACTTCATCATTTGGTGGAGGGTCGATGGTACCGCCCTCATGCTATGGATCTACAGCCTTCCGAGCAAAGCATTATATCTCATGTCACCTTCTATGACATGAAATTTGGTGTCTTGTATGGTTCCGGCCATGTTGACTGGGAGGATGATTTCTCCCTTCGTCATTTCATTTGCCATGTTAAAGCCTTTCAAGACCCGAGATGCCGGTATAATTTGATCGAGAAGCCCGAGCTGCTCCATGACCCTGGACCTGATTATATTCGCCGAACACGTTTAACTTGAACTTTATTTAAAAGGATAGAAATTACCAGTGCATCTTTGTGAGGTTGAGATAAAGCCTCGATGTCTTCCTCGCTGAATGTGAGAGTGTCCTCGGGTAAGTAATCCCGAGTCCGTTTTTTCTCTTGTGATGGATACTTTGGTGCATTTGAATATTGGTCTCTGCGGGATGTCAACTCCGTCGATGATCATGTTAATGACATGTTGGGGTTCTTCTGGTTCACTCTTCCTGCCTGCATCCTTCTTTCTGAAGTGATTCTTAGCCCGATCACTTAGGAATTCTCGAAGGTGACCCTCATTGAATAACCTAGTCACTTCCTCTCTTAGTTGTCTACAGTCCTCCGTGTTGTGACCATATGTGCCATGATACTTGCATATCAAGTTTGGGTTTCTTTGGGAGGGATCGGTCTGTATTGGCTTGGGCCACTTAGTATCTTTGATTCTCCCAATAGCCGAGATGATCCTTGATGCGTCTACACTGAAATTGTACTCTGATAATCGGGGGGCTTCGGCGGGGTAGACGCGCTTATCGAACTCGTTCTTGCTCATGAACCCCCGAGAACCTGGACCTTGGTCACTTCTTCGATCGCTTTGATAGGTATTGTGGTTCGGGCCGTTGTTTCTTCGATCATATGGTTGATATCGTTCTTTGTTGATTCTTGATCCCCAATTTGTGTCATTTGGGGGCTTGGCTACAAATCTGATCGGGTGAAATGAACTCGAGGGGGCTCCCAACTGGTCGTCCTCGACCCTAATTTTTGACTTATACCGATTGTGCACATCCGACCACGTTACAGCTGGATACTCGATCAAGTTTTACTTTAGCTGTCGAGATGCTATCGAGCTTCTTTCATTCAAACCTTGCATGAAGGCCTGAACTGCCCAGTCATCGGAGACCAGGGGTAATTCCATCCTTTCCATCTGAAACTGGGACACGAACTCCCTTAGCATTTCGCTGTCCCTTTGTTTTATCTTTAATATGTCCGATTTTCTTGTGGCCACTTTTATGGCCCCAGCATGTTCTTTTACGAAGTCATCCGCTAACATAGCAAATGAATTAATAGAGTTAGGGGCTAAGTTGTGATACCAGATCATAGCTCCTTTTGACAGCGTCTCTCCAAACTTTTTCAATAATACTGACTCGATTTCATCAACATTCAAGTCATTTCCTTTGATTCCATAAGTGTACGAAGTAATATGTTCGTTAAGGTCAGTTGTCCCATTATATTTCGGTATATTGGGCATGCAAAACTTTATGGGAATGGGCATCAAAGCCGCACTCAGAGGGGAAGGTTTTTGTATGAAATTTTTGGCATCTAGGCCCTTCAAAACTAGAGGTGCTCTCGGTATCTGGTCTACCCTAGAGTTGTAAGTTTCCATATTTTTATCGTTGTTTTCTATCCTCTTTTCTCCTGACTTGATTCTTTTAGTCAATTCCTCGAGCATTTTCATGATTGTGGGGTCAGTCCCCGAGCTGCTTTTATCGAGCCTTTCAAGCACTAGTTCGTGTCGTGTGTTTACTGGTTCGGCGGTGTTAGGAGTTCTGTTCTGACTTTGGAGTTGAGCGATGGTGACTTGTTGAGCTTGCAACATCTCGAATATCACTTGGAGTCTGACTCCTCCTTTTTCCAGTCCTTGTGTTTCTTGGCCTCCGGCCTAGGCTTCCCTATGTGCATTCCTTACGGGGTCTGTGCCTGCATCCGTGTTTAGAGCGTTATGTGAGCTGATATCAACCGGCTCCATGTTAGGCACTCCCCCAGGGTTTATGGGTGGAACACCAACCCCTATGCCGTTGTTTTCTCCTAGACCTTCGTCCTCGTGAATGGGTGCATTCTGTGTGCTAGACATGATTAAGCCTGAAATCAAAGAATCTTTGATAAGAAAAAGTGTGAAGAATAACGTGTGTTATCTGAAAACTAGCACTAAAATAATCACTATTATCTTTATCCCACGGTGGGCGCCAAACTGTTTACCTCGAAAAATAGAAGTAACAATTAAAGATATTTAGTGGTTTTAAAGATATGTGATATATTCTAATACTAACGATTATACAAGTAATATTGAGCTTATGTAAGAAGAAATTATAAACCAAATTGATGTTGTGGAAACAGTAGGGGCCTCGAGCTCGGCTATCCAAGGACCTCGAAGTCAGCTAAGACCAATAAAGTATAAACAATAAAGTAAAAACAATAAAGCTGAAGAATAATTGTTGAGGTTAAAAGAGCAGAATGGAATGTTCTAATGTTGTGCATATCTAATCTTTACAAAATAATTTGGGTCCCCTTTATATAGGAGGAGAAAATTTTAATATAGTATGTTGCTCATAAAGGTAAAGAATTCTATTAGTACAGCTGTATAACGGCCTAGTACGGACCTGTACCATTTCGTACAAACCTTATCCTTTAATTAATGCCCTGGTCCACGTGTCGTAGAGAAATTCCCGCTCTTTCTTGACTGACTTCGAGATTGTGCTACCCTCGATGTAGGTTGTGCCTGGCCTTCGATTAGCTTCCTCGAGGTGGGTGTCCCTCAGTCGGATCTGATCTCCACTTTGAGTCTCTCGGACCTATAACCCGATTTAAGACTTCAAAATATCATGTTCCTCGATTTTGACCGCATACAACTTACCATATCCGTATATTTCCATAATTGGGTGATTCTCTACGGTATTACCTAGTACTTGCCTAAACATGGAAAATACTCTTACTTTGATTCTGTCCGATTGACTTTCATCTCTTGAATCTAGATTATATTGCATTCACACATGTTTATTCTATACCGTGTGAATCCGATTTGTTCATATTTTGTTGATTCGTATTTAACACTAAAGCTAGGGTTTATAGATTTTCTTTGATTTGAACCTAATTGGTTCAAGCCTTTGATTTTAATTTATTATCTCGTCTATATTCGCCCTATTATGTGTAATATTTGTTTATTTCTGCCAATTTTTTACTTGCCCTAAATTAAGGTTCCAGACTCTTTTAAATCGGACCAAATCTGGTTCGATTCTTTGATTTTGAATAGTAGTCTTGTCTATGCTCATCTTATTCTATGCATCATGTGATTCTTTTGCCTTTTATTTCTACCGATTTGTGTATTTTACCTAAAAATTAGGGTTTTAAATTTTGTCCTTCCTTACTGATTTTAAATGCTTTCCTTTATAGTGCTTGACCAATTATTTCCATGTTTATGTGTTCAATTCCTACACTATATAAACCCCTACCCATTCCCCTTTGAAACAACTCTGGAAATCATTAAGAACTAAAAAAAAAGTTGTGTTCTCTTTGATCTTTGCTCTTTAATAATCTTGTTCTGCACTTTAGTTCCTAGCCGGCTGAAAGCCAAGGCCATAAATTTTGAATTCTTGATCCTTTGGTGATATTCATAACACTGTGTGCTTCCTTTCTTTCTTGTTTCATTTAACTAGTGAGTTACAAAACTTTTTCCATTTCATTTACATTTTCCTGACAATAACATGTGTTTTCACTTCTAAAGATTGTTGCTCGATATGTTTCTGGGCTGTTCTAACTATCTTACTTCAATTCATGACTTTGCTAATCTAAATGTCATTACGTTTATAATTTGAGACATGTTTAGACCTACTTGGAGTTGGCTAATTCCCTTGGATTCTGCCTAGCCTATGTCTTACTAATAGCCATCTCTTGAAAGTTTCAGTTTGCCGTTAGCCCTATTATCTGAACATACTCTCTAGTCCTTTTTTTTAATTAGTTGACTAAGCATGAATGTATTCCTTAAGTATGTAACAAGTATGTTTTTGAATTTGCTGTGATGTAACTCGTTTGATCCTGTTTTGGCTTCCCAGTAATTGCCCTGAGTAGTTCTCAGCATGTTAGGTCTTGTTGCTAATTGATATGATAATCTCTTATGACACTAGCCTTCTGCACTTAGCCTAATCTAAACTCTCTTCTTTTTCCTACTATGAGACTATCTTGCAGTTTGCTTGTTGACATGTGCATTATGTGATTGAACTCATTTTCTAAAACTTGGTTAAGTCTGTCTTACATCTAAGCATGTTTGTTATCTGTTTTTGTGTGCTCAATTTGGTTATGTCCTTCAGTGGTATCCCTTAACCTCATTCTATTCCTTTACTGTCTGGTCCCTTTGAGTTCTTATTCTTAGCCGGCTGAAAGCCAAAGCTACTTAGGTTCTGTCATTTGACCTCCTAGTGTGAGCACTGCCCTGGTTCTTGAAGCCCTTGGGAACTCTGATACACTAGGGCATTGTCTCCATGCTCAGCTCTGTTTTATACCTACCGAGTGAATCACTTAATTTCTGGTTGCCTTATGTCCATGAAGATGTAATTCTTGGGCTATTGTGAACCATGGGAAGGAAGGCCTGGCCTGACTGGGTGTATCTTTGGGCCTGCTATAGGCTCCCTATAGTTATTTATTTCTATAATTTACTCTATTCATTCTGGGTCTGTAATAATTCTTGTAATAACATTCTAGGGTATTGGTAAAATTGGGAAAGGGGTTCTATCTTAATATTTGCATTAAAATGGGTAGAGATCCTGCCTATAGGTGCTTTACTATTCTCAAACATGTTCAATTATCATGTGTTAGAAATCCTGCCTATAGGTATTTTATTTCGTTCAAAAGGTGCCATTATGCTCAAACATGTTCGATTATTATGTGTTAGAAATCCTGCCTATAGGTTCTTAATTTGGTTAAAATGTGTTCTGCTAGAAGTCATGCCTATAGGATATTGAATGATTAATATCTCAATGTGCGTATAAGATTCTGTTAACTTACACACTGCCTAACTTATTATTTAGATATCATGCCTATAGGATCTGAAATCAGTTTTAATTATAGAAATCATGCCTATAGGACCTAAAATTAGTTTTAATTATGATTGAAATCCTGTCTATAAAGTCTAAAATCGGTCTTAATTATTGTCCTGCTCGTTTCTTTAAAGAGTTTTCAACATTGTTCTAATAATCACTATTAGAAACCATGCCCATAGGACTCGACTAAGTAATTCTGAACATACTCTTGTGATCATCATGGTTAGTTACTACATGAATCACCTAGACATCATGCCTATAGGTTTTAATCTCTTATGCTTGTAATCAGTAGGCAACTACGTAGGCTTTTAGAATTTGTATTAAAGGGAAGGACTTTACATCTGAAACTACTGCATATATTAAAATCCAAAATCACATAGAGATCCTGCCTATAGGATTCTGCAACCTTAACTCGTTTAAAATCTGCCACTATCAATGTTAATTAGTCTGCGTGCATTTGTTGTTTAAGTGTAGAGGCTAACTTGAACCCTTAACTGCTTTTATATGAAGTCCAACCTGTTTTGCATGACGATTAGTTTTATCATTTTTTAGCAGCCTAAGTTGAAGTCAAGAACTACCTAAATAGAGGTCCAAAGCCTCCTGGACTATAGGCATGGGACGGATAGTGCACTCATATGGTACGGTTTAGAACCAACTAGTGCGCTTTAAGTAACAACTTAAAGATAGTAATCGGATAGTAGGAGATGATGATCTGTGCCCGCTGAATAATATGAGTAACACCCCATCTTGAGGGAGTTACGAAGTATTATTTATATTGCACGGGGTGATCCTTTAGGCTAAAAAACTTAGGACCCTCCACCTTGTCTTTCATCAATTATTTGTGTTTAATAATAAACTTCCCAAATTCCTTTTTTCCTATACTTGATCACCTAGACTAATTCATATAATTGAGTTCGCCCGGGATCCACAGTTGTGAACATCGAAGAGTGCCTAACACCTTCTCTTCGAGGTAATTTTGAGCTCTTACCCGATCTTTAATGACGCAAACTAGTTAAACAGAGTTATCTACAAAATAGGTGCCCTAACGCACCTCAAAAATCGTTAGGTAGAGACTCTTCTCTTTTAACACCCTTCCTTAAAAGAATTATTACGTGTCAAAACCCAATTTTGCGAGAAAACGGGGCGCGACAATACCTAATACCAATTATTTTTAAAATTTAAGCCAAATACCATACCGAATACCATAATATCGAATACCAAATACCAAAATTTTTGGTTTCAGTACGGTAATTCGGTATTTACTAAATTATGCACGGCTCTAGATTTAGCACATTTCGGATTTGGATTTCAGATTCTACAAAATACAATCCTCGCGAGTCCTTGGATACTCCTATTTATGTGTCCACACCAATGGGCAATTTTGTTGTTGTGGATTGGTTCTACCCGTCCTGTATTGTGACTTTCTATGGTTATAAGACTAGAGTGGATCATTTGTTTCTCGATATGACCGACTTTGAGATCATCCTAAGCATGGACGAGTTATCGCTATATCACTCCATCCTTGATTGTCATGCCAAGACTGCTACCTTAGTGATGCCAGAGTTGCCTAGATTGGAGTGGAAGGGTTCGTCCGTCAGTGCACCTAGTCAGATTATCTCTTTTATGAAGGCTCGACACATGGTCGGGAAGGGTTATTTGTCTTATCTAGATTATGTTCGAGATACTAGTACAGAGACTCCGGCGATTAATTTAGTGTTCGTGGTCCGGGAGTTCTCTAATGTGTTTCCTTCTAATCTTCCGGGCATACCACCAGATCGTGATTTCAATTTCTGTATTGATTTGGCTCCAGGTACCCAGCATATCTCTATAACATTGTACCGCATGGCTCTGAAAGAGTTGAAGGATTTGAAAGAATAGCTTGAGGAGTTATTAGCAAAGGGGTTCATCAGACCAAGTGTGTCGCTTTGGGGTGCACCACTGTTATCGTGAAGAAGAAAGATGGGACTATGCGGATGTTCATTGATTACCACCAGTTGAACAAAGTTACCATTAAGAATAGGCACCCGCTACCGCGTATTGATGATTTGTTTGACCAGTTGTAGGGTTTCAGGGTGTTCTCTAAGATCGACTTGAGATCGGGGTACTATTAGTTGAAGAATCGGTATTCCGATGTTCCGAAGACGGCTTTCCAGACTAGATATGGCCATTATGAGTTTCAAGTGATGTCTTTTGGTTTGACTAACTCCTTGCGGCATTTATGGATTTGATGAACCGAGTGTTCAGGCCATATATTGATTCATTTGTTATTGTCTTCATTAATGGCATTTTGATCTACTTGCGTAGCATGGAGGAGCACGAGCAGCATTTGAGAGTGGTGCTTCAGACCTTGCAGGAACATAAGTTACATGCTAAGTTCTCCAAGTGTTAGTTCTAGTTAGATTCTGTGGTATTCTTAGGACATGTTGTATCAGGTGAGGGTATTAAGGTAGATCCCAAGAAGATCGAGGCAGTTCAGGGTTGGCCTCGTCCTACCACAACGACCGAGATCAGGAGTTTCTTAGGGTTATTAGGTTATTATCGTAGTTTCATGGAGGGCTGCTCATCCATTGCATCACCTTTGACTATATTGACTCAAAAGGGTGCCCCATTTCGATGGTCCAATGATTGCGAGGCGAGCTTTCAGAAGCTCAAGACCGTAGTGACTTCAACACCGGTTCAGGGATGTATACAGTGTATTGCGATGCTTCACGAGTTGGCCTAGGTTGTGTATTGATGTAGGAGGGACGAGTTATTGCATATGCTTCACGTCAGCTGAAGCCCCACGAAAAGAATTACCTCGTGCATGATTTGGAGTTGGCCGCGATAGTTCATGCTCTTAAGATCTGGAGGCATTATCTTTATGGGATGCCATGTGAGGTTTACACCGATCATTGTAGCTTGCAGCATTTGTTCAAACAGAGGGATCTCAATTTGAGGCAGCGCAGGTGGCTTGAGTCACTAAAAGATTATGATATTACCATTCTTTATCATCCAGGCAAAGCGAATATGGTTGTGGATGCCTTGGGAAGAAAGGCAAGGAGTATGGGTAGTTTAGCATTCATTTCAATAGAGGAGATGCCATTAGCTTTGGACATTCAGTCCTTGGCTAACAGACTTGTAAGATTGGATATTTCAGAGCACAACCGAGTTTTTGCATGCATCGTCGCTCAGTCATCACTATTCGAGCAAATCAAGGCTCGTTAGTTTGATGATCCGCACTTGTTGGTTCTTAGGGAAACAATACTACATGGTGGTGCCAAGGAGGTTACTATCGGTGATGATGGTGTTCTGCGACTCCAGGGTCATCTATGTGTTCCTAATGTGGATGGATTGAGGGAAAAGATTCTAGAGGAGGCACACAGTTCTCGCTATTCTATTCATCCAGGTGTTGTGAAGATGTATCGCGACCTAAGGAAACATTATTGGTGGTGGTGGATGAAGAAGGACATAGTTGAGTATGTAGCAAGGTGCCTAAATTTCCAGTAGGTTAAGTATGAGAATCAAAGGCCAGGTGGCCTACTCCAGCAGATGGTTATACCTGAGTGGAAATAGGAGCGCATCACTATAGACATCGTAGTTGGGTTTACGTGGACCTTGAGGAAGTTTGATGTAGTCGGCATACTTCATTCCAGTTGTGACTATGTATTTTTCAGAGAGATTGGCCCAGATTTACATGCAGGAGATTGTTTGGTTGCATGGTGTTCCTGTTTCTATCATATCAGATAGAGGTCCTCAATTTACTTCACATTTCTAAAGAGCAGTACAGAGTGTGTTGGGGACCCGGGTAGAGCTCAACACAGCCTTTCATCCACAGACTGACGGGCAGTCGAAGTGGACGGTTCAGATCTTGGAGGGTATGCTCAGAGCATGTGTGATTGACTTCTGAGGGCACTGGGATCGATTCTTGCCTTTGGCCAAGTTTTGCTTACAACAACAGTTGTCAGTCCAGCATCGAGATGGCTCCATTTGAGGCTTTATATGGTCGGCGATGTCGTTCACCTATCAGGTGGTTTGAGCTCGGCGAGGCTAAGTTATATGGTACTAATTTGGTGAAGGATGCCTTGCAAAAGGTAGAGTTGATTCAGGAGCGACTTCACACAGCACAGTCCAGATAGAAGAGTTACATGGATCAGAAGGCGCGTAATTTATCATTTATGGTGGGCGAGAAGGTTTTCTTGAAGGTCTCGACGATGAAGGGAATCATGAGGTTCGGGAATATGGGCAAGTTGAGCCTAAGGTTTATAGGTCCATTTGAGGTGTTGAGACGAGTTGGGGAGGTTTCTTATGAGCTTGCTTTGCCTCCCAGTCTATCGAGAGTTCATCCGGTTTTCCACATGTCTATGCTCCAGAGGTATCAAGTCGGCAGGTCGCACGTGTTAGACCATAGCACGGTGAAACTAGATGAGAGCCTAGGTTTTGAGGAGGAGCCAGTTGCCATTGTTGATAAATAGGTTCGCCAGTTGAGGTCCAAGAATATTTCTGCGGTAAAGGTTTAGTGGAGGGGTAAACCATTCGAGGATGCGACTGGGGAGACCGAGGAGGACATGAGGAGCAGATATCCACACTTATTCGGCACTCCAAGTATGATACTAGACCCGTTCGAGGACGAATGTTTGTTTAAGAGGTGGAGAATGTAACAACCCGATCAATCATTTTGCTTTATAGAACCTTGTTCCCTTAAATAAAACTCTTTGTATGTGCTTTTACTGTTTCATGACTTGCGGTAATGGTTAGTCTTGGTTTGGAAAGGTCCGGGTTGAAATAGGAACACTTTGTTCCTTAATATTAGCTTTAAAGGGTTAAGTTTGACTTGAGTTAACATTAGTAGTAAACGACCTCGGAACCGGAATTTGACGGTCCCAATAGGTTCGTATGATGATTTTGGACTTGGCGTATGTTCGGATCGGGTCTTGGATTACCCGGGAGCGTTTCGGCGCATAAAGTTGAAAGTTGGCGCATTGAAGGTTTTAAAGTTCTTTAAATGGTTTGGAGTAGGTTTTGATGTTATTGAGGTTCGATTGGGATTCCGAGTTTGGGAATAGTTTCGTATGGTTATTTGAGAGTTTCATGTAAAATTTGGTATCATTTCGAGTAGTTTAAGTATGATTTGGCGCATTCGGAGTAAGTTGGAAGAACTTGAAGTACATAAGTTGATCCTATTTAGTTTTGGGTTGTGATTCTTAATTTTAGTGTTGTTTTCGGCATTCCAAGGGTGAGAGAGAGTCCGTTTTATGTTTACAAACTTGTTGGTATGTTTGGGTAGGGCCCCGGGGGTCTCGGGTGCTATTCGGACGATGCATAGATCAAGTTTGAACTTGAAGGGAGCTGTTGGTGCACCAGTTCTGGTGTGTCCGCACATGCGAGATTTTGGCTGCAGGTGCGAGCTTTTGGTCGCAGATGCGACTTTTGGGTGAGTGGGCATTGTCACGAAGAAGTGGAGGGACTTCCGCAGAAGCGACCTCGCTTCTGCGATAGAAGAGCCGCAGATGCAAGAAAAGGATGGCCAGGCATGGACCGCAGGTGCGACGTAGCTTCCGCAAAAGTGGGAGCTCATCCGCAAAAGTGAGGTCAGGTGTCTTGGGCTAGGACCGCACCTGCGATGGGATTTCTGCAGAAGCAGCCAATTCTCCGCAGAAGCGAAAATCGCTGGAGGTATAAGAGGGACTAAGCCATTTTGGCTCATTTATTTCACTTCTTTGGCAATTTTTTGAGCTTCTTAGAGAGGGTTTTTCATCTAGCTATTGAAGATAAGTAATTTCTATCCAATGTAAATTAAAAACATAGATTATGGGCAGATTTTAACATGAAAACTTGTGAAAATTATGTGTTTAGTTGAGAAACCTAGGTTTTGATAAAAATGGGATTTAACCACGACTATAATTATGGAATTGGATGAAAATTATATATTTAAGTTGGTGAGGTTATGGGTAACATTTATCTTCGAAAAATTTCCGAAATCCGAGCACGTGGGCCCGGTGGTGAATTTTAGGAATTTTTCAATTTGAGTGAGGTAATTAATCTAATTATTAAATTATGAACTTTTGAACGTGTATTGATTAATTTATATAACATTTGACTAGTTTCGGATTGTCCGGCACCGAGTTTAGGCTTTAGAACGAATTTGTGGCCGGAAAGTGAGCTTTGAGACGATGTAAGTCTCTTGTCTAACCTTGTAAGAGGAAATTTACCCCACAGATGATTTAAACTACTATTTGCTTCTAATTGTGGAGGCTATGTACGCACGAGGTGACGAGAGGCCATGCGTAGCTACTAATTATGCTTATGCCTGGGTAGTTTAGGACCCAAATCATGAAATACTTGTAATATTTGCACCCTACTTGTTAATTAAAATAACTAAATTATATTGCAACTTGATAAAGGAATTGTATAATACCGAATTTCACTTACTTAAATTTTGGGCGGTTTCTTGACCGTTAATAGAAATTGTACTTCTTTGTGTATTAGCCTTGTAATAGTTTTTCAATCGAATGTTCATAAAGTATCCTCTCTTCTTGTGGAGCGGCCCGAACGCCTTGGTAGTAGAATAGATGCATCTATGGTTCGTGCCGCTCGATCCCCTGCAATGTACATATTGTCACACCTCCTTTTTACCTGCGCCAGCAAGGGCGTAAAGGAGTTTTTCCATTTAAAGGACACTCGAAACAGGATTTGTTCATTTAATTCAGAGTTGCTACTTGGGAGATTTATGGTGTCCCAAGTCACCGGTTGAATTCCGAATCGAGGAAAAGAAATGACTTTGTATTACGGTCCGCGAACCAGAAATTCGGATAAGGAATTTTGTTAACCCGGGAGAAGATGTTAGGCATTCCCGAGTTCCGTTGTTCTAGCACGGTCGCTCAAATGTCATATTCGGCTTATTTATCTGATTTTAATACATGTTGAACCTATGTGCAAATTTTAACTTTTTACCGCTTTTATTATTATTATTTTTAACGAGAATTGCAACGTCGTGAAAACACATCTCGAACCACGTCACATCAATGCACCCGTGGTTATTGACACATTTCGACTCCGTTGAGATTTGGATTTGGGTCACATAAATGTGCACCCGAGTTTAAGAAAGTAAATTATTAAAAGCGCGTCTAAAATGACTAGCGCGTTATTATCTTTGGGGAGAACCGTGAAATTCGTTAAACGGCCCATCCGGAAATCTAAGTATTTTAATATATACATTTAACGAGGGCCCCGCGATCTTTGTATTTTTTATTTGGCGAGGCTCGTCTCGTTTTATTATTAAATGAAAACCTAAAGTAAACTACGATTTTCTATTTAGTTTTATTGTCTTTAAATAATAATAAAAACTTAGTTAATTTATGAACTACGATATTTAAAAACCTGCGTGTTTAAAAAATGCCCAATTTTGGGGCCTTTGATCAAAGCATCGGGCTAGCAAGCATATTAGTGGCCTAAAAGGAGGTGGGCTTGTTACCAAATTTGAATGATCCATACAATTGGGCAACAGTATAGCCCAGACTGCTCATATTAACTTAAATGATCCTGAATGAAGTTTCTAAGCCACTAGTTTAATACCAATTCACTAATTCATTACCTATTTTAATTAAAACGAATTAATAATGCACTGAAAGCAGGTAAGCAACTCGCAAAATGATTTTGTATTTCCAAAACATGCAATTGACACTCCAACTCTGTTTTTAACTAATGGATCAGCCAACGTCTTATGTCATTGCCATTCTAACATCTAGTTCGACATTTACATGACTGTTATTACCAATTTGAACAACGGCCATTAATGCAAGCACAATATCACAGGTTCCAAAATAGAATTCTAACTCCAGTTATTTTCTAGCTTTAAGTGTTTAAACTGAACAAACACACTAAACTAACTATAGCTAATGCCTACAGTCAATGCTTTAACCAAATTCCAATACTATTTACATTTTACACTTTCCTTTTCCTTTCAATTGATGTAGTACTTTCCTGAATTAGCAATTGGCATAAAAACTGATATTCAGAACTAGTCGAACATAATCCAACGATCCAGTAATCTAACAGTCACAGTCCAGATTAATTTAACGGTCCAACAAGCTCATTTTTAACTACAGGAATCAGTTACCAGATGATAACATGTTTCAGTATGAACTATATTAAAAAGAAATCTCTCATATAACTCCATTTCAGTACACTTACTACATACTAACAGGGATCTACCTATCATCAGTGACTGAAGAATTTAAATATACAAGCCATATAGAATCCAAAGCAGAATTTCAACTCTTCACGTATATTCAAACTTCATGTTTTCAGCTTACAAATGCCAAAGTTACAGTTGTGTACCTGGAAGTTGAAATACGAGTAAGAAGGAAAGGAATAGTCAGCAGCAGGAGATAACACAGAATAACAAATAGTCATCCACGAACAGCCCAGTAACATGTACAACAAACCCAGGTAAATTTGAAACCAGTCAAAACCAGGACACTCAAACTCAAACAGCTCAAACCACCTCGGAAACGAAATCAGAAAAACACACTACTGTCACACTACCCCCAAACTCATCTCAAACTGTCTCAAAACCTTTGAAATCTTGACAGCAACAAAACTCAATCGAAAATCTACTCAAACTTTGACCAAAATTACTCAACATGAAACTTTAGACCAATGTAACAGCATTTTTTTATATGGAACAGTAGCTCCTTTCAAGGTTAAATGCTATAACTTTTAAGAATATTATCTAAGACCTGGCCTGAATGGAACAGTAGAACCCAAGTGTGTATGCCTATATTCTCAGCCTGTTTTCAGCCTCAAATACTATGTTAACAATGCTCTTACAATACTCTCCAAAAAAAATGTCCTCCCTTCCAGGTCCCCCAAGACTGATCCCGGACTCATCCCTTTATACCCAAACACTGACCCTGTCAGCTCGTAAGAGCACTCAGGCAGAATTTAGAAACTAATTCTGCCCATGATATTCTTTACAACTCTACTAGAGTATGTTTTGTTCTGTTTTTGATTCACTTGTTCACCACTAACCCTTGTCTTTTCTTTATTTAATTCAATGGTTATGGGTAGTACATACTTTAATTTCATTCCCATCAGGCCTCCCCATGCTATTATGTTTTGTTCCCCACTACTACTAAACAAATGCATTAGTTTAATGCTACATTAGTACTTACTGGACAGAACACTTAAACTAACCATTTTAAAACTTTTAAGTCCCAAATTATCCCCTGAAACCCCTGTGATTACTATCCTACCCCAATCCTTTTAAACCTGTATGAAACCTCAACTATAACCAATTTAAGCCTATCAATTGACTAATGAACTAACTCCAATCAACAACATTAGGACAATTCAACAAGGTCAGATTTATATCAGAACAAACTTAACAGAATAAACAAGTAGATTTGAATCATTAAACTCAATCACCAATTGAACTCAGATCAAATCTAATAGCATTTCAACCAAGATGGGGATTCAATGATTCAGGGCAATAGTCAGACTGGACTATTAAGGTCAAAAATTGATTCACACAGATGCATGAGAATAAGCTATCTATATTGGGAACAAATATAACTCCAAATTAACCTCGAACAAAATGCTGGAACAACAAGTATACTAGCTATGAGCCCTGAGGCTGAGAATACAAAGGTCAAAAGATAAAACAACATCTGATAACTTGAAGAGAACAACTGAACTATAGACATGAACTGACCAATTAACGAAACTATTTAATCGACTCAACAATTTATAGCATATGCTAATCAACCACATGAGAAGAACTGGACCAGAAAAAAGGTCCGAAAGAGAAGAGAGAAATGAATCGAAAAGATGATGAAATACAATGAAGCTTAAGCAGATAAACAACAGCAAAAGAAAAAGGAAAACAAGAAAAATACCTCGAAATTACAGGCTAAACTCCAAACAGTTCCCATTTTAAGCTTCGACTCGAACTTTTGAGGTCCAAACAGACCTCAATCGAGTGTTCTCGACTGAAAACCCTCGACTAAAGTCGATTAAGAACCTCAAATTTCCCCTTTACTCGGACAAGTTCCAGGTTTTGGCTCTCTAGGGTTTTTTAATCGATTTAAAATTTGACCATTTTTAGCAAGATTCGAGCCAAAGTAGGGGTGTTTTGGGAACAAGGGAGGTCAGGTGGAGCTGGGGTATGAACTTGGGACTGGTTGGGTAGGTTTAGGATTTTGCTCGAATCTTCGATTGAAGATTCGAAACAAACTGGGATGATTCGAGGTTAAAGGGGTAGGGATTTGTGTTGGGGGTGGTTAGAAGGTTCAGGGGTGTGAATTTGAGGGTCATCGGTGCTCAGTATGCCGGGCTTTCAAGCGATAGGAACGAGGACGGCTAGGGTTTGGTGGGTTGTTTGGTTCGTCTCTGAAAGAGACGACAGAGGGGGGTTGGAAATGAGAGGGGTAGGGGATTGGGAGGGGGTTTGATATATTGAAAATTAATTGATTAATTTGGGACGTTGGATAATAGGAACCAACGGTCCATATTAAGTCACTTAAACCAAATGGGGTCACTTAGGCTTAGCTGGGGCGGGTATGGTTCGGGGTAAGCGGGTCGGGCTAGAAACGGGTTATGGGATGGGGTGATCTGGACCGTTGGATCAAGTCATATCAACGGCCCAGATTGGGCGTCAGAGAACGATGTCGTTTTGGCCGTCTCTGAGACCAGCCGGTTTGGGCCTGGGTTGGGGTGTGACATTGGGCCTGAACCTTTCTTTTAAAACTAGCCCAGTCCGATTTTAAACTCTTCTTCTCTTGTTTCTTCTTTTTCTTTTATTTTCCTTTTGATTCATAATTACCAAAATTCAAAATTAACTTAGAAAATACTAATTAACCCTTAATAATAATTATCACATAAAATTAAATACAAAGATAATCACACAATTTGACATTAAACCCTAAAAATGCGAAGCACATTATTTTTTCGATTTTTCATTTTCGTAAAACAAATTACTGTTTAATTAATCCTAAATTGTAAATGCAAATGCAACACATAATTTTTTTGTATTTTCATTAATTAAAATAGAATAAACATCCAAAAAAAATGCCACGCGAATTCCCCAAATTGCACACAAAGGAAAATTATTTTATTTTCAATTTTGGGAGTAGTTCTCATAGGGCAAAAATCACGTGCTCACAGTTGCCCCTCTTTGTCCGGAAACACGAAAAGGTTTCGTGCAAAGATAAAGTGAGCGGATATGAGCGATTTTTGCCTGTTCGGTTACTCCGTTTGAAGCATCTTTGAAAGATTTGACCGAACCTCTACTTCAAAGGTTTCCTACATATCCCTGGCAAAAGGGGAATCAGGTCAATGTAGTTCGGGAAGTTTTGGTAGCTGGGACTACCATGGAGCTGTGGATTTACTGTTACTGTTGTTGTTGATGCTGCCGCTACTTACTGACCTCCTTATTACACCATGCTAAAAGAAAACAAGAAGCTAGACTAAACTATAGTCTATGAATTACAAAATCTTATCTAGATCTTCAGACTTGCTCTTGTGTCTCTTGTTGCTTTGATGTCTTGTTGACTGGTGTTTCCTCTAATGTTTCTTTCTTTCTGTATTGACTCGTAGTCTTCTCTTGATTTCCGCATTTGAACTGCTTATTTCCTTCTTGTGAGCTTCGAATTATTTTTCTTCGAAGCTTGAACTGCCTTCTTCTGACTAGTGTTGCCTTCCTTCCGACTTCTGAACTTTAATTTACGCTGGGGATCTTTGTTGTAACCCTCCGCTCTCCGGGCGGGCTCCCGACTTCTGCTATGACTTAACAAGATAATACCTCCATTCTCCAGGGGGCTCCTGACTTCAATAAACCTTAAAATATAACACCTCTATTCTCCAAGCGGGCTCTTGACTCCAACTACAACTTAAAGATATAACACCTCCATTCTCCAGGCGGGCACCTGATTTCAACTACAACTTAAAGATATAACACCTTCATTCTCCATGCGGGCTCCTAACTCAACAACTTCTTAAAAATATAACACCTTCATTCTCCAGGCGGGCTCCTGACTCCAACTACAACTTAAATATATAACACCTCCATTCTCCAGGCAGGCTCCTGACTTCGTCAACGACTTAAAAATATAACACCTCCATTCTCCAGGCGGGCTCCTGACTTCAATTACAACTTAAAGATATAACACCTTCATTCTCCAGGCGGGCTCCTGATTTCGTCAACGACTTAAAAATATAACACCTCCATTCTCCAGGCGGGCTCCTGACTCAACAACTTCTTAAAAATATAACACCTCCATTCTCCAGGCGGGCTCCTGACTCCAACTACAACTTAAAGATATAACACCTCCATTCTCTAGGCGGGCTCCTGACTTCGTCAACGACTTAAAAATATAACACCTCCATTCTCCAGGCGGCCTACTAACTTCAATTACAACTTAAAGATATAACACCTCCATTCTCCAGGTGGGCTCCTGACTTTGTCAACGACTTAAAAATATAACACCTCCATTCTCCAGGTGGGCTCGTGACTTCAATTACAACTTAAAGATATAACACTTCTATTCTCCAGGCGGGCTCCTGATTTCAACTACAACTTAAAGATATAACACCTACATTCTCCATGCGGGCTCCTAACTTCGTCAACGACTTAAAAATATAACACCTCCATTCTCCAGGCGGGCTCCTGACTCCAACTACAACTTAAATATATAACACCTCCATTCTCCAGGCGGGCTCCTGACTTCGTCAACGACTTAAAAATATAACACCTCCATTCTCCAGGCGGGCTCCTGACTTCAATTACAACTTAAAGATATAACACCTTCATTCTCCAGGCGGGCTCCTGATTTCGTCAACGACTTAAAAATATAACACCTCCATTCTCCAGGCGGGCTCCTGACTCAACAACTTCTTAAAAATATAACACCTCCATTCTCTAGGCGGGCTCCTGACTCCAACTACAACTTAAAGATATAACACCTCCATTCTCCAGGCGGGCTCCTAACTTCAATTACAACTTAAAGATATAACACCTCCATTCTCCAGGTGGGCTCCTGACTTTGTCAACGACTTAAAAATATAACACCTCCATTCTCCAGGTGGGCTCGTGACTTCAATTACAACTTAAAGATATAACACTTCTATTCTCCAGGCGGGCTCCTGATTTCAACTACAACTTAAAGTTATAACACCTACATTCTCCAGGCGGGCTCCTAACTTCGTCAACGACTTAAAAATATAACACCTCCATTCTCCAGGCGGGCTCCTGACTTCAATTACAACTTAAAGATATAACACCTCCATTCTCCAGGCAGGCTCCTGAGTCAACAACTTCTTAAAAATATAACACCTCCATTCTCCAAGCGGGCTCCTGACTTCGACTATAACTTAAAAATGCGTTCCTTTGTCGTTGTTCCTTCCTGCCTCCTGAACCATTTTCCTTCTAACTTGAATTATCTTCTTTTAGAACTGTTTCCCTTAAAACTGGTGTTTCATTCCTCTGAAAACTGCTGGGGATAACACCGGTGTTTTATTCAAAAAATATGTTATTTTCCTCCTTCAAAGACTACTTCCCTTAAAGCTTGTGTTATATTCATCCTGAAATTGTTTTCTTTAAGACTTGTTTTGCCTTCTTCCGAAAACTGCTGGGGATACCGCTTCTCTCAAAACTTGTGTTATACTTCCAGAAAATTTCGAAACAAAAGAAAATTTTCTGCCCCAATTTGACAATCTTTCTTGTGGCATGTCTTTCCGTCATCAATAACATTTCATGTCCCTGCTTCAAATCAAAGAAAATTTGTTAGTTTAAAACGTGGGGGACGTTCCTGCTGGGGATGGTTTTCCCTTTTTCTTTTTTCCATGCTTTGCGTTGTTCAACCATCTTGAAACTTGGCCGATAACTTTCGACCTTCTTGATGCTTCTGTATTCACCAACTTCTCAACCGTTGTTTTCCATTTTTACTCCATACTTTCCATGACATTTGGTCATAGAGTAATCCATCATTTGGTCTTATAATGACGTCTTTCTTATCCCGTCACATTATCTTCGGTCTGTCTTATCCCTATTTACCTTGCACCATGTTGGCAACTGGTAGTTGGCTTTGAAAATCCTTCTTAAAAACAAACTACTACTGACCAAAAAGAAATGGAAAATGATGACTTCGAAAGATAGAACAAGAAAAATCTTTCTGAGCAATTGTTTGAAGAGAAAATAACTTATCTGAATGGTATAACCAATTCCAATGGTCATGTCGTGCATTTTTGGACTAATCAACCCAGTCTATTTACACAAATCAATCTTTCTGATGTCCCTTCCTTACATTCAAAAGGTCCCGCAACCCATCTTCTTTTGCCGAAACAACATCTTTTATTCTACTTGACGATTCGACGGATCCTTTCCATCAAGCTTATCTCGTTTGCTCCTTTTAATTCCTTGTCGCCTTATAGTGCCCTTCAAGGGGTTTTCACCAATAAGACTCTCTCGTTTCTCTCAACTCTCGTCGCCTTATGGTGCTTGTAAAGGTTTTCACCGATAAGACTCTTTCATTTTGTTTCTCTCAACTTCTGTCGCCTTATGGTGACTGTGAAGGTTTTCACCAATAATACTCTATCATTTTATTTCTCTCAACTTTTGTCGCCTTATGGTGCCTGTGAAGGTTTTCACCAATAAGACTCTCTTATTTTCATTATTTTCCCTGCTTGGACCAGAGTATTACCCTGATATGAATCACTCTATTTTCTCGACTTGTCATCTCTAGAAAACTGATCAGAAGGTCTTTCTTTGGACCGTAATGTGGGCTTTTGGATGGGATTAGAAAGAAAGGGTATCAAAGGCTCAAAATAATTTGACATGGGTTTAAGATTACAACTTTTGGAATCACATTTCTCATTACAGATACAACCTCTGCCCCAGTTTCTTGCTTGGGGATCTTCCGACTTTTATTTTACTATGACCGAGTTGTAAAGCTGCCTACGTACCCTTAACAGGGATCAGGTCAAACGTAGTTCACACCTGAATTTCCTTGTTGTTATATTTTTCACTTCTTTTCTCTTTCTTTTTTTCTTTCTTTTCTCTCTTTTTCGTTATTGATTCCAAAAGTGGGGTATGAAAGAAATAAATAAGGCTAAAAAAGGGGAACAAAGGGTAAAGTGTTTATATAGTAGAACAAATTGTCGTCGTCATTTCAATCTTCGAAATAATGCCAAATACAAACAATCAGCAATTATACCAAAGAAATCATATATAATATCTTTTTACTGCATCAGAATTGATAGTCATGTCTATGCATTTTCCTTCGATATCTGTTAAACATAAAGCACCATTGGACAATACTCTGGTTACAATGAATGGCCCTTGCCAATTCGGGGCGAACTTGCCTTTTGCTTCAACCTGATGTGGAAGGATGTGTTTCAGCACTTGCTGGCCCACTTCAAACTTCCGGGGACGCACCTTTTTGTTGTATGCTCTTGCTATTCTATTTTGATATAACTGGCCATGACACACAGCTGCCAATCTTTTTTCATCAATCAAGTTCAACTGCTCCAGACGGGTTTTGACCCACTCATCATCATCAATCTCAGCCTCAGCGACAATCCGAAGGGGACGAGATTTCAACTTCCGCAGGTATTACGGCTTCAGTTCCATATACCAACAAATAAGGAGTTGCCCCTACTGAAGTACGGACAGTAGTGCGATAACCCAACAATGCAAATGGTAATTTTTCGTGCCATTGCCTAGAACCTTCTACCATTTTCCGAAGTATCTTCTTTATGTTTTTGTTGGCTGCCTTAACTGCTCCATTCTCCTTGGGACGATATGGGGTAGAATTGCGGTGTGTAATCTTAAATTGTTGACATACTTCTTTCATCAAATTGTTGTTAAGATTAGCACCATTATCCGTGATGATCACCTTTGGGATTCCAAATCGACAGATGACATTTGAGTGAACAAAATCGACCACTGCTTTCTTGGTCACATACTTGAAAGTTTTAGCCTCAACCCATTTGGTGAAATAATCAATGGCTACCAGAATGAACCTATGCCTGTTGGATGCTTCTGGCTCAATTTGTCCAATGATATCCATGCCCCAAGCGACGAAGGGTCATGGCGTTGACATTGTGTGTAATTCCGATGGTGGAGAATGAATCAAATCTCCGTGTATCTGGCACTGATGACATTTGCGCACAAAACTAATACAATCTCACTCCATGGTGAGCCAATAATATCCTGCTCGGAGAATTTTCTTTGCCAACACATATCCGCTCATATGTGGTCCGCAGACTCCTGAATGTACTTCGGACATGACAGACGTAGCTTGTCTAGCATCTATGCATCTTAACAATCCCAGGTCTAGTATTCTTTTGTACAAAACTCCTCCACTCAAGAAAAATCCGCTTGCCAACCGTCGAATTGTTCTCTTTTGATCCCCCGTGGCTTGCACTGGGTATATTCTCATTCTGATGTATTCCTTGATATCATGTAACCACGGTTCGCCATCCAATTCTTCTTCAATCATGTTGCAGTAAGCATGTTGATCTCGTACTTGAATATGCAAAGGATCGACATAGGCTTTGTCCGGATGGTGCAGCATTGACGCTAGGGTAGCCAAAGCATCGGCGACCTCATTATGGACCCTTGGAATATGCCTGAACTCCACTGATCTAAACCGTTGGCAAAGATCTTGCAAGCACTGTCGGTATGGTATGAGCTTCAGATCTCGTATTTCCTATTCTCCTTGAATTTGGTGCACCAGAAGATCCGAGTCTCCCACGACCAGAACTTCTCGGACATTCATGTCTACAGCTAGCCTCAAACCCAAAATGCATGCCTCGTATTCAGCCATATTATTGGTGCAATAAAATCGAAGCTGAGCTGTAACAGGATAATGATGCCCTATTTCAGAAATAAGCATAGCTCCTATTCCGACTTCTTTCATGTTAGCAGCCCCATCAAAGAAAAGTTTCCAACCTGGTTTTCCGACCTGTTCTAGTTCATCAATGTGCATCACCTCTTCATCAGCAAAATAAGTCCTCAATGGCTCATACTCTTCATCGACCGGGTTCTCGGCCAAATGATCGGCCAATGCTTGGGCTTTCATCGCAGTCCGAGTCACATAGATTATGTCAAACTCTGTGAGCAAAATCTGCCATTTTGCAAGTCTTCCTGTCGGCATAGGCTTTTGAAAGATATACTTCAACGAATCCAAATGCAAAATGAGGTAGGTAGTGTAGGATGACAAATAATGTTTCAATTTCAGTGCCACCCAAGTTAGGGCGCAACATGTCCTTTCCAGGTGAGTGTACTTAACCTCATAAGACGTGACCTTCTTGCTAAGATAATATAGGGTTTTTTCCTTCCTGCCGGTAACGTCATGCTGCCCTAGTACACAACCAAATGAATTTTCCAAGACTGTCAAGTAAAGAATCAAAGGTCTCCCTGGTTCTGGCGGAACCAGCACAGGTGGGTTTGTCAAGTAACCTTTTATCTTATCAAATGCTTCTTGACACTCATCAATCCACTTGATCACAGCGTCCTTCTTCAACAACTTGAAAATATGCTTACAAGTTGTCGTGAGCTGAGCAATAAACCTGCTGATGTAGTTCAGCCTTGCTAACAGACTCATCACTTCAGTCCTATTCCTCGGAAGGGGCAATTCTTGTATGGCTTTGATCTTTGATGGGTCCAACTCGATACCTCACCGACTGACTATGAATCCTAATAATTTTCCGGATGGAACACCAAATGCACACTTGGCGGGGTTAAGCTTGATGTTGTACCTGCGAAGCCTCTGGAAGCATTTCCTCAAATCCTCGACGTGGTCGGCCTGATGTTTTGATTTTATGATCACATCATCTAAATATACTTCAATCTCCTTGTGTATCATTTCATAAAACACGGTAGTCATTGCTCTCATATAAGTTGCCCCAGCATTCTTCAACCCAAATGGCATTACTCGGTAGCAATAAGTTACCCATGGCGTGATGAAGGCTGTCTTTTCTGCATCCTCTTCGTCCATTAAAATCTAATGATACCCGGCATAACAATCCACAAAAGATCCAATCTCTCACTTGGCACAATTGTCAATCAGAATGTGGATATTGGGTAGTGGGAAGTTATCCTTCGGACTTGCTTTGTTGAGATTGCGGTAATCAACGCATACTCTGATCTTGCCATCCTTCTTCGGCACAGGCACGACATTAGCCAACCAAATAGGATATCGGGTGACCCGAATAACCTTTGCATCCAACTATTTGGTAACTTCTTCTTTGATCTTCACACTCATATCAGTTTTGAATTTCCTCAACTTTTGCTTGACGGGAGGGAACGCCGGATCAGTGGGTAGTTTGTGGGTCGCTAAATCAGTGCTTAAACCCGGCATGTCGTTATATGACCATGCAAAAACATCTTTGTACTTGATGAGTGCTTTGATTAACTCCTCCCGGATTTTTAGCTCGAGGTGGACACTTATTTTAGTCTCTCGGACATTGTCTGTGTCCCCTAAATTGACGGCTTCTGTGTCATTCAAATTGGGTTTGGGTTTTTCTTCGAAGTGAATTAACTCCTTACTAATCTCTTCGAAGGCTTCATCCTCATCATCATATTCTGATTCGTAATCACAATCTACTTCTTGAACTAACATTTCGGGATCAGATTGATTTTTAAGACTGGGTTGAGGATTCCTTATGCATGCCATGTCATTAGAACCAGCGAAAAAAGAACTGTATAGAAAAGAAAACAAAACAAAAGGAAAACCATCAAGAATGATGAAGTAATGGAAATTGTATTTCATTGATTGATAAAAGATAACAAGGTTTGCACACTCAAACAGACTGAAGAAAAGAAATCTGGATTACAACCCTGGAATAATCCGTACAAACTTAAAGGAAAATCAAAGCAAACTACCAAGACTCCTTCCGCGTAGGGAGAGGAGTAGCCTTCCAATTATTAAGGTTTGTTTTTGGCCCGACAAATTGCACTTCCGTGTTGCTAGAACCCTCTCCACTTTCCACCATGTTCACACTATCGAACAACTTCTCAAATCTTTCAATCAACTCCTTGTCAGGATTAATCATAGCACTAGGAATTGCTGACACTGGGCGACTCCTTGTACCGGACTGGACAAATGATCTGGAAATATGTGGGACCGGCTTTGGAAGGACCCATGTCCTCTGTTTCAATTTCCTGGCACTTTTTATATCTGCGGTTGTGGGCTTGAATCCCAGACCAAATGTTCTCAAGTTTTCAGGAAGAGACATGGGTTGTATGATGCCTTGCAACGCTGATCCCAAACCCTTTCCTGGTACAAAACCATTCTTCAACATTTCATACACTACTATGACTAATGCGGCGTTTATCTTCGGACTTGGGATACACTTCCCTTCTGGAACTTTCTCGATTGACATTGCATCAGAAACTTGGTAGATCCATGGTCCCTTGTCATCTTCCACTTCAATGAATGGCACAATGGTGTTGTTGTGAGCGCACAAATTATCTTCGCCGTGCACCACTATTTCCTGTCTGTTCCATTCAAACTTGACCATCTGATGGAGTGTTGATAGTACTGCTTTAGCGGCGTGAATCCATGGTCGCCCTAATAGCAAATTGTAGGAAACAGCTATATCCAGCACTTGGAATTCCATTGTGAATTATACTGGACCTATGGTCGGCTCCAACATTATGTCCCCGACTGAGTCTTTACCTCCTCCGTAAAATCCCCGCACACAGATACTGTTCTTATGGATCCTCTCATCTTCCACTTTCAGCTTGATTAGAGTGGAGAGGGGACAGATATTCGCACTTGAACCATTGTCAACCAATACCCGGGTAACCACGGCATCCTCGCATTCCACTGTCAGGTAAAGGGCTTTGTTATGCTCAGTACCCTCTACCGACAATTCGTCATCGGAAAAAGTGACTCTATTTACTTCGAAAATATTGTTGGCTATCTTTTCCAGATGGTTTACCGAGATCTTATCGGGAACATGGGCCTTATTCAGGATCTTCATCAGTCACTGACGGTGCTCATCTGAATGGATTAGCAACGAGAGTAATGAGATCTGAGCGGGCGTTTTCCTCAACTGTACTACAACAGAATAGTCATGCACTTTCATTTTCCTCAAAAATTCCTCTGCCTCTTCTTTAGTTACAGCTTTCTTTACCGGTATTGAATTATCTTTAGCTCTTCTTAATTCCTCGGGAGTAAAACACCTTTCTGAGCGAGTCAAGCCTTGCACTTCACAAACTTCTTCTTTGACTTATTTCCCCTTATAAATCACCGTCACCCGTTCATAATTCCAAGGAACAGCCTTGTTGTGGATTACTGGAAGATGAGTTACTGGTTTTATAATAACAGGCTCTGCGTGAGACCCTTCACAACCACAACAGGTTTACTTGCAACCCCTTGCACTACCACTTTAGCTTTCTCTGGTTTCACTGCAACAATGTTTGACGACCCTCTCTCCGCTACCACAGTTGGCTTATCATCTACCCTTCTCAACTGGGCCACTGATTTCCCACTGGTTACTTTTTCCTTTGAGCTGGTTTCGCTGGAACGGATCATCATTACCGTCTGTGAGGGCTTCCTGGGATCCCCCTCTTTGTGTATCAACTCAATTATGTGTGTCTCATGGTGAGTTGGCAGTGGGTTCTGATTGATATTTGGTGCTTCTGGGGCTTGAATCTCGATCCGATGAGTATCGATAAGCTCTTCCACAGCTGTTTTTAATTTCCAACACTTCTATGTATCATGCCCAGGGACCCCTGAATAGTACTCACAACTCACTGAGTGGTCAAGATTTCTAGGGGGAGGATTTGACATTTTAGGCTCAATTGGATTCAACATGCCCAACTGCCTCAATCTATGGAAAATACTGGTATATGATTCCCCTAGTAGAGTGAAAGTCTTTTGCTTTTGTGACCTTTCATTCTTGAGGGCTTGGTTTGGTCGGAAACCTATCCCGGGGGGATTTCTGTAGGCCCTTGGGGGTGGATATGTGTTTTGTGGAGCTGGGTATGGATTTTGTGGAGCTGGCGTACGCCATTGTGCGTGTGCCGGGATTTGGGTATAGGCTTGTGCATGATGGACGGAAAAATGGGGATCTGGCGGTGGGTAGTAATGTTGTGGAGGGCTATATGGAGTGTGTGGGTAATTTTGGTGGTAGGGTCGTGGTTGGCTATAGTAGGGTGACAGGCCTCTAGATCCGAACGAGGCTCCAGACTCAACAGTCGTGACATCTTCTTTCTTCTTCTTCCCAAGTACACCCTAGTGCCGCTTTAGATGGCCTGAGTGGTTGCCTTGATCGCTGAATAGCTCATGATTTTGTTGGACTTAAGCCCCTCCTCGACCATGCCTCCCATTTTTACAACCTCATTAAAAGACTTGCCAATTGCGGACACCAAATGACCAAAGTAAGTTGGCTCCAGAGCCTGCAAAAAGTAATCGACCATCTCGCTCTCTTTCATTGGGGGATCTACCCTTGTTGCTTGCTCCCTCCACCGGAAACCATATTCTCTAAAGCTTTCACTGTGCTTCTTCTCTAGTTTAGTCAAAGATAGTCGGTCTGGAATGATCTCAAGATTATACTGAAAGTGACAAGCGAATGCTTGTGCCAGATCATCCCATGTGTACCATCTTCCGTGATCTTGGAGGGTGTACCACTCCAATGTTGCTCCGCTCAAACTCTGATTGAAGTAAGCCATTAGCAATTCATCCTTTCCTCCGGATCCCCTCATCTTACTGCAAAAACCTCTCAAATGAGCCACGGGATCACCGTGCCCGTTGTACAAGTCGAATTTGGGCATTTTGAACCCTGCTGGTAGTTGTACATTTGGGAACAAACACAGGTCTTTGTAAGCTACACTCACCTGACCTCCTAACCCTCTCATATCCCTGAAGGATTGTTCTATGCTTTTCATTTTTCTGAACATCTCTTCCTGTTCAGGATTTCTGGCCGGTTTTTCTGCTTTCCCCGGTAGGTCAGAATGTGGATCATGGGGATAGGCTTCAGGCGCTTTGAAGGTAAGCTCCGGGGGATAATACTGGTTGTCCTGCGCTTGGAACACAGGTTCACTCGGGGAATTATGGAGTGCAGCTGGTGGAGATGCCATAAAGACAGGGGTGATTAGCGGAGGAGGGTATGGAATTGATTTTGGTGGTGGAGCTTGTGGTGTATGAGAAGTAGTGCCATGGTAGTGTTGATAAATGGGAAAACCTGGATCGGTGGTGGGATGATCCTGAGACTGAGCTAATGGTGGGGTAAAAGCCGGGTTGGCTGGGTAAGCTGGCGGTGATTGCCCTTTGGACCAGGCCTGGTACATTTCAGCCATCTGTTGCTTAAGCTTGAGCATCTCCTCTTTCATTTTATAGACGTTCAACTCCTCTACCTCAACACTAGTGTCGACATCTGGGATAGACATGATTTCCGGTATTGGTCCCTTCGATCTGGTTTGGTAATGATAATGTGCCAGTATCCTCTAAATAAACTAACTACTTGAATTCTCTGGACAACAACAACTTTGTTAATTTTTAGAGTTTAACGCATATGCAATTACACGTTGGGATGCAATCCACCTAGGCAATTAACCATTTTCTATCATGCATTTGCTTCGGTTGCGTGAGTCATTCCGGCCTCTCATAATTGTGCCCCTTCTTTTAAGCTTCCTTTATTCTATCCTTCTTTATTTATTTTCATTTTCCCCCTTTTCTTTTTTAGTGATGGTCGAATCCTATAGAGATTGCCTACGTATCATGTCCCCGCATGAATCAGACCGTGCGTAGTTCTGTCCTATAAGTGCGAAAAGCAAAGAGACAATTTTTGGAAACTTTTGATTTTTCATTAATAAACATTCTATTACAAACCAGACGCTTTTGGAAAGGAAAATAACAGACTCAAAACCAAACCAAGTACGAACTCAATAACTTCTGACAGACTTTGATGCGAAGAAAAAACAGACTCTAACAGACAACAGACTCTAAGGAAAAAGAAAATGCAGATTCGAACTATGAACACATTAAAGTTTTAAATTTGGGTGCCCGTGGGGCGTCATTCGGCCTCGCCGCGGGCTTAGGTGTAAGTCCACTTTCCAGCTGTTCCAAATCATACATGATTTGCTTCACAAATATCATCACCGCCGAGAAGAAAGTAGTGCGGGTCATGTTTTCACACACCCGACATTTCCTGGTAATAGCATGAGCAATAGTCAAAATCTTGTCCCTGGTTCGGTCTTTCTCTAGGGGTAGGCGTTCTATCTGATCCCCTCTAGCCTTCAAAACCCGAGAATCATGCAGATGTTGTTTTTGTAACTGCTATATTTCATCTTCCATCGAGGCCATTAGATTATAGCAGTGTTTACTTTCGGTTTCAAAAGCCTTGGCTTGTTTAGCCGCCTTGCTCTCTAGGGTGGTCACCTTCCTTTTTAGACTGGCAATGGTCTTTTCATAATCTTTCCTTACCTGTTGTAAGTACTGTATGAGCTCTTTTGTTCTTTTTGCCCATTGTTCCTAGAGTGGTGCTATGGTAGCCTCAGATTGCTTCAAATCATTCCGGCACTCACTGATTTCTTTTTTCAACCCTTTTATTAACCGCTCATCCGATCGACTCCTTTGTTGGTTGTCAGCATCTATCCTCATTTGTCGGATTTGGGCTTTCAGCGCCTTATTTTCTTGGGCCAATTTGTTCTTTTCTCCCTGATCGGCGTCAACTTGCAGACTATTTTCAAATTCCAGGTCTCTAATCTGTTGCTTCAGCTTGACTATTTCTGCCCTGTAACTCTCTTCTTTAGCCAACCAATCCCACTGTTCTTGCGACGCTTGACGAACTCCTGGAAATGGGGTCTTTTGGCCGGTCTCCCAAACTCGATTTCTCTCCTAAACCAAGCAAGGTATCCCGGCAAAACTTCACCCTTGGACCGATCACGTACACATGTATTTGTTGTTAAGTATTGACACTCGCTCCAAATTTGTCAGACTATTGCTTCATGAAATTGTCCATTGGGCCCGATCTCGACTACTTGGCCACTAAGATCTTCATCTTTCGGAACTATTTGGCATCTCCCCAACTACCTCAAAACTCGATAAGGGGTATAGGGTTGGATACTCCTGATCCCCATCAAAAGTAAATGAGGTCTAGTGGCTGGCATATATATGATTTCATCCACAGGCAACCATCCAAATGTCCATTCTATTTGGCCCGCAGTGACAGAACGGAGGCGCATTGTCCACTCTTTGACCCCTTCTGATAAGCTGATTCCGTCAACCCTCGTAGGAAATTCCTCTATGCACATTTTCTTCGTCAACCCATAACTCATAAATTGAGGATGACAATATAGGTGTTCGATCATCCACATCTGCAGCAACGCGTTGCACCCCTCAAAAAAGTATCCCCCGGCTTTGCAGGCTGTGAGAGCGCGGAAGATTTCAGCTACTATCATAGGTGCGAGGGTGATGTTGGCCTGAGTAAGTAAAGTGCTGACAACCCCAGATACTCGTATGTCAATGTTCCCATCTTTTCTAGGAAACACCAGGAGTCCCAAAAAGGCTATCATGAATGCAAAACACTTATGTTCTTCCCACTTAAGGCGGTTTCCTTTGCTACAGATTTTGTTTTCCGGCTTGTTGAACCCCCCTATGTGGCCATATATGTTGTATATAAACCGCAAAGTACAAAAACCAGCTGCCAAGTCTGGATTGTGGACCCCCTGCTTATTTTAAAGGAGTCTAGGAACCTGTGTATGGCTACGGCCCTTGGAGCAATCAGGTACTGGTGTCTTAGAGGAACCTTGGGACCCCCGATGTATCCAGCTATTTCTTCCAATGTTGGGGTAAGTTCAAAATCTGAGAAATGAAATACATTGTGAGCCGGGTCCCAGAATGCGACCAAGGCCTTTATGATATCCCCCCTAGGATTAATCTTCAGCAACCCAGTGAGGCCTCTCAGGTATAGATTGACTGTGTCGCGCCCTGATTCGCCCAAGTCATCACACCACATATGCAACTCCAAATGGATCTTGTTCACAATTGTTACGTGTAAATTCTGACTTGTGCTCATTCTGCACATTTATCAGGGTGGTTAAGCAAAAATCACAATTCAATTGACTCAAAGATAATATGGACACTTTTCTCTTTCTTTTCTTTTTTTTATTTAAAATAAAACCCGGTTTTGCCAATATGGCCTTTTAGCACCTCGGGGTCGAAGATTTTAAGGTTGTGTCGGCTAGCCGGTGAAAGTCTAAAAAAATGACCACAGGCGGCTGTTCTTGCAAAAATAGCCTTCTGGCGCCCTTTTAGGGACATTCGGCTATTTCTAGCAAGAATGGCATCACCCTAATTATTTTCAAATAAAATTTTTGTTATTTTGGCTAATTTCGCAAAAAGTGAAATTGGACCTGATGAGGGTTGCCTACGTATCTCATACCCTATGAGAATTAAACTAGCGTAGTTCGGGCAAAGAAAATAAACTAATTTGGAAAACAAGACTTCTTTCTTTTGTTTTGTTTTCAAGTAAATCATACTAAAAACATTTTTTTTTATTTTCTCAAAATTTTGGCAGAGTTTCAACGCTATTTGGGCACTGGTAATTATCTCTCTACACTACTATTTTTCTCTTTTTCTCTTTTTCCCACTTTTTTCGATATTCCCGTATTTTCATAAGCCGGTCAGCATGCAAATTTGAAGCAAATAAATGCGTAAAACAAATAGTATGCAGCAGGATGGTCATTTCATTTCAGGTTGCTTGTCCTAGACGAACCCAACCCCTGTGTTGAGTCCCTTAAGTCAAAAAATGCATATGATGCACACAAACGTTCCTACTAGGGATCCGGCATGAGGTTTTGTTATACTAGGTTTAATGCCTGGGTGTATTGTTCTAGACCTGGCTTACCCGAGCGGATAACTCGAGCCGAGGATGGGAGCTGTGTACCGGTAACCAAAAGATCATCCAGTTTTGCAACTCCTCCGAATCCTCGTTCTATTTTGGGATATGACACTAACAGAAAGAAGTCACGACCAGTGTGCACTCCTCAGGAGAGAGAAGAGAGGGGTTACGTAGCAATTTATATATACAGTTCAAATAATATCAAAGCGGTAAAAGCAACGTTTAGCACATTAGGTCCAAACAGGTAATAAAATCAGATAATAAATAAAACCAATTATAACAATTATTCTAAGCTCGAATTCTGGAACCCTGAACCTTGTGGTCGTGGGTTCGGTCCCCAGCAGAGTCGCCAGAGCTGTCACACCTCCTTTTTACCTGCGCCAGCAAGGGCGTAAAGGAGTTTTTCCATTTAAAGGACAATCAAAACAGGATTTGTTCATTTAATTTAGAGTCGCCACTTGGGAGATTTATGGTGTCCCAAGTCACCGGTTGAATCCCGAATCGAGGAAAAGAAATGACTCTGTATTACGGTTCGCGAACCAGAAATTCGGATAAGGAATTCTGTTAACCCGAGAGAAGGTGTTAGGCATTCCGGGGTTCCATGGTTCTAGCACGGTCGCTCAAATGTCATATTCGGCTTATTTATCTGATTTTAATACATGTTGAACCTATGTGCAAATTTTAACTTTTTACCGCTTTTATTATTATTATTTTTAACGAGAATTGCAACGTCGTGAAAACACATCTCGAACCACGTCACATCAATGCACCTGTGGTTATTGACACATTTCGACTCTGTTGAGATTTGTATTTGGGTCACATAAATGTGCACCCGAGTTTAAGAAAGTAAATTATTAGAAGCGCGTCTAAAATGACTAGCGTGTTATTATTTTGGGGAAAACCGTGAAATTCGCTAAACGGCCCATCCCGAAATCTAAGTATTTAATATATATATTTAACGAGGGCCCCGCGATCTTTGTATTTTTTATTTGGCGAGGCTCGTCTCGTTTTATTATTAAAGGAAAGTCTAAAGTAAACTACGATTTTCTATTTAGTTATATTGTCTCTAAATAATAATAAAAAACTTAGTTAAATTATGAACTACTATATTTAAAAACCAGCGTGTTTAAAAAATGCCCAATTTTGGGGCCTTTGATCAAAGCATCGGGCTAGCAAGCATATTAATGGCCTAAAAGGAGCTGGGCTTGTTACCAAATTTGAATGATCCAGACAATTGGGTAACGGTATAACCCAGACTGCTCATATTAACTTACACGATCCTGAATGAAGTTTCTAAGCCACTAGTTTAATACAATTCACTAATTCATTACCTATTGTAATTAAAACGAATTAATAATGCACTGAAAGCAGGTAAGCAACTCGCAATGATTTTGTATTTCCAAAACATGCAATTGACACTCCAACTCTGTTTTTAACTAACGGATCAGCCAACGTCTTATGCCACTGCCATACTAACATCTAGTTCGACATTTACATGACTGTTATTACCAATTTGAACAACGGCCATTAGTGCAAGCACAATATCACAGGTTCCAAAATAGGATGCTAACTCCAGTTATTTTCTAGCTTTAAGTGTTTAAACTAAACAAACACACTAAACTAACTATAGCTAATGCCTACAGTCAATGCTTTAACCAAATTCCAATACTATTTACATTTTACACTTTCCTTTTCCTTTCAATTGATGTAGTACTTTCCTGAATTAGCAATTGGCATAAAAACTGATATTCAGAACTAGTCGAACATAATCCAACGATCCAGTAATCTAACAGTCACAGTCCAGATTAATTTAACAGTCCAACAAGCTCATTTTTAACTATAGGAATCAGTTACCAGATGCTAACATGTTTCAGTATGAGCTATATTAAAAAACAATCTCTCATATAACTCCATTTTAGTCCACTTACTACATACTAACAGGGATCTACCTATCATCAGTGACTGAAGAATTTAAATACACAAGCCATATAGAAACCAAAGCAGAATTTCAACTCTTCACGTATATTCAAACTTCATGTTTTCAGCTTACAAATGCCAAAGTTACAGCTGTGTACCTGGAAGTTGAAATACGAGTAAGAAGGAAAGGAATAGTCAGCAGCAGCAGATAACACAGCAATAACAAATAGTCATCCACGAACAGCCCAGTAACATGTACAACAAACCCAGGTAAATTTGAAACTAGTAAAAACCAGGACACTCAAACTCAAACAGCTCAAACCACCTCCAAAATGAAATCAGAAAAACACACTACTGCCACACTACACCCAAACTCATCTCAAGCTGTCTCAAAACCTTTGAAATCTTGACAGCAACAAAACTCAATCGAAAATCTACTCAAACTTTGACCAAAATTATTCAGCATGAAACTTTAGACCAATGTAACAACATTTTTTTTATATGGAACAGTAGCTCCTTTCAAGGTTAAATGCTATAACTTTTAAGAATATTATCTAAGACCTGGCCTGAATGGAACAGTAGAACCCAAGTGTGTATGCCTATATTCTCAGCCTGTTTTCAGCCTCAAAGACTCTGTTAACAATGCTCTTACAAAACTCTCCAAAAAAAATGTCCTCCCTTCCAGGTCCCCCAAGACTGATCCCGGACTCCTCCCTTTATACCCAAACACTGACCCTGCCAGCTCGTAAGAGCACTCAGGCAGAATTTAGAAACTAATTCTGCCCATGATATTCTTTAGAACTCCACTAGAGTATGTTTTGTTCTGTTTTTGATTCACTTGTTCACCACTAACCCTTGTCTTTTCTTTATTTAATTCAATGGTTATGGGTAGTACATACTTTAATTTCATTCCCATCAGGCCTCCCCATGCTATTATGTTTTGTTCCCCACTACTACTAAACAAATGCATTAGTTTAATGCTACATTAGTACTTACTGGACAGAACACTTAAACTAACCATTTTAAAACTTTTAAGTCCCAAATTATCCCCTGAAACCCCTGTGATTACTATCCTACCCCGATCCTTTTAAACCTATATGAAACCTCAGTTATAACCAATTTAAGCCTATCAATTGACTAATGAACTAACTCCCAATCAACAACATTAGGACAATTCAACAAGGTCAGATTTATATCAGAACAAACTTAACATAATAAACAAGTAGATTCGAATCATTAAAATCAATCACCAATTGAACTCAGATCAAATCTAACAGCATTTCAACCAAGATGGGGATTCAATGATTCAGGGCAATAGTCAGACTGGACTATTAAGGTCAAAAATTGATTCACACAGATGCATGAGAATAAGCTATCTATATTGGGAACAAATATAACTCCAAATTAACCTCGAACAAAATGCTGGAACAACAAGTATACTAGCTATGAGCCTTGAGGCCGAGAATACAAAGGTCAAAAGATAAAACAACATCTGATAACTTGAAGAGAACAACTGAACTATAGACATGAACGGACCAATTAACAAAACTATTTAATCGACTCAACAATTTATAGCATATGCTAATCAACCACATGAGAAGAACTGGACCAGAAAAAAGGTCCGAAAGAGAAGAGAGAAATGAATCGAAAAGATGATGAAATACAATGAAGCTTAAGCAGATAAACAACAGCAAAAGAAAAAGGAAAACAAGAAAAATACCTCGAAATTACAGGCTAAACTCCAAACAATTCCCATTTTAAACTTCGACTCGAACTTTTGAGGTCCAAACGGACCTCAATCGAGTGTTCTCGACTGAAAACACTCGACTAAAGTCAATTAAGAACCTCAAATTTCCCCTTTACTCGGACAAGTTCCAGGTTTTGGCTCTCTAGGGTTCTTCATCGGTCCTCAGGCCGCCGGGCTTTTAGGCGAAAGGAACGAGGGCGGCTAGGGTTTGGTGGGTTATTTGGTTCGTCTCTGAAAGAGACGACCGGGGGGTTTGGAAATGAGAGGGGTAGGGGATTGGGAGGGGGTTTGATATATTAAAAATTAATTGATTAATCCGGGCCATTGGATGATGGGAACCAACAGTCCAGACTAAGTCACTTAAACCAAACGGGGTCGTTTAGGCTTAGCTGGGGCGGGTATGGTTTGGGGCAAGCGCGTCGGGCTAGAAACGGGTTATGGGATGGGGTGATTTGGACCGTTGGATCAAGTCATATCAACGGCCTAGATTGGGCGTCAGAGAACGATGTCGTTTTGGCCGTCTCTGAGACCAGCTGGTTTGGGCCTGGGTTGGGCTGTGACATTGGGCCTGAACCTTTCTTTTAAAACCAGCCCAGTCCGATTTTTAACTCTTTTTCTCTTGTTTCTTCTTTTTCTTTAATTTTCTTTTTGATTCCTAATTACCAAAATTCAAAATTAACTTAGAAAATACTAATTAACCCTTAATAATAATTATCACACAAAATTAAATACAAAGATAATCACACAATTTGACATTAAACCCTAAAAATGCGAAGCACGTTATTTTTTCGATTTTTCATTTTCGTAAAATAAATTACTGTTTAATTAATCCTAAATTGCAAATGCAAATTCGACACATAAATTTTTTGTATTTTCATTAATTAAAATAGAATAAACATCCAAAAAAATGCCACACGAATTCCCCAAATTGCACACAAAGGAAAATTATTTTATTTTGAATTTTTGGGAGTAGTTCTCATAGGGCAAAAATCACGTGCTCACACACATTATTAAGGATCGGGTCGTACGACCTCGTCATAAATTGTGCGTGATAATACTAGGAGCCTAATCATACTTGATATTATTTTATGGCTTGAGAGGTTATAATTATTAAATGATAGAAATTGACTATTAGTGAAAGAATTATTTATTCACTGCTTGTTATTGAGTTATTATTATTATTTACATATTTCATGCTTATTCAGAATTTCTGTATTTTATTGTTAGCCCATAGTAAGTGTCGATGTCGATCCCTCGTCACTACTTCTTCGAGGTTAGACTATATACTTACTGGGTACATATTGTTTATATACTCACGCTACATTTTCGCACTAATTGTGGAGGATCTGAGGCAGGTGCATCTGGTGATCATATTAGCGCGCACCCCCGTTACCCCGAGACCTAGTGGTGAGCTGTTTCCTGAGCCGTTCTGCAGCACCTAGAGTCTTTCTTTTGTATATATTTTTTGTCTTCTTTATTTCAGACAATAGTTAGAGTTTTGTATATTCTACTAGTTGTTCATACACTCATGACACCAGGTCTTAGAACATATACTAGTAGACTTTATGGTTTTGGACTATTCATTTCACTTCAATTTGCTCACTCATTAGCCTTCCTTTTATTTTATTAAATTTTATACTCCTTATTTTCTTAATAAATGAAATTCAACTACTTGAAACTTTACTAAAAAGAGCAATCACATGATTAGTTCACCGTTGGCTTGCCTAGCGGCGACGTTAGATATCATCACGGCCTATAGGAGAAATTGGGTCGTGATAGCTGGGTTTGAAGAAAGCTGAGTATAAGAATAAATGTCACGACCCGGATTTTCCCACCCTCGGGGGTCGTGATGGCGCCTACTAATGTGAGTTAGGCAAGCCAAACCTTTAACTACTTACCTCATTATCCAATTATTTCTGGTTAACAATTATAAGGCGATAACGTGGTAACAGCGGAAATTCAAATTTAAGCGGAAGACAACAATAAGAATTATGAAAACTGCATCTATGAAAAATACCTAAGCCTTAACCACCCAAAACCTGGTGTCACAGTGTCACAGACTGTCTAAGATTTCTACGTACAAAGTCTGAAGAAATAACAGTACATTGTTTCTGAATAAAATTAAAATGAAACAGGAAATAGAGATAGAGGGAGATGTCAGGGCCTGCGGACGCCTTTAGGTCTACCTTGGGTCTCCGGATGGATGGAAGGAAACCTCCAAGCTACTGTCCAAAAGTTGCTTTAGGATCTGCACATAGTGCAGAGTGTAGTATTAGCACAACCGACCACATGTGTTGGTAAGTGTCCAGCCTAACCCCGGCGAAGTAGTGACGAGGCTAGGACCAGACTACCAAATAAACTTGTGCAGTTCAAATATATATACAGCGGAAAAAAAATTACAGAAATAAACAAATAAAGATAGGAGAGGGAAACATGCTTCGGGGAATAACAGGTAAAATAGAATTATGAAGGAGTCAAAATCAACCACTAACAAGAATAAAAAACACAAAGGCAGATTCACTTTCTTTTCACATATTGTTGCAGGCGTGCAACCCGCTCCCATTTCATTTATCTCATGGCAGGCGTGCCACCCGCTCCCATTTAATTTATCTCATGGTAGGCGTACCACCCGCTCCCATTTCATTTATCTTGTGGTATGCGTACCACCCGCTCCTATTTCATTATATCTTGTGGTAGGCGTACCACCCGCTCCCATTTTATTATATCTTGTGGTAGGCGTACCACCCGCTCCTATTTTATTATATCTTGTGGTAGGCGTACCACCCGCTCCCATTTCATTATATCTTGTGGTAGGCGTACCACCCGCTCCCATTTTATTATATCTTGTGGTAGGCGTACCACCCGCTCCCATTTTATTATATCTTGTGGTAGGCGTACCACCCGCTCCCATTTTATTATATCTTGTGGTAGGCGTACCACCCGCTCCCATTTACAAGCCAACAATAAACACAAGGGAACAATGATATTCAACAATATCCCGGCAAGAGAACAATAATATCAAAACAAACATCTCGGCAAGGGAATAATGGTGATAATGACATATGAAGCGCAACAAACCACAACGGAGTCATAACAATTATAATACACGACTAATGGGAATGCTTAACACCAATGTATAGATACTCGTCACCATGCCTATACGTCGTACTCCACAATTAACATGTAGCAAATAAAACACAACTCCTAATCCCTTAAGCTAAGGTTAGACCAAACACTTACCTCGATACCACGAACACAATTCACGTTTTAGTTATAGCTTTACCCCTTGATTCCTCCACCAATTCGCTCGTATCTAGTCACAAGTTACTTAATTACATCAATAAACGCTAAATGAATCAACCCCAATACATGAAAAATGAGTTTTCTAAAGTTTTACCCAAAAGGTCAAAAATCGCCCCCGAGCCCACATGGTCAAAACCCGAGGTTCGAACCAAAACCCGATTACACATTCCCCTACGAACCCAAATATATGATTTGTTTTGAAATCAGATCTCAAATCGAGGTCTAAATCCCTAATTTTTGAAAAACCTAGTTTTACCCAAAACACCCAATTTCCCCCATGAAAATCATTGATTTTGAGTTGAAATCATGTGAAAAAATGTTAATGATTGAAGAAAACGAGTTAGAAATCACTTACCAATGTTTTGTAGAAGAAAGGTTATTTGAAAAATTGCCTCTTATATTTTTGGGGTTTTAAAAAGTGAAAAATAACTGAAAATCCCGTTTTAATATACTACTTTTTGATGCCCTGTGCGGACCGCACAAAATCAACTGTGGCCGCACAGCCCTTCCTGTGTACTACAGTGACATATTTTAGTATTTTGGCCATAAATTTCTCTACATATTTCTAAATTGTGATTTCTTTAGCTTTCTAGAAACTAGACACGAAGGACTACAACTTTTATTTTTGAATCATCTCAAAATTCCTTGTAGATCAAAAGATATAGGCTTCCAAAATTGGACTAGTGAAAGTTTTCTTCACCGCGGACCGCACAAAATCCAGTGCGGCCGCAAAGCCCCCACCGCGGTCTGTAGAAAATCCAGTGCGGCTGCATAGGCCCCTCCGCGGCAGCATTCCATTTTGTGCGGACCACACTGGTTTGTTCAGAGGCCTTCCACTTCTCTGAACCTGCAACAACTATATTTTTTAGCCTAAGACATTCTTGAACCTACCCGAAATTCATCCGAGTACTCGGAACTCCAAACCAAGTGTGCATACTAACTCAAAGACATTATATGGACCTACTCATGCGATCACATCATCAAAATAGCATGTAAAAACATGAATTAAACCTCAAAACTCAACATTTTTCATCAAGAACTCTCAAAGGTCATAACTCTTCAACCAAAAGTCCAACTCACGTCAAATAAACTTCGTTTTCACCAAACTTCACAGTTATCATTCAAATGCTATAACAAGTTTGTACCAGGCTCCGGAACCAAAATACGGGCCCGATAACAATGGTTTCAAACATTAATTCTTTTCTTTATTTCTTAGATAATTCAGTAAAATAATTTCTTTCAAAAATTGATTTCTAAGGCTTGGGACCTCGGAATTCATTTCCGGGCATACGCCCAAGTCCTATATTTTACTACGGACCTCCCAGGATCGTCAGAACACGGATCCGAGTCCGTTTTCTCAAAATGTTGATCAAAGTCAACCATAATCAAATTTTTAACTCTAGAAATTTCTATTTCTCATATTGGCACATAGAAGGCTTTCCGGATATAGGTCCGGACCACTCACGCAAATCAAGGTGAGGTAAAAATGAGGTTTTTAGGCTTCGGAACACTGAATTCACTTGCAATACAAGTTATGACCTTTTGGGTCATCACATTCTCCACCTCTAAAACAATTGTTCGTATTCGAACGGACCTAAGAAGGAAGTACCAGAGTCGGGAAAAAGATGGGGATAACGGCTCGGCATATCGGACTCGAACTCCCAAGTCGAGGCCTCAGTGGGCTGACCTCTCCACTAAACATGAATAGAAGGAAAACTCTTCGATCTCAATTGACGAACCTGTCGGTCTAGAATAGTTACCGGCTCCTCCTCATAAGACAAGTCCTTGTCCAACTGGACAGTGCTGAAATCTAACACGTGGGATGGATCACCGTGATAATTTCGAAGCATGCACACATGAAACACTGGATGCACGGCTGATAAGCACGGCGGTAACGCAAGTCTATAAGCCACCTCTCCCACTCGATCAAGAATCTCAAACGGGCCAATGAACCTAGGGCTAAGCTTGCCCTTCTTCCTAAATCTCATCACGCCCTTCACAGGCGACACTCGAAGCAATACCCGCTCACCGACCATGAATGCCAAATCACGAACCTTGTGGTCGGCATAACTTTTTTGCCTGGATTGAGCTGTACGAAGCCTACCCTGAATAATCCTGACCTTGTCCAAGGCATCTTAAACTAGATCCATACCCAACAACCAAGCCTCTCCCGGCTCAAACCATCCAACCGGAGACCGACACCGCCTACCATATAAAGCCTAATACAAAACCATCTGAATACTCGACTGGTAGCTGTTGTTGTAGGGAAACTCTGCTAAGGGCAAGAACTTATCCCACGAGCCTCCAAAGTCAATGACACAAGCTCGGAGCATATCCTCCAAAATCTTAATAGTCCGCTCGGACTGCCCGTCCGTCTGAGAATGAAACGCTATGCTCAACTCAACCCGCGTGACCAACTCTCGCTGAACTGCTCTCCAGAAATTGGAGGTAAACTGCGTACCTCGATCCGAGATGATAGACTCGGGCACACCATGAAGACGAACAATCTCCCGGATATAGATCTCAGCTAACCTCTCGAAGACTGCCACAGGAATGAAATGCGCTGACTTGGTCAGCCTATCAACAATAACCTACACTACATCGAACTTCCTCTGAGTCTGTGGGAGTCCAACAACGAAGTCCATAGTGATCCGCTCCCACTTCTACTCAGGAATCTCAATCTTCTGGAACAAACCACCCAGGCCTCTAATGCTCATACTTGACCTGCTGACAATTCAAACACCGAGCCACAAATGCTGCGATATCCTTCTTCATTCTCCGCCACCAATAATGTTGCCGCAAATCCTGATACATCTTTGCGGCGCCCGGATGAATAGAGTACCTGGAGCTATGGGCCTCCTCTAAAATTAAATCTCGGAGCCCATCCACATTAGGCACACAAACTCGACCCTGCAATCTCAAAACTCTATCATCACCTAAGGTAACCTGCTTGGCACCTCCGTGCTGCACCGTGCCTCTAAGGACACACAAATAGGGATCATCATACTGCCAATCACGGATATGCTCCAATAAAGAAGAACGAGCGACCGTGCAAGCTAATACACGGCTGGGCTCAAAAACATCCAACCTCACGTACTGATTGGCCAAAACCTGAACATCCAAAGCAAGTGGGCTCTCACCGACCGGAATATAAGCAAGACTGCCCATACTGGCTAACTTCCTACTCAAAGCATCGGCCACCACATTGGCCTTTCCCGGATGATATAAGATGGTGATATCATAGTCCTTTAACAACTCCAACCACCTCATCTTCCTCAAATTTAACTCCTTTTGCTTGAACAAATATCGAAGACTCTTGTGATCCGTGAACACCTCACATGCCACGTCATACAAATAATGCCTCCAAATCTTCAATGCGTGAACAATGGCTGCCAACTCCAAATCATGAACCGGATAATTCTTCTCATGAATCTTCAACTACCGTGAAGCATAAACAATGACCTTGCCATCCTGCATCAACACCGCACCAAGTCCAATGCGATATGCATCACAATAAACTATATAAGGCCCTGAACCTGTGGGCAAAACCAATACCGGTGTCATAGTCAGAGCTGTCTTGAGCTTCTGAAAGCTCACCTCACACTCATCCGGCCATCTAAACGGGTCACCCTTCTAGGTCAAAATGGTCATTGGGGCTGCGATAGATGAAAACCCCTCTATGAACCGACGATAGTAACCTTCCGATCCTAAGAAACTCCGAATCTTTGTAGCTGATGCTGGTCTAGGCCAGTTCTTGACTGCCTTAATCTTCGTCGGATCAACATGAATACCCTCTACTGATACAATATGACCCAGGAATGCAACTGAACTCAACCAGAACTCACACTTTGAGAACTTATCATATAACTGACTATCCATCAAGATCTGAAGAACCACTCTAAGATGTTGATGGTGCTCCTCTCGGCTGCGGGAATATATCAAAATATCATTAATGAAGACTATCACAAACGAATCCAAGTAAGTCTTGAACACTCAGTTCATCAAATCCATAAAAGCTACTGGGGCATTCGTCAACCTAAATGATATCACCAAGAACTCAGAATGCCCGTATCGAGTGCGGAAAGCTGTCTTAGGGATATCGGATGCCCTGATCCTCAACTGATGGTAGCCAGATCTCAAGTCAATCTTCGAAAATACCTTGGTACCCTGAAGATGATAAAACAAATCATCAATCCTCAGTAATGGATACTTATTCTTAATTGTAACCTTGTTCAACTGCCAGAAATCAATAAACATCCTCATCGATCCATCCTTCTTCTTAACAAACAACACCGGGGCACCCTAAGGAAAAACACTAGGCCTAATGAAACCTTTTTCAATCAAGTCTTGCAACTTCTCCTTCAACTCTTTCAACTTAGGCGGGGCCATACGATACGGGGGATAGAAATGGGCTGAGTGCCCAGAGCCAAATCAATGCAAAAGTCAATATTCCTGTCGGGTGGCATACCTGGTAGGTCTGAAGGAAATACATTAGGAAACTCACGAACAACGGGCACAAAATCAATATAAGGAACCTCAACACTAGAATCACGAACATATGCCAAATAGGCCAAACACCCCTTCTCAACCATACGCCGAGCCTTCACATAAGAGATAACACTACGAGTAGAATGACTAGGAGTCGCTCTCCACTCTAAATGAGGTAAAACCCGGTAAGGCTAAGGTCACAGTCTTGGCATGACAGTCCACAATAACATGGTAAGGTGATAACCAGTCCATCCCTAATATGATATCAAAATTGACCATGTCCAAAAGAAGCAAATCTACACGAGTCTCAAGACCTTCAATCACAACTATACATGAACGATGGACTCGATCTACCACAATAGAATCACCCACTAGCGTAGACACATAAACAGGATCACTCAAAGAACCACTAGGCATGACCAGATATGGTGCAAAATAAGAGGACACATACGAGTACATAGACCTTGGGTCAAATAACACTGAAGCATCTCCATTACAAACTAGAACCGTACCTGTAATAACTGCATCGGAAGCCTCAGCTTCAGGCCTGGCTGGAAGAGCATAACATCGGGGTTGGGCGTCACCACCCGGAACTACATCTCTAGGACGGCCTGCTGCTGGTTGGCCTCCACCTCTAGTGGCTTGAGCTCCACCTCTAACACCTCTACCTCCACCTCTAGCACTTCTACCCCCCACATCTAGCTGGCTAGGCGAGCTGTGGAACACCTGGTGCCTGAACCATGGCACGGGAACCCTGATGCTGAGAGCTACTCGGTGCTCGAGGGCAATACCTAGCAATGTGCCTCGTGTCGCCACAAGTAAAATAAGCCCTCAGCTACTGGGGCTGACGACCCTGGAGACTCTAAAGCGGCAGTGCACCGATAGGAGCTGGTGGTGCACTATAGGACTATTGATCAGAATACTGTATCTGAGAACCACGACCACCTGAAGCACCATGAGAAACCTGAAGTGCTGACTAAAAAGTGATGGGAAGATGGCCTCTACCATACGAATCCCTACCTCCAGATGAGGTACCACTAAATCAACTTGAATGACGAGGCCTCTTATAAGACCCCTAACCACCTCTCTACGATAGAACCATCTCAACTCTACGGGCCACATTGGCCGCCTCCTAGAAGGAAATCTCACTCCCTGTCTCCCTAGCCATCTGAAGACGAATCGACTGAATAAGTCCCTCAATGAACCTCCTCACCCTCTCTCTCTCTCGGTGGGAAGTGTGACAAGAGCATGGCGAGCTAGGTTGATGAATCTGGTCTTATACTGGGTAACAATCATAGAACCCTACTGGAGACGCTCAAACTGCCTCCGATAGGCCTCTCTCTGGGTGATGGGAAGAAACTTCTCCAGAAATAGCTGAGTAAACTACTCTCAAGTCAAAGCTGGCGATTCGGCTGGTCTAGCCAAATAGAAATCCCTCCACCAAATTTTGGCGGATCCAGACAAGCGAAAAGTGGCAAAATCGACCCCATTGGTCTTAATTATCCCCATGTTCCTGAGAACCTCGTGACAACTGTCTAGATAATCCTGGGGATCCTCGGTAGATGCAACGCTGAAAGTAGTAGTAAAGAGCTCAGTGAACCTATCCAACCTCCACAAAGCATCGGCAAACATAGCCGCTCCATCACCGGTCTGAGCTACCACACACGGCTGAACTGCTCCAACTGGTTGAACCGTTGGAGTCTGAATCTAGGGAGCTACCTACTCTAGAGTGCGAGTAGCAGGAGTCTGGGCTCCTCCTCCAGCCTGAGAGACGGCTGGTGCTATAGGAAGCAAGTCTGCTCGATGACACTCTCCATGAGGCCCATTTGACAGACCAGAGCATCCTGAAGAACTGTGGTAGCAATAAACCCTTCTGGGACCTGAGATGGGCCCACCGGAACTGCTGGGGCCGGAACCTCATCATCAAAGTCAACCTAAGGCTCTGTCGCTGGTACTGCTGCTCGGGGCTGAGCTCTGCCCCTACCTCGGCCTCTAGCACGGCCTTGGCCTCTCCCTCTGCCCCTTGTGGGAGCTACTACTAGGGGCTCGGGCTGCTGGTTAGTGGATGAGGAAGCGCGTGTTCTCTCCATCTACGAAAGAATAGAGTAGAAGTTCAATTAGCATTAAGAAACCAAACCATACGACAGGAGAGAATAAATGTGAAGTTGTTCCTAACTCTTTAGCCTCTAAGGGATAAATACAGATGTCTCCATACCAATCCCTCAAACTCTACTAAGCTTGTCTGTGAACTGTAAGACCCATGTAACCTAGAGCTCTAATACAAACTTGCCACGACCCGGATTTTCCCACCCTCGGGGGTCGTGATGACGTCTACTAATGTGAGCTAGGCAAGCCAAACCTTTATCTACTTACCTCATTAACCAAATAAGGCGATAACGTGGTAATAGCGGAAATTCAAATTTAAGCGGAAGACAACAATAAGAGTTATAAAAACTGCATCTATTACAAATACCTAAGCCTTAACCACCCAAAACCTAGTGTCATAGTGTCACAGACTGTCTAAGATTTCTACGTACAAAGTCTGAAGAAATACCAATACACTGTTTCTAAATAAAAGGAAAATGAAACAGGAAATAGGGACAGAGTGAGACACCAGGGCCTGCGGATGCCTTCAGGTCTACCTTGGGTCTCCAGATGGACTGAATGAAGCCTCCAAGCTACTGTCCAAAAGCTGCTCCGGGATCTGCACATAGTGCAAAGTGTAGTATCAGCACAACCGACCCCATGTGTTGGTAAGTATCCAGCCTAACCCCGACGAAGTAGTGACGAGGCTAAGACCAGACTACCAAATAAACCTGTGCAATTCAAATATATATACAGCGGAAAAGAAATACAGAAATAAACAAATAAATATAGGAGAGGGAAACATGCTTCGGGGAATAACAGGTAAAGCAGAATATCAGGAGAATTATGAAGGAATCAAAATCAACCACTAATAAGAATAAGGAAAACAAAGGCAGATTTCACTTTCTTTTCACATCTTGTTGTAGGCGTGCAACCCGATCCTAATTCCTGTATCTCGTGGCAGGCGTGCCACCCGCTCCCATTTTATTTATCTCGTGGCAGGCGTGCCACCCGCTCCCATTTCATTTATCTCGTGGCAGGCGTACCACCCGCTCCCATTTCATTTATCTTGTGGTAGGTGTACCACCCGCTCCCATTTCATTATATCTTGTGGTAGGCGTACCACCCGCTTCCACTTCATTATATCTTGTGGTAGGCGTACCACCTGCTCCCATTTCATTATATCTTGTGGTAGGCGTACCACCGCTCCCATTTACAAGCCAACAATAAACACAAGGAATCCCGGCAAGGGAACAAGAGCAATATAACAACTTCTCGACAAGGGAACAATGATATTTCAACAATATCCCGGCAAGGGAACAATAATATCAAAACAAACATCCCGGCAAGTGATCATTAATATCAAACAAACATCCCGACAAGGGAACAATGGTGATAATGACATATGAAGCGTAATAAACCACAACGGAGTCATAACAATTATAATACACGACTCACGGGCATGCTTGACACCAACATATATATATTCGTCACCATATCTATATGCCGTACTCCACAATTAACATTTAGCAAATAAGACACAACTCCTAATCCCTCAAGCTAAGGTTAGACTAAACACTTATCTCGATACCATGAACACAATTCACGTTTTAATTATAGCTTTACCCCTTGATTCCACCACCAATTCGCTCGTATCTAGTCACAAGTTACTTAATTACATCAATAAACGCTAAATGAATCAATCTCAATGCATGAAAAATGAGTTTTCTAAAGTTTTACCCAAAAAGGCAAAAATTTCCCCCGATCCCACATGGTTAAAACCCGAGGTTCGAACCAAAACCCGATTACCCACTCCCCCACGAACCCAAATATATGATTTGTTTTGAAATCGGACCTCAAATCGAGGTCCAAATTCCTAATTTTTGAAAAATCTAGGTTTTAGGCAAAACACCCAATTTCCCCCATGAAAATCATTGATTTTGAGTTGAAATCATGTGAAAAGATGTTAATAATTGAAGAAAACGAGTTAGAAATAACTTACCAATGTTTTGGATAAGAAAGGTTTTTGAAAAATCGCCTCTTATGTTTTTTGGGGTTTTGAAAAACGAAAAATAACTGAAAATCCCATCTTAATATACTACTCTCAGATGCCCTATGCGGACCGCACAAAATCAACTGCGGCCGCACAACCCTTCCTGTGTACTGCAGTGACATATTTTAGTATTTTGATCATAACTTTCTCTACAGATGTCCAAATTGTGATTTCTTTAGCTTTCCGAAAACTAGATACAAAGGGCTACAACTTTTGTTATTGAATAATCTCAAAATGCTTTGTAGATAAAAAGATATAGGCTTCCAAAGTCGGACCAGTGAAAGCTTTCTTCACCGCGGATCGCACAAAATCCAGTGCGGCCGCAAAGCCCTACCGCGGTCCGCACAAAATCCAGTCCGCACAGGCCCCTCCGCGGCAGCATTCCATTTTGTGCAGACCGCACTGGTTTGTTCAGAGGCCTTCCACTTCTCTGAACCTGCAGCAACTATGTTTTTAAACCTAAGACATCCCGGAACCTACCCGAAACACACACGAGCCCTCGGAACTCCAAACCAAGTGTGCATACTAACTCAAAGACATCATATGGACCTACTCGTGCGATCACATCATCCAAATAACATGTAAAATCATGAATTAAACCTCAAAACTTAACATTTTCATCAAGAACTCTCAAAGTTCATAACTCTTCAACCGGAAGTCCAACTCACGTCAAATAAACTCCGTTTTTCACCAAACTTCATAGTTATCTTTCAAATATTATAACAATTTTATACCGGGATCCGAAACCAAAATATGGGCCCGATAACAATGGTTTCAAACATTAATTCTTTTTTTATTTCTTAGATAATTCAGTAAAATAATTTCTTTCAAAAATTGATTTCTAAGGCTTGGGACCTCAGAATTCATTTCTGGGCATATGCCGAAGTCCCATTTTTACTGTGGACCTCCCGGGATCGTCAGAACACGGATCTGGGTTCGTTTGCTCAAAATGTTGACAAAGTCAACCATAATCAAATTTTTAACTCTAGAAATTTCTATTTCTCATATTTTCACATAGAAGGATTTTCGGATATAAGTCCGGACCACGCGCGCAAATCAACATGAGGTAAAAGGGAGGTTTTTAGGCCTCGGAACACTGAATTCACTTGCAACACAAGTGATGAACTTTTGGGTTATCACAATAAAGCCTCCCATTGTAGACTGTCTTAGAGGATTTACCATAACACCTCCAGTTTATGGGCTACAGTCTTAATTTCAAAGCACTATAACTGGAACCATACCCACAAGAAGCCCAAATCTCCAACCTGATAATATATCCTCAAAGGCCAGGATACATGCAACAAGCCTAGTAGATGGGTTGTCCACAAGGAAAACAAGGTGAGCTTCATCAATGATGCATGGATCCCAAACCAACGAGCAATTAGGCACATGATTGTGGGTCCATTAACCCCAAATAACATGGCTACCAAAATGGACATCATCTATAGTTCAGGGAACTGGGATACCTCATCCATCTCCATAGACATCCCTAAGAACGTTACTAACCTAATCAAATCAACTTTCATCCCTATTAACTCTGCCAAGGAAGACATGCTAATATGGAGACTGATTTCAAACGGGTCGTTCACCACCAAATCAGCATATACCTTCCTTAGCAATAATAATAAAAATTTGTTAAATGAGGAGGAAGGTAATTTCAGTTGCATTTGGAGGTTAAAAGTAACTAACAAAATAAAAATAAAAACTTCATCTGGCTGCTTGCACATGATAGGCTACCCACTGAAGCTTTCCTGCACAAAATTGGGGTTAATTGCAAACCTGAATGCTATTTTTGCTCAACAATGCCTGAAACCAGTGACCACATCATTTTTGAATGCCCTAGTGCTACCCAATTCTAGCATGAACTAATATCCAAGGTAACTAGTGAAAGCCATCAATCGAATCCTATCTTCTCATCACAGCTTTGGCCAATCACTTGGAATAAGCTAAAGAAGTTGTCCTTTAACAATGTTATCCCATGGTAAAACATCTTTCCCTTTTGCTTCTGGCACATTTGGCTGGCAAGAAACCACAACCTTTTCAATAATAAGAAACATAACGTCTAGGCTAACAATACCATCTCCAAATCAACTGAGTATTATACGTTGGCGCAAAAAGGTGTGACCAGGAAGTCATTCCATACCAGAGTTAAATGGGAGCCCTCCCATGAGGGGTGTTACACCTTGTAAGTTTAACAACCTTGATACTGTTATATATATATTTGATATGATATTTTAAGTGGAATATTTTTGTAAAAAAAAATTGACAAAAATATTTCATATAGTTATTAATATTACTACTTTCGAATATGTTTTAAATTATACACATAATATGAGAAAGTTTTATGAGATTTTCTTTATTGTAAATATATGAATTATTTTCTCACAAGAAAAGAAAGTTATCTTTTTACCATTTTAAGAATTAAGCATATGAAGTTTTGTACTCTTTATATGAGATTAGGAAAATTAGAAGTTGAGAATATATATATATATATATATATATATATATATATATATATATATATATATATATTGTATGATACCACATGACCAAGATAGTAAGTTGTATAATGTGTATTAAAAGTGAGTAGTATTTTAAATAACTTAAGATAATTTTTAATTATGTGGGTAACTGATAATTATCTAAAAACAATTTAGATAAGAACATCACGTGGCATATTTTGACTTAGCAACAATGTGACTCTTACCTTCACTAAACTAGGTGGCATGAATAAAAATGAGACATTTAAAAGGGAGAGTGGCTTGGCAGTATGTAAAGGAAGGGAACAAATATTTCAACTCTTTCCAAATCACTTTATATGTAAGGAATTACTATATATTTATATAGTATCTTGAGAGAGCACCGTTACAAGGAGTTAGTATATTATTATTTTTGTGGGGTCATCACTTGTTTTAGAAATAAATTTCGTGATCCGAGGTCTTAAAAACCTCTTTCTGTCTCACCCTAATTGCATGCGCAGTCCGGGCGCGTAGCTGGAAAGTTATTATGTGAAAATCTGTGGAAAAAAAAAGTGCCTTTGAAATGAATTTAAGTTGACTTCAGTCAACATTTTGGGTAAATGGACCCGGACCCATGATTTGACGGTCTCGGAAGGTCCATAGGAAAATATGGGACTTGGGCGTATGCCTGGAATCGAATTCTGAGGTCCCAAGTCTGAGAAATAAATTTTTAAAGAAAATTATTTTCTGGAATATTTATGAGTTTTTGGAAACGAAACGTGTTTGAAATTTGATGGTATCGGGCCCGTATTCTGGTTCCGGAGCCCGGTACAGGCCTTATATGTGATTTAAGTTAAGTCTATGAAATTTAATAAGAAACGGACTTGAAATGACGTGAATCAGCCTTTATTTGAGAGAATTGGAAAAATTGATGTTCTTAAGTGATTTCATGATTTTGATGTTAAATTCATAGTTGTTGATGTTATTTTCGTGATTTGAATGCACGAGCAAGTCCGTATGATATTTTTAGGTTGGTGTGCATGTTTGGTCTGGAGCTCCGAGGGCTCGGGTGAGTTTTGGATAAGCCACAGAGTGAAATTTGCACTTAGAAAATTACTGGTATGTTGCGGGCCTGCAGGCTTCGCATTTGCGAGAAGTTCATCGCAAATGCGAACAAAGGCCTGGGCAGGCCTGATCGCAAATGCGACCATTTGAGTCACAAATGCGGAAGGCCCCAGTCGCAAATGTGATGCCTGCGTCGCAAATGCGAACCCCTCATAAATAAGGGGTGGTCGCAAACGCAATAATTTTCTTCGCAAATGCGAAAATTGCAGTCCTCTTAAGGGTTCATAATTGCGACATCAGAGACCAGTTAATTAACACTTAGACGCATTTTCAGTCATTTTTCATATCTTCTCAAAACATAAACTCTCTTGGGCGATTTTCCAAAGAACATTTCTTCTCCAAATCGATTGTAAATCGTTTCTAACTCGTTTTCTTCAATCTTTAACATCTTTTCTCATGATTTCAACTCAAAATCAAAGGTTTTCATGGGGGAAGGGTGTTTTGGGTAGAACCTAGGTTTTTCAAAATTTGGGGATTTGGACCTCGATTTGAGGTCCGATTTCAAAACAAATCATATATTTGGGTTCGTGGGAAAATGGGTAATCGGGTTTTGGTTCGAACCTCGGGTTTTGACCATGTGGGCCCGGGGTCGATTTTTGACTTTTTGGGGAAACCATTGAGAAACTTATTTTCATGCATTAGAATTAATTCATTTAGCATTTATTGATATAGTTAAGTAACTTGTGGCTAGATACGAGCGAATTGGTGGTGGAATCAAGAGGTAAAGCGGTAGTTGAGGCTTGAATTGTGTTTGTGGCATCGAGGTAAATGTTTGGTCTAACCTTAGTTTGAAGAATTAGGAGTCGAATCCTATTTGCTATGTGCTATTTATTGAGTATGACGTATAGGATGGTGACGAGTATCCATACGTCGTTGTCAAGCATGCACGTGAGTCTTAAATTGAAGTCGTTATGTTCTTAATAAGTACTACAAATGCCTAAGTTATTGATTCTTTGTGTTGGGCAAGAATTATGATTATTCTCGTGGAAATTGCTTATTGTTGAGTGTTGATGCTAGATGAGGTTACTTTTTGTGAAGTTAAATGTTGGAACAAGTTTGGTTATAGTTGATTCCCTTGCTGGGACGTATTTACTTTTTATTGTCGCTTCCCTTGCCGGGATATTGTTGTTCCCTTATTGTTCCCTTGCCGGGATATTGTTATTTTCTTCTTGTTCCTTTGTCGGTACTCTTTTGTGATTGGTGTTGAATTGTATATTGGGATCGGGTTGCACGCCGCAACAATATTATATTGGGATCGGGTTGCACGCCGCAACAATATTATATTGGGATCCGGTTGCACGTCGCAATAGTAGTATATTTGGATCGGGTTACACGCCTCAACAGTGATATATGATATGGATCGGGTTGCACGCCACAACAGTGTTTTTATTAATTGGATCGGGTTATGCGCCGCAACAGTAAAGGATAAAAGTGGATATTTGACTTGTTACTGTTTCCTTATTCTTTCTACTACAAATTTTAAATTGTTCTTTATGCTTTTCTCCTGAGTTACTGTTGGTGAATGATATCCCCCACAACATGTCCCCTTCCCATCTTTAACTGCTAGTTCCCTTTATTATTACTTGCTACGTATATTGCTTTAACTGCACATGTTTGTTTAGTAGTCTGGTCCTAGCCTCGTCACTACTTCGCCGGGGTTAGGCTAGGCACTTACCGGCACATGGGGTCGGTTGTGCTGATACTACACTCTGCACTATATGTAGATCCCGGAGCAGCAGCATTCAGACCTTAGCTTGGGTGGCTGCCTTCAGTCTAGTTGGAGATTTCGAGGTAGTCCTGCAGGCGTCCGCAGGCCTTGGCGTCTTCTCCTATCCTTTAGTCTGTTTATTTACATATTTCAGAGACAGTATTGTAATAAATCTTCAAACTTCTAATTGTAGTATTCCTAAACAGTCTGAGGAATTGTGACACCAGTCTTGGGTAGTTATTGTATGGATTGGTATTGGCATCCTTCTTAAATTATTCCATTTCAGTCTTCTGCTTATCAGATTTTCGCTATTTATTAATTGTTGATTATTGATTGTAAAAGGACTAAAATGCGAATAAGGTAAATAAATCAAATGGTTCACTTGCCTAGCTTTCACTAGTAAGTGTCATCACGACTCCGGAGGGTGAAAAATCTTATCGTGGCAATTTTTAACCTTTTTTCATTGTAGAACTCAGCAACAAAAATTTCTTTGATCAAACTTTGGATTAGGATTATTTTGAAGCATGAATGATTTTTACATGAAGCTCTTTTCTCGTTTTCTTCATGTATTTGTGGGAAATTCAATTCTTGGTCTATAGTAGTTTTGGATAAGTAAAGTTGTTATTTTGGGAAAAGCCAAGTTTCAATCTTGTGATTATATGAGTTGAGTACAATGTAAAATTTGCTTTGTGTTGAAATTAGTAGAGCAAAATTGAAACTTTTCTAATAAATTTAATGTTTTGGATCACTACTTCATCTTCTCTAAAGTTTCCAAGACTTCAATTAGATAAGATGTTTGGTGCTTTAGCAATGAATTTCTTACAAAATCCCTACAATCAGAATCCACACCATAGATTGTCCAAACCCATATAATCAAATCATTACATTTTATCGTTTGTAAGCTACACTGTAAAAGGGAGTAGTACTCTTCTACGTGATTTTCTGCAAAAGTTTTGCTAACTGTACAGAGGAGTCATCCTCTTTAATTATAACGTGACATTTCTGCTTCAACGAGAATTCGAACAAGAATATCATACGGATTTTTCCCTATTCCAGGTATGTTAAGGTCATCACTTCTTTCTTTTTGGCATGGTCCGAATTATACAAAAGAAACGAGCAAACGCACAGTTTTTATAAATGACTCTATTCATAGAAATACTAAGGGTCTCTATGTTCTTGATTCCCCATGTGACATATTATTATATCTTCTGTTCATGGGTCTCAAAATAATACGCAGTTAAAAAAGTTTATCCGAAAGGAATATTGAGATTATTACACATTTTCATGTATTTCATTCATTTATACATGTGCATTGACCCATGACTAGATAGCGTTATATACGCATATTTATATGTATTTATATATAGGTATAGGAGATATAGAAAAAAGGTTACGGCGTTATATACGCACCACCACCTGATCAGTTGGTATATGTTGATGATCTTGCCCACAGTGGCCGAGACGATATGATGTGATGCCCTCAGAGGCTTGATGATATTATGTACACATATACCTATGTATGACATGACATTTATATGCACGTGCATGACATTATAAATGTTTCTGAATTTACGAAGTCATTTAGATTGACAGATGGATTTCTTTATTCCCTATCTCATCTATGTCTTTTATGTACTGATTTTCATGCCTTACATACTCATTACATTTTTCGTACTGACGCCCTATTTCACGGGGCCTGCGTTTCATGCCCGCAAGTGCAGGTAGGCAGGACGACGACCCCCTTCTTAGAATCCTTGATCAGCGAGAGTTGGTGTGCTCCACTTGATCCAGAGCTACTTTTGATTTTGGTACGATATGCTTGTATATGTATATATATGGTTATGACGTAGCCCAGTCCCGTCTTTGTACAGTTGTACTTTTATTAGAGGTCTATAGACAGTTATGTATAGTTGGATAGCATGTGGCTTTGTCGGCTTTCAGTTTTGGGTGTATAGTTGTAGGGATGTCAATGGTTCGGTTCGGTCGGTTATTTTATAAAATTTGTACCATACCAATTTTTCGGTTATTCTATTATATATAACTAAAATTAGACTTTTCGAAATCGTCCCAACCATATTAGTTTTTCTTCGGTATCGGTACGGTTCGGTTAATTTTCGGTAACTTTTTTTAAATGTCATGTAAAAGTCACCAGTAGAAGTAGAATGCAATTATATACATACTTTTATAAGACTTGGCAAAACTTTTTAAACATTTTTACATACAGTTTAAAAGGTGATGAATTAAGAAAACATGAAAGATGGCTAGAGTATAGATTCATCAACTATTCTGTTATAGCGTAAAAGAAACTAAGCAAATACGAAAGATATTTTCCCAACTTGGACTTAAGAATAAAGTCGATAGAAGATCAAATATTCAAAAAGATAAATATGAATCATACAAAAGGAAACATATTCAATACATTGTAATTTGCTACTCATAATCGCTACAATACCTTATGCTAGTGACTGGAAATAATTTAGTTTCAATAGGAAGCATAATAACTTTGGAAATTAGGATTTTGAGTGTGTTTAATCACTTGTTGGCTCGTAATTGTTTTATAATTCCAAGGCCCAAGAAAAAATTTAATGTTTTATTATTTTTAAACTTAATACATAAATATATTTTTCATATTAAATTTATTCGATACAGTTCGGTATTGTTTTGGTTTATTTTCATAAAATAAAACACCTACCCTAATTATCGGTACGATTATAGATTTATATTAAAACCTGCGGTTTTATTAAAAGAAACCTAAAAATTTGTTCGGTACGGTACAATTCGGTCAGTTTAGTTGGTTTTTAAATATCCATTGTTACCCCTATATAATTGTCTATAGCATCATTGTCGGCTCGCTCACTGAATTCCACATGTATACGTACATATGCCTTTTGGCAGGTTTCCTTCATGTATGTCATTTTCGTAATTCAGCAGACGCCATTCAGGTTTATGTCTTAGACGCATGTGTAAGGGTGTTCGACAGGTAGGACTCGGGCGCCCATCGCGGCCCATCGATTCGGGGCGTGACAAGGGGGAACTATAAACTCAACAGGGACGGGGCATCAAAGGGCAACCCAAGCATTGGGAATTGGTGGGGTATTCCGGATTAATAATGGGGACTGGATATGGGGTATATAGAAAACATACCACGCACTACCAATACTATGGCAGAATTAAAAGCACTGCTAAAGGGTCTCCAAATAGCATAACAAAACGGATGGGTTCCTTTAGAAATAGCTACAGATTCGACTAAATTAATAAAAATGCTACTTACATGCAATATAACTTATGATCCTATGATTTGTGAATGCAAGTTATTGATACAAAGGATGGACACGGTCGTGGTGAAACATAGCTACATGGAGCAGAATAGAGTGGCTGACGCACTGACAAAAGAGGCAACAAATTCTAATTTTTTGGGAGAACTCCCATGCTAACAGTTTCTCCGATGATTGCAAATGATGTATTTTAGGCAGACATCCTAGGAACTGAAGTAGTTAGTAATTTTTTTGCATGTAATATTGGTACAATTGAACAAAACATGGCCGTTTTAAGGGAACCGCAGCACCTCAATTAGCCAGTACTCTGCAATGTAGTTTATATATATATATAAAATTTTCCCTTTGACCAAAGAAAAAAAAAAAGAAGAAGACATATATGTATGTCATATATCAATCAAGTATGTCCTTTTGTGGTGTTATTTCTACTCTTTTTAATTGTTCTATTAAAACGTCTACTTTTGAAATTTCTACTTCAGTCTTTACCTCTTTTTCTTTAATAATTTTATCTAGTTTTTTTTATTAATTTCTAAAAGTAATACTATTAAAGTATTATTCTGTTTTATTATTGTTTGATCCACTTTTCCTTAAGGAGTATATCTTGTAAGTCCTTCTAGATTGGGCTGAAGTCTTTCTTTGAATTTTAATGCGTTATCATATACTGAATCTAAATCATTCATGAAAGTGCGATTTCTTTTATTGTGTCTATCTTTTCTTTTAAGGTGCTTATCTCACTTTTTAATACTTCTACTTGATGTGTTATTTTTTCTGCTAATTTAGTTGTTTGTATTTCTAGTTTTTTAGGTTTTTCTGTAATAGTTTTAATTAATTTTTCTATTTCGTTTTTCGTAGGTATTTTTTCTAGGTTAAACTTATTGTTCATGAATTGTATTTTTCTGTCAATTTCTAGTTCTTGCGATTTTAAGAAATCAAAATTTTGCTCTAATTTTTCCGGAGTCTTTCTTTGTTTATTTTGTAATGCTTCTACTATTTTTTAGTGTTCTTATTATGTTTTTATTATTTTCTTGAGATTTTTCGCCAAGGTTGATTATTAGATCTACCAAAGTATTATATTGTTTATCGTCAGTGTGTAATATATATTTTCCACTACTGAAATTGCACTTTATTACCGAATTATCTTTTAATATTCTATACTTCTTTTCTGGATATATTTTTTAAATCTAAATATTCTAGGTTCTTTAATTTATCTATTTTGTTTAACCTAATGGTAACCAAATTTTTTGGTTCTTAAAGAATTTTATTCTTTGATTTTCTAAATATATTTCTCCCTCTATATATTGTATTTCCCACTCTAAAGCTGATATGATTTCTGTACTAATAGTATGTTTTACTATATAACTTGGTTCTCTATTGATTTTTAATATTGATTTTTCTATTTGTTTAGCTAATTCTAAAGTTGTTATTAATAAAGTCTTGACTTTCTGTAATATTTTCTTTAATTCTTCTTTTCTCTATATATTTCTACCTAAAATTCAATAATTAAAAGCTATTCGTTTAGTTAAAGGATGTTGTCTTAAAATATATTTTATCCTAATGGAATATATTTTATCTTATTTCTGATTGTTCTGATATAATCTTTTTCTTGTTCTATTTCAATATTAATTCTTTCTATTTCAAAGAGAAGGAAATTCTTAAAATTTTCGCTATTTAAAATACTTAGTTCTGGGTTTTCAAGCAGGCTCAGTTGTAATTCTAATATTTCTCTATATTCTATGTTATTACTAATGTTGTCTAAACTAATATATATTATGTGGTGATGAAAACTTATGTATTTAGTAAAAATATGTTGTTTCATAAACTTATTGATCCAAAAATCTTCTCGCTCTGATACCAATAATACAATACTTATATAAGACTGATACGGATAAGATTGATACGGTCTTAAGGTCTTTATTAAGATTATAATCTTCTTTTTAGATGGTATGATTGATGATATGATAATATTAAAATTATCGATGCAGTTGCTTTCTGTATATGTCTGAACAAATTCTATTATTTTGTTTTAGGTATATAAAATGTACAGCTAAATCTATTATCGAATAAAATCCGGTTTCTATGTCTAGCTTAAACTCTTCTAAACTTGTGGTAAGGCTTCTAACAAATATTTCTGGATTATTATTGTTACCTAAATTAATAGGCATTAAAAAATTTCTTTTTTGTTTTTATGGTACGGTAAAATTTATAAGGTAAAAAGGTAAGGATTTTTTGCGGTAAAAATATTTTTTGTGATTAAAGTCTTATGTTGTAAAATCCTACTCGGTACTCTCTCTCTCTCTTATTCTGTAGACCTATATTGTTACAGTATTATCAAAATTATGAACTGAAATTACCCCTTCTATACTTTTTTTTTTATATCAATTCACTATTTTCATCTCTTCTTCTCAACCTTTTAAAGAAATAAATTTATTCTTAACTCTTTTTCTTTAACATCACCCTAACCACGGTGAAACACATATACCCATTCCGCTTATACTTAATTGTTCTAATTTTATTAAAGCGTTCTTCTGTAATACTACTAATCCACTATTTGGATCTTCACCTGTAATTAAACTATGTAAATTTGTAAAATTATAAGGATTTGGTCTTATTGCTATTAGGATTTGGGATTTTTAATCATATGTTTGTCTTGTTTTTCTTTTTATTGAAAGAAATTTTCTTTTTATATCTTCTATTTTCTCATTTTTTTTCTTTTTAGAAATTATACCCTTCCCTTTTAATGATTCTCCCTGTGTTAGTGTTGTAGGTAGTCTTCGTCTTGATGAACCTTCATCTTCACTTTTTGGCAAAGTGACAGCCATGAACGGATTTGATGTGTCTTTACCGGTCACCGTTTGAACCGGACTAGCTGTATCATTATCCGATACAGTAGATTTTGCTGCATTCATTGGGGAATGCACACCCTTCTCATCCATTGGAGAATTATGCTTTGGACTATTGATCTCCGTGTCTTGTTGAGAAATAACCTGAGTGTGAGATTGTGCCAATTCAAATTTTAATGCATGTACTCTATGTTCTAGTACCTTCACTTGCTCTATAAGTCTTGTTTTTCCCAGTGCCAGGATTTCATTCTTCTGGTTTATTCGTTTGAAGGATTCCGCTATTGATGAGCAATGATCACAAGGTATTATCTTATCGTTGTCTTTTTGGATGTTATATTGGGGGATTTTGTTTGGGTTTTGTCTGAGTGTTGAGGAGATATAATAGTTTGGTCCTAGTATTCCTCTTGCATAGTCTAATACTTCAGTGAAGTCATTAAAACCTTTGAAAAACGGTTTTCTAAATCTTTAATAGAGTCTAGTACTTCTAACCATGTATGAAAAATATCATTTGTTTTACCATATATAACTACATAGTATTTAAGTCTTTTTTCTTGGTTTTTGTCTGTAAAATACTATCCTAAGGCATTAAGAGCCGCTATAAAATATTTAGTGTCTTTTTTATTATATGTTATCCATAAGTTATTGTGACGACCCGACCAGTTATCTCATGAGTTACCGCTCTGTTAACCCCATTTCTGCTTCTTATTGCTTTGTTTGTCGGTTCTATGTATGATCGGGTTGGTTGGCTCGGGTTCGGAAAGGATTTGGTAAGGTTTGAGACACTTAGTCTATTTTGAGGAAGCTTAAGTTGGAAAAGTCAACCGGATATTGACTTATGTGTTAGAGGGATCAGATGTGAGTTTCAATGGTTCGGATAGCTTTGGGAGGTGATTTGAGCCTTATGAGCGATATCGGAATGAGTTTTGGAGGTTCGGAGTAGATTTAGGCTTGAATTGGCGAAGTTGGTATTTTGACGATTTCCGGTTGATAGGTGAGATTTTGATATAGGGGTCGGAATGAAATTCCAAGAGTTGTAGTAGTTGCGTTGTGTCATTTGGGATGTGTGTGCAAAATTTCATGTCATTCAGACGTAGTTTGGTTGGGTTTTTGATCAAAAGCGGAATTCGGAAGATTTTGGAAACTTAGGCTTAAATCCGATGTGTTTTGGTTGATTCGATGTTGTTTGAGGTGTTTTGAGGATTGGTACAAGTTTGAATAAGGTTATGGGTTATGTTTGTGTTTTTGGTTGAGGTCCCATGGGGCCTCGGAGTGATTTCGGATGGTTGACAGAGAGATTGGGAATTTGGTGAATGCTACAGATTTGTTGTTTCTGTTGTTTCTACACCTGCGGATTGGGGGACCACAGGTGCGACGCCGCAAATGCGGAAGATTGGTCGCAGAAGCGAAATTAGGCTGGTAAGGCTGGAGCCGCAGAAGCGGTTTAGGAGCCGCACCTGGATGGCGCAGGTGCGGGCAATGCATCGCAGATGCGGTTTTGGTGACTTAAGTGAGGACCGCAGATGCGGTGGTCTTGACCGTAGAAGCGGGAATATGGCCGCAGATGCAAAATCCCTGGGCCAAAAAGTATAAATTGTTTCCTTCGCGATTTTTGAGCTATTCCACCATTTTAAGTCGGCTTTGGAGCTTTTTGGACGATTTTGAAGAAGGATTTCAAGGGAACTTCATTGAGGTAAGGATTTTGGACCTAAGACTCATTCCTAGGGTATTATTTCACGGATTAAAGCTATAATTAATGGAAATTAAGGGTTAAAATTGGGGGAAACTAGGGCTTGAAAACTTAGATCTTTGATTGAGGATTTGAAGGACCATTTGAGGTCGGATTTCAGAACTTTTGATATGTATGAACTAGTAGGGAGATAAGGAATCTATTGATATAAAAATTATAGAATTCCGAGACGTGGGCCCAGGGATCGGGTTTTGGTAATTTCGGGATTTGTGTTGTAAATTGATTATTTTTGCTTGAGCTTCGTTCCCTTATCATGTTTTGACGTCGTGATTCTGATTTTGGATAGATTCGGCGAGTGGAGACCGATTCGAGGGGCAAAGGCGTCGCAGGCTAGATTTGGACCGGATTGAGGTGAGTAATGATTGTAAATGATGTCCTGAGGGTATAAAACCCTGGGTTGCACACCGTTGTGCTATATTGAGGTGACACACATGCTAGATGATGAGCGTGGGGTCGTGCACTGTTGGGGATTATGACTTAGTCCATCCCGAATGACTATTTTACCGCGTATTTGACTGGAACCTATTTGCTATCATCTTGTTTTGGGCTGAATGCCATATTTGGGCCTCATGCCAACCTTTCAACCCTTAGGGGATTTTTATTGATATTTCCTCACTGTTTTGACTTTATACTTGAACTCAGTCATGCTATATTCTACTATTTTTTCATAACTCAGCCATGTTTACTCTGCTTTAACACTTAAATGATATTTTGGGCTGAGCACTATGTTATACTGTTGCCCGAGTAGCTGTGAGATTCTGATTGAGTAAGGCCGATGGCCTATGTCGTGAGGAAACACTAATTATGAGGCCGAGGGCCTGAGATTTATACGCCACGAGATGGTTTGTTGATATGAGGTCGAGGACCTAGTGATGATGCCACAGGATGACTTGATATTGTGCTTGGGACGTAAGGGGCCCCTCCAAGAGTCTGCACACCCCTAGTGAGCGTGTGTACCCATTGTGATGTGAGAGATAGCCCGAAGGGGATGGTGGTGTTCTATGATCTTGCCCGAGGGGCGATCCTTTATGTGTTTATCTTTCCTAATTCTCTTCATTTATCTGCTTAATTGTTAAAAAGGCATTTCATGAAGTTTAAACTGAACTAAATGACTTTACATATCTTCACTGATTTACTGTTTTTACTGGCTTTTACTGCTTCATTATAGCTTGTAATGTGCCTTACGTGATTTTCTGCTTTCAGTCTTTATTTATGATTATTACTCACTGAGTTGGAGTACTCACTTTACTCCCTGCACCTCGTGTGCAGATTCAGACATTGCTGATCCTGCTAGTAAGGGTTGAGAGCTCCCGGCATATTTCGGTGTCCACGAAATAGTTGCTTGGCGTTCACAATCCCGTGTTTCTCCCCCTTATTTCGGTTCTTTTCCCTATTTAGTGACTTTGTAATAGCTTGTTAGACTTTTCAGACTTGTGTTAGAATTGATAGATGCTCATGACTAGTGACACCCCGGTATCGTGCTGTGTTGGATTGTATTCCCAAACTGTTCTGTATTATCACTGCTTACTTTTGGATTTATATCATGTTTAAGACTAAATGCTTATTGTTTAATTGCTTAAAACTGAATTGGAAATGTGTCGGCTGACCTTGTCTTCATGAGAGGTGCCATCACGATCGGTTCCGGGTTTGGGGTCGTGACGGTTATCTATTAAACATCTTTGAGGTCTATCTATGACATATTCTGGTAAAACTCTAAATGATATGTTTAATGGTGGAAAGAATATTAAATTATGTTTTCCAAAACTTATCCTATCCATATTAGTTTGTTTTACAAAAGACTGTGGCTTAAAATGAAGATTACCTAATACTGTTTGCAAGTATTTATCTGAGGGTGATGCTTGAATGCCCTTCCCTTGTCTTCAGTCTTGGGAACTATTGGTCTCATGTTGTACATATAAAATATTTTTATTAATTGACAGTAATTTTAAGCCTACTTAACTGATCTGCTAGATTATTATCTTTTCCTTTAATATTTTAAAAAAACCAGGTTATATTTAGATATAGTATCAATAAAATTTAACCATCTTCTTCTACTACTATTCTTTGCATTTATCTTTTGGTGAAACTTAACTATAGCTTCACAGTCAGTTCTAATTGTTACTTCTTGTTTATTCAATATATATAATTTAAAGCTACTTAATCCGTAGATTACAACTAATATTTCCTTTTTTTCTATATTTACCACTTTGGTAAGCACATATTTTTTCTGTATTCTTATCACTATATTTATTTGGTTTTGCCTTCAAAACTCCTCCCCATCCTTCAAAGCTCCCGTATGTTTTTATAATTAAGTAGTCTGTTTCTAATGGCATATTTAAATCAGGAATATTTTTTATTTTTTCTTTAATTTTTTGTACTAATTTAATGTCTTCTGTGTTGAAATATTTTTATCCTGTAGAGCCTGTCTTAGCATATAATGGTCCTGCTATTTTTCCTAAGTCTTTTATAAAATTTCTTGCATAAATTACTATTCCTAAAAACTTTTGTAGAGGTTTTATTAATTTTATTCCTTTATTTCCCATTACTTCGACTACATCCTCTACCTTAATTTTAAATTTTGTATTACTATTAGTTGCCAGTTTTCCTATGAAACCTACACATATCAGTAAATTATTTCCATTATTCACTTTTTCGTATCTTTTAGTTTGTATTCCTATTTTACTATTTTTTCCGAATTCTGCTAAATTTATCATGAAGTCTGGGCTAATATAGAATATTCCTCCATTATTGGTCATGTCTACTTCTGTTAAACTCATTATAGATTTCTTTTGATCTGACCATCTGTCATCATATACCATGACTAGTACTTTATTTCCTAAATTCTTTCTAGTTAGTCCTTTTAATCCGATCACTATTAATCCCACATGTATTAAATTCTTTTTATATTTTTTATTTGTCTTACTGATTTTGGATTGATTAAATTTAATGTTGCAACTTTATTTCCTATGGCTGATAACTATTCTTCTCTGTAATGCCTATATTATTGAGAATTATTTGAAAAATATCCTATATTATATAATGTTTTTGGGTTGAGTAACCTTAGTTGATTCTGTTGAAAAATTTATATGTCTTTATCTATATCTATTATTTCGTCTATATTGCTGATTTTTGGCTATTATTGTGAGAGCGACTATATAATAATTAATTAATTTATATATACACACCTACACAAATATATATATATATATATATATAAATAATTTTCCCTTTGACCAAAGAAAAAAAAGAAGAAGACATATATGTATGCCATAACCAATTAAAGAGAGATTCAACGACGAAATTACCCTCAGCACATCGTAGACCAGTCTTATTAGTAGCGGGATAATAGTGTCTTCTTATTCTGGGTTTAATCAGACGGCTTCTCCTTGCATCTTCTTCTTCCTCAATGTCTTAAAACCCTAGCAAACAAAACACGATTCAGATTTAAACATTCGGGTTAACTTCTCCCGGCGGGAGTACGCGGATACAAGGAATGGGTCGACCGGAACCCTGTGTACTCTTTGCCCAAACTTTCGTCCACCCTCAACTCGATGAGTATGTTGACGAGGTAACTATTGTCCTCTTTGCCAGTCACTAGGGTTATGTTACAGCTTGTTTGGATGGTTGTTACCCATTGTATCGTATCGTATTGTTACTTTAAATACAATGTTTGTTTTGATTGTTACTTAAATTTTATTGTATCGTATAATTAAATCCATCGTTACATAACGGCGAAATGTGTCACTTTATCTAACGACTGATTTGGTGTGGTCGCATCGTTAACTTGTCTTTTTCTCTCAATCTCACCCTTTATTATTATTAAATTATTTTATTTTATCATTTACCCTACTTTTTTATATAGTAATTTTACCTTGTATCATAATTTTTCTTTATAATATTGCAAGTTTATTCTTCATATTGTTGGTGCGTGATATCATGAAACGATGGCAAACGACACAATCTATGTATTTATCAAACGATACAGTACAATACAGTACGATACGATACATTATGAAACGATGCGTAACAACCATCCAAACAAGCTGTTATGTGGATAATTGTTGTGTTATATTGTTCCAATTGTCTATTTTCTTGTTGTGGATGTTTTTTATTGTTTATTTTTATTTTTTTGATGTCATTGCTCTATTGTCCGTGTGTTTGCCAGGTGCTATTCGCAGAGCCGGTCGTAGTCACTGCTTGCGAGTTTCTTGAACAGAATGCCGCTTCTGCTTGTTCTTCACTCAAGCTTGTGGGGTATGGTTTGCTTTTTATATTTGCTTATTATTTACCGCAGTTTGAAGTAACATTGCACAAAGCTATATTTAAGTTGTAGTCCAAGTGTGAATTCAAAAATTTCTAGGTCATAGTTGCTATTGCTGTTTTATTGCATTAATGTTGGTTTACATGTTCAAAGAACGCATTAAATTTTTTGATAAACCATATATTATGCTTACAATGGAATGAGGTATTTTTGGGACCATCAGCCAATTAGGTTATCATTGTTGACAATGAGACGTAGAGAAGCAAGACAAAAAGGATTTGTCTGAGATGTGACATTGTTTAGAAAATCTTAGGAGCATATTTGTCAAAGAGTTGTTAAGATATAAATATTTGCCTGGGTTAATATAATAAACAGAAGGCTGAAGTTTTAGGCCTTGGTTCTTCTCAACTTTGAAGCCGAATAGGGTGGAAATGGTGTAGTTACAGGCTCAAGTACTTACAAAAGGAAATTGAAAATCTCAGACTGGGCTCTGTGAAGTGTTAACAGCAGTTGAGACTTGAGAGTAGTTTCCAAAGACGGGGATTCCACACCAGGAAGTTGTTAACATCCCTATTCAGAAGTGCTTTCTTGTACTTATTAAGTTTGTTCAAACTGGCAGATCCTTTGACTGTGGAACTTTGGATGAGTGGATGACTACACGTACAATCACGTATATTGGAGAATCTCAAAATTTACATGAGTTTTCAGTCCATGGGGGCAATTTCTCTTGCTCAGTTTCGACACTGGTGAGTCTTGGCCAAGTGTGCTTACAAGTACATGCAGAGTGATGGTAATCCCCAGCGAACATCTCTGGTAAACTTCCAATTGTGACAGAGAGTAAGAGAAATTAAGAAGGTGGGGAACTTTGGGAGGGAAGAACAATTGGGCGTAAAAATTCCGCTGCTTATTAATCACAATGGTACAGAGAAAAATAGATGATAGTTAGTAGTAATATCAAGTTCAGGTATTCTCTTATTACGAGTCTTAAAGTGGATATTTATGGTTAGTTTTTAAATCTATATGTTTGGAGTATTGTTGGTGGAAGTCACTTTCCCAGGTATCTTTTCCAGTGGTTTTGGAACTTCTAACTGATCAACAACCTTACTTATTAAAAAGAATTTGATAAGCAGCCTGATTTGCATATCACTCTTCATGTCTGACTTTGGCTATGGATTTAAGAAGAGCCTATTGGATGAGAACTTAATAGATCATGGCCTTCAATCTCAGTGCATGGTCTTCACTTTAATGGAAGGGATGTGATACTTTTCATTCTAAAGAAATTGGTTGAATCTACCATGCAAGATAGAGGAGGTTGTAATTATATTTTATGGATATTGAGTGGAAATACAGTTTACCTTATTAAGTCTTTTACTGCTTCTGAAAAGTTTTGTGCCGTGTTCTAGCAATCTGGAGAGTGAAGGGCTTCCTCATGTATCATTCTTGGCTATGACTGTGAGAATAACTTTACTTGAGTTTTGCACCCAAGGGTGTGGCCTAATGGTCAATGAAGTGAGTAAGAACCATGAGGTCTCAGATTGAAATCCCAGTGGAGGCCAAAAACACCATGTGATTTTTTTCCATCCATTCAAGCCTTGTGGATAGAATTACCTGGTACCTGTTGCTGGTGAGAGGTAGCAGGTATTCTTGGAATTAGTTGAGGGGCGCGCAAGCTGGCCAGAACACAACGGTTATTAAAAAAAAAGCTTTTACTTGAGTTCATCTCGACTAAAGAGTGAAGTGGAAGCTTTTTACTAAGTGTTATAGAAAACTAAAATTAGCAAAAAATCTTTCTGCCGAGTCCGTTTGAACATGTTTTACTTTCTTTGATGCGTGTGTGAGTGCAGAGAGAATGTTTTCATCTCAGTTCTTAGTTTTTATTAGGGTAATTTTTCAAAAAAGAAGTTTTTAATAGGGAAATTGAGGAAAGAACTTTACCTGATCGGCTGGTTCAAGCGGAAAACATTTTTCCCCTATGGATCTGAGAAGCCAATGTCTAATATCATGATCTGCGTTTTTGTTATGGGAAATCACCTATATATAATAACAAAAAGAAGACCCTATGTGTCGAAGACTGATAAGCTTATGATCTTCTCTTTCATATAAAAGAAACCGTTGTTAGTAAGGATGTGCACAGAAAAAAGAACAATTTTTCTGTGCAACAATACAACTAATAACAAAAGTCTCACATTTACTTCGGAGGTCAGTGAACTAGATCTCTTGAAGTAGGCATAGTGCTCTATCCTTGTCACAGAGAAAGTAACCTTCAGTCCCCATGGAGAAATTTTGGATAATTCTAGTTTAATGCTTTTCATAACTAAAACAAATCTAGTGTAATATTCTAAGTGGAAGATATGATCGCACTTCTCAGCCAGATTATATAGGATCTGTTATTTCTTTAGCAGACGCTTTGTTTTTAGATTGGAAGACAAAGCAAACCTGAAAGATACCACATCCTCTCCATAAATCTGCTTTTATGCTGTTGGGACAAATTTACCACATTATTGGTTGAAGACGCTTATAATCTTCTTCTGAATTTGTTATCATCTTGCTTTTCTGGAGCTAAATGAAATTATGACTGAATGAGTTTTGTATGTGTTGTCATGATTGTTATGGCTTATGAATACCCCTTTAGACCCTTCTATATAAGTTTATCTATTTCTCCCAGAATATGAGAATACTTCTTGATGTATGTTTTGATATACCTTTTGGTTTGCTCAGGGCCACTTCCCCACCCTCATTTGCTTTGGAGGTTTTTGTCCAATGCGAGGGAGAGACAAGGTTTAGGCGTCTATGTCAACCTTTCCTGTATTCTCATTCTTCGTCAAATGTGCTTGAAGTTGAGGTATCAAGTAAAATTTGCGTAATTCTTGTCTTATTCATACTGTGGTCTTGGAAAATGGTTAGTTTTCAGGATATTGTTCGAAGAGCTAATCCACATTGTTTGCAACCCTTGTGCCATTGTGCGTGTATGGGAGAAAGTAGTTTTCTATTTCATTTCTTTTCTTCAGGAGTAATTATTGTTTGTATGACAACTCCATTTAGAAATTCTCTTTTGTGTTTGAATAAATCCATTAGGACATTCATATTTTGTGGCCATTAATAATGTCCTGCTGTACATTTGCTTGTTCTTTTTTACTTTTACAACTGAAGCTTCCCTTTATAACTGGCTGTCTCAATTCTAGCCACAGTGAATTTGGAGGAATTTAATCTGTATTCCACCGTTATAATTTGAATGTCGTGGTTTCTGTTGTAGGCTGTCTTGTAATACTAGCTTTTTTCCTGAATGGGATGTGTTGTTGATTAATTCCCAAATGGAACATTTTACCTTTTATGGCATATATCCAAAATCTTTTACGTCTATAAAATTGAGAAAGAATTATATTAACCCATGAGCTCTCTAATAATGTTCCGAGTGCACACACTTCCTTTTTCCTCCTCCTCCTCCTCCTTTTGGGCTGTAAGGTTAGATCTCTGGCACTTAAAAACCTCTGGCAATTGATCTGCAGTAGTTGAGACTTTGCAGAAAGAAGTGGAGAATAACATTTGGTATGTTGTTACTCATTGATCATAAAGCTGCTGTTGCAGTCTCTCCTGAGTACTTATCTAAATTGGAAAGGTCAATAGGTGGTAGTATTCTTTTATGAAGGTCTAATAGTTTTCCCAAGTTGACTAGGTAAGACTGGTCCGGATCAGTACCAACTGAAAGACAATTGAAATACTAATTTGTCACCCCCAAAAAACAGAATATGGCTTTCCTTTTGATCTCATCGCCGTAAAAGCAACATTTTTTCCTCAATGACTTGGTGAATGAGCCATCAGGGTCAGTTTTGCTAAAATATCTCCTAAACGAGCTCTTTTGAAGCTCCTCTTTATGCACAAAAATAACAAACAAAGCCAGTTATCTTCTTGTGGCTCAGTATCTGTTAAGTTTTGTGAACGTCTCTTGTGTTTTGGTATCTCTCACTTAATAGATGTGTTTTCTACAATGTTTTTAAATATTTTAAAGTAACAAGAGCCAATCTTTTCAGAAGTTCCAAAACATGTATATTTCATGATATTCTAAGTTTGATCAGCTTGAATTGGATTGTTACAAACATTTTTCTGATATTTAGATTTCATTGATGAAGCACTAAGGGTGCTAACCATATAAGACATGATATATAAAACGATAACTGTGGAAGAATTGAGCTAAAAGTTGTTGGATCTTAATGCATCCAAAAGCTTCATATTTCATGGTGGGAAATAGGATATTTATCCTTGCTTCACCTGTCGACTAGTATAAATATTGAACAGAGATGTACCTGAGCCTAGTCAAAGACATATTCTTCCCCTGAAACATCCTTCTAATTCTTTCCAGCCAAATAAGCCCAGACAAACATATGTATAATATCCTCCAAAATTGTCTATTTCTTCAAACAAGGCAGCTGCTTAAGCAGATTGCAGTTCTAGGCATCACCAAGGCATATTACCAAGGGCCAATATAAGACAAAAGACGCCATTTTTTATTTTTTTATTTTGATAATTATGAGGCGGTAAGGTCTGCGTACGCACTACCCTCCCCAGACCCCACTTGTGAGACTATACTGAGTATGTTGTTGTTGTCGATAATTAAGAGGCGGGCTTAAATGTCCACTAGCAGTAGGGAAATGTGATAACTGTCTTTGCTTCTGGCTTACAGAAATTCTGGGTGTGTTTGGACTAGGAAACAGTTTGTTTTGTTATGTTCTTCTGTTTTGTTTTGTCTTTAACCAGTGATTGGATTTGGGATTATTCTGAGAGAATGTGTGTTCTGATTGTTCTGTTTTGTTTTCCAAAACAAAACAAAACTTGTTTGGATTTGAAAAACCAAAATACCTGTGCAAGAAAACAAAACAGTTCTGTTTCGAGAACAGCATTTTATATCGTTTCTTACCCTTTTCTTATTGTTATTACGTGTGAGGTGGTTCCCATTCTGCTCCCGTATGGGAAAAAGATGCATTTTGAGGGCCTCTTTCTATTTGCAACATACTCATGGGGCTCTATGAGTGTTAATGCTATCATAGGCAACTACTATTTCCTGTATATGGTGCATTCAAGCCTTCAATTGGACAGATCTAATCTGAACTTATTTTCCATTGTTACTTCTCTCTTTTCTTTCCTCCTTGAATTCCTATATATGTCTTTATTGTCACATGTTTCGCCCTCCTCTTCTTACCTCTTTTAAAAGGTTTAAACTGGAAAGAAAAATGAGAATCTTTCGTATTTTGCTATTTGTTAAATGTATATGACTTGTGCAGGCAATTGTAACCAATCATTTGGTTGTACGAGGCAGCTATCGAAGCCTTAGCCTGGTTGTGTATGGAAACACCACCGAAGATCTTGGCCAATTCAACATAGATGTTGATTTAGATGGCTCTTTGGCCAATACTATTAGTGTTGTTGAAGGGGACCTTGAAGACCTCCCGCCTGCATTGCGTCCAAATAATCTGTCGACTGAGCAAATATTGTCTTCTTTGAAATCATTATCTCTAAAAAATATTCCTCAGGATATTCCTCTCGAGCTCAGGCAGTTTTTACAACTTATCCTTAAAATGTTGGAATCACCAAAATTTGGACTCGTGAAAAATAGGGTTCTTACATCCTTGTTATCAGTGGCCTCAATCTATGCAACTCCTTGCTTTCCTTCTATGATTACGATGCAAGAGCAACTTGGGCTGGATAAGTTGGTTTATAATCAAGAAGTTCAACTTGCAATTGCTGAAGCCAAAAAGGAGCTCCTGGAGATGCATGATAGCTTTATTTTTCAAGCTGGGGACCAGTCTGCTGAATTTGTAGCAGATGCTATGTTGTTGGAATCTGAGAATGAAACTGCTGCTCCAAAGCAACTGCTGGACTCCTTAAGCCACTACTTCAAATTTGGCAGTAATACTGGAGATGCTGTTCATCATGAGCTTTCAAAGGTGATTGGATATCTAGCTTGTGTGTGTACTTATGATATCATATCCTCATTATAATATAGCTAGATGTTTCATGTCTCTTCTTTTTCTAAATGTGTCTAGTTTTCATGTGTGAATTTTGTAATGTGGTTCTGATTTTGATTTCTCCTTTCAGAGAGAGAACATGGTTCTCTGTTTGACGCTGGCTCTTTTAGTGTCTTCGGCAAGAGAAAGCTGCTATCATTTTGTTAACTGTGGTGGCATGGAGCAGCTTGGTTATTGTTTTGTTAGTAGCTTGCAGAACTCTAGTGCTCTCAAATTGCTGCACCTTGGAGTTATTGAACAGGCAACTCGTCATTCAGTTGGCTGCGAAGGTTTCCTTGGATGGTGGCCTCGTGAGGATGAAAATATACCTTCTGGTACTAGTGAGCGATACAATCAATTGTTGAAGTTGTTATTGCACAATCAGCGGCATGATGTAGCCTCTCTTGCTACTTATATACTTCATCGATTGCGGTTTTATGAAGTTGCTTCCAGATATGAGGTACATCATTTTGTTAATGCCCTCCTTTATGTCTTGTTGTAAACTCGATAAACATATTCATACAAACTCTCTTTTTCTTTCACTTCTTAATAGTGCTCCATATTGTCTGTCCTGGGAGGTCTTTCTGGCTCTGGTCAGGCTACAAGTGCCACCATGGATATACTTGCCAATGCTAAACTTCAACTCAAGAACTTCTTGGTCAGTTAAAATTTTCGTTACATTTTGTACATCTTGGGTTTCCTGTCGTTACCTGTTTATTGTGGTATTATAGTTGGTTTATCATCCATTTTTGTGACAAGTATTGGTGCAGAAATTAATAAATTCCTCTGGCCCAATTGAAGATCCTTCTCTGGTGGCTTGTGCAAGTAAATCTTTGGTTCTTGGTGATACTGGACAATTATCATATAATTCAACCAGTAACTTGATAACTCAGTCAAGTTGTTGCTTTTCTAACAATGACATGGATCAGCATTTGCTTTCCCTTCTGAAGGTATATTTTAACCAACTCTTAGTGGTCAAGAAGTGGTATCTATGCCTCTGTCTCCCCGTATTTTGGTTAAACATTTTTAGTAACTCAGCGAAGAATTTGGGACCGTAAAGGAAGATTTTTACTTCTAGACATCTTGAATGCCTAGTCAAAAATAGAAAAAAGTTGTGCCTCAGAGTTGACTTTCTTAGATCCATTGCTTGATTTTGCTGCATGCTCTGATCTTAGGTCCTCATCTGGCCAATTGCCTAGTTAAGAAATTTGTAAAAACAGATCTACTCCATGACAGCAAAAGATGGTTCCCTTATGAACTCTTTCAGAAAATAGAACAATTTTTGGCTGGATTATTTCTTTTGGCTTCCCTGGTCCTGAATGATGGCGGTTATAAATAGACATAGGCATTAATCCGTGGTTGCTGTGACCTATGACTATTTTGCCTATTTGTCTTAATCCTTCATCCTAAAAAGACAGAAGCGGCTAGCAATGTGAATGATTCTGTTAGTTTTAATTTTTTGTTCTCACTTATCAAAATAGAGTTTTGGGTGATAGTTCTCATACAAGTTTGTTCAAACTTCAAACTGGTTGGTAATATAAGCATTTTCAGTTCACTTACGTTATTGGGATTAATAAAACTTCTCTATATCTGACCATCATGGTATCAATTCATTTTTTGGCAACCCTGGAATTGATTCAGTTACCTCATTTTCTTTATAAGCTTCATAATTCGTCATTCTTAGGGCAATGTCATTTGCTATTTTTTTCCGGATGGGTTAAGGAATTGAAATGTCATTTTTTAATAACCAATATCAGTGGTCTAGAATTTCTTTCTAGATCCATAATGGTTTCGTCAACAATTGAAACAGTTTAACTACCCAGACCAAAGAATGAATGTAAATCGACTAATCATGCTCTGTGCAAGTTGTGCGAACTCTGATCTTTATACATGTAAAATTTGTTCTTTTGAGACAAAACATTATTGTTTGTGATCAGTTATATTAATACCATATAATTAGCTAAGGCTGAACTCTCTTTTTTTGTCCATCTGGTGGTTATTTTGATGTTGTTGTGACTTCATTTACCGGTCTTTCAAGTATATTTAAGCATTTTTTTGCTGCCTGATTAATCATTGATCATCACAGTATTTACAAAGCTAGAAAATTATGGGGTTAAGATTTGAAATGATCAAGCTTTTGGCCTATGGCAGGTTAAGATTGAAGTCCAGAAATATAATATGTACAAATCTAGTTCCTTTTTTCCAAAAAAAAAGAAAAAGAAAAAAAAGAAGACAAAAACCAAACAGATGAAATTCAGACTTATTTACCGAGTTCCATATTGAAGTCATTCATAGAGTTATCGTGAACGCTATCCCTCTGAGGTTGAGGTTGCCGCTGGGATCACTCTGTTGGGTTATGTTTACTTTTGCTCTTACCTTTCTTTGATTTTCCTGAAAATCTTGTTCATTGCCCTTCTTGTTAATAAAATTTTGTATTGATAATTAATTTTGTCAAATCGTTGTTCTTTTTTTCCTTCTTCTTGTGCAGGAAAGGGGTTTCCTCCCTTTGTCTGTTGCTCTGTTGTCATCTTCTGCTTTATGGTCTGACACAGCCTGCACGGTGGACTTGTTTGTGGATATTGTATCATACTTTCAGGCCATTGTTCTTTCTCTTCTTTCTACTCGCTCAGGTTTGATTTATATTAGTTGATAGGTTTGGTTTTTTTAACTCAGTTCTGTGGCAGTGTTTCTTCAAAAACCTCAAAATCTTTTGTTATGTACACTTATTCTATTTTCAGGGTTGATTTTCCTTGGTCGCGACCTTGAAGTTGCCACTACAATAATTCATGCCTTAAAGGGTGTTGATAATTGGAAGAAGGAAGACTCCATTTCCCTTCGACATGCATCTGTCCTAATCTCCAAGGGTTTCTTTTGTCACCCACGTGAAGTTGCACTGATCATTGAGATGCATTTGAAGGCAGTGAGTTCTGGTTATTGTTGAAATCAATATGTTCCTTGTTTCTCTGTTCCTCTAAACCCTTCTGCGTTATAGAGACAAGAAAGAAAGCAACGAAACAAATCTTCTCCTCATTCCTCAAAATTCTTTGTTTATATTTTATCTCCAGTAATCAACTATATTTCCTCTTGTACATGTCGCAGATTAATGCCATAGACCGTTTAACGACATCAAGACCAAACTCTGAAGATTTGTTGTGGGTAGTATGGCAGCTTTGTGGTCTTGCCAGGTAGGAACTTTTTTTTTTATTTTATGCTGAAGGTTTACAATCTCTCAGCCTTTTGACTAATGCTTTTGAGATGTTCTTCAGATCTGATTGTGGGCGCCAGGCTTTGTTGGCTCTGGTTCATTTCCCAGAGGTAATAGGCTCTTATTCTGCATCAATCTAATAAAAGGTGGAAATGTTTCAAAAGCTTCATGTGTGAGTTTTACTGGCTGACGCAGTTATTATCGTTAACCTTAATATCTATAGCGTATCATTTAGTGCTTCATTTTGAAACTCTAAAAACAAGTTTTTCCTAGCGTCGAGTGATATGCGTTTGCCCATCTCTGGTATTATATTTTCATGACCTGGAATTTCTTTTGTCTTGTGTAGGCTCTTTCAGCTTTAATTGGGATACTTCACTCAGTCAGGGAATCGGATCCAGTTGCCCCAAATAGTGGTACTTGAGAACTCCATTTAGAACAATTTTCACCTCAAGGAAAAATGGAACTGATGCTACTTTACTTTTTTAAAAAAGGGAAAGACTGGAATTGATGCTACTTTATGCTGATTACATTGAATTTTCAAAGTGTTCACCTCATGTCTATTAACTTCTTGATTTTTTAGGAGCTTCACCCTTGAACCTTGCTATCTTTCACTCTACTGCTGAGATTTTTGAGGTCATTGTTTCGGACTCAACTGCATCTTCTCTGGGGGCTTGGATTGGACATGCTAAAGAACTTCATAGAGTCTTACATTCCTCCTCCCCAGGATCCAGCAAAAAAGATGCTCCTGCAAGACTTTTGGACTGGATTGATGCTAGTGTGGTGTACCACAGGAGTGGAGCAATTGGTCTTTTACGATATACAGCTATCTTAGCTTCTGGAGGAGATGCTCACATGGCCTCAACAAGTCTTTTGGCATCTGATGGCATGGACGTTGATAATGTCATTGAGGATTCTTCCTGTGCTGATGGTAATATCATAGAGAATATGCTTGGGAAACGCATCACCGAGAAGGATTTTCCTGGTGTTGTTCTTCGTGACTCATCTGTTGTTCAGCTGACGACAGCATTTCGAATTTTGGCGTTTATTTCCGATAATTCGGTATGACATTATAGCGGTGTCATTCTGATCATATTACATGTCATTAGGAAAAACTCATCCGTAATATTGTTGTTTGTTGGTGAAGGCTGTCACTGCTGCTCTTTATGATGAAGGTGCAGTCATGGTTATCCATGCAGTTTTAATCAACTGCAGGCTCATGCTTGAGAGGTCCTCAAACATATACGGTCAGTTTTTCCAACCATTATGTTTGCTTGAACTATAAGATTCAGCTATACTTCGGCAGCTTCATATTGCTTTCCCTAACTTCTGACTCCATATTGGATGTAAAAGTTTTCATTACGTACTCGAGACATCACATTCTATCACACACTGAAATTATCCGAAAATACAAAAGAAAAAGAGAATAAAATAAATGTTCGACTATGTTTTGTGATATGGAACACTAGTAAAAACCCCAATCAGTAGAGCCTAGGTTTATGATGCACATAATCTGTTTAATGAATTGGTTATGCTTTGGAATGAAGTATCAACTTCTCTTATGAAAGCAGAAGGTTTACATTGTTTAATCAAATTAAGTATTTTGTGCTTTCTTTGTGTTGCTTGGAGTTTTTTCGTGTTAATTTGGTTAAAACATTTGATATACGAACTTCTTTTGGGTAATAGTGGTGTCCAGGTCAATCAGTGTGCAACTCAATTAATTCATTGAGTACCTGCTATTTCCCATCAGCATAGGGATTAGATAAATCGGTCTTTCAAGACTTAGATTGAAAGAGATCACTTAACTTTTTTTGTCTCTACTAGGATTGGGTCTGATCTTCTATGGTCCAGTCTAGCTTCATTGGCTGCTAGGCTACACCCTTGGGTGCGGTACAAGGACTTCTATAGTCTCATATAGTGCAACTTCATAATCAGTCTTGATATGGACTCTTGAACTCAAGTATTAGAATGAGTCTTATTAGGTTTTCCCCGGGGAAGGCTCCCCCAACCCTCCCTCAGCCCTCGTGAGTCCCATCCTGCCCTTTCTTGAACTAGAACTCGGAAACAAGACACATAACTATAAGAGAGTAGCTGCCAAAACAAGCTCCCTAAGGCCGCACCTGAGATTCAAAGGAATTGCTTGAGAACTAACTGCATACCTAAAGTTAGCTTGTGTGCGCATACATTGCCTTTAAGAGTGGGGTTTCATGATCAATCTTAGTAGAGCTCAAAAGGATGTGTATATCTTTTTGGATTTAATGCTATATTTTGATGTCAAGAAAGTAGCTATAAGAGAAAAAAAGGTACATAAAGCATTTGAACTTTTAAGAGAGCTCTTTTGATTATCTTTTCTTCTTTTCCTTCTCTCAACTGGACCCTTGGAAACCAACAAAAATAGAAATAAAAAGGACAAGTATTTGCTAAGATGATTTGAGTCTCTGCCGGCCTCAATCCTTAGCGGAGGCAAAAAATACTAGGTGACTTCCATCTACCTAAGTCTTGGTTGACAGAGTTACCCGATATCTGTGCTGGTGGGAGGTAGTAGGTACTTGGTGGAATAGTCGCAGAGGAGGATCTATGATTTAAACTCTATGGGTTCAACATTTAAAGTTCTTAGTATTGAACCTATTATTTTTTAAAAGTTATGGCCTATGGGTTCAGATCCACTATGTGCTGCAATTTTAGTGATTTTTTGTACTAAATTTATACTCCGCGTTGAAAGTACTGGGTTCAGATGAACTCGGTACTATAACACTACATACGCCTCTGAATAGTCAAGGCGCCTGAAAGCTAGCCCGAACACCACCTTCATTAAATAAAACAATTATTTGGAAAGGTTACTTGAAAAAGAGAGAATTCCTAAGATGCTATATAAAATTTACCATCAATCTCCTCACCAACTAGAACTCCTTCGTCATTATCTCCTCTTCCTCTCGACTTCCCTCTTCGTAGTTCCTGGTTGTTAACATCAGACCACGACTTGTCAAATCCTCTTCTTCAGCAGCTCCACCAGCCTGTCATTTGTTTTAATCCTGGAGTCTTGCCGCATTTGGCCTTTCCTTTTTTCTGCCTTTGCTATCTAAGGACTAAGGAACTTTCACAGCAATCTGTTTGCAGCGTCTGCCAGCAGACGAAATAGATGTGTAGTTCTGGATGCTTCCCCTTTTACTGCTTCCTGAACTCCTTCATGAAGACGAAGAAATTGCTGGCAGGCCTCATAGGATTGTTAGGATTATTGGCAATCTTCTTGGCTTTTCTAGTTGCGGTATCTTGCTTTTTCTCGGACGACCGAGGAATCCGTTTGGGTCCAACCATTAGGACCAACCGAAGCCTTTGAAACTCGGGGATAATGGGCCTGCCCCTCTAACCTTCTCCACTTAAATAACAGGCTTAGTTGGCATGGCGTAGGGCTTGAACCTTTGGCCTAAGTCATAAGTGCCTCAACCTTTGGCCCTTGAATTCAGCCACGGGGCTAGTCGCAATAGCTTTCTTCTTCACGCTGAACTTGTTATCAACTTCGGCTTTGGATAATTGGATATATCTCCTATCATAATGGATATAATGTCACACTACTATTACATTGTTTTCAAGCATGAGTAATTAAATTCGGGAAATCGTTTAAGGCTTGCAAGCTAAGTTTACGGTTAAGCCCATATATGGCTAATGTAGAAAATTGAGAGATAGTCTACCCGAAAGGACAACCCTCTACGTCCAACCTCGAGATTTTAGTTTGAGTCACCAATGGGGAAGTGAGAAAAGCCACCATTGCCTTGTGGAGTTGGGGAGGGAGATAGGTGGGATATTGGTTTGAGTGGTTGTGAGATGGAAACTATGGGAGAGAAATATTGACAAGGGGGAAGAGAAGGTTTGCAGTGGTTTTAGTTTTTGGTAATCCTACTCTTCATTTCTCTTTCGGTTGTTTTTCCTTTATCGAATGGTCAGGAGTATGATGGCCAAATAATTGAAGACTGGCCGATGACCCATCAAGTATCCAAAAGGGAAAATAATGTTGGAAGTGTTTATTGGTGAAGATGCTCTCTTCTCCTACCTTTACCTTCCTCCCTCAAACACTTGGTAGTTGATCTTACCATGGAACTGGGGAGAGGATTGGTACTCCCTTATGCCAAAAGAAAAAGATAGTGGAACGTGTGGATGCACCAGTCATTCCTGGATATTGTCCATGCTTTGTTGAGAGGGGATGGTGTCCAGTAGAGAATTTAGATCTTTCTTGATTGTCAAAAAAGTATGGACCATTTTTCGGTTTGTGTCTATCATCCTTACTCCAAGTGTCATATTAATCTTTTTTTCCACCTTCTTGACGCCATTCAATGATTCTACTTAGTTCATAAGAAAAGGTCATATTAATCTTCTCTTTATCATTCCAAGTTTATCTGACGTCTTGAAGGGACAGTAGAAAATATGGATCTTAAATCTATTTTTGGAGTCGCTCCTCATTATGCAGTGACACGTGAACAGGACCAAGCTTCACATGGTCTTAACACAGTGCATCTGTAGAAAATATTAGATTGCAGTTCCCCCAATTCTCTTCCACTGTGAGCAGAGTCCCAGAAAAACAAAAGAACTCATCCAGTTTATTTGTCAGCTCTATTGTTCAAATCATATTAATATGCAAATTATATGCTTTTCTTATTTGATGGTAGTAAACGGGCATGTTTTGGAGCTTCTGTTTCTGACAGATGTCTGTCAGTTTGACCCTAATGCTCTATGGATTTCATTCTTGAAGGGCCATGTAGGAAGATCAAACTTAGGAAATCCTTTCTCATGAATATTCTGCTTTTATTTAATTGTGACATCTATCATCAATTCCCTTCTCTATTTTACTATCTGTTTTTCCTGACTTCAGAAAGTATATGTTGTCATACATTACAATATTTTCGTGTTTCTATTTTTCCTTGAGCAGATTACCTAGTTGATGAGGGTACAGAATGCAATTCGACTTCGGATTTACTACTGGAACGTAATCGTGAACAGACCCTCCTTGATTTGCTAATTCCCTGTCTGGTGCTGTTGATTAATCTGTTGCAGAAGCTAAAGGTTTGTAGTGACTATTTTAGGGGAAAAAGTACTTGCTGTTATATTTTCAAGTTGCTTTCTCCCGTGCTGGTCTTCAAATGCTTGCGCATTATCTCTTCGGTTCCTCATCGAAACTTGGTCGACCTTGCGAGGACATTGCTGTATTTATGTCTTCAAACAAGGACATCTCCATCCTTCATAAACTATTAGTGGGGGCTTATATTAGGACAATTAGAGTTCAGCTCCTGCCAATTCTAATGCAGAAGTGTTACAGGATGTTTGGGATAATTGCTGTCTATAGTACTGTTAGATCTAATTCTATGAGCAGCATCCCTTTTTCTGCACATTTGTGGTTTGGTGGTTACCTTTTTATAAGCTAGATGATCATTTATCTTTTCCCAAGTTCTGCATTGCACAACATATTCTTGACAGAGGCAAGTTGTTTTCTTACTCAACTTGTAGGAAGCTAAGGAGCAGCATAGGAATACTAAACTAGTAAATGCTCTTCTACAGTTGCACAGAGAAGTGAGGTAAGGAAACGTCTTACACTTTCATCTAAGTTCCAGCAATTCTTTTCACCTAGTTTCTCCTTCTTACTTTATTTAACTATTTCTATTCCTTTATTGCAGTCCAAAGTTGGCCGCCTGTGCAGCAGATGTATCCTATCCTAACCCCAGTTTTGCACTTGGGTTTCAAGCTGCTTGCCATCTTCTTGTTTCTGCACTAGCATGTTGGCCAGTTTATGGTTGGACCCCTGGCCTTTTTCATTTCCTCCTAGATAGTCTTCATGCAACTTCAGTATTGGCGTTAGGTCCCAAGGAAATCTGTAGTCTGCTTTGCTTATTGGTATGTGACGCTTGATAACTCGGATTCGAGCAGCAAGTTTGATATTCATTTTTTTTCCTTGATATGTCATATTTGAACCTGACTGCAAACTGATTATCTCTTCTCTGGATCATATATGCACATTCAAGAACGACTTATTCGCAGAGGAAGGTGTCTGGCTCTGGGAAAATGGAACACCCACATTGAGTGTCCTTAGAACCTTGGCTGTGAGGACGTTATTAGGGCCTAAGAAGGAGAAGGAGATTAATTGGTTCTTGCAGGCTGGGTTCCGGGAGAAGCTGCTTGCGCAGTTGAATCCGCACTTGAGCAAAATTGCTCAGATTATTCTCTATTGCTCTGCCAGTGTATGTAATTATTTGTCAGTCCTTAGTTTTCCTTTTATTATTATGTCTGGCTTGAGTGGTTCAGTGGGCAGCGCGGAGAAAATTTCCATTTATCCTTTTTTTTTGAGAATGAATATTTTCATTATCCTTGATCTGCAATTTGTCTAATGATCAAGGTGCAATTTTATCAGACATTGGTGGTCATCCAAGACATGCTTCGAGTGTTCATTATTCGTATTGCATCTATAAGCGCTGATAATGATTCAGTACTTCTACGGCCAATGATATTGTGGATTTGTGATCGTCTTTCTGAAAAATTGCCATTGTCTGATTTGGATTCTTACAAGGTCATATTACTTTCCGTCTTTACATGCGTCTTGGCAACAATGTTGTTTCTGATTTTTTCCAGGCTGTGAACTTCAACTTGTTTTCTTATGATTGCAAACCGTTTTCTTTCAGGTTCAGCAGTTGCTCTCCTTTCTGTCTCTACTGCTAGAGCACCCACATGGAAAGGTGTCTGCATTCACAATAAATTGAATCTGCTTTAATAGTTTTACATATGTCTCTGTTACGAAGCAGCTGAATGTTATATGCTTACCACATTTCTTGTGTTCATCAGCGATTATTCTTGAAGGAGGGTGGCCTTCAGGTGCTAATGAAGGTTCTTGAAAAGTGTTCAGCTGCTGCTAGCTTTGATGCGAAACAGTCAGCTCAGAAAGGGTTTTCACTTCTTAGTTGGTGTGCCCCTGTATTCAAGTCTATTCGACTAACTAGTGAGTGCAGGGCTTCTCCGCTAACCCCAGGAATAGTTGAGAGGTTAGCTAGGGTTGCATGTACAGCAATCTGGTTTCTTGTTTAGCTCTTTCTGTTGATGCTTATGTTTCTAGTGTGCTTGTTGTAATTTCCAGACACATCCTTGAAGATATGACTTCTGAAGAACGTTGCTTGCTTTTGTCATTGCTCCTTAGATTTTGCAAGGTATTTCCTTCTTTGTTATCTGTTTTGTTTATGGCTTAGATGTTGTACTCATGGGCAGCTGTGCATCTATATGAAACTGTGGTTTATGCACTATTTGGATTTTGATTTGTAGGTTATGTTGCACTGTATCTAATAGTGAGGGAACACTGACATTTTCTTCCTTTTCTCTTGTTTGATTGGGCTGGATGGGGACCATCAGTTTTAGTTTTCTTGCAATTTATTTCGCTTTGTAATTAATGCATTATAGTATTTGCTCCTTCCTCGGTCCTTTGGGAAAATTAAAGCATTTCGACCACAGAACTAGTACTAATAGTTGCTTTTTTTTTTTCTAGTTGAAAATCTTGATTCTGCTGGTATGACTCTATTTAGGTTGATATATTGATACAGGGTCTTTTTGGTTGACGAACTTTCTTTTTTTCATTCTCACACTATTATATTTTCAAATTTTCTGTTTTTATTTTCAAAATTTGCAAGACTTTATAGTAATGGTTGCAGACTGTTCTATTTCTGATTCCTAAAGGAGGGGGGTTAAGGATTGGGGGAAAACAAAGAAGGTAAATAAGATTCAGATTTAAGCCTTTAGATGTAAGCTCCAAGTTGGAGCAAAAGGTATTATAAGACGGAGTACAAAGAATAATGGAAGGGGTGTAGTGTTCTCGAATAGAAACTGATAAGAAACTGTTAGTATATTTTGTAAGCATCCCCCAGATATTTAATACCATATCTCCAACAAGCATCTCTTTCCCTTCATTTTTCTATCGTAAATATGCCTCACATATATATAAAGAAAAAGAGAGATAGATTAGGGGGAAATATTTTGGATGAGGTGGGAGATCCATGATCACTGCACACTCCAGGAGAGGTGAAGGTTTATCTTAAAGTTTGGTGGTAGAAGAACCAGCAGGTGCCATGGATATTTGCTGTGCTCGAGGAGAAGAAAAATAAAATTTTGAGGTTTGACCAAAATTATTTGGTTGATTATGAATATTTTGAAGCCAGCCCAAATTTGATGGGTAAACCTCTTTAACAGTATCCATCTCTTTCTATACCAAATGAAAATTAAAAAAAATCCTCCATTTAATAGGTATCCAAGTCGGAAATATTTGCATATTTTCCAAATAAAATAGGGAAGTGAGGAGACACGTACACGCGTCCTGAATTAAAAAGGGAAATTTAGACTTCATTTATGGTGTTTGGTTATGTTAATACATGGGAAATGTGTAACAGATAAAGAAAACAGAATAGGCTTTTTAAAGGCGCAATCCGTTGTCAGCTCAGGTCTCTACTCCTGCTCTATATAACTTGTTTCCACAGTCCTAGCAAAGTAGACAATATCTTACTCTTGTACAGCAATCACCAAGTAACACACACACACACACACACACACACACACACACCCCGGGTCGAACGCACCACCTGCACTTGTATCAAATGATATCAACCGTTGTGCATAGCCAAACCCTCAAAAACTGATTTTCCTAGGCCAGCCATTTTCCACATATATTCTTGATGAGCGTCCTCTTCGAACAAACTTTTAGAGGATAATATTTTGGCCTTGGGGATCTTATTATCTTACGAATTTTTTTTTGGCTTTGCGATTGGTTTCCAATAATCACAACTTATTCTGTAGGAATCCTTGTTATGTCATTCGGAACTCAGCCCATGTAAAATATAACTGGTTTGTTATGGGTGTCCCCAACCTGTGTTAGTATTCGGAACTCAGCCCATGTAAAATATAATTAGTATTCTTGTCCCCAACTAGTTTTTTAAGATGATGTGACCCGACAAGTACTTTTCTTGCTTTCTTTTTTGAATGTAAGTTAACAAGTATATTTCTTGCTTTCTTTTGCTCATTCGTGAATCTTCTGACTTTACTTCCTTCTCCTGGATAAACGTATCAGGTCCTTCCTGCTGGAAAGGAATTGCTTTCCTGCCTGTCAGCTTTGAGATTATTGTGGTCATCGGCCAAGGGAAAAGATGCTCTGCTTTCACTTTGTCAGCATGTTCAGTCCTCTAACATTGAGGATCAGGAATTTGAGAAACAATTTGAAAATGATCTAAACCGTGATTTCAATCTTGACTGGAAGGAGCATCCTCCATTGCTATGTTGCTGGGAAACTCTGTTAAGCACAACTGCTTCAAAGGATATTCCACCAGCTTATACCGTTCAGAGCATTGGGACATTATCCTCGGGTGCCTTGTCCTTCTGCATGGATGGGGAAAGGTCCGTTTGTTCATGTACTATTTTTACATTTTGTATGCTGGGGACTGCGGGTGCTTGGTTAAGTGAAATTTCCACCTGTTTCTCTGGTGCATGGCTACAGTTCAAATCCTTCTAGATGCATGTTTATCATTGTAAACCTTAAATCACATGGAAGGAAGTTGTCTCGAAAGACCTGCAATATCTTAAAGTCCATATAGACTTGGCAAAAAATGAGAGATAATTGAAGAGAAAAGATCTTTATATAGGCGATACATATTAGTTGGGGTTAAGCTTTAGTCATGTTAGCATAATATTTAATTTAGGTCCAATATTTGCTATGGGTCTTTTGTCTTGTTAGAAATTTATACGCCATTGAGAACTCCTAGTGCTAAAGAATGTTTTTTCTTTTTGTTATAGTTTTTTCTTAATTTTATTTTATATAACATAGAACTGAGATGACCTTAAATATAGCAACTGGACAATGAGGATCCATATAACTGACCCTAACTTGATTTGTTATCCTATGCGGACAAATGTTGTTAGTTAAAATCGGCAACATGACCTGTTAAGCTTTGCATGAGATGTCACTGTTGACCAACTTTTCCTGTAATTTGGTTTGCATTTTGTTCTTAAATATTGTTAATTCTTTAGGGTGAACTTGGAGAGGGTTGCTGCAATCAAGTACCTCTTTGGTTTTGAAAATGGCAATGTCGCCATGGACGGGCTTGTTGAGGGGACCATTGAATCTATAGAGGAGCTTGTTAATTTGTTGAAGGCAAGTGACAGTTCCTTCTTGCCTGGATTGGACAAGACTTCTTTGGACCAGGTATACTTTCCTTTCCTGTGGATGGTTTGTTCTAATTGTTACCTCCAAATGTATGTAACTGGATTTTTATGGGACAGATCAAGGATTCAGCAAGATCATTAATGCTTCTGCTGCACAAACCTACCGGCACAGTTGAGGCAGACGACATAACGAGCAGTATTATTTCCCCTTCACCAGCTGGTACTCCATGTTCCTCAAAGATATACTCCATTGTAGATGGTGGTACTGAAAGGATCGAGGATTATGACTTAAATGAATTTGGAGTCAAGTTTTTGTGGGAGTGCCCTGAAAATTTGCGTGATAGGTTGACGCAGTCAGGTCTTACTGGTAAAAGGAAGATCTCCTCAATGGAAGGGCCAAATAGTAGGCGCTCCAGGGGAGATGGTACCTCTGCTGAGAACGCCATACAGGGTGCATTCCCACGGGGATCTATACCTACCATTGTCCCTTCAGGTCCTACTCGTAGGGATACTTTCCGCCAGCGCAAGCCAAACACGAGCAGGCCTCCTTCTATGCACGTGGATGACTATGTTGCAAGGGAAAGAAGTGCGGATGGATCTAATAATCCTAATGTAATAGCAGTCCCGCGAATAGGATCTACTAGTGGGAGACCACCGTCTATTCATGTGGATGAATTCATGGCTCGGCAAAGGGAACGCCAAAATCCTTCAGGGATGATGGTTTCTGATTCGGCTGCTGCACAAGAGAAAGCAGCTCTACCTGAAAACAAAACAGAGGCAGAGAAGTCAAGTAAATCTCGTCATTTGAAGCCTGATCCTGATGATGATCTCCAGGGAATAGATATCGTATTTGATGCAGAGGAATCAGAACCTGATGATAAACTGCCTTTTCCCCAGCCAGATGATAATCTACATCAACCTTCATCTGTAGTTGTTGAACAAAACTCTCCCCGGTCAATTGTTGAAGAGACAGAAAGCGAAGTGAATGAAACTAGTCAGTTTTCTCAGCTGGGTACACCGGTGGCTTCAAATGCTGATGAAAATACCCAAAGTGAATTTTCTTCGAGGATGTCAGTTTCTCGTCCTGAGCTGCCGTTGGCTCGAGAACCTAGTGTTTCTTCGGATAGAAAATTCAGTGATCAGTACGAGGATATGAAGAATTTCCCACCCAAAACCTCCACTGGGTTCGCTTCTCCTGCAGCAGCAGTTAGTTCTGGCGTAGGTGCTTCTGCGTTTACAAGGGCTTCTCCATCATCTGTACATGCAGCTGTTGATTCTCGAATGCCACCTAACTTCTACTCTAGAGCCACTGTACAGAAAAGTGGAGTTACTCCGCAAACCGTTGGTTCTCAAGGATATTTTGACCAGAAATTGCAGCCACCATTACCACCAACTCCGCCTCCTGTGACCATGTCACCCATGTTGTCTCAAAGTGCAGATCGTATAAGCCAATCTTCTCCATTTGTTAGCTCAATGATAGATATCCAGCCACATTTACCACCAGGCTTCCATGTGAGGAAAAGATGCAATATTTGTGTTTCTTATTTTTATTAGTAATTATTATTGTTATTGCTGCTCCTACTAGTCTACTACTGCTACTTCTATTATTATTATTATTATTATTAGTAGTAGTAGTTGACTAAAATATGATGTTTTTCTCTATAACAGGTTCAAGCTGAGTACTTATCAACTGGGGCTTCAGCCTCTATGATATCCAGTCCTTTGCGAGATTCAAAGTTTGGACGGACATCCCTTTCTTCACCTGGAGGGTCTGTTAGGCCTCTTCCACCACTTCCTCCGACGCCCCCGCCATATGCAATTAGCCTTTCTAATTTATCCTCATTAAAAAATCCAACTTCCCAGTCCCAATTTTATAATCAAAGTGTTGGAACTAATGAGCTTCAGCAGACCTCTCTTGCACATTCAAGTGATGTTCGACCAGGTAACCTTTCAGCATCTGGTCCTATCCTGACATCTTATCCTCCACCTCCATTAGCACCACCCTTGCTATTCAATAGGCCTGGATCAGTGCCTGTCAGTCTTTATGGAAGTAGCTCGGTTCCATATCACGCTGAAAAGCTCCCTAGTATCTCTCAGCATCCTCCTGCCATTCACTCTATACCATCTATCACCCAGCTGCAGCCACTCCAGCCCCCTCAACTTCCTCGTCCTCCACAACAGCATCTTAGGCCACTTGTTCCAGCTTCACCCCAGTCAGAGCAAAGTGGTCCTTTGCTACAAAGCCCCCTGCACATGCAAATGCAAATGCAGTCACCACAGGTGTTGCATCAAGCCCAAGTTTCTCCAGCTCATGTATACTACCAGACCCAACAACAGGAGAATGTCTCGCATTCATTACAACCGCAACAAATAGAACATTCTCTCGCTCAAGTTCCACAGCTTCATGGTGATAGTGTCACCCAGCAACAAGATTCTGGGATGTCATTACAAGAGTTTTTTAAATCTCCAGAAGCTATTCAGGTACTTACTGTACACTGGCTTGCGTGTCACATTGCGTTTGTGGCAATCAACTCAACTCTTTATAATTGATATTATTAGGAGACTGCAAATTAGGGGAAGTTAGAAATAATTATAAAGTTCATTAGCTAATTGGATCAACTGTAATGTCTTTCTTTCATAAGAAAAATGCCTGTTAAAGCCCATATTTGTACTTATATTTTTGTAATGAAAAAAAGTTGAGGAAATTATAGATTTTGGATGATGGGATAACACAATAATATGATTGATATACGTTCATATATTTCGTATATTATGAATATAATGCACAATCACCATTAGAATATCTTGCTATAATTAGACTCCAAAGGGATTTTCTTAAAAGAATATTAGTTATTTAGTAGTAGAAATATTAGTTTTGTTGAACGGGTTCATTTAAATTTTAGTAATTGTGTCCTAAGTGTAGAGTATTAGTTGTACTTGTATCAGATGGTTATCTAGTTGATTTTGATAATTATCCATCATTGCAGTCTCTCTTGAGTGACCGTGACAAACTCTGCCAGCTATTAGAACAACATCCAAAGTTGATGCAGATGCTTCAGGTGTGACTGCTATCTGCTTATTGTGCTGTTAAATGCATTTATATGTTGATTCTCTTGTTCTGCTGCTGTGCACTTCACATTTGAGAGGTGTTATTTCTTCTGCAACTTGTCAGATTGATAATTGATCACCCATCTTTCTGTCTGTCTGTGTGTTGGTGGGGGAAGGGGGGGGGGTATCTGTTAATTGATTTGCTGATATGACAAATTAATATTGCTATACCTGAACCAAGTTTTTTCCCCCCTTGCGTTTACCTTTCCCGTTCTCATTTTATGACAATTATTTGAGCTGATAGCTTCATCCAGTGTCTCCTGGATACTGAATTTAACAAATAACAAATCGAAATCAAGATTTTTTTTAAGTTCAATATTTGTTGGAATTGATACTTTAGATCCAGATAGATCGTATCTTGTAAATTATAAATTCTTTCTTTGTATTCTTTAATGACCGCCAATTGAATTTCTTAATTTAGTATTGAGAACTAGCCAATTTATCTTTGTCTCGTAATATCTTTCCCTTTGCTTTTCCATACCCGTAGTACTAGTACTTCCTATTCTTAGATTTCTATTACTACTTGTTTCTTTGGCTTCAGATATCTTATTTTCTGGTTGTGGTTATTGCTTTTCTTTTTAAATCTGCTGTGATTATGCTTTCCTTGAGCCGAGGGTCTTTTGAAAACAGTCTCTCTAAAGGTAAGGGCTGCGTACATACTACCTTCCCCAGATCCCACTTGTGGGATTACACTGCGTATATTGTTGTTGTTATGTTGTATTGTAATATCTTTCCTTCAATTATTCTCTTTCTGTGTATGGGTGAGCAGTGAAATTTTTATTATCTCGAAATATTAGATATCTTGATCAATATTGTGTATTTATCTTTTGAGTGGTGGTGGTGGTTAGGTGGGGGAGTGCTTTGTTGTGTTTCTAGATGCATAAGCTTCGTGGTATTTACAATGTGCAAGTTTCTAATAATGCTCCTGGTTGGCAGGAGAGGTTGGGCCAACTCTAAGTGGGATCAGTGGTATCATGGCTACGCTCTGACTTCTTTCTTCGCTGCCTGTAGAATATGGAACTCAACATGGCCATTATTGTTTGCGAGCTGCTAAATGCAATTGAAGAAGTTTTGTAGAAACTGCAGTTGCTCTCTTGTACAGTGAATGTTGTATTAATGGCTCAATCAATGTTTATAAACCTGTATGTCATTGTACATTATTTAGTCAAGTTAGCTTTTAGAACTTCTAATCGCTGGAAGGTGTACAAGTAAATTTTGTTGCGGCTAGCATTGCTCCAGTTCTCTGAGTTTGCATTCATCACTTGTCTCTTTTCTTCATCTTCTCTCTTGTGGTTTAATTTCCTTATACTGAAACCAAAGGTTGGTGATGGTTGGGCTTCATGTTACCTGAATTCATCAATTTCAGAACATATTGAGACTACAGGTAAAAGCCAAACGACTTTTGCGAAGATGTCGAAATACCTTTGCATATATATATTGTCTTGGCATTTGAGCAAAGTGGGACACGATTATGGAAAATTGTAGAGCTTAAATCTCTATAGTAAGCTGTTTGCTGCTGCTTGGGCAGCTTCATGGAAGAAATTTTATCTTTTGTTGTATTTTCCTCTTTTCCCACATCTCTATCTAATTGGAATAGGAGAAGCGAATCAATGTGATATGATGTAAGTTTCACAGCAAAAGTTCAACAAATATCAAATTTTAAGACAAAATTAGGTGGGTTAGTTAATAATTAATTATTCTTTTCGAATTTGAATTTAAAATAATTAAATATTTTATATATATATTGTAAGGAAACTATAAATATATAACTTAATGTAGAGATATATAAAATGATAAAACTAATTTGTTTTTTGTGAAAAAGTTTTTGAATAATAATTCATATGGTCATGCTATATGCTATATGGATGAGATAACACTAATGTATAAATAGGAGAATATATATAATGTGATTCTAATTTCTATCCATACTTTAAATTTATTTGATAAAATTAAGTAAATAAACAATACTTGGAAATATTATTAATAAATTTAAATATCAAAATAATTATGAGAAAGTTATACAGGATAAAGTCAAGTTAAATTTCAAGAGTAATATAAAAATATATTCATTGTATTATATTAAATTAAACTGGTAATTTATTAAAAATTCATATGATAATTTAATAATATTAAATAATGGATATACAATTAGAGAAGCAAGGAAATATATATATATATATATATATATATATATATATATATATATATAAATAAATAAATAAATTTATGGGAAAATATAAAAATATAAGACTTATAATTTGAATTATAATGAGAAAGTCGTACATATACACATAACTAAAAACATAATAAACAAATAGTTATAAAGTAAGAATACTGAAAAACCAAAAAAGAAATGAAAAAAGAATTTCAAGCGACAACGTAAAAAAAGTATATACTACTAATTAACAGTTCTAAGAGCAATAGTTTTATCTTTAATTCTACGATCTCTTTTTCTTCCTTTGACAGTCAAAAGAGAGTTTTTTAGTGCAATCTTGTGGTATCTAAAAAGCTATGGCATCATTGTATGTGCCTTCTAATTGTCACATTTAATCAACAACAATTCAACAAAGTAGTACTATACCTATTTTCATCAGTTGGTCATTTTCTCCATTAGGGTTAATCAAAATCAACACAGATAGTTTATACCTAATTCAGGACTAGCAGGTTTTGGAGGTGCTGCTCGAGATGATAAAGGAAGGTGGATAGGAGGATTTTGCGGGCGACTTAGCATGAGAGATACATCAAGTCTTACACCGGAGTTATGGGCTATACATGGCGGTCTAACTCTAGCAAAAACTTACAACCTGAAAAATGTAATAATTGAAACCGGCTCGAGTGATGCCCTGATGTGGCTAACTGAGAAAGGTAATATTGCTGAAAGTCATCCCGATCGGATTGTGATGAAAGAATGCAGGGGCCTCATTTCCAAACTTGGAATTACTTTAATTCATACTTTGAGGCAAGAAAATACATGTGCGGATCATTTGGCAAAGTTGGGATGAATGCAAACAGAAGACTTGGCAATATTGCATCGTCCACCACATTCGATGCAACAATTACTTCTAGCGGACATGGTTCACGTAGCATACCCTAGGTATACAAAACACGTAACCTAGCGAGAGGGGTAGGACAAAATATTGTGAAGTTGTAACATTTTGTAAAAAGCGAAAAGAATATAACAACATTGGAAGATATTTTTTTTGAATGTCTAATATCATTACGAGTAATCTCTAATTATCTTCTCCTTAGTTTTTTCCAACATTTTCTTTAAACTGTATAGTCGTTGCTAACGTTTTTTGATCATTTTATTTAGTTGGACTTCAAAAAAAGAGAGTAAAGGATATAAACCAGTATGTCAAAATTTACTCAAATTTTGTAGTCCGGAGAGGTCATTGAGTTGGATCGTTAAATATTTTCTAATTATTTCTTCGAGGTCCTTATTTTTTTGAATGTCTTTTGTTGATATATGGTTGAGTTACTCAGATGCTAAATTATTTTTAAAAAAGAAAGAAAGAAAAGAAAACCAGTATTATTATTATCAATATGTATTAGTATTACAGTATTATTAGGGGTCGAAAGGGAAAGAATAAAATAATTTGGTACAAAACAATTTCCTGGTCCTTTATGAATTCATGTGTCATAATTTTTTACTGTTCCTATAATTCGATGCTCTTTATATTACGTTCATTTCAGTCATCTTTATAGATTTCAATCCTTTCTCTTATTTTGATAAAGAGGATCTTTTGATAAACTGTTAGTTTAAAGCAAATACTTTTCAATTTTCATAACTTCTAAAAGAATAACCCTGTCAGTGGGAACTTGTGATAATATAAACCTACAAAAGTAAGAATATATATCTTTTTATTTTTATTTTTAAAAAGGTGATATTTGTGTCAATTTATACGTATCTCGACTATTGTATTGAACAAGTACCGGATAATTTTTACCTACCAAGGCTTAGGTGGAATTCAGCTAGTAAACTGAGAAAAGAGGTGGTATAAGAAACAGACTATGCTACAATTCCAAGCTAAATTATATGAATCATCAAGGATCATGCTGCTCTATTGAAGCTAATTGTAGACCTATATTATACAATAAAAAGTTATAATATTAAACACGAGAAGTGTTATATATTTTTTATTAGCATATAAATCTTAGATAGGATTAGAAGACGAGAGAAGATGACCTAAAGCCAGGGAAATTGGATTTTCTTATTAAATTTTCTTTTTTAGATTAAGATATCACTAGGCCAATATCTTAAAGACGGAATGCATTGATTTTGTGATTCCTTCTTTCCGCTGTTAGCTTAGCTACTAACTAAAATATAGTCCCAACTAATATATATAGCTTATAGAGAAATTTCTTTGTTTAATAAAAAAAAATGAAATTTTAGTCAAAGCTAGAATTTAGAAGAACACGGATTACTGATAATCAAAAGAGTGTATAAAAGGAAGTAATTTAGGTAGCAAGAGAGTAATCAAGAGAAAAACAAGTAAACCAAAGTTTATACTAATAGTCTTTCGTGTCCTTACAATTGATCAGATATCTCCCTTTTATAGATATCTAGGAGATATACGTTTTGCCCAAATCATAATGAAGCTATTATGAGTAATTAAAGACATTGAATGCTACGTTACATAATCATTACATTCAATACAAATTCTCTAACGTATTCCACATTTAATGCCTATTAAATGCTCTATCTGCACTCTTTTCTATTGTCAGATTCATTATTTTTGATTCTCGAACATAAATGACTTAGATAGGTACGGGTGCTGGGTTATTTGTATTCCTGCCCGTGCCTCTTCCTCTGCCATTTGCTCGTATCTGTTGCAACTCGTGCCTCTTAGCTAGTTGTAATTCTTTGATCATTTGACCAGTCTACGTGTTTCGACACGTCACCTTTAAATACAATTTTTCCCAATACAGATAGTCTTCCCACTTTCCATTTATTCATCAGTTGAATATTTGAGAAGTGGATTTCATTAAAAGAGAATTTTTGTCACCATTAATGCTATGACAAAATTGACGCTTCAATTGTCGCTTCCATTTAATGCTTCGTACACGTGTCTTTTTTCCATTGGTTCTGCAGTTTTGCAGCCCTTTTCAAGGATTTTTACGGCTCCACTATTCACGAAGTGCTAGTTCTCATTATTATGGTCCTTCCATCACTACACTTTTACCTTTGGCGATGGCGTATTAATATAAATATAACTTCTTTCCTTGCCTTTTACCACATAAAGCTTATTGAACACTTAATTCCTCAAATCTCAGTTCTCTTCTTCCTCACATTATTCTTCTTCGCCATGTCTTCACCAAATCCTAACCCCAGGAGAGTTCCCATTGTTGATACCTTCCCTAATGCCCCCATTAGACATAGAAGGGGAGGTAGGCTTCGTAGCTTAGGGTCTACTCGCGGTAGTGGTTCGTCTATACCTTCCCCTAGTTCTGGTCTTTCTTCTAGAACCAGAGGTTCCCTTTCTCACAAATCTTCGTCTAGGGATAAAGAACCTTCTGAACCATTACGTGAACCTTTAGTAGAGGAGATAGTCCCTACAGAACTATCTTTTTACCATGATAGGGAATCTCTTAGAAACTAGGTTTCCGCTTTAGATCGTGCTGACGCTTACCCCACTCAAATTACAGAAGTTTTGACTCCTGTAGTTCGCAAAGACTACCATTGGAGTAATGATTTTCCCATTATTATCCCTAATCCAAATTAGAGAATTACTTCTTACTTGACTGGGTTCTCTTTTGTTTATACATACCCTTTCACTTTAGGGTTCAAACCAACTATTGACACAGTCATTCTTGAATTTTGCCGTTTCTTTAATGTCTGTTTGGGTCAAATTGGCCCAATCATATGGAGGGCTATTGCCTGTTTGAGGCATTTAACCAATTTGGCTAACGTTTCCTTTACTTTCCCTCACCTGATTCATCTTTACTCCCCTAGACTTTTCCGTAATGGCGTTTTTACCCTAGTGGCCAGTAGTAAGAGGGTTTTAGTGATCCCTGAAAATGACAAGGACCGTGGCTGGTATGCCCGATTTTTTGCTGCCTCCATTGTTGGTTTAGTGAGTGATAATAAAGTTCCCTTCCCTGAGAAGTGGAATTTTGCACGTAAGTCTTTTATCCATCTCGTACCTTTTTCCTTCAAGTTTATCCACTTCTCTAATTTTGCTTTTTTTTAGCAACCATGGGAGTGGTGGAGAATATTTCCAATTTCCGTGGTTGGGTAGATAAATTGCTGAATACCGCACCAATAGATGGTAGGTCTTGGAAAACACTTTCTAACCATTACGGTTGGAAAGTAAAGACTCATGGTAAGAGTTTTTATTTCATCTTTCACGCATGTATATATTTTTCTTTATGGTTCTAACTTCCATCATTCTTTTTATCAGGATTTGCTATTCGAGGAGTTACTGCTGAAGCAGTTGCGGCCTCTCGTATATCTTCGGGAACCCGTACTCCTTCGGGAACCCGTATCTCTTTAGAAAGAGCCCGAGAAATAGTCTTGGGTGTCACACCTCCTTCGATCGCCCCCGCAAGGGGCGTAGGAGTTTTCCAATTAAAGGACAATCGAAACGAGATTTGTTTATTTATTTCAGAGTCGCCACTTGGGAGATTTAGGGTGTCCCAAGTCACCAATTTAATCCCGAATCGAGGAAAAGAATGACTCTGTATTACAATCCGCGAACCAGAAATCCGGATAAGGAATTCTGTTAACCCGGGAGAAGGTGTTAGGCATTCCCGAGTTCCGTGGTTCTAGCACGGTCGCTCAACTGTCATATTCGGCTTGTTTATCTGATTTTATACAATTATGAGCTAATGTGCAAGTTTTAACTTTTTATCGCTTTTATTATTATATTTTAAAAGAATGTGAACATCGTTTAAAAACATGTCTTTGGATTGCGTCACATGAAATGCACCCGCAATCCGGAACACATTTTTATTCAATGTTTTGGGATTTGGATTTGGGTCGCATGAAATGCACACCCGAGTTTAAGAAGGTAAGATTAATTAAATCGCGCCTAAAGAGTCTAACACGTTATTATCTTTGGGGAAGGCAGTGAAATTCACTAAACAGTCCATCCCAAATTCTAAGTATTTATTATGACCAATTATTGAGGGCCCCGCAACTTGCATTTTTATTTGGCGAGGCTCGTCTCGTTTTATTTAAAAGGTCGTCCTATAGTGGCTATGTTTTCTATTGAGTTTGTCTCTAATAATGAAAGAAGAAGAACGGTCCAACTTTATTTACATGCTTACAAGTTAGTTATTAGTCGGGTTCCGAATATGATTTGCAAAATCCGAACATGAACGAGTATATGGGCAGTCATTTAGATATTACGGGCCCAGGCCCAATGTGCATAACGTGATACTCGGCCTGGGCCACCCTTATTCCAATTGGGCCTATTCAACTTATTTGGTATGTGCTTAACATTCATAAGGGGGAAGGCTAACATGCAATGTACAACTTACCTTAATCAAACCATATTCTTACCAACTAAAAAAACAGCCATTTGTTTAAGGAATTAACTATTGGATACCTAACATGCTTCTTGACAACAATGATGAACTTAACAGAACATGGCTACTGCAACATTAATCCTTTTTTATTATGAGCAAAAACATAGAGTTTTCCAACTAAATGATATGTATAAAAGTGCAGTTACACCACAGCTGATTTCATGGTTCTAGTAGAGAAAGTACACTATCATACATACAACTAATGTTCAGTATATTTCTAAAATGAATTCAAAATAACTTCAACTCTTGGTATTCATGCTTCAAATTTCAGCCTACATTGACCAATGTATCCGTTGTGTACCTGGTATAGGAAAGCAAAAGAAGAAGAGGAATGATCAGCAGAGCAGCATGCAACAACACAACAACACAGGCAGTCGACAGCCCCAAACCAGTAACATCAACAGAGACAGCCCAATAACAGACCAAAACTCAGCAGCAACTTAAGAGAAAGCCCAGCAGAAATTTCAGAAAACCAAACAAACCCAGCATGAAGACCCAATAATAACTAGTAGGAGGCACCAGTGACAGGTTTAAACCAAGCAGAGGACCAGTGAACTTTCAGTCCAAACAGAAAACCAAGACACTCAACTGAAACAGTATTTAACAAGTAAAGAAACCAAGAAAGCTAAACTGAAATCCAACAGTGTCCCATCACAGCAGATTGGTGCACGAAAAGCAGTAATTTCTGATTTTCGTCAAACACCCCAGAAAGAAAACAGCCTCAAACTCCTTGATGTGGAGTTTCAGCTTTAGCACTCTCTTTCTCTCAATTTCTAATGTCCAACCCCTTAACTTAACTCTCTAGCCCTCAACTCTGCCCAGCCTTAATTTCTGATTTTCTAACCCCCTAAACTCTGATGTCTAACCCTTTTCTCTACCCTAAAAGAGCCTATTTATAGGCAAAATACAGGCAGGCCCCAGGCTACCTCGTTTCCCCCCAGCCCTCAACTCTGCCCATACCCCTTTATTTCCCATTAACATGTGTTTTGTGCCCCAATGGTATGGGCAGCTGACAATCTTCAATTACCCTCATGCTATCAAGTTTTGTTCCCCACTATTGTATTAGTTTAATCTTATTTCAGTACCCTACTGTCAGCCCACTTAAACTAACCATTTCTGATATTTTCACACCCCCAAACTACCCCTGTTAGCCCCTGGTTATTACTGTCTTACCCTGCTTCAATAGGAGGAAATTTTGAACTTCTGAAAGTTCAAATTCAAGCTGTCGTAAACTGAGTTCTAGCTATTACATTGCAGCTACAAACCATTCATAGATAATGTCAAACAATCAGCTAAACGACAATGATTCGATCAGTCATATGAAGCCATACGAATCAGAATATTTGCACATTCAGTCCTATGAAACTAATCGACGACATTTATCTAATCAACTATACTAATCATAACATAGAACAATCAGTCAATTAAACGAACAACACAAACAGGGCATCAACTGCCTTCAACAACTTTGCACGACACAGGGAATCTATATGAATTATCTATTCGACGATATTAATCAAATTGAAATATGTATATCATCATACGTATTCAACCATAAACAGAAGAGTAATTGACCAAATAAAAATGTCTTACGAAAATGGAGGAAATTGAAAGAAAAATATCAGAAGCATCATCCAAACTAACTAAACATGCTAACAAACATAAACACCATTCAAACAAGAACAGAAAAGGAAAGAGAACTTACTCTGGAAGCTCAACAACAAACGACCCCAGCTTTGACTGGACTTGACCATTTGAGGTCGAACAGACTTTAATCGAGGTGTTCTCAACCGAGAACACTTCGATTAAGGTCTATTAGACCCCAACCCTCCGTTTAAACTGGCCAGATTCCCAAAGTTCTTGTGTTCTAGGGTTTGAACATTCCGATTTGGGGCTTGAGGGTTTGTGGGTAGATTCGGACCAAACCAAGCTTGGTTTGGTCACGAGTGAGGGTAGGGTAATGGCTGGTATGAATCTGGGGTGGGTTGGTGTAGATCGAGGTTTTTCTCGAACCTTCAAACGAAGATTCGAGAAGATAGGGAATGATTCGAGGCAAGGGGATAACGGATCCGTGCTCAGGGTGGTTGGGTGCATCAGGGGTGTTACTTTGGTGGTCACCGGCATCGTTGCCACCGGGTTTACGGTGAGGGTGAAAGGTGGCGGCTAGGGTTTGGAATAGGGGATGCTTGGGTTGTATATGAGAGAGACGATGGGGGGGGTGTCCGGATAGGGGGCGTGGGGTGTGATGAGGGGCTTATATATGGAACATGACAATTAATCTGAGCCATTAGATCAAATGATCTCAACGGCTTGGATTAATTGGCGAGGGACAGGACGGGGTCGTTTGGTTTTAATGAAGGGCTGGGTTGATCCGGGTAAGCAGGTCGGGTTTGGAATGGGTATGGAGATGGAATCCTGGCCGTTGGATTGATTTAAACCAACTGTTTCGATTAAGAAGGTTTAATACGACGCCATTTGGGGCATCTCACGATCTGACCAAATTGGACCGGGTCTGGTTGTTTTGGGCCTGGATTTGGGTTGCATTTTTTGGCCCAAATCGGGTATTTTTCTTCTTATAATTAAACCAAAAATTCCTAAAACAAAAATTAAACTACATAAATATTAATTAACACCAAACAACAATTATCACATGAATTAAAACATTCAATAAAATTAAAATGACAACAAAATAGAATAAAATGCCTATTTTTTGTGATTTTCGCTTTTAAAAACCAAATAATGGTTAATTAATTCCCAAATGTACCATTTTTCCCTAAATGCATGCTACATGTATTTTTGTATTTTTTGACTATAGCAAGGCGAGCATTTACGGACAAAACAATTATCAAAATGTCACACAAATCCTCAAAATTGTACCCAAAGGTAACTTGTTTTATTTCTTTTTCGATTTCTTTTGGAGTAGTTTCCGTGAAGCAAAAATCACGTGCTCACAGCTGCCCCTCTTTGTACGAAAGCACAAGGAGCTTTCGTGCAAAGATAAAGTGAGCAGACATGAGCGACTTTGCTCGTTGGAAGACTCTGTGTGAAGCATTTTGTTTTGAAAAAGATTTAACCGAACCTTTGCTTCAAAGGTTTCCTACATATACCTGGCTAGAAGGGAATCAGGTTAATGTAGTTCGGGAAGTTTTGGTAGCTGAGACTACCATGGAACTGTGATTTTGCTGTTACTGCTGCTGTATGCTGTTACCATTACTTTACCGATCTCCTTATTAAACCGTGCTTAAAAGAAAAATCAAGAAGCTAGGCTAGACTACGGATCATAAGATCTCATCTATCTTCAACTTGTTCTTGTTGCCTTGCTTTCTTGTCGGCTTGTGCTTCTTCCGATGCTTTTCTTCCGAGAACTTGGGGATGACACTGGCCTTTTGCTTTTTTGAATACCAGTTTTCATCATTTTGTTCGGTCCGCTGGGGATATGGCTTCCTTCATTAAACTTTTTGGCGATTCCACTGGGGATACGACTTTCTTCATCAAAATTTGTTATGCTGGGCATAATTTAATGTTCACAGGCTGCTTCTTTCAAGACGCGTCTTTTCTTCCTTTTGACTTATGCGCTTGAATTTGTACTAGGACCTCTTGTTGCGACCTTCTGCCTTCCGGCGCTGGAGATTTTTATTGTTTCCTGCTGGGGATTCTTGTTGTAACCTTCTGCCTTCTGGCGGGTTACTGATTTCAAGATCTGTAGTATAAGACTGAAAAGTATTCCTCTCGTTATACAGGTGGGCGCCTGAATGCAAAAATATGAAATGTATTTATACTTGTGGGCGACCTAGGATATGAAATGAAAAATAGAAGTGTATTCCCGCATTATACTGGTGGGCGACCCAGAACATGAAATGAAAAATAGAAATGTATTCCCGCATTATACTGGTGGGCGACCTAGGACATGAAATGTAAAGACTGAAATGTATTCCCGCATTATACTGGTGGGCGCCTAGGACATGAAACGAAAAACAGAAATGTATTCCCGCATTGTACTGGTGGGCGCCTAGAACATGAAACGAAAACAGAAATGTATGCCCGCATTATACTGGTGGGCGGCCTAGAACATGAAATGAAAAACAGAAATGTATGCCCGCATTATACTGGTGGGCGACCTAGAACATGAAATGAAAAATAGAAATGTATGCCCGCATTATACTGGTGGGCGGCCTAGAAATGAAAACAGAAATGTATGCCCGCATTATACTCGTGGGCGGCCTAGAAATGAAAAAACAGAAATGTATGCCCGCATTATACTGGTGGGCGACCTAGGACATGAAATGAAAAACAGAAATGCATACCCTCATTATACTGGTGGGCGCCTAGAACATGAAATGAAAAACAGAAATGTATTCCCGCATTATACTGGTGGGCGCCTAGAACATGAAATGAAAAGACTGAAAGTATTCCTCTCGTTATACAGGTGGGCGCCTGATCAACTAAGATATAAAAATATTTGATTTTGTTTCATCGTTCCTCCGAGAAATTTTTTGACAACGGCAGAAAATTTTCTGCCCCGGTTTTGGTGACCTTCCTTGTGGCGTGTCTTTCTGCCATCATCAACCTTTATTTTCCTGGAGAAATCAAAGAGAGTTTTGTTTGTTTTAACATGGTGAGTGATCGTGTCACTCCCACTGGGGGATGATTTTCCTTTCCCTTTCCCTTGCTCTGTGCTCCCAAAACTGGTTGGGGATAAAGTTGCTTGCTGGGGATGATATGTCTAATGGGGATGGTATTTCTACTGGGGATGGTTTTCCATTTACCCTTTCCCCGCTCTTTGTTGTCTGACGCCCTTGGACCTTGGTACGTGATCTATTGAAGTTCTTGTTGGGGATCTTCTTGGAACTTGGTCCACAAGTCCTTCAACCATCATTTTCCGCCTTTCTTCACGTTCCCCTTAACTTTCTAGGCCAGTTTGTCATTTGGTTTTGCAACAACCGCCTTTTGTCTTATTGCCTTGGCTTTGGCCTGTCCCCTTTGCATTTTGCTTTGTACCATTTTGGCCCCTGGTAGTAAACTTTGAAAAATCCTTCTCAAAACAAATTTCTGGAAAAAAGTATTTTTAGACAAAGAATTGAAAAAGATAGAAAAGAGAAAAACCTTTCTGAACAAATGCTGGGAGAGAAGAAAAAGAAAGAACTTATTTGGATGGTATGATTGGTCCCAACGATCAGGTCGTGCATTGCGGATTAATCGACCCAGTCTATTTGTATCAATCGATCTTCCTGATGGCCTCTCTTGCTGGGGATAAATAGACGCCCACCTCTTCGCAAATGCGGATCCTTTTGCCAATCTATCTTGTCGCCTTATAGTGCCCTTCGAGGGGTTTTCACTAATAAGACTCTCTCCTTTCTCTCAGCTCCCGTCGCGTTATGGTGCCTGTGAAGGTTTTCACCGATAAGACTCTCTCATTTTATTTCTCTCCTCTTTCGTCGTCTTATAGTACCTGTGAAGGTTTTCACCGATAAGACTCTCTCATTTTATTTTTTAGCGGGGGATTGGAGTGCTGCCGATATGACTCTCTCTTTCAGAGATTCTTTTCGGCTATCAATTCATTTCCAGTTTATGATCCTCTTATTTGCTGGGGTTTAGTGTATTATTCTCGGCTTTCATTTTCCTAACTTGGCACCTATCGGATATTGATCGGGAGGTCTTTTTTGGACATCGATGTTGGTTTTGTGTGGGTTTAAAGAAAGGCTAGCAAAAATTCAAAAATAACTTCGACGGGGGAAACACTACAACTCTTGGAATCAACCCCTTTTTTGAAACTTCAAAACATAACTCCTGCCCCAGTTTTCTTGCTTGGGGATTTTTATATTTACACTATGGGGAGCTATGCACACTATGCACACTATGGTGCACTATGACCGAGCCGTGAGGCGCCTACGTATCCTTTTTGAGGAATCAGGTCAAACGTAGTTCCTACGGTTCCTTTGTTTTCTTATGATCTTTATCTTGTTTTCATTTTTTTTTTCATATATTTTTCCCATTAATGATTCCAAAAGAGGGGTATGAAAGAATAAATAAGGCTCAAAGGGGGAATGCAAAGGTTAAAAGTGTTTGGATAGAAGAAAGAATTGCTTCCGTCATTTCATTATCCCATAAGTACCAAGTACAAACAAACGAACCAATAACGATCATAATCAAAGAAATTACGCATAATATCTTTTGACTGCATCAGAATTGATAGCCATGTCGACGCATCTTCCTTCGATATCTGTTAGACATAAAGCACCGTTGGATATCACTCTGGTCACAACATAAGGCCCTTGCCAATTTGGGGTGAACTTGCCTTTTGCTTCGATCTGATGCGGGAGGATCCGTTTTAATACTTGCTGCCCTACTTCAAATTTTCTGGGGAGCACCTTTTTATTGTATGCCCTTGCCATCCTTTTCTGATACATCTGGCCATGACACACTGCTGCCAATCTTTTTTTATCTATTAAGTTCAACTGCTCCACTCGAGCTTTGACCCATTCACCGTCATCAATCCCGGCCAGCGACAATTCGGAGGGATGGAATTTCGACCTCTGCTGGTATTACTGCTTCAGTTCTGTATACCAACAAATAAGGAGTTGCACCTATGGAAGTCCGGACCGTAGTGCGATAACCCAACAAGGCAAAGGGTAATTTCTCATGCCATTGTCTAGATCCTTCTACCATCTTCCTCAGTATCTTCTTGATGTTCTTATTGGCTGCTTCAACTGCTCCATTCGCCTTGGGGCGTTATGGGGTGGAATTGCGGTGTGTGATCTTAAACTGTTGGCATACCTCCCTCATCAAATTGCTGTTAAGATTTGCACCATTATCCGTGATGATCACTTTTGGGACCCCAAATCTGCATATGATATGGGAGTGAACAAAACCCACCACTGCCTTCTTGGTTACTGACTTGAAAGTTTTAGCTTCCACCCACTTGGTGAAGTAATCGATGGTCACCAGAATGAACCTATGGCCGTTGGTCGCCGCCGGCTCAACAGGCCCAATGACATCCATGCCCCATGCGACAAATGGCCATGGTGCTGACATGGTATGCAATTCCGTCGGTGGAGAATGAATCAGATCTCTGTGTATCTGACATTGATGGCACTTCCTCACGAAATTGATATAATCATGCTCCATAGTGAGCCAATAGTACCCTGCTCGAAGAATCTTCTTTGCCAATACATATCCGCTCATATGTGGCCCACAAACTCCAGCATGCACCTCTGTCATAACCGTCATGGCTTGACCGGCGTCTATACATCTTAACAATCCCAAGTCTGGGGTTCTTCTGTACAACACTCCTCCACTGAGGAAGAAACCATTTGCCAAACGCCGAATGGCTCTTTTTTGGTCTCCGGTGGCCTGCTCCGGATATACCCCCATCTTGAGGTACTCCTTTATGTCATAAAACCATGGCTCGCCATCCACTTCCTCTTCTACCATGCTGCAATAAGCGTGCTGATCACGAACCTGAATGTGCAACGGGTCAACATACATTCTGTCGGGGTGGTGTAACATTGATGCTAAGGTGGCCAATGCATCGGCAACCTCATTATGAACTCTCGGGATGTGTATGAATTCCACTGATCGAAATCGCTTGCTCAGATCGTGCAAACATTGTCGATATGGTATGAGTTTCAAATCCCGTGTTTCCCACTCACCCTGCATCTGATGCACCAGGAGGTCCGAGTCTCCCAAGACCAAAACATCCTGGACATCCATGTCTGCAGCTAGTCGCAAACCCAAAATACATGCTTCATACTCGGCCATGTTGTTGGTACAATAGAAACGTAGCTGAGCTGTAACAGGATAGTGACGTCCTGTTTCCGAAATGAGTACTGCTCCTATTCCAACCCCCTTCGCGTTTGCGGCTCCATCAAAGAAAAGCTTCCAGCTTGGTTCCTCGGGTAATTCCAGCTCACCTGTATGCATTACTTCCTCGTCTGGAAAATACGTCCTCAAAGGCTCGTATTCTTCATCAACGAGATTCTCAGCCAAGTGGTCTACCAGCGCTTGGGCTTTCATGGTTGTCCTCGTCACATAGACGATATCAAACTTTGTGAGCAAAATTTGCCATTTTGCTAACCTCCCTGTAGGCATAGGTTTCTGGAAAATGTACTTTAATGGATCCAAACAGGAAATGAGATAAGTAGTATATGAGGACAAATAGTGCTTCAACTTCTGAGCCACCCAAGTTAGGGCGCAACATGTCCTCTCGAGTTGAGTGTACTTGACCTCATATACTATAAACTTCTTGCTAAGATAATAAATGGCCTGCTCCTTCCTTCATGTAATGTCATGTTGCCCCAACACGCAGCCAAATGAATTCTCCAAGACCGTCAGATAAAGAATTAATGGTCTCCCCGGCTCAGGTGGGACCAACACAGGTGGATTTGACAAATACCCTTTGATCTGGTCGAAAGCCTCTTGACACTCCATCGTCCAGTCTACCGCAACATCTTTCTTCACCAGCCAAAATATGGGTTCACAAGTCGCCGTAAATTGAGCGATGAACCTGCTGATATAGTTTAGTCTTCCCAACAGACTCATTACTTCCGTTTTGTTCTTTGGTGGTGGCAAATCTTAGATGGATTTGATCTTGGATGGATTTGATCTTGGATGGATTTGATCTTGGATGGGTCCAACTCAATACCCCGTCGACTGACGATGAATCCTAACAGCTTTCCTGAAGGAACCCCGAAGGCACACTTGGTCGGGTTGAGCTTAATATCATACCTTCGAAGTCTTTGAAAGAACCTCCTTAAGTCTGCTACATGGTCTTCCTGACACTAAGACTTTATGATCACATCATCTACATACACTTCAATTTCTTTGTGTATCATGTCATGAAACACAGTAGTCATTGCTCTCATGTACGTTGCCCCCGCATTCTTCAATACGAATGGCATTACCCGGTAGCAGTAAGTTCCCCATGGCGTAATGAAAGTCGTCTTTTCCGCATCTTCTTCGTCCATTAAGATCTAATGATATCCTGCGTAGCAGTCCACAAAGGATCCGATCTCGCGCCCAGCGTAATTATCGATCAAGATATGGATGTTGGGCAATGAAAAATTCTCCTTAGGACTGGCCTTGTTGAGATTGCTGTAGTCGACACATACCCTGATTTTCCCATCCTTCTTCGGCACTGGTACCACATTGGCCAACCAAATGGGATATCGAGTGACCCGAATAAATTTTGCCTGCATCTGCTTGGTCACTTCTTCTTTGATCTTCACACTCATATCCGTCTTAAACTTCCTCAGTTTTTGCTTGACAGGAGGGTATGCCGGGTCAGTGGGCAACTTGTGAACCACTAGATCGGTGCTTAATCCCGACATATCATCATATGACCATGCAAAAATATCTTTGAACTCGATGAGGGCTTTGATCAATTCCTCCCTGATGTTTGGCTCAATGTGGATGCTGATTTTGGTTTCTCTGACATTATCTGCATCCCCTAGATTTACAGCCTCGGTGTCATTCAGATTAGGCTTGGGTTTCTCTTCGAACTGGCATAATTCTCGGTTTATTTCTTCGGAGGCTTCATCCTCGTCATGTTCGGACTCATCATCATAACCGATCTATTGTATGATTAAGTCGGAGTCAGATTGATTTATTAGACTAGGTCGAAGATACATTGTGCATGCCATGTCATTAGAACCAGTAAAAAGAAAACTGTTCAGAAAGAGAAAAGAACAAAACAAAATTAAAATGAGACAAGAAAAGAGAATTTTATTAAAAATGCGGGATAACAGGGTTCACACTTTACAAAATAAAATGAGATTTGGATTACACCCTGGAATAATCCGAAAAACAAGAGGGAAAATCAAAGCCTACTACCAGGACTCCCCCCGGGTAGGAAGAGTAGTAACCATCCAATTGTTGGTTTTGGCCTCAGGCCCCACAAATTGTATGCCTGCTCTGCTGGAACCCTCTCCAACTTCTACCATATTAACATCAACAAATAGCCTTTTGAAGCTCTGATTCAAATCCCCGTCCATCCCAATCAATGGTCCGAGAATTTTCGGGACCGGTGACCCCTTGGCACTTGCTTTAATAAAGGATCTTGAGAGACGCAGAACGGGTTTGGGAAGAAACCAAACTCTCTTCTTCATTTTCCGCGCTTGCTTTACATCTTCCGCAGTCGGTTTGAACCCCAACCCAAAGGTCTCTAAATTCTTGGGCAAGGAGACCGGTTGAACAATCCCCTGAAGCTCAGCCCCCAGGCCTTTTCCTGGCACAAACCCATTACCCAGCATCTCTAAAACCATCATGACGGTTGCGGAAGCTACCCTGGGGTGTGGAACGCTTTCACCCTCAGTAATCTTGTTTGCTGACACTGCATCAAAAATCTGGTAAACCAAGGGACCTTTGTCCTCATTGGTTTCTATGAAGGGCACAATGGTGCCTCCCATGGTGTACGCAGTGTCTTCCCCATGCAGCACGACATCTTGTCTGTCCCATTCGAACTAGACCATTTGATGCAAGGTGAATGGCACCGCTTTGGCCGCGTGGATCCACGGTCGTCCCAACAGAAGGTTATAAGATACCCCGGCATCCAATACCTGGAACTCCATGGTAAACTGGACCGGGCCGATGGTCAACTCAAGCATAATATCCCCCACAGTGGCCGTTCCACTTCCGTCAAATTCTCGGACACAAATGCTGTTCTTGTGGATTCTACCATGGTCAATCTTCAACTGGTTCAGGGTGGATAATGGACAAATATTGGCACTCAAACTGTTATCCACCAACGCCCGAGTAACTGCTGAATCTTCATATTTGACAGTCAAGTAGAGAGCTTTATTATGTTCCGTGCCTTCCACTGGCAGATCATCATCAGAGAACGTTACCCTGTCTACCTCAAAAATTTTGTTGGCAATCGTTTCAAGGTGGTTTACTAAAATTTCATTGGGCACATGAGCTTCATTCAGTATCTTCATCAGGGCCCGACGATGTTCATCCGAATGGATCAATAATGATAACAACGAGATCTGGCCCGGTGTTTTCTTCAATTGTTCGACCACGGAGTAATCCTACACTTTCATCTTTTTCAAGAACTCCTCCGCCTCTTCTTGTGACACGGGTTTCTTTGTTACTACTAGGTTGGGCCTTCTCAACTCCACGGGTGCAAAACACCGTCCTGACCGAGTCAGCCCCTGCGCCTCACAACTATCCTCCTCCACTTGCTTCCCCTTGTACATTACTACTGCCTTTCATACTTCCAAGGCACAACCATGCTATCAATCACTGGCAATTGAACCACCGGCTTTATGGTGACCAGTTCCTTGCAGACCCCTTTCACAACAACTACGGGTGTGGATGGCGTCCCCGATACTACCAATTTGGCTGGCTCTGGTTTCTTTGTTGCGGTGGATGGACTTTTCCCTAATATCACCACTAGCTTGACATCTTCCCCCTTCAACTGTACCCCTGCTTCCCCATCGGTCGATTCTTCTTTCGGAGCGGCATGGATCATCATCACCGTCGGTGAGGGTTTCCTCGGCTCTCCTCCTTTGTACACCAACTCGATCATGTAAGCTTCGTGGTGTACTGGCAATGGGTTCTGGTTGATGTTGGGTGCCTCCGACATCTGGACCTCGATCTTGTTGGCATCAATAAGATCTTGTATTGCATGCCTCAACTTCCAACATTTTTCGGTATCATGCCCCAACATTCCTGAGCAGTACTCACAGCTTATTGATCGATCCAAGTTTTGGGGTGGGGGATTTGGCTCTCTAGGCTCGACAGGACTCACCAAACCTAATTGCCTTAATTTGTGGAACAAGGCGGTGTAGGTCTCTCCCAACTCAGTAAAAGCTCTCTGTCTCTGTAGCCTATCATTTCTAGCAGCTTGATTTCCTCAAAAGCCCGCCCCTAGAGGGTTCCTGTATGCCCTTGGTGGAGGATAGGCGTTTTTTGGTGGAGGGTATGTGTTTTGTGGAGGTGCATATGCGTTTTGGGGAGCTGGCGCTTGTCATTGTGGGCGAACCAGAGACTGAGTGTATGTTTGGGCTTGGTGCATGGAGAAGTGTGGTTCTTGAGGTGGATAGTAGTGTTGCGGCGGGCTGTATGGATAATTTGGCCTGTGAGGTCTGGGTTGGTTGTAGTATGGTTTGCCGGACCTTTCTCAACCGCCTGTCTCAACCGTGGCGACTTCTTCTTTCTTCTTCCTTCCCAGCGCACCTCCCGTGACACTCTGAATAGCCTGGGTCGTTGCCTTGAGCGCTGAGTAATTCAGGATTTTATCGGACCTCAGTCCCTCCTCTATCATAACCCCTATCTTTACTACCTCATTGAAGGATTTTCCAACCGTCATCACCAAGTGACCAAAGTAAGTCGGATCTAGCATTTGCAGGAAGTAGTCCACCATTTCTCCCTCTCTCATGGGAGGATCAACCCTGGCTGCCTATTCTCTCCAGCGGAAACCAAACTCGCGAAAGCTTTCCCTAGGCTTCTTTCCGGTCCTCAGTAATGTGAGATGGTCAGGGACTATCTCGAGATTGTATTGAAAGTGACCCGCGAAAGCCTGCACTAGATCATCCCAAGTGTACCATCTGCTGGGATCTTGCCTGGTATACCATTCCAATGCCGATCCACTCAAGGTTTGACCAAAATAAGCTATCAGTAGCTCATCTTTGCTGCTTGCTCCTCTCATTTTGCTACAAAAGCCCCGCAAATGTGCCATAGGATCACCGTGCCCTTCATATAAGTCAAACTTAGGCATCTTAAATCCTGCCGGGAGTTGGACGTCTGGGAAAGGGCATAGATCCTTGTAGGCCACACTGGCCTGATTGCCCAATCCATGCATGCTCCCGAAGGATTGCTCCAGGCTTTTAAACTTCCTCATTACCTCATCCTGCTCTGGGACCTTAACCAGTTTTTCAATCTCTGTCGGGACCTCCAAGTGCGGATTATAGGTATAGGGTTCTGGTGCATTGAATGGGTTCAGGGGGATAGTACTGCGCATCGTGAGCCTGAAACAACGGCTCACTGGTTGATCTTTACAGTGTGGCTGGTGTGGGTCCTATAAAAGTGGGAACATTTGGTGTTGGGAGATGTTGATGGGGCCGTGGTGCTTGGGAATCATAGGGGCTTCTCTCCTGATAATAGCGGTGATTCGGGAGGTTTGTTGAAGGGTTAGAGTGAGGGTATTCTGGCATATGCCCTGGTGTAAGAGCAGCGGGTGGTTCAGGGCTCTTTTGTACTTTAGCCAAGGTTAACTGCATCACATTCATCTCCAATCCCATCCTCTCTATCTTCTCCATCGCTTCTTTCAACAACTAGCTTACTAGCCTTTCTTCCTCGGTACTGTTTTCTGAAGTAGTCATGATTATTGGTACAGGTCCCTTGGATCTGGTCTGATAAGGGTGTGTTGCCAGAACGCTTTAACGACTAACTGTCTGGTATTTGTGGAAAACAACAAACTTGTTAGCGTTAGAGTTTAACAGATTTGGTAATAGCACATTGGGGATGCAATGCTCCTAAGCAGTTAACCATTTCTAACATGTTTTTGCTTCAACCGCATGCGTCATCTCGGCTTGCTTTATTTGTGCCTTTAAAATGTTTTGGGAACCCCCATTTTTCTCTTTATTATCTTTTCTTTCTTCCTTCTCTCTTTTTTTCCTTTTCTTTCTTTCTTCCCTTTTTTTCCTTTTCTTTTAGTGGCGGTCGAATCTTATGTGGATTGCCTACGTATCACGTCCTCGCGTGAATCAGACCGGGCGTAGTTCTGCCACAAAGTAAAGACACGAAATTCTTTTGGAATCATTCAATTCATCACCAAAATTTGCTATTACAAACTACTTATTTCAAACAAAGAACAGCAATAGTACAGATTCCAAAATTCTTAACCTGACTCGATGAAAAGAAAAAACAACATATGGGAAGACAATGGACCCATAAAGCCAACAAACAAGACTCGAACTAGGGATACATTAAAGATTCCAACTCAGGTGCTCGCGAGGCATCGTTCGACCTTTCCGCGGACTTTGGTGTAAGACCTCTCTGCAAGCTCTTCAACTCATTCATGATCCGGTGGACGTAGCCCATGATGGAGGCAAGAAGGGTATCACGAGGTATTTGCTCACATGCTAGGAATCTCATGTAGATGTAGTGCCCAATCTCATCAATCCTTCCTCGGATGTTGTCCCTTTCAACGAACAGTTGCTCTATTCGACGGTTCTTTAGTCCCAGTATTCGAGCATTGTCGGCGAGTCGATCCTGAAACCTCTCCATACATTCT